>NW_028300915.1:9322500-10060349 GCF_049000335.1 Polistes dominula
AATATCTCACGGATGCACAATATGCGTGCAATAACGTTTACAAATTAACGCGTTTTACTGTGCGAATAATCGTGCTAAAGCAGCCACCCTATCGACAGTATAGGGATAGGAAGATCAAGGGTAAAGCATACCGCGGAATTTTGCTATCCAAATTCGAGCAGCCACTGATACGTCATTAGAGAAGCGTTTCCGGTTAATTGTCTTGACTACGTATATTCGAATTTATGCGTTCACTGTAGCTATATACATGCATATATATATATGTATTATATACACATATTATGTAGAATAGGTATAGAACATGAATATATATAATCGTCAAGGTCTTAGAAATAGATGAAATTCCAATGTGACGCCTGCTTTGTCGATGCATTAATTACGTTGACTTTGATGCGTTTCGTATGGCTAGGAAAGTAATAATAACGTTTCCTCTCTTTCTTCCCATTTCTCCCATTTCTCTATACCAAACGCAAAACAACATTTGCAGTTTCGACTCGTTTATTTTCGCGACAGGGTTTTTCCTTTACGAAAAAGAGAACTATAACGACATAGAGAAATAGAAAGCGAGAAAGAAAGAGAGAGAGAGAAGAGAGATAAATTAAAGTTATATTTTAGGAAATTTCGAAATAAATTTCACGAACCGCTTTCAGACCATACACACATATTATATATACACATATGCATTCACATTACCCACCCTGTTACACCAAATCACCAAAATATGTGTTCTGGCTATACTTTCCAAAGAGCGTAATATATGCATAACTGCTTTCTGCTTTATGTAATTGTACGAACAAGTGGTAGGATAGAGAAAGAGAGAAAGAAGAGAGTGAGAAAGTGAGATAAACGTCGTATCATTTTTACTACGAATTTATGGAAATACTCATTTATTTTGCGTATGCCAGGGAGTAATTATGATAGCCTCAGTTCTTGGAAATATTGCTAGTTAGTGTGTGCTGCGTGCAGTCTACGTACTACTAATCGCTCGTGCACGTAATACAAGAACGTTTACTCGCTCAACCTAACGAACAGTCGAATGCTCTACAAACACGTATTATTTCCATCTTTCTCTTTTTTTTCTTCTACATCCTACTTGCATTCAACTCTCTCTCTCTCTCTCTCTCTCTCTCTCTCTCACTCACTCTCTCTTTCTCCCTCTCACTCCCTCTATTTCCTCTTATCCACGATTTATCCCCACGCACCCCGGGATTTTACGTCTATGTGTTATTTTATCGATACTGGTACCGATTGTGAACAAACGAATGATCAATCGATCAATCGATATCAATCCCAATAAAAGCCGCTCTTTAATTAATACCGTGCGAATGAAAAGCTTTTGCGTCGTTTGATACACTCCTCTCTCGACAATCGAACAGAATAGACTAAACGTACCTTTATTTTCTCATTATTATTAATACGATCTCTCTAACACGTGTTATTTAATACAATTGAATTACTGGGATATGTTTGAACAGATATTTTCATATATTTATAAATACTTTTCATTATTATGTATGTATTTTATTCGATAAATGATCAGTATGCATTTGTCGAAGATTTTATTCGATATTCATTGTGTCAATAGTTTTAATTATAATGAAAACAAACACAAATATTAATAATACTGGATATACACTTATACTTTATTATAATATTGATAATATTTCTTTATTCATTGATCGATATAAAAATAATCACTTAAATTACTAATTAATATTTAAATGAAAATATTACCTTCGAAATAAATCGATAATATACTTTGTAAGAAAGTTTTTCTGAGAGTAGGATACTTAATGTAAAAAATAAATGCAATATAAATTAAGTCAAAGAATAATCCCGAATATCTTTCAATAAACTTTGGATGGTTAACGATCGAATATTCTAAAGACTTTCTTACACCACGAAAGAATGGAAAACGAATGGATGAAAGGTACTGCCAACTAATTCGACCTAACGAAGTGAAAGCATTTCTCTGCAACGTTTATTTCGTTCAATTACATTTGGCAGCCATTCTAAAAGCCCATACAGTAGAAACAGAGAAGGAAAGAAGGAAAGGAATAGAAAAAGAAAAGAAAAGAAGACTGTATTGCTGCGTTGTGCTTGTTTATGTTCTCACATATATCAATTTAACGGGCACTTAACGGAAAGAAATGGTTGTAATCTTAATTTTTTGATTAATTCACTTAACCCTAACATAAGTTATACTATTTTTTTTTATTAATATTATATTCCCAAATGCAGTATACAAATTTACGTGAATAATATTCGATTAAATTCTTAGCATGATATTTTCTTCACCAAAAGTGACTTGAAAATTAAAATAATTCAATGCAAGTATTTGACTTAAAAAAGTAATTCTAGAAAATTACGAAAGAAAACGTACATCTAACATTGGAAATAGATATACAGAGACAACAGAACAAACTTTGATTTCCGTTGATTTCGTTCTGTTTCAAATGGATAAAACTCAGTGGGACGTTAACAGCTTTTACGACACCTCGTAGACAAGACACGAGACAAAACGGGTGAGTAGAAATAAGACGACAGGGTTGCGAAGGTGGGAATGTTGGATGAGGTCGATGGTGGGTATAAGAAACAAAAAAAGAGGGCTAGGTGTTAAAAGAAAAGGAAAGAAATAAAAAGGTAAGAAAGTTAGAGAAAGGATGGACAGATAGATAAGAAAAGGAGAGCAAAGGGAAAGGAAAAAAGAAGGTAAAAAATAGAAAGAGGATGCTGGAGATCGAACCTTCCACGACTTCCTGAAGAAGTAATTTCTGTCGCCTCGAAATCAGTTTCGCCGGACGTCCGTAAATTGCCGGAAGCTCGGCACCCTCTTTAATAGCGTTTTACCTTTCTCAACCACCCACTCGCCCCCCCCCCTCCAAGTATCGTAGCACAGCACTCAATCAGCGGGTGTAAAAGGAGGTAGAAATTCCCGTGCGGTGCGACAAGGACCGATTTCTCGTTTGCTTTTCTCTCTCTCTTTCTCTTTAGTGTTCTTTTTTTCTTTCCCCCTTTCGTGTCTACTAGCAACGAGTAGACAGTAGCGTATTTCCTCTATTTTCATCCACCATTCATCCCCCTCTCTCTCCTCCTCTTTCCCTTTTCTCCTCGTTTTCGTTTCTTTTTCCAAGTCTCTCTTCTGTAACAGTTAGCAAAACGAATTTCCACTCTTCTCCTCCTGCTGATCCTTTTTCTCTCCCCTTCTCTTCCCTCTTCCTATAAGCACCGTTTTTTCTGCGTTCTTTTCCTTTTCCTACTCGCGATTACGATGGAAAAACCACCGAAACAATTTACTGCTGCGTATGCCACTCGTTTTCTTCCTCTGCTTTCTGACAAGAGACCGCAAACTCGCCACCCATTACCGTCGCGATTCTTCGAACGAAATTCAGCCCTCCCCTACTGCTACCAAAAGAATTCTTAAAAATAAAATTTAACTAATGCGGTGGTCGTCTGTTGTACCGTGGTTGTCGGGGTGGTCGGATTATTGAATGAAATTCAATTCGATTAATATATCAAATTCAATTCAATATGCAATTTATAAGAATCAAGATTATAAAATCGAATAGTTGATTCAATAAAAGTTTTAGAAACGTAATATATACCAGTCACATTTTATTGCTAATATTTTGCATTTGGAATTTTTTAATTTTTGCCTATCGAATAAAAAAAATCAAATACTCTGTTTCGTACGATATTGTTTTATACACAATAAAATATCTACATAATACAAAACAATTCAAATGGAAGATGATTGTATGATTATTTGCGAACTTTTTGAAATTTAATTAAAACGATCGCAATAAATGTGTAACGTAAATCGTCATTAATACCATATGTTTATACAATTACTGACCCCGAAACCTTAACGCGTTTTCGAGATTAATAAAAATGATCAATGAGGAGAAAATGTGCAATGAGATTCGTAGATTTCCGATCGAATACGATCGATTCACTTAGCGAAAAGCAAGTAATTTCATTAGTCAACTGGTTCCCCGGAAATGATGATTGGACATGGTGTCGTGCGTTTTTCGAAAATATATCGAACGAAGACCGTGCACTTTCCAATGGATGTACGTACTTGCATAGATAACCACCTACACATAGGTGAGCCCATCTACCTATCTACCTGAATACGCGAGCGCGAGCGCGACCGCATTTATTTTATCCCCACGTGGATTCCATTATCGGACAGAAAATCCAATTATTCGATAAAAGATCGAGTTATTCGGTGCAGAGCTCGCTCAGCCATTCGAATTACTCGTGAATCAAATGAGGCGGAACGCGGCAGGTTCGATTCGACTTTATCGATGAACCAAGAGACTAGCGCAAGAATCCAAAAAGAACTGAAAGAGAGAAACGGTAGATTAGTTGAGTGGTCGGTGAGGGAGAGGGGAGACCAAGGGTGGATGGTAGAAAGATTCTCTCTTTTCCTATCGATGTCCACTATTCTATCTATCTCTCTGCGATCCGATTTCTTCTGCTTCGAAGTTTAGCTGGATCGTTTAACGCGACATTATAAAGTCTCCTGTTCGGATTACATCGAAATTTTTACGTCATTGTATGACATAGAAAAGATTTAGCCCACTTTAAAATTTATTTTTAGGGAGACATTTTTTTTAACTGTGCCAACGGTATTTGAGATATCTTAAAAAAAATTCAGATAATCGTCGATAAAATTTATTAGCTATTGGAACATGTACTAATATTGTTATTAATTTATTATAAAAAAAGTATATATATATAAATTAAGTATATTATAAATAAAAGTATATTATATATATGTATAATAACTACGGGGCATTAAAATGTTGTTGGTATTTATCGGTTCAGTGTTTGCAATAAAATATTCGCATGCGATAACATATGTTGTCAGTTAAAGCTTTAAACGATATCTTATTGACAAAATACGATTTGATTAGTAACGCTTAATTATTTATTCAACGAATAAAATATTCATCGTGCCTATGTAGAACATTTATTTTCAACGATATTTATCATTAATCAATAAAAATACTGTCCAAATATACGTCAGTAAAATCACGTGATATGCTAATATTTTTCATCGAATTCTCGACCACTTTTGCGCATTATATAAATTTCAACTTCAGATTGCAGGGTCAGATTATAAGAATAATATACGAATTAGAAAAAGAAGAAGAAGAAGGAAAAAAGAAATAAGAACATTTTTAGTAAGAGAAAGATTAGTTATGCGTCATTATTTATGCATGTCAGTAGCATTTTGATTATCTTTCAGTAAAATATAACTCTATTAGAAACTTAAGTTACCCCCTTGCACATTGTAGACTTCTTCGGGCTTCTCTTTTCGATTTTCATCTTCTCTACATCCGTGCAAATGTCTGCTTCTCTCTTTTCCTCTCTCTTGTATAACTCGTGTTCTGTACACGCGAATAAAAAAAAGACAGATAAAGTAAAGGGAATTGGTGTGAAAAAGAATAGAGAATGTAGAAGGAAGCAAAAACGAGGAGGAAGAGAAGGAGGAGGAGGGCCGTTTAAAGGGCTTCGTGCGAGACACGAGTTTTAAGCCGCTAACTCTTTCCAAGAGTTTTTATTACAACAAATGCATCGAAGGTTCGCGTGCTAAACCTACGTTTTCCGTCTAGGACTCACGTAGTCATCGTGACATACTGCTATATGTACTTATTCTTATACAATGTATAAATGTGTGTGTGTTTAAATACGACGTGTCTCGTTCGACGAACGAGCTACCAACGTTACATGAAATACGCGTTGCAAGCTTCCTAAGGATTACTGGTGTGACGCATACGCACGCGTCGACATCTGAATGGAAAATTTATTTTTCCTACTTGTATTGGATGAGACTTTATTTCTTTTCTTTTTTCTTTCTTTTCTGTCGCCGTAAATCAACAACTAATTATTATAATTAGATTATGTATACTTTCGTTAACTCTTATTTCGACGAATTTTTTACGATTCTTTTTAAAAGGTATTAAAATTTATATGTTACGTGTATTATGAAAAAGGTTAAAATATTTTTTAAAAATACTTGTGCGCTCAAATGCGTTAATATTTTGTATTATATGCCAGGAAATACTTAAAGGATTTTTTGTTAATATACGATTGAATGGAAAGAATGAATGAATAAGGTAGATAAAAATTGTTTTTTAGGAAATTACCCTAGTAGCACAAAAATATTAGTTTAATATCTTTTTCAAACCATACTTGTTAATATGAAATAAATATTAATTCTAAATATTGTACATATATACATAAAATGTATAGTTAATGTTCAGAAACTATTAATTAAATATTCGGAGAATATAAAATAGATATTTGAAAAATATACAAAAGATATTAGCAAAATATGTATTAAATATGTATGTAATATGTATCTAATATTTAAATTATAATGTTTAAATTTAAAAAAAATTAAAAATGACCGACTTTTATTTATGTGTGATATTTAACAGGAACATTATTTTTTCTTTCTCTGGTATTTTATTAGACTACATTATAATTAAAAAATTTTTATTATGAGGCGAAATTTGAACTCGGGAACACCCGATTACTGAATTTAATGCTTCCTTACTGAGCCATGCGAACCTGTTGTATTCAATACTACTTGTTAAGGGGGTCATCCCATGTGATGGGCTCAAAATATCGATTTTTTTTTTCATAAATTGCTTTCTTAACATGTCTAGAATACGGTAGTAAAGTGATTTTTGAAAATTCGAAGTCGTTTTAAAGATACAGCAGGTAGAAGAAAGAGCTGTTCGGAGCGCTGAGTTGGCAGTTGGGGATAAACCACCTCTAATACCAGAAGTACAAGTAGCTATCAAACCGGTTTTCGAAGATTTATCGAAAGACGAATTATTAATCGTTGTTTAGGAGCAGAGACACAAAGCAATAACGAATCTTTGAATTCGTTGATTTGGACTTTTGCTCCTAAGCATCTTCATTCTGGCCCCAAGATTGTTGAAATTGCTAGCTACTTATCAGTTATCATCTTTAATGAAGGTTTTGAAGGTGTTTTAAAAGTAATGTCGGTTATGGGATGCCCCATTGGCCGCGAAGCCCATACGTATGTTGAGAAACGTGATGAAAAGCGAATCTCACGTTCTGAGCGACGCGTAAGTGATGTCGTTAAACAAGCCAGGATTGACTCAAGAGCTGAACAATCTACTTTAAAAGAGTTTCAAGAGGAAGAGGAAGGAATACTCTATGGACCAGGCATCGCCGATTGAGGATAAGTTGAGATTTTCATAGTTTTAAATAGACTTGAAACTTTAAACGCGTTTTTCTCAAACTGTGTTTTTCAAACTTTCCTCCATCGTATCTCAAAAACGGCTTGACCGAATGACTTGAAATTTATAGGGCACACTCAACACATGTAAACGCATGGAATGAACTATTATCAATCGAAAATTTCTAAAATTTCGATTTTTTTATAGCAAAAAAACAAAAAAAACGCAAAATTCGCAACTTTTATTTCAAATGTCTACCAAAAGTCCAATTTTTTGTATATTCATTTGATAATAGTCCATTCCGTGCATTTAGGCTTACAGATTAGAACGCCGTTTTTTTTTTTCGTTTCAGATAAGCCAATTAGCCGGAATCGTGGAGGAAGTGCAAGCTCATTTTTTCGAGGCGGGGGTGTTCAGAACGCTGTAACTCAAGTTCTACACAATATTTTTAGCTTCAAATTTATATTTATACTGTCGAAATATATTTTAATAAATGATAATAAACTTAAAGCTCTATCTATTTACTGGTCGTAGAAAAAAATCCTAAAAAATCCCTAAAAAACAGGCTGTCACATGGGATGACCCCCTTAAGCTCATAAAGGTTAAAATCACTAACGCGCGTTTATTATCTGTTCTTATATTATATAAAGTAGGAACAGATGATAAACTGAAATATATTTCAATCATACATATAGAAACACATACAACATATATTTTATAAATAAAAAAGAACATTTATTATCATAATATTAGTAGTTATATATAGTTCAATAGGTTAATAATAATTTTAATTGTCTTTCATCCTCGAATGTGCAATAGTCAAGATACAATTTGTTTTAATTCGATATCAGTAATTGGCGCTTGCCTTTTTCTGGCTGCTACTGTAACATAAATAATCCATTTTATAAAAGATCATTTAATTCAGAAGTAAAATCATTTAGATAATCAGCTAAGGAGTCTGCTTTTGCATCACCATAACAAATTGCTATCGGAAAAGGAGATAGAGTATAATTTTTTTAAACTAATTTACATAAAATCGACCAAAACTGATTGCTCGAATTTTTGGAAACTGGAATACTATCAATATTAGAAATTAACCGAATTGAACAAATTTCTTTAGGTTCAAGAAACACACCTGTTTCAGTTCATAACAATTTTACTAGATTCTCTTTCATACCAAAATATATGAATTGAACTGTGTTTTTCTTTTTACAACAGATGCAATATTTGACGATCAGTTTTTAATAAAGTGCAAGCATCACGCGGAATTTTATATTCCGGATAAATGTCCTTCAAACCTTTTAATAAATTACACAATTGGGTATGATTAATATTGTTTTCTAAGGACCATACTTTTAACCCTTTGACTGCTATGGACACAAATGTGCGTCCAGCGGAAACTATTGGTGTGGCTTATGGGCTCAAATATGCGACGCAAGCCATCGATATAGACTATGGACGCAAATGCGCGCTCGGCGAATTTTTAGCTGTTTACTGCTGTCTTATATGTATGCTCGGAAATGGTTTCTCTTTTACATGTTCAATACACTCGCAGAAATCTTAAACCTAGTTGATTAGTAACGAAAAAAATGAAATTTCAATTATTTGGTCAGTCATTCTCTGTCTTAAATTCGTTTCTTTTTTTTTTTAGATTTACAGTACTTATGTTATTTACTTGTTATTTGTTCAATTTTTCAATTTCTAATATCCAAATATATACATTACATAAGTTATAAAAAAAAATGTATAGTTATAATTTATAACTATCAAAATACGGTGTTTTAAAATTTTACCATTGGTGAATAAACAATATATGTTAAAAATAAAATAAAAATTATTTGATCTGTTTTGCAGTGGACAAAGTAATAGTAATTGGATTATGAATTATATTACAATGTATTAATACGCCGCTCACAAGATCCGTATTGCCCGAAAAAGTATTCAAGCCCCAGCGACCGCTACTGCTGGCCGCACGCCGCACACGCTAAGCGCTTCGACTTAGAGTAGCTAGCAGTCAAAGGGTTAAAAAGTTAAGCAATCTTAAATTTGAAAAGCAGTATCTTTGTTATTTGCAATAGTATTATTTGATTCTGCATTATCTATTTGTTTATCTTTCTATTAGTTTCAAAATAAAATAAATTATTAATATTAAGATCGGGAACAGGAGTAGAATTTGTTTCAGAAATAATTGGCGAAATTTTTGATTCCTCAATAATTGTGTCGACACACGGGTTCTAAATAGACGACGAAGTCATCTGTTTCTTTATAAATTTATATATTTCGTAACGTTTCTTGGTCATTTTTCGGTCTATAATGTATAAGACATAATATATATGAGACAATATTACAATATGCAAATATGATATTATTATATAAAAAAACATTATTTTTCTTCCCTCCGGGCGAAAAGCGTCAACTTTTCTCCCGCTGTTCAAAACGAAGTTGCCGCTTTCCGTCTACCTCGAGCAGAAAAAATATATACTCACCATGGGCAGTAAATAAGAAAGCCTCAGAGTACATGTAATTGTTGGCCGAGGCTTCGCCTTGGGCACATGACTCGCCTGAGACATTTCTTACTTTACTTCCCTAGGTGAGTAATATACTATACTTTTGAGTTGCTACGTCGTATGCGTAAGGCACGGCAAGAAAAGTAATTAACAAACGTAACACAGAACACTTATTTAAAATGTTCGCTTGATAAACGTTTGCTCAGATTGAGCTTGTATCCACTAATGATCGAACTGCTTCGTTTTCGATGTCTCTATAGTTACCCAAAAAACATTGATAAAAAGTTTTATCAATATTTTTTGATGACTATGCTTGATGTCTCGTTTTTGTCTAAATATGATGCAATCTTCAGACGACACGACAAGTCGATGCAACTCGCAAAATGTCTTTTAAAAACAAAAAATTTCAAATATCAAAAAGAATATGGGCCGCTTATTTTAAAAGTGGCCTAACTCCATTTTTCAAAAAAATCGAGTTAGCTACCGTAGTAGTTACATTTTTACATGATCTTTTCATTCTGAAGCAATTTGTTACATGAAAATTTTATAACAAGAAAATTTGCCGATCAATAGAATGATGAAAAGTTTATTTTGAAAGTGGCCTAACTCTATTCGTGGTTAGAAAACATATTATTCACCTAATAACTGCCACTATTTTAAGGGGTCTACCCTAATTAGACACACCAAAAATAAACAGTTTTTCAGAATTTTTTTAATAATTTTATATTATAAGTATTGTTATATAAGTTATTACATTGTATTAATACACTATTGAAAAACATTAAAAAAAATTTTACTGTACATTTTAGTAAGTTTTTATACATGAAAATGATACTTCAAAGAAAGTCTTTAAAAAAGGTGTGACCGCGCTGTTGATGAAATCTCTGGAATGGTTGGTCTAAAACAAAAAAATCGAACGGCGTTAGATTCAGTATGTTTATAGATATAGCGCATATCGTACGATTTTTGATTTTTGAAAAATTGACAAGATGGCAGACATTTTCGAAAAAATAAAAAAAACACGTTTTTTTACTTTTTGGCCAAAAAAAGAGTTAAAATCAAAATTTGAAAAAACCCTCGATAGTAGTGCACGCAGGTAGCAAAGTAAAGGTCGCACAGAAGTACAGTTACACTTCTCCGATCTTTATAAAATTTTAATATGATACTTGTAGATATGTATACTATCGAAAAATGTAAAAAAAAAATCGATTTTTTGAAAATTCTAATTAGGGGAGACCCCTTAATAGAAAATATAAATTTAAAGACTTTAGATACACTTAAGCAGTGTAACTCGTTAGTATCTTGTATGTATATTTTTAATTGCATTGAAATAGAAACTCTTCAATATCTCAATTCGTACATAAATGGAGTTAGGTCACTTTCAAAATAAACGGCTCATATATTTTATTTCCAATATGAAATTAACATGTATTTCATATCATAAAAAATATATTTCTCCGTAATATGGAATAAATATTAGATTAATATTTGAAAACAATATTTTTTCTAAATCTAAAATAAGTAATTAAAGATGTATTAATATTATACACCTATAAATAAAGAACAGTAAAGACTATTTTTTATTAAAAATATGTTTATATTAAAAGAATTTCGACAATACTTAGCCAACTCAATAAAATAACACCATTTGAATTTCTCTCACGAATATCAAGTACCGTTACATTAGAATAAAATAAAAAGACTAGATAAAGCAGAGTGCAATGATTCATCGAGTTAATTCGTTTCGATCGACGTTAACCGTGTAAACGAATGCGCAGATTCGGTTCGCGTTTAGAATTGACGAACTACGCTACACAATGCTGCTTCTCTTGGTAATGTTGGTGGTGTTGGTGATGTTGGTGATGTTGATGGTAGTGCTGTTGCTGGTCCACTGCATACGGCCGGACGAATCTACTTCTCGAGTTACCCGGGGACAAAGCGTTCCACGCTCGCAAAAGTAGCAATTAGAATTCATTAGCAGGGCCAGTCCAAGCAGAGGAAAGGAACTCCCTTATGCTCGTAACGAGAAAGTATGCGAGAGAGTAACAGAAAGGAACATTTTTGTTCTTGCTTTTTAAATGACCGATTTACAACGACATTCTTGCAAATAAATATCCCACCGAACTTTACATTCTACAAATATACTATCATTAGTTGTTTCCTCATTTTCAAACGGTTTTTTTTATATAAAGTTAATCCTACGAACGAATTAAAAATAAAAAATACATTATTAGTAGATAATAATAAAAGCGTATTCTAAATCTTTTTCATTAACGTCCAAATTTTATTCCATATATTTCATTATTTAAAATGTAAAAAATTAGTAGAGTATAGCGAAACGTAGTGGATGAGCACGCGTAGTGATGTAACAACAAGAAAAAAGAAGTAATTAGTGATGGCATCGATGTTTCGTCTATCTGTAGAAGTAAATTCATGATGATGTTAGTGAACACGAATAGGAACGTAAAGTAGGGAGGAGTTGGACCAAAGGAACTAATTAAATGCGTACTTGCTTGGTTTACCTTTTCGCAGTAATCGAATCCCATAATCGTTCAATGTTCATCAGGAATCTGTCTAATCGTCCTATAATTTATACAAAACTACTACTGAGTTTAGCTTACATTAGGTAGTAGGTAACTGACTTTTTTACTCTCTATAAAAATAATTCTATTAAAAAAAAAGCATAAAAAATAAAGGGTTTACGTAAGGTTTAACGATCAAACAAAAAAATAATCAAATGGATAGTAAAATTAGTTCATCCACTATTTATTGGTTCAATATTATTATTATTCAGTATTTATAATAAATATACACGCAATCTTTATTAACGCAAATTATCATATTTAAATAAATATTGACACCTAAAATTTATAAACATAAATTATTGTATTTCAATAAACTGATTAATTAATTCCTAGAATAGTGACCGAAATAAATAAAACGTAATTTTTCCAAAGATAAAACTTTGATAACAAAACTCAGGAATGAGTTATGTGAACAGAAGAAACTTAAGACATAGATAACGGAGAAAGATTACTATTGGAAATGTAACTAAAGACGATTTCCTTAAAACTAAAGCTACGGGAAATTTTTTTCTTTCTTTTATCGTATTGTGATGGTTAAATATGAGGGCATGATATAGAGTTGTGTGTATGTATACATGCTTGCTTATGGCGGCGTACGTGACTGAAAACAGAGTGATTATAGGATCAGTTGTTATCGCGATGGCGCCAAGTGGAAATTCGAAAGACAGGGCAGGTTAAAAAGCAAGACACTGAAAAAGAATAGACAATAGAGTAATAGATAATATAGACGATATATAGAAGAGGATTACGTATATATACATACATGTCACGAAAAGACGAGAGGATTATTGTTAAAGATTATTATTTGAAAAATTAAAAAAAGAGTATGCTTTATGTGATATTCCGTTAAGAAGTAAGACGTGCAAAAAGAGACGTGAAAAGTTGTGATTATATCTTGAAATATATATATATTGTATACCATAATAATAAAAAAGATCTTAAAAAACCTAGAAAAAATTTTCACGAGAATGAATAAGAGAAGTTTCACTGATCCGACCATCATCAAAGAAACAATAGTTTAGGTTGCACGACAAAAAGAGGATATATATCCAAGAAGCTTCGGAATATAACTCGATTATCCTAACAAAAAGTAGGAATGACACCTTTTAGGGCGAACAGCTGGTAATTCGAACTGTCCTTACCTTTTTCTTTTTTATTTTATTCGCTATCTCAATTCAGCCCTCTTCTATTCATGTACCTTTCAGCCTTTTTCTTCTCACCGCGCCGTATTTGAGGGTTCAGGGAGGCTTAAGAGTGATGCAATTCTCGATGTAATTCAATCGGGCATCGATAGGTGACAATGGTGTCGTAATATAAAATTACTTTCCTTAGAGGTCGACGAGGATCATTTCGAAGGAGCGTTTATTAGCGTCAGACGGTACTAAAAGTCTCCTTACAAGCATTTTCCTGTCTAACTCTCGCGCAAGAGAGAGAGAAAAAGAGAGAGAGTGGGAAGGTTGGAAAGGGGCGGGGGAAGGAGGGGGAACAATCCACCATGTCTCATTTTGAGCTGCGTTCAGAGAATATCCAGGCTTGCAAAGTTTCATAATGGAACTCGAGATACGGTCATCTAACTCGCGACTTTAAGACACTCTTGTCGTTTCCTACCGACGACATCATTTAATAAAATAACTCTTCAAGTTATTTCTTTTGTGAGTTAGGAGAGAAAAGTGGGAGTTGCCATGGAAGAAGCAATCGGAAAATCTTAGGTGGATTGTTCAAAAACCATGAAGTACATCGAACCTACGCTTTTTTATAACAAATAGTATTATTATTATATACTAAAGTATCAACTAAAAATAAAAATAATTTTTGTTTAATATATTGATGTAATGTAATTAACAGTATATGAATTATATATTTTGAAAAAAATATTAAAATATATAAAATTAATATTATCCTTGGTATATAAATTACATATCTTTTTAAAAGATCTTAAAAATTATTCGATTTAGAAGGAATGAATATTTATTTGGAAAAATGACAAAAATGAAAATAAAAATTTCGTTCCTAAAAATTATCAATAAAAACCCCGAAAAAGGACATGTAATTTCCACATTTTCAAAATATTTCAACAAATCTCCAAAGAAAATATTTCTAATAAAATAAAGAAAAGAACTACATTGAAAAAAAAGTTAAAGTATAATCTAGAAAATAATACTGAAAAGAACAAAGACGTTGAAACCGCTTGTTTCGTAGTACTACAAAGATGAAGTTTCATCAAAGAGGTAAAGCTAATGACCGTATTTAGAGTACTTTCAAGACGATGTACCGAGTATGTTAGATTCAAAGTGAGTTATGTAGGTGTATAGATGCATAGATGCATAGATGATAAATACAGAATAGAAGAGAGACCTACCTCAGTCATTGTAAATTCGTATTAAGGATACGTTTCGGTACGCGAGGCCCGTTAGCTAAAAGGGGCACTGGAATTTGGGTCAGGTGACATCCTCTAATAAGGGCGCGCGTTAATAGGCTTACTTCGAGCTTTCAGGTATAGCCTGGAGTTAGATACAAGGGCGAGTTCTAGAATGTGATAGACAGAGATAGATATATACATAGTTATAGTAATAAAGAGGAGAGAAAAGAGAGAGAGAGAGAGAGAGAGAGAGATGGAAGTGGGTGTGTATCTCCCTCGAGCCAGATTACTTGACGTACCTACAACTTGAAACCTTATACATGGACACGCCACGTGGCTCTCGGATACGAGAATTGGTCCCTTTGAGAGGACACGGCTTCCGGTTTATGAACCTTATCGTGTATACTTGCTCCTTGATGTTCCCTTCAAGTACGCCTTTTAATTTTCCGATTCTCATTTCAACAAACTACATAAATACTTTGGTAATAACTTCAATATGGAAGAAGGAATGAATTTCATCCGAGAAAATATCTTTTATTTAAAACCGAATCTTTCCTAGTACGAGCGCTTCAATTACTTCATAATATCTTTTCTAATGAATCGTGAATTTTGAGGACATAAGAGAGAGAGAAGTGAGGTAGGGTGAGAGTACCTTATAAAAAGTTAGAGCTTCGCTGGCAAGAACGAACTCATTTGAAAGTCTAATTTAAATGATATATTCTAGCCGTCATCAATATAGAATTAATAACCAGCGCTCCTGCTACTTCTCTCTCTCTCTCTCTCTCGCGCACACACACACACACACACACACACACACACGCGCGCGCGCGCGCGTACACTCACTCTCTTTCCAGTACCTTTACATAGAAAATTTATGAACGCCGTTTGACCCGGCACGACTAATCGATAATGAAATTTTAATCGAGATCAACATAAAAAACTACTACGGGAATATCTTCCCCTGTATTCCTACGATAAATATTTTCTATTTTTTTTTTAATAGTTAGATCTTTTATTCCATTGTTTTTTTTTTAAATTAATCAAATTCACGCGAGTATACGAACACGCGTGGTTTGTGTGTGTGATCCTTTTTTTCTTCTTTTTGTAAAAATACGTAGATAAATGTATATTAGATGCGATTATTAAAAAGAGATTAATTTAATAGCACGGAAAATAAATTCGCGAACAACATTTCCGTATGCGACTTTATCGCTGCCAATAAAGTACGTAAATATAGTGTCGATTATTCCGCTCTTTATGAGTCACCTATTAGCATATCCAACAAAATTATAATCTATGAATTCGCATAAATTTACCTCATCCATTTATTAATAACGATACTATCGTGTTATTCATTGTCTAAGCACCACCCCTTTTGAGTGGTTAAACTAAATAATAATTGAAAAAATAATTGATTTTTATTATCAAATTATTAAATTAAATTTATAGAAAAAAATGTCATATATGTTAGGGAAAGTTTTTCAACTTTTCAACTGGTAAAATTGTAGTTAGGAGGTATCATGACCAGAGAATCCCTGGTTATCGATTTGTAATCCTGTGTTGTACGTTCGCGTGACGGTGAATCGCGATTTTGTCGACGCTTTTTACCGGACTAAATCTACCCGAATGACCGTTCTCGCTGACTCGATACTACTCGTCATGAATAAAAATAATTCCAAATGCACGCTTAGTCACATTTTTCATTTCTTTTCGAAACAACTACTTTTAATTATTCTAACGAACCATACCTACTCAAGGAGAATATTTTTCTTATTAATTAATATCACGTATCTGAAAAAAATTTTGTTTTCCAAGTTCGATGACACATAATTATATTCAATTTTCTAATACAGAGTGGTTCACAAACTTCCTACGTGATTTTAAAATGACTTTTAGCCTAAAAATTAAACAACTTTATTATAAACAAAATAAATCTTTAAAGTTATAAATTCGTTTAAATTGAGTGTATTGATATTAAAAATCATCTAAAAATATTTATATTTTTTTGAAATTATTATATTTTTTTCTTATCCGATGTCTGCGACGTTAATACGAAGAAATAATCAAAGTTAATGGTTTTTCGTAGGATACTCTTGATATCGACGTTAAAGGACCATCCAGGGATGCTTTCGATACTGAAACGACAATGTCGAGTACATTAACATAAATTCTTTTTCTTTTCTCTCTCTCTCTCTCTCTCTCCTCTCTCTCTCTCTCCCTCTCTCTCTCTCTCTCTCTCTCTCTCTGTATCCCTATCTCTATCTTTGTCTTTTTTATTTTTCCGTCCCTTTGAATTTGCCCAGCAGGGGTCGTATGGTGGGGAGGTGAGAGGTGGGGACGCGAGAGGTGGGGGTGGCTATCGTTAGCGCTTCGATAGTCGCTTGTAGTTGTTCGATATTCGTAACGAGTATCGATCTAAAATCCTAATAGATAGAATCGTTTGCGCGCATTTCGAATACAGATAGTTGCCGTACGATTATTTCGGATCACAGAGTTAAAAGACCATCTAGGGATTTTTTCTTTAAATAATTTTAAAAATATTTTGTTCCTAACAATCATTCAAATATTTAAAAAATTGTATTAAATTTTGATTCTGTTTAATAATATTAAACAAGGGAATATAATGTAATTTGTTGATTTTTTGTATTTTCAGTTTGATACATCGAGATACCAGACCCGAGCCCTCGATAAGATGCTCCACATTAAGGGGTGCGACGAGACTGCCTTCGGCACCGGATCACCGGAGCGAGGCTCGATTGAGAATAGATCCAAAGGTGTTGGTCTTCGTCGAAACTTTATATTCCAGGCTGGGACGAGAGATAGCCGAGTTACTCGTTTATAACCGAATAAAGTGAGTACGCGACTAACCTCGTAAACGTCGAACTTCTATCGCTAAACTTCTATCGAAGGTCAGCTTTGAAAAATCCTGTGATAAAAACCTTTACCAACTTTCTTCCCATCTTCCTTCCCTCTTTCCTCAGTCCCTGAATTTTTCTACTTTCCTGTACAACATTTTTTTATTTCCTCCTTTTTTTTTTCTAAACAACTTGCTTGATAGGATTTTCATATTTTTCTGCATAGAAAATATAAGGTTTTCTCTATTGTTCTTTATTTCTCTTCTTATGTTTGTTGGAAAGGAAATGATTAAAGAAAAACATAGTTATTTCTTTTTTTGTGTTAAAATATATTCTAATATATATATATATATATACGATTATTAGAAATTCTCCGTATTAATGGAGACATAGTAAGTTACAATTAGCAAAAATATTTCAACAAATTTAATGAATCCTTACTAAATTAATGTTTTAATGATAATTTAATCATTTAAATGTATATCTGTTTAATGTTATAAACGAATATTGGAGATATAAACGAAAAAGTTTCTGCATATATAATCCATAAATTTCAAATAGGATAGTAAACGTTGTTTTTTGTGGAAAATCTTTTGAAAAAGTAGTTTAAGAGTATCTAAATCTTTCCGGTAGTAGCTCTTGGAAAATTCAAAACAGGCGCGAAGTGTGGAACTTCGACTCTCTCTCTCCATGTTAAGATTCGTTCCTCAGTAAAAGGAATGAAAGTTGATCTATTTTTTAAAAAGTAGTAAAAGGATTTGAAAAAGATGAGAAAACTACGAACTAAACCCTCTTTTCAACAAAATCTTTCAACGAGAAAGTGAAATAATAATAATTGCCAATATGTTTAAATTTTATTCGTAATTATCGGAAATAGAAGCAAGTAACATGAGAAAAGTGAAATGAAAGATGAAAATTGCATTTTTGTGAATATAAACGTTCTGTGGATGAAAAATAATGATGAATGGAGATTGCTAAAGATAAAGGAAGAAGAAAAAAAAGAAAAAGAAAAGGAAAAAAAAGATGAAAGATAACCGGAAAACATTGATGAAAAGAAGGAGACAGAGAAAAATATGACGAATATGAAAGTAGAGAGTGAACTGACAGAGATAGTTTCAACGTAGAATATAAAGAAAAGGAAAGGAGGAGAATAAGCCATCGGATAATCGGAAAACCAACTGACGCATATCTACGCGAATACTACACGACATACACGCAAAACACATACTAACACGTAAACTGATCTCGAATAAAACCGACGGACTCTCTCGTTCGCTTTATCCGCTGCAATTTCATAATCGATAATCGTGCCTCGAGGTAAAGACCATAGTGGATAGGTAACGTTGTCCACCGAATGGAAAACATTCTTGTCTATCTTTATGTATGTAGGAGAGTTTTAGGTGTCAAAGATGTAGACGAAAAACTAGTATTCAGTTCTTTTCTTTATATTTTATTTTCTAGAAAGGAAAACTCTATTCAGAGACTAAAAAAAAAAAATTAGGAAGGTCATAAAACCATAAACAAACCTAAGAATTATCGGGATATATTGGTGCAATAAAAACCCTTTGTGCAGTGTCGGGACACTTTGAAGGATTTTGGATTCCTATGTAAACATATGCGATACCATAAAAAGAGATAACATTCCGATGTTCTAGATCAAGTTTCTTTATACATAGTTCCCACTACCAAAAACCATAGGCTGTACCCGTCGGTGGACTATGGGGGTGGATCCTTATGCTATTTAGTCCAGTCAAAATAGCCCTGAAATCGGGTTTTTGAGCTATACGGCTGAAAAAATATGGAAATTATCAGAAAAATGCGTACAGCACTGTGGGCAAAGTAAAAAAGTTCTCAACCACCGGGAAAGGGGTGAAAAAAATTAAAAACTATCCCAAAATACGATTTTTGGATTATATGTTGAAAATATCAAAAAAGGTTTCAAATAAAAGTTGTAGAGCATAAAATTTTAGGCCTATCTATATTAGACCATTTTTCCCCTAAAACGCACCCTTTCACCCCTACTACGGTTCAAAGTACTCAAAAAATGAAAAATCAATAAAAAATATAAAAATTGGACTTTTTTAATTTTTTTTTTTAATTATCTTTAAAAAACTACAAAGAACAATCGTAGGGAAACAAAAAATTTTTTTTTTCATCCCTTCTATTAAAAATCAAGGGGTGAAAACGGTTTTTGCTCGATATTTCGCTTAAAACGGGTTATTTAAACAAATTTTTCTTTTTCATATGAATTTTTAATTTATTTTTTAAATTTTGGTGTTGAATTTATATTTATAAATATTTACCTGTAGGAAATATCCCAATTTAAAGACAGGTAATTACTCCCTTAGTCCTACGACTTTGTAGAAAGAAACAGAAAATGAAGCTATCCTGCTCTTACTCATTGTGACGTAGGTCGCCATGGCACGCATGCGCAAACTCTTAGTTTACATGCGTGCAAGAGAGATAGTCAACCTATGTTAGTTTCGTCCAAATGTAAACAGTATAACGCGTTAAAATACTTTTTCTTAAATATATTCTCTTTTTCTTCTATATTCTCTATAGCTCGAGTCTCGCGCAAAAAAATTTTACCTCTCAAGATTCGAACCCTAAAAAGACTCAGCCACTATTGGAACGAATCGCCGAATCGTTGTCAATATCCTAAACCTATTACATACCATTGCTTACTTCAGAAATAAATTTAAACACTAGATAGCATCATAAGCATTTTTAATTGCAAATATCTCAAAAATAATTGAGTAGTGGCTCCTATAACCATATATATTCGTAAAAAGGTAAGCAAAATCTATCATCCCGCAAAATTTGAACAAAATCCGAGGGGGCAAGACCTTGCGCTGTCCTTGTCAGTGGTGAAACTTAATAAAAAGTATCAGGTAAGAGAGTAATTATATTTTTTTAAGTATATCTCGAAAAGTAAGGGAGATAAAATATTTTAGTACTGAACCTTTTTTGTAGCAAATAAAATTGTCTACAAAACATAATTTATACAAAATCGCTTTATCTCGCTTACTTTTTGAGATATTTTCAAAAATGTAAGAAAAGGTGGGAATAGTTTTTTAATTTTTTTAATATATCTCGAAAAGTAAGGAAGATAAAATATTTTAGTACTGAACCTTTTTTGTAGCAAATAAAATTGTCTACAAAACATAATTAATAAAAAATCGCTTTATCTCGCTTACTTTTTGAGATATTTTCAAAAATCTATCATGCTGTCACAGATGCGCGCGAGACTCGAGCTATAGAGAATATAGAAGAAAAAGAGAATATATTTAAGAAAAAGTATTTTAACGCGTTATACTGTTTACATTTGGACGAAACTAACATAGGTTGACTATCTCTCTTGCACGCATGTAAACTAAGAGTTTGCGCATGCGTGCCATGGCGACCTACGTCACAATGAGTAAGAGCAGGATAGCTTCATTTTCTGTTTCTTTCTACAAAGTCGTAGGACTAAGGGAGTAATTACCTGTCTTTAAATTGGGATATTTCCTACAGGTAAATATTTATAAATATAAATTCAACACCAAAATTTAAAAAATAAATTAAAAATTCATATGAAAAAGAAAAATTTGTTTAAATAACCCGTTTTAAGCGAAATATCGAGCAAAAACCGTTTTCACCCCTTGATTTTTAATAGAAGGGATGAAAAAAAAAATTTTTTGTTTCCCTACGATTATTCTTTGTAGTTTTTTAAAGATAATAAAAAAAAAAAAATTAAAAAAGTCCAATTTTTATATTTTTTATTGATTTTTCATTTTTTGAGTACTTTGAACCGTAGTAGGGGTGAAAGGGTGCGTTTTAGGGGAAAAATGGTCTGATATAGATAGGCCTAAAATTTTATGCTCTACAACTTTTATTTGAAACCTTTTTTGATATTTTCAACATATAATCCAAAAATCGTATTTTGGGATAGTTTTTAATTTTTTTCACCCCTTTCCCGGTGGTTGAGAACTTTTTTACTTTGCCCACAGTGCTGTACGCATTTTTCTGATAATTTCCATATTTTTTCAGCCGTATAGCTCAAAAACCCGATTTCAGGGCTATTTTAACTGGACTATATTGGTAAATAAGATTCGTAAGCTCCTTCCCTCTCCAAAGGGGTGTAGGTCATTTCTTATATAAAATACGTGGAAAGAAATAAGAAGTGAGTAGTAGTCGCAGTCGCAGTCGCAGTCGTAGTCGTAGTCGTAGCCGAAGCCGTAGGTAGTTAGTCATCAGTCGTAACAGTCGCAGTTGTATTATAAGTCGTTATCAGTTGTAAGAATACAGTCGCTCATCTAAGTTGTAACCGTAAGATTGTGAAATTATTATTGTACTTTTTCTAATACCTGTTTTAAATAAATCTTATTAGTAGGATTAAACTGGGTGTATGTTCACCTCGCACCTCTCACCCTAAATAAAATTCCCTACATGTATATATATCCAGATGGTGTAACCAAAATATGCTCCGAAAACTTCAGGTATTAATTCTTTATAAATAAAGATTCAAAATAAGTTTTACCAAAATGGAATATAAAATACTGAATTTTCTAAGTTATGATATATTTCAAGTATGAATTTAATGTACTTTGATTAGATTCAAATACATGACTATTTATAATGAATTTCTTCTTTTATTAATTATGTATATTGTGATTCGTCCTTTGTCAGAACAAGTTGAGGAATTTGTTGCAACGAAAAATTCCTAATTGTGTTGATTACTGATAAAGATATCTGAGGATAGATTTTCACTGAAAGGATATATGATATTTACTTACCTTAGCTTACAACGATGCACATTACGTCGACAAACATCCAATGATTTTTTGTGTATCTATCTATAGCTATTGCGTTCGACATTCGGTCTTGCTTGCTAAAATTTATTAAATTATAAAAAGGAGAGGAAAGACCTCTACAACTCACTCATGTTAATTAATTCAGTTGGTCCATACTATCCTCCATAGTCCATACTCATAATTATTATAGGCGGACTCATATTCAATTTATTCGCACATAATCAATTACGTAATCAAATAAGTTCAGTTGAATCATATTCAGTTAGTTGATTCAATTGTTATAAACAAGTTCAGCTAGTTAGTATAAATTAGAGGTTACTACTAGTAAGAAACAAAAAGGTTAGGGCAGATAGCGATACAGAGGCCAAATACTACACTGATCTGCTGTATAACGAGTATTAAAACATATCTTTAATTCATTACATTTGGGTATGTTTCTTCTGGATCAACTCCTTCCGCCCTTACAACGTGGGAGTGGAAAAGGGATAACATTCCATTCGTTTTAAGTGAGAACCAGCCCTACGACCGTACAACCAAACATGTTGCACTTAAAATTTATTTTCTTACATCTCTGAGTTTCTTGTTTTACTAGTTATTTATGTAAGACCAAAATTACGTATAAGAAAATGTGTGCATAATTGAAGCAAATAAACATAATTGGAATACATTAATAACTAAGGAATAAATTTCCTAAATCATATATTATATTCAAAAAAATATTTAAAAGGTGACCAAAATGATGATATGACCAAAAGATTCTTCAATGAAAAGCCCTCTGATTATTAGTTGTATGCTCTCGCACTCCAGAAGTATAGCGGTCACAACCTTAAGGGTTGTGACGTCGAATGGGCTTGCCTTCACAAGGCTTAAAGATTAGGGTATTCTTTTTGTTGTCCTTTGTGAATTTTTAAAGCCTTTGTCCAATATGGCCTCTATAATCCTTGAAAATGTATTGTCGTAGGCGTCCGGTCGTGGAATAAAAAGAAAGTCCCTTTGTACTAGCCCAGCAGGGCGTATGCACTAGGGGATTGAGAAGTGGGGATGCGAGAGGTGGGGGTAACTAGAGGAGTGCTTCGATAGTTACTGGTAGTAGATCGATGCTCGCAATGAGTATCGATCTAGAATCCTAATCGATGGAAGCGGACGCGCGCGAATTTCGAATACCGCTAATTACCGTACGATCCTTTCGGATCGTACAAGGTACAAGACTTAAAGTAGTTTGAATCCCCTATAAAATCGTCAGTGACAATGAAGAAACAGACAGAGCTGCACACGAGGCTGTTAAACTTTTAATCTACAAAGATATAAGGACAAATCTCAAAGATGTTAAAGAAGCTTCTATCAATTCTAGAATCTTAAATAGATTAATAGCATCCCGAAAAAAACCTTAACAGAATAAGATCAAGTGGGCAAATGAAACTTACACACGAATATATTTTGACTAAGAAAAAGCCACCCAAATGTGAAACTTACAATACTCCAAACAACATCGAAAATATTCTACTTTACTTCACTACATACACTGACGATAGAAATCAACACCGAATTTAAGAAGACCTACGAAACAATTTGAATGGAATTAGCAACATCCAAAACTTATTACTCTTTTCAAAAGAAATAAATTTCCTGAATTTTTTTGTACAACGGATATCCACGTACCTTTTAATCATCGGATAATTATATTGACAAAACCTGTAGGATGAAAGTAACTCAATTGTTAATGCGACTACTTAAAAATAAGCTTGTACCAAAAAAAATGTCTTAAATGTTACAATTTCTAAATTTAAGTTACACCCTTTATTATGTTTATACTTTATCGTTTGGTCAATGTATGTGTACTTGAATGAACGTGGATCAGCGCCAGAGAAAGTTTGTTATCGAAGATTGTTAGCTTCAGATTCTACACTAAACTCTAAGTTACGTTTTAGTATTGGTCCGAAAAATGTCACGCTAAAAAAGAAAAAGATGGATAGATAGATGGATAGATAGAGGTGGAAAGAGAAGAGAAAACTGGTAGGTAGTATAGTTCCGAATTAGAACTCGTAGTACGAATGGATCGCGTAAATCCGAGAATCGGCATGAAAATAAAAAGTTAACAGGGAGATACGGCAAGTTTGGAATGCTTTTACCGTGTACGTCTACGAACAGTGGGAAACATGGATGAAATGTCCTTTTACCGAATTACCAGGAGTCCTCTGGAAAATTAATGGAACGCCATTTCAAGGCATTGTCGCCGAATTTAAAGCATGAATCTACAATTGGATACCAACAGTCACTTCACTGAAACTTGACTATTTTTATTTTTATTATTTTTACCGATTTTTAATTTTTATTTTCGTTCTTTTCTCTTAAAAACTATCGTAATTTTATTATTCTCAAATTTTTTTCATCTTTTCCTACGTCATTTTGTATACAGAATTTTCAAATTCTGATTTCCCAAAGTGGTTCAGGAAGATATTGCTATATTTAATTGACAAAAAAAATTTGGATAAAAGATTATTTTCGAAATGTATTGAAAAAAATCTGCAATCATTGGCCCGATATTACTTGAATTATGTTATTCTTATTTAAATCGCAAGTAATAAAATTTCCTAGGTTTTACAACGTGATAGAAGTTACTGCCTACGAAGGTTCACGAGATATAATTATTACCATTCCTTATAAAATGATACTCATAGCAAACTCGTAATTAAAATCGCGTGTAATGAAGTTTCTTTCATCTCATCAAATAACGTTAAAATTAATTATTCTTATTCTTTAATAAATACTAAATCTTATTAACTTCATTATCATCATTATTATTATTATTATTGAAGTTATTAGAACTTGAATATAATTATTAAACTTTGCAGTGACTTTATATGAAAGGCCAGAAATAAGATTTTAAACATTTAAATAAAAATTGAAACTTCTAATTTAAATTCACAAAGGAAATATGCTACCTGTTTATCTATCTCAATATTTTAAACATATGTGAGAGTGAGAGAAAGACGAAGAGTGCGAGTGTATGGTATGCGTGAAAACAATTGATGAATGTGAAAGATGTGTGAGAGTATGCAGCGATATCGGTATGAGTGTGTGTGCGCGCAGCGATATGGATATGAGTGTGAGTGCGCGCAGCGATATGGGTATAAGTGTGAGTGCATGCAGCAGTATGAATATGAGTGTGTCCAGTAAGAAAGAAAAGCGAGCGTGCACCCCGAGGTCTCTCGAATATTCCCGAACCGGAAATCGGGAAAAGGTCTTTTGTTTAATCGGTCGGGAATAGTCTGGAGATTTCGAGAATGATTGACGGAAGTGATTGGGACCATTGGTGGGGTGAATGTGTATATAAGCGCGGCGAAGAATGCGGTCTTCGCCTTCTTGATTCGGTGCTACTATCTGTGAGTGAAAGAAGTGTAATTCGAGTGTGTCAACTATTATTACTTGCTTTTCTTATCTTTTCTATCTCTTTATTATTATATTAAACATTTATTCTATTATAATAAATACTTATATTTTTTAAATTTAAATAAATCTTACACATATATGCAAAACATTTATACGAACACACATACACATATTTCACAGTTCTCACATATATTGTTAGGGTGTAAAAGACTACTACGGAAGGGATGTATACCCTTATACATCATCTTAGCTTAATACGCGCCTTATTAAACTTAAATACTAATAAGGGTTACATATTAATTTACTATAATCGATTGTTAAGGTTAATGACTATTTCGTAATTGTCTACCTTGAAAATAAATACTAGCACGTAATAGTATATAATCATACTCAAGTAATATACGTATTTTCTTAATAATTGTATAATACGATTAGACTAATATTCCAAACGATTTTAAAAAGTGTCTTGAAAAAACGTCCAATACGTCTTACATTTTAACAGATCACAAAACAAAACAAAACAAAAATTATATAAAATTTAATAGAAGAATGTTTTACAATAAAACAAATGTATAAAAAAAAATAAATATTTGAAAGATAAATGCACTATATTTGATTTATGCACTAACAATCACGTACTTTACTCTAATCTGAAAATCTACGAACAGATGTGCTATCTAATACACGGGCATATACACCAAATGAGAATTATACCGGGTATAATCATTAACACAATAATAGTTGGCAAATAAGGGAAACTAAAAACAGAACACATACTTTAACTGATCCTACAAATGCGAGTAGCAGAAACAAGAATTAGTACATTAGTATTTGAAAATTCGCCTCTGAAAAGGAATAATTTATAATCTATACCTACGTAATAATAATCCTTCTTTTTCTTTTTTCTTCTTTCATTTTTCAAATATTAAATATTTCAACAAATTATATTTTTTTGACTTCTTAATGTATTTGAAAAACAATATATAATATTTAACAAATCTTTGACCTATTGTTTACTATCAATAATTGAATTATTTAGAAAAATTATAATTTTTCATTTGAATAAAAAATTTATTAATATTTTCCTGTTTATTTTTCAGAATTTAATAATGCATTAAAATAAGTAGCATTTCAATCCTTTTACTAGGCTGCAAAGCATGTAAAATATTGCATTCAACTAAATTACATGATTAAGGTCCGATTTCCCCGGTATAATATCGTGAAAGATAATATTTCACGTAATTATGTACTGTTAATTAATTAATGTTATTGATCGAAACAAAAAAATTCCCCTTGCCAAGCTAGGAAAAAAAAAACTAACAAGTAGGAAAAACATAAATTATAAAAAGATAAGTAAAAAATGCAACACTCTCGCAAGTAAAACTCACAAGAGGATTTACTCATGGTCATGCATATCAATAATCAATTTAAAAAATTACAACCAGTACCAACGTCGATCAGGATCTTTCATTCTCGACACGATAGATACCATAGGGAATTTACATTTTTTATATTCACTACTTTCAAGTTCTCTGATGGCTTTAAAACAATCGTTCACGTTGTAGAATCGAAGTTGAAACGAATTTATCCACTGTAGTATGGAGGGTAGAGGTAAGGAGTAACATCTCTGTATATGAAAAGTGTCCGTCGAAATCGAACCAATTGAGGTGGCGCCACATTAGTATCATGATAAATTTTAAAGGAAGCGCCAAATATTATTAGAGTAGGATTGAGAAATAAACAATTACAATATATTTACATTTGCTACATTCATACCATACCAAGTGTCTACACCAGTGCCATTCTGGAAGGTTTTTGAACTGTTATTGACAGAAAACGCTTGACACTTTTTCACATTTTCTTCCATAAGAGATTTTACTCCTTACCTCTACCCTCCATACATTGTGGGTAGAAATTGAAAGAAGTCGAATCTTGAAGTTGGTCCAAGTAACAAAAAAGCAACATTGATCTGCACACAAAAATTGTTTTTTAATTAATAAATTAATTATTTATTGATATTAGTTATTGATTTATGAACAAAATTATAAAATAATTAAATATAAAATTTCTTTTAATTCTTCCATCAAATTATAATACCATTATATTGTTTTGATCATTTTTTCTATATAATATATTTTAAAATTTGTTTAATAATATTCTTTAATAAAAAAAACAACCATTTGATTTTCTAATAAACAATAATTATTTATTCGTTAGGATACGAGCATTGTCTTTTGATCGCGATATTTTACTTTATTGTATCTACATAAAACATAATAAAAATACAATTATTTGTGTAAGTGAAACTTGGTTGGCTTTTGCATCTTTTAATTTTTTTTAATACAAATGGTCATGCACGACTAATTTTACTATCATTTATGTCAAATTATATAATATTGTTTAAAATTTAAATAACCCTAAAATATATTATAAGTGTTTAGAAATACTGTAGTAAAAACAAATATTAATTATTAAAAATTGACAACGAAAATACGAATACTATCGTAATTCACTTACATAAATTTATATATTTTTTAATAATTCAATTGATTATGATTAAATAAGTTATTAATTATAAACATTTATCTAAACCAGTTGTTCCCAAAGTGGGCGATACCGCCCCAGGGTGGGCGATGACACGACCACAGGTGAAAACTGGAACTTTAAGTGTGCGGGTGTGCAGTAAAAATAATATCATGAGTGCACTAAATAGTTTTTCTCAGTCACTAACAAAAAAAAAGGTCAACAATCAACAAAATTAAGATATTAATTTTCAACGGGGGTGATAAGCAATGTTTTTTCAGGAAAGGGGGCGATAGGACAAAAAAAGTTTGAGAATCACTGATCTAGACGTTCGAATCGGATGTATTTTGATTATAAAAATATTATATGTACATACAAATGCATATTTATATACGGATCAAAGAAGAAAAAATGAGGATTTTATTCTCGTTTAAAGTAAATTGTCTACGGTAGATATAAAAGATAACGATCGTCGTTTGAAAAAGAGAAACAGCATCTTGTTACAGAGTAGCTTTCACGAAAGTTACGATGTAACACAAATAAAGTATTCAATTTAAAATAAAAGGTGAGAGAGAGGAGAGAGAGAAAACAGAAAGAAAATGGAAAAAAAGAAAGAAAGGAAGAAAGAAAGAAATGTCAGGAAGCAACGTCAGCTTATCTCGCTTAGAAAAGGTTGCCACGAGTATTATGCGTGACGGAGTGGCCCCATAGTTTTCTGTTTCCTTCTGGTACGTAAAATTCAAGTTGGTTTGGTTGGTTCATACTCGTTTGTTGGTATTCTTTCCTTTTAATTCTTCAAATAGATTGCGAAGAAAAGGACTACGAAAGTCGCTGTTAGAATTTCTTTTGACAAAAATTGCATAAAGCGCGTATCCTAGCTTTTTTTCTTTTCTTCTTTCTGTTTTCTTTTTAGCTTAGCAGCTACGGAGTTACATATCTCATTCAAGAAAAGTTCGGGCCCTGTGCGTGTTTCCAACCCCTTCTAACACGAACACAACCTTTCCTCATCCACTTCCTTTAAAAACAGCATTGTCGCAAATAGAGGCAATTGAATGAAAATTGTGTCGAGAGAAAAGTTAGAACAGTGTTGGTAATAGCAGCCACACGTTTCGAAAAAGGAAACGGGCTTTGCGAATTAACTAAACAAAATAGAAAAAAAAATAATAAAAAGGAACAAAGAACAACAATAAGAGAGGAGTAAACAAGACAGACAAGCAAAACTCGGTGAATTTCGTATATTATACGAAATAATATACGCTCATTCTTTTTTTCCCTGCGTGAAATCATAATTATATGGGGATATTATCCATTATATGATCCATTTCGTTTCTCCGTCCAAATAAGTATTTTCTCTCGTAATCATTCAATCGTATAAGCAATATTGATAATGATCAACTAATTCGAAGATCACTGTTGTACGATAAGAAAGATTAATAGGAGGAGCACTTCGATGAGATAAGGAAAATGAGACGGTATCGATCAAGTTGGGGGTGGACAGAATGGGGAAGAAAGAAAGATAGATAGATACGACAAAGGAAACAAAGAAAAAAAAAGATAAAGAAAGAAACAGTAGTCCGTTCCTTTCCCACTTCCTCGTTATTTTCCACTATCCCCAGCTTAAACGCAGTCTGTAGCACAATACTCGTTATCCCGAAGAGACATAAACAGAGATGCAAGATAGTTGAACGCGAGAAGTGAGAGGTGAGAGACTAGAGAATAAGAGAAAAAGGGTAAACGTTTCAG
Source organism: Polistes dominula (assembly GCF_049000335.1). Lineage (NCBI taxonomy): Eukaryota > Metazoa > Arthropoda > Insecta > Hymenoptera > Vespidae > Polistes > Polistes dominula. The sequence continues at coordinate 9,352,482 of NW_028300915.1, forward strand.
GGCACGTTGCTACAAGGTGAAAGCGACGATCGAACTCCTTCGCTTTCATTTTTCTTTTCTTTACTTTCTTTTTGAAGTGAAAACTTCTTTAGAATGGAGGTGATTTGAAAAAAATGAAACACGGCGATGCAGCGCTGCGATGTAGCGGAGCGATGAGACGGCCACGATACTAAGTAAGAAGAGAAAAAGAGACAAACATATAGGATTGTGGCTGCGAGAGAATGAGACAAAATATAGCTATACAGTTTTTCCTATTCTCGGTCTCCTCCTTATGCTCTGCTTCGTAGTTATCGCTCCGATAACGATTGTATATGTGTGTGTTTGTATGCGACTGCATACTACGAAGCGTAGACTCATATAATTTCGATACTAAACCTGTTTGTAGGTAGGAGCGATAGAAGGGTAGAACAATAAACAGAGATAAGCGTGTAGGCGACAAAAGAATAAGCTACAAACAAACCGACGGTCGAAATAAAAAATCATACCGATGTCTTTTAATATTTACGTGGTAACATTATTATAATAAATAAATCCTACAATTATCTTAGTTTTGATACTCTGCATTCGTCTCATTCTCTTGAAACTTAGTTTTATAAATAGTCCAGTCAAAATAGCCGTGAAATCGGGTTTTTGGCCTATACGGCTGAAAAAATATGGAAATAATCAAAAAAATGCATAAAAAACTGTGGGCAAAGTAAAAAAGTTCTCAACCACCGGGAAAGGGGTGAAAAAAAATTAAAAACTACCTCGAAATACGATTTTTGGATTATATGTCGAAAATATCAAAAAAAGTTTCAAATAAAAGTTGTAGAGCATAAAATTTTAGGCCTATCTCTCTCAGACCATTTTTCCCCTAAAACGCACCCTTTCACCCCTACGTCGGTTCAAAGTACTAAAAAAATAAAAATTCAATAAAAAATATAAAAATTGGACTTTTTTAATTTTTTTTTTTAATTATCTTTAAAAAACTACAAAGAACAATCGTAGGGAAACAAAAAATTTTTTTTTCATCCCTTCTATTAAAAATCAAGGGGTGAAAACGGTTTTTGCTCGATATTTCACTTAAAACGGGTTATTTAAAATAATTTTCTTTTTCATTTGAATTTTTAATATATTTTTTAAATTTTGGTGTTGGATCTATATTTATAGATATCTATCTGCAGGAAATATCCCAATTTAAAGACAGGTAATTTGTCCCTTAGTCCTACGCCTTTGTAGAAAGAAACAGAAAATGAAGCTATCTTGCTCTTACTCATTGTGACTTAGGTCGCCATGGCACGCATGCGCAAACTCTTAGCTTACATGCGTGCAAGAGAGATAGACAATCTATTGTTGGCTTCGTCTCAATGAAAACAATATAACGCGATAAAACACATTTTCTTATACATATTCTCTTTTTCTTATATATTCTCTATAGCTCGAGAGTCTCGCGCGCATCTGTGACAGCATGATAGATTTTGAAAATATCTCAAAAAGTAAGTGAGATAAAGCGATTTTTTATTAATTATGTTTTGTAGACAATTTTATTTGCTACAAAAAAGATCTAGTACAAAGATATTGTATTTCCCTTACTTTTCGAGATATATTGAAAAAATATGATTACTCTCTTACCTGATACTTTTTATTAAGTTTCATCACTGACAAGGACAGCGCAAGGTCTTGCCCTCTCGGATGTTGTTCAAATTTTGCAGGATGATAGATTTTGCTTCCCTTTTTACGAATATATATGGTTATAGCGGCAACTACTCAATAATTTTTTAGATATTTGCAATTAAAAATGCTTATGATGCTATCTAGTGTTTAAATTTACTTCTGAAGTAAACAATGGTATGTAATAAGTTTAATATACCTAATGACAACGATTCGGCGATTCGTTCCAATAGTGACCGTCTTTTAGGGTTCGAATCTTGGGAGGTAAATTTTTTTTTTCTATTTTTATATGTAAAGATACATAATAGAGTTTAAATAAGTTGAAAATGAAATGTCTTAAATGACTAGAAACCTTATAAGAGTTTTATTTTTCATTAGCATTTGTATCTGTTTTTTCATTACTATAGTTTTAGCATTGTTATATATTTTTCATTAGTATTTGTATTGTTCTCAATTCTCACTATTTTCAAAATAAATATCAATGATTAGACTGCTAAAATTTCTCATAAAATCACGAAAATATACTGATTTTTGTCTCTGAATATCTTTTGAACGCTTAATTTAATCGCCAAAACATAAGACACTATTTTTATAGAGCAGTTAATTTCCTGCAAAAATTTGTATTGTGCACTTTTTAACAGTCATTTATTGTCGAGTTATAAAATTCATAAACAAAAATGAAATTTGTCTAAAAATCATCAAATTTAAATCTTCAATATCATTCAAATGGTGAGGTTTACGGAAAAAATATAAGATACCTTTTTTGTAGAGCATTAAATTTCCTACAAAATTCGTCTAGAACATTTTTCTGTACAATCAATAAATAATGAGGTATGAATTTTAATCTATTGGACTGAAAAAGAAATAAAAAACTGCGATGCGGAGGATCTTCCTATTAAAATTAAGAGCTCATATTTGGTGAGAATTGTTTTAAAGTGTCTAGCAACCCATTTTTCAGTGGCACTTGAAAAAAAAAAAAGTCATTTTTTTGACCCACCCTAATATATATATATATATGTGTACCGCATGAGTAGAGAAAGACAACATCAACCTTTCGTTTTTTGCTGCTATATTCATACAGAGACATTTCCACTTACACAACAGCCTATGGTTTATTTCCTCTATATGTAATATCTCTATGGTTATCAATCTTTTACATTTTATATTTTTCGTTTCTATTTGTTACCACTTTTTCTTCGCAAGTATGGTTTTTTTGATTCGTTTTTATTTGAAGATTTTGTTTTTTAACAAACCAACGTTTTAAATTACAGAGGTAAGGTTGAATTAAGACGAAGAGAGATAGAGTAATAATTTTCTAGTTGCCTTTTCACGGTAAACAGGTTTTTGACTATAGAAAATGTTTCTTGGAGTTCGTCTAAACTAATAAATAAATGAAATTTTAATTACATCCTTCTTATCTTCACAACGTTGAAAACTTACTAAAAGAATTGCTTACTGTAAAACTTTAGCATTTCTCTGTTTAATTTGTTTTACATACAATTTCGTATACGAAGTATTTTGTACATTCGATCAAACACCTTTCTTTACTTTTTCTTTCGTTTTTATTGCATTTGTTATTGTTTTTCAACGACGTGTATGGAAAAGTAAAATTTTTTCAATTTTTCCCCAAATATTACAAAAACAATACTGGTCAGTGATCTCTTTTTTTATCTTTTTTTCTTTTTTACTGATATATATCATACATACGAATGTATGATAAAAAAAGGTATCGATAAAAAAGAAAAGATTAATAAAAATAAAATAAAATGAATCATAGAGATATTTTTTAACAAGGATACCTGTGTACGATCAATAACGTGTACCTACATTATACAATATGCACGCACATATATATATATATATATATATGTATGTATGTATACACAAATATATCAAAGTAATATCGTATTCGATATCGGCGAATTGATTTACAACAATTTGTATTTCGTTCAGTTTCGTATATATAACGGTGATATCAGAGAAAAATAACGCGAAAAATGCATTAACTGGTTTTCGATTTAGAAAAGGCATATCTTCGCATTATTGCGTATGAGAAAAATAGAAAGAGAGAGGAAGAAAAAAAAAGAAAATGGTAATAGGAAGTGAGTGAAAGATACGAGGGGTGGAGATGGTGATGGTAGTGTAGATGATAGTGAGAGGAAAAGGTTAAATACTTTCATGATATGGGATGAGGTTTTCTCGAAAGCAAATATATGTGTATACATATATACATGTATTGATATTTTTGTTCTTTTTATTTTTTCCCCTCTCTATTCTATACAATTCAACGGAAGGGGAAAACGCTCTCGATAGCAAGTGTCGACAGGAGGAAAAAATATCGGTCTATTTTCGCAGCTGGACTTGGGCCAACCGGTCATCGAATAATGTCTGCTCGCGGTGTGTAACGCAACATTTAATTGCCGATAAGTTCGCAAAAACTCCATGTCTCATCGTAAAACATACCTTAAAAAAAAAGAAAAACAAAAACAAAAATCGATAAAATATAAGAGAAAGAGAAAAAGCGAGAGATAAAATAAGGATGATTCAACAGAAGGATACCAGAAATGTTTTTCTTTTCCTTCTTATCTTCGCGTGGATAGTACTTGATATTAAATAGAATTTACACGAAATAACTTCCGATTCGGGTGACAGAATGAACGACTGCGATCGAAGGGTGGAAGAGACGTTAGAAAAATAACTTTGTTCTTTTTTGGAATTTCGCTAAACTACCCAAAGATCTTCGATTATTCTCACCTTACTTCTCTTTTATTTTTTTATTTTTCTTTTGTAATGATCGAACCAAGATGAAAATAATATAATCTTTTTTTTTAGAAATCCTATTTATTTGGTTAATATTATTTTTAAGTATTTTTTTATCGATATTTTATACAATAAGTAATCAACGTTTGTGTTCCTTTTTTATTATTATTATTATTATAAATAATAATTTATTAATATTTTATATAGAAGTTTTAGGATTATACAGTTGGTATTGATATTTTACACAAATATATATAAAATATTGACAATTTTTCTTGACATTAATCGATGTAATATCGAATACATTCATATCGATATTTTAGTATTTCAAATACTGAATGAAAAACTTTCAAAATCACTGATCCAATAAACTAATCTGAAGGAAGAAATATGAAAAAAGAAATAAAATTGCAATGGATGTATTGTAAAAAGCAAAATAAAAAAATATGGAAAAAAAGAGAGAGAGAAAAAAAAAAGGATGAAAAGATCGGAAAATATTCGAGCAATTCGAACCTACATTGTTAAAAAGGAAGGCCACGATAATCGAGCTTGTCACGCTCAATCATGTTCTCGCTTCAGGATATTTCGAGGATCACCGCGTTCTCCTCGCTTTATTAGCTCTATTGTTCATCGACAGGGGGTTGGCATCGGTCCGGCTACCTTTTCTTCTTCCACCTACCCCCTTCTCTCTCTCTTCGTCCCTCTTTTTTTCTTTTTTTTTTTTCATTCTTGTTTCCTCATCGACGAAAAGGCTCTCCACAGCTTCCGGATTTCGCGTTCTCGTGGTGGATTTTGTGGTGAACGCGAAACTCGTTCCTGTGAGTTAGTATGAGAGTGAGAGAGAGAGAGAGAAAGAGGGAGGAGGAGAGTGAGCTTTGACTTAAGCCGACTTAATTGTTCTATCGTCTAGCCAAATTTCCTCGTGGTTACACACTTCCCATAGTTTTCCTTGGAAATAATTCAATAAAATGAAGGAAGAAACAGAGAGAGAGAGAGAGAGAGAGAGAGAGAGAGAAAAGACAAAATAAAAAAGAAAAGTAATTAATACGTTTCAGAAACTGCAAACGCGACGTTTTTCTCTTAGCATAAGGAAAATTTTGAAGATATAGAAAAAGGAATCCATTGAAGTAAAGAAGTATTCTTTTCTTCATATTCTTTTTCTTTTTACCTTTTCTTTTTCTTTCTTCTATCCACTCTTCGAGGAATCTATTTTCCATATCGTATCTATTATTCTTCTTTTACTCATGCCTCGAGAAACTTATCGTTTGCATAGTTTTCTCGTCCAAGTACGACTATTATAGACGTAGACTTTTTATTCTATTTTATTCTATTTTATTCTATTTTATTCTATTTTCTCTCTTTCTCTTTCTCTCTTTCATGGGGTTTCTTTTCTATCGAGTCGCAAACGTATTTTCAGCGTGAATTCCATGATCACGTGAAAGGTTCAAGTATTACTTATACTTCAAATAGAAATAATTCTTTTTATATCTACCCTTTTAAGTGTGCCATCCCTTTGATGTGACTTTAAGAAGAAATATTTTAAAGTACGTTTATCGTCCTCTCCCTCGTCATTGTTGTCCACTCTTACGTTAAACGTTAATCCTTTTTCACTTTTATTTTTTCATTCCTCCTTCTATAGAATTTTTTGTTCCCTTAAAGAAGAAGAAGAAGAAGAAGGAAAAAACGTTTCGTACGAACGTTATGATATCGACTCTCGTCAAATAGATTTTCAACCGTAGGGATAAAAGAAAGAAAAGTTTCTATGATAAAAGTACGATAATTCCCCATGGAAATGATTTTTACTTAGGAAATGTAAACTCTTTTCTTTCTTGAAGAGAAACGAGAGAACACATCCCCGTCGATAAGACTAACGTTCTCTCCTTCTTTTTGAAAAACAATCGGTCTTAAAGAGAAGAAGAAAAAGAAAGAAGGAAGGAAGGAAAGAAAAGAGGAAGGATGGAAGAAAGGAAGAAAAGAAATAGAAGGAATAGAAGAAATAAAAGAAAGAGAAGAAGAAGAAGGAGATAGAATGAAAAAGAATAAGAAAAAGTAGGAATGAGGGAGAGGAGAAAAGAGAGAAAAGAGAAGGATGAGGAAGAAGATGTTCTTTGAACAGTCTACGAATCGGTTCGTCGCAAGAATCGTTTGCGATTCATCGATCGATCGATGGATGAATGAATAGATGGATGGATCGATTGATCGATCTATCTATCTTCAAAGTCCATTTACACCGAAGAGGAATTGAGAGGGCTCAAGAGAACTCCCTTCCTTCTATCCTTCATTCCTTCTTTCCTTTCCTTCACCCTCTTTCTCTCTCTCTCTCTCTCTCTTTCTCTTTCTTTTGCAAAGGAAGAAAGGATGATCGAAGAAGGAACGGCGTTACGGTGAGAGAAGGATGCCGAATGAGAAATTCATAAAGCACTTCTTAAGCTAGAACTGCGGCTCAAGCGTGTCAGTCAGTGACCTTTCCGCTCGCGATTTTAGTCGTTGGTATGGTTTCTTTCCTGACAATTCAACCGAGTTTTTTTCGAGTCGGTTAATGCCATTGAAAACAGAATTAAAAAGCTCTTCTACGGTTTAGTTCTTCGGTTTCAAATGACTAGGATAAATTTCATTATATATTTTTTTCTTCTTTTTTTTAATCTTTATAGAGTAACTTTATTTTTATCGAATATTTTCTTATATTTTTTTTTATAGTTTTTTTTTTGTAATCATTATTTTATTTATTTTTGTCATCTTTCGTCAAGGATTCATAGATCTTTTTGGTAATTTAAGTCTTGCAATTATAATAGTTATATGTAATTATGGTTATTTTTTTGTTTCGCATTTTCATCGATATTATTTTTTTGTCTTTTTAAGAACTGCCAGAGTTTGTGTTGAACATATTCCACTTTTAAGTCAAACGAATTAATCATTATTAATAATATTAATATTTGAATCTATCGTAATAATTTTCACTCGCTTTCTGTTTATTTCTATTTACGTATCATATATACTCACTGATTTAATAATAGATTTACAACTTTGCTCTTTCGCAGTTTTTAACATTTAAAATTATTATTAATAATGTTAACGTATTTCAAATTTCAAATATAGAATAAAGCAAATAACAAACTTGCTAATATTAAAATGTCCTGATCACATTCGAATAGTTTTCTATCTCTCCTTTTTGGAGAGATGGGTTCTATAGCTGAATGAATAAATCCTGCAGTTCTTTTCCAGCATCCTTCTGTCTCTTTTTTCACGGTTGAAAAGAGACCAAAAGAAAATCCGTAAGTCGTGAGATAATAGGGATACTTTGCGACGATTTTCACTGCTGCAACGAACAACAGAGTAACCCGAAGAAAATCGGTCCAACTTTGTATATACGTACATACTTATACACATGTATATACATATACGTATATATATATATATATATATATATATATATATATATGTGTGTGTGTGTGTGTGTGTGTGTGTGTGTGTGTGCCTATACATACAATACTTTTTATATTTTTCTTCTTAACACTTCATTTGCGACACGATTTTCTCTTACCTTTTCATTCCTTCCGCCACTTCTTCTCGTGATAAATGTCTTGCGAAGCACATGTTTTTTAAACAAGAAAAAACATCTAAGAAAAACTTTCAAAACGACTGTTATACATTTATCTTGTTCGATATTGAATAAAAACCTTTTTCTCAAATCATTGCAACTTACCTACTGTGTTAATTAAATTATTTTCAATTTTTTATTGCTCTTATCTTATTTAATTCGTTCTTTTATTCCTTATCAAGATCCATTTTATTCTCGATTAATAACATTTTTATCTTCCTTTTCCTTCCTTTTTTTTTTTTTTTTTTTAATTACTTATCACTCGTAGAATTTTTCATCTTACTTTACTTTATTCTTTGAAACTTTTTCTTTAAAAGCGTTGTCGCTAATTACGTTCTTACTCTTGGATTTCCTTTTTTCTCACGTTTGGACAGTTCGACAAACTTTCACGACCGGGGAGTACAAACGACACTTATGTAGCATCGACACTAATCGAAAAGCCGGAACATAAAACGTATTTTGTCTCTATTTCTCATTTTATCCATCCACACGCTCACACACATACACTTTTGTAAAGGTGAAGGTAAAGTATCAGTATATTCTTATTCGTTAATCTTTTTTTTATTTTTGGAAAAGTGTATACCCATCCAACAAGGTTCAACTTTAATACGACAAATTCGATATTTCGTATTTTTATTACGAATCCTTTTAACGCGCTTGATCTTTAAATATCTTATTTTAAACAACAAACCAAGTACAGATTAGCTAAGTTTTTTAGCTTCATCGAGGTAACCCATTTCCTATCCTTTCAAAATCGACGATAATATTATTCAAAAATGTTAAGGAACTTTTCAAGATTGTTTATATTTCCTCTTTTACAGCTTTGATCAACGAGTTGAACTTTAGCGAGATTACAGAAATATCGATTGCTACGAAAATTCTATTTCAAAGTTAAAAAATGAATTGTTTAGATTTATATATTGTATTTTAAGTTTATTACGGTGAAAGGGTTGAAAAACTTTGATCAATCGAATTCAAACAAATTGTCGATGTTTCCTTTGAAATAACGTAGGATTATGGTGAATGGTTTAATAGAAAAAAAGAAATAGAAAAGGAGAAAGAGAGAGAGATGAAAGAGAAGGAGAAAAAATTTAATAAAGAAGAGTCACTCTCAGTTGAAGTAAAAAAGAAAAAACAATCTGAAATAATTAAAAAAAAATAATAAAAAATAATTAGTATTTCTAAAGGAGTGGAAGGTTCGTATTTAATAGTAGCATGGAAAGCTACGGCATTAATTAAAGGAGTAATTTTCATGCAAATCTTTGGGCTTCTTCCATTTTTCTTTCTTTTTCTTTTTTTTTATGTTTTATTTAAGCTACCAGTTCTTAACCCTTTGTTGTTTCCTTTTGGATAACTGAGTTACACTTTCTCGAAAACGGAAGTAGAAATAGAAATAGAGAAAGAGAAGAAATAGGAAGACAGAGTCAAATTGTCGTCGTATGGAATACGAAAAGACAGAAAGAGAGAGAGAAAGAGAGAAGATCGTCATTATTTTCACGAAGAGTAAAAAAGGTTTACGACTGTCCATCAAGATCTGAAATTGCTCAGGGTTGAATGCTTCCAAGTTTCTCGTTGAAAGTAAGCTTTCCTTGAATTTAGGTATACAGGATGAAGAATTTCAATCGAAACATTTAAATGTCTCTCTTGTTTATTGTTTTATAGACAAAGCTTTTAAACAAAAAATAATAACATCCGAAAGTACAAATGTAGTGATAAGATTTTTACTACAGTCAATTTTTTCAATTGAATTATATATTTCTTATTATATTGATCAATTAGCAGTAACTTATTTGCATCGTTATTTATAATATTTTAATGAAAATATTTCCTTAACTGATAGGTAAATTAAAACATGTGTGGGACTAGGCTATGTTTTATTCTATTAGAAATAGTAAATCCCACGTGTTGCCGCCGCTGCTAGAGTTAACCAATATATTTTCAACTTATTACAATATGTTATACTTAACAGAACTTTCTTACGCACTTTCTCACAATGTTCTCACAAAGATTCGCTAACTTAAAAACTCGCCCACGCTATCAACCTTTATTCTTACTATCTCCTTCTATGCTCGCTCTCACTATTACCCTCTATCCTCACTGAAAACTCGCTCTCGCTATCACCTTCTATTCTCACTCTCACTGATCAAACTCGCAAACTCGCTCTGATACTCTTCCTGTCTCGTAGCAACAGTGATCCCAGAGACTTTAGCTTTTCTGATCGACACAGGGCCGTAAAATTGTCAGGTTTACCGAAAAATTATCGTACGCATAAATAAAATTTTTTAATAACTAATTGACTGAATTTTTATAATCTAAATGTTTATTTGGCAAATTCATTACTGTAGGAATTAAGTTATAAATATTTTTATTGAAAAATGTAAAAAATAATGAAGACTTCTGTGTTAGATAAATATCTATTAACTATATAGGAACAGGTTACATATTACATACAGTACAGCACTGACATTAGGCTAGTATGTTTTAAAATTGTAGATGTCGTTTCATTTTACTTTTAAATAGGGATCCTATAGGAGGGATGCGCCGTGTACATTGCTGGGGGACCGGAACTCGATTTTGCGCGCGAATGATTTAAACATTGAAATAATTATGAAATAATGAATTGCATCAAATTCAGAAAAAAATGAACTATATTTAATGATAATTAAAAATTTATATTAAAATAGAATAGGTTACACGAAAAAATTATTATAAATTCAAGCAGTCCCCCAAAATTTTCAGCCAATGGCACATGAGCTGAATATGAATGGCGCATCCCTCCTACAGGATCCCTTCTTTTGAATAGAGACCCTGAAGGAGGGACGAGCCATGTGGATTACAAAGTTGAAAATGTGGGGGGACCGCTTCCGATCCAACGCGCAGCCATGTTTATCTTTAGTATGTATTAATGGCTGTGGTTAGTTTAAGTTTGGAATACTTATAGTTTTTATTGTGATATTTATGTTTAATTATTTTGTTTTTTTAGTAGGTTTCTATAAGTGTAAGTTTAATTTACTCATTTAATAATTACAAGTATAAATGTACAAACCTAACCTGTAACTTATCGTTTGTTTACAAACTTATTGTTTGTGATAATTTGAGGATCATTAATAGGTACTCTCTGTTTAGATTGCGAAGTGCATCGCGTAGGTATAATCGCAAAAATTTACAAAATTTTAAGCAAACAAATCTCAGTTTGAGTAAAACTATGACCATGTATCACATTGAAAAATAAAAATATGTTAAAATAAATCTATTTTTTAATTATTTTATATATGTTTCTTATTATTATTATTATTATTATTATTATTATTATTATTATTATTATTATTATTATTATTATTATTAATATATATATATATATATATATATAGTAAATAATTATATTTATCAAAATTGTATAAATTCCTACAAATTGTTTTGAAATTTCAAAATACTGTAATGCCTTTTATCATATCAAACTTAATTAAATCTTTCTTATTGAATTTATAATAATTTTTTTGTGTAACCTATTCTATTTTAATATAAATTTTTAATTATCATTAAATATAGTTCATTTTTTTCTGTATTTGATGCAATTCATTATTTCATAATTATTTCAATGTTTGAATATTTCGCGCGCAATCACGTGACTACACGAGTTCTTGTTCCCCAGTAATCTACATGGCGCGTCCCTCCTATAGGGTCTCTACTTTTAAATCTATGGGGTAATTTAATATTTAAACAAAATTTAAAATATATTTTTCATAAACATGTTTACTGAAATATACGTGGTAACGAATGATCATCAAAATTTTTTGTGACTATTTATTTATTTATTAAACATTAATATTGCAATACAAATTTGCATACGATTCCTAATTGGTTGAAATTAAGGTGCGCGCACAGCACGTTATTTAAATTTCTAATTAAAGAACTGAGATGACGTCGGTAAGGAAAATTTTCATGAAAGTATTATTCTCAATAGTGAACAATAGTATGCTGGTGAGGCGCTGCATGTTTCAAACCAGTGGAGGATAAAAATATTTCAATATGAATTATTATCAATTAAACTTACTTAAAATTATCGTACAATTACCGTACGAGTCTCATATTATTGTAGATTTTTGTCATATAATCAAAGTTGGATGTACGATCGTACAATGCTTCAAATTATGTGACGTTTACGATAATTATGTGACGCATGGGAACACTGATCTCGCCAGGCAACAAGCTTATCTTTGTTTACGCTGCCTAGCAACGCTCCCCATACAACAAGCTTGCGCTTGCTTCGCTACACACGCACACACACACACACACACAACAATCACCGGATGCTTCTACTCCCACAACATGTACATAAATCTATATAAGAAAAAAAAAATTAGGATTAATTATTATAGATATACTTAAAAGATATAATTATTTTCTGTCAACTAAATTTACCTCTTCAAATACTACAGTATTATTCTAATTTCCTTTTCTCCCTGTTCAAAAACCTCAAATAAAAAATATTTCTAAACTTTTCCATTTAAATACCTCACTTTATATGTATTTCCGTTTAGGAATGCGGTAAAATTCGTAGGGCTCGTAAAACTTCTTTTCTAGTTTTTTTATTTTCTTCCATCTTTGTTTCTTAGGCTTAAAATTTCAGTCACGTAATAAACCATAGCACTCCGAGAATGTTTTCGGTGGTGTTTCGCAATAATGATCACGATTGTTTTTCAGCTTTCACACACATAACGAAGAAATCGGCTCTCGGAATGCATTAGATTTTCAAAACGCGTGACTGGAGTCAGCCGTTAGTCGAGTTAGCTGACTCGAGGATGAAATTCTCTCGCGGGAAAACATTGGAACTTGGGAAAGAACGAAAAGAGAGAGAGGGGGGAGATGTTGGTGGACTATTTTCGGATACGCGTATCGCACTTTCTCGTTTGCGAAATATCTCACAGGAATTTACGGATGTATTTTCACTAAAATTATACGTATCGCTACGAGTATGAATATCAAACATATTTACCTAAGTATACCTTATAGTCCGAATTACGAAAATTCGTTTAAAACTAATCAATGCGGTCCTTAAAATTATTTTTTTTTTATTTATTTTTATTATAGATAACCTACTTTTGGAATATTGAAATTGTACTGATTGTGTGATATATCGCCTAAAAGTCCGTACAATTTTATTAACCATTAAAAATATATTTTAAAACGTTTAAATTTATATCTATACGTTCTCTTAAATGTTTCTCATAAATAGCTCATATTATTTGAATATCGAATTACTCCTCAGATATCATCACCTGACTTCCCTCTATACAATTTCATTGATCAATGAAATCTCTCTCTCTCTCTCTCTCTTTTTATATATATTTCTTTTTTTTTCTTTTTTAGGTATTATTGAATATGTGAAGCCTATTGGGCTCCCATTCAATCACAAATCAATCAACCAACTTCCCTTTTTGACGTTATCGGTTCTATATATAGATCTCTCTCTCTCTCTTTTTCTTTTAATTTTTATTTTATGGTCCCTTTTTAAAGAACCAAAATAACGGCATAGAGAAGAATAAGAATAAAGATAATAAGATATGTACCTATTTATCTACGATCACATTCCACTAGGGAACTATATAAAAAATTATTTTAAAGCAGATTATTCTCTGATGAACAAAAGTACCACCGAGTGTAAGTTCCACTGCAACCTTTTCATACTTACTTGCCTGCTTTGTCGACTCTTAAGTGACACTTCTTTCCCCCTTTCTTCTTAATATCCAGACGAAGTACATCATTAGATATCAAAGTTCCCAGAAAATGACTCAACTTGAATATTCACTTTTAAGAAAGAATACTGTTAATATTTATTATACATTTTTTAATCACAATATTCTATGCAGGCTTAATTCTAAATATTTATTCCCCCTAATTATGACAATGAATTAAATCTAAGATTTTATTTTTAACTATAATTTTTGATAATTTCAATTGGGTTATTTTAATACACCGTTACGATTGATAATAATTTCTGAATAGAAAATTAAAAAATTCCATTTAAATATACTGGTCGAATTGTAATCATGTTAATCGAAAAACCAAATTATTTCTTGCCTTTTCAAAAAAAAAATAAATAAAAGAAAAACAGAACAACTGACAGGAATTCTTGGAAAGAGTTTTAGTGTAAGTAAAGTTTCTCCTTGTTAATTTTTCATTCTTTAAATCGTGAAAGGTAGATCTTTTCTGAAAAAGTTGATAAGAACCTAAAAGGGATGATAGGCAAAAAAGAGAGCTAGGAAAGGAAGGAGAAAAAGAAAAAAAAAAGAAGGAGAGAACTCGTGATACACGATTCGAAACGAGTCTAACTGAGATGCGAAGGTCTAGCCCTCCTTCTTCGATTCTCTCTTAAAAAGGTAACTTTGACTTTATGTCGAGAGGTCACACGCGACCTTCGGAACTCTTGAGATTCCCTCGAGTCCTTAGAGCCCTTCCTACATTCTACCAATCCGCTCGTCTGCTCGACGCTATAATATAGCGCAGTCCCGTTCTAAAAACCCTTCTCTCTTCGCATTCTTTCTTTTTCATTCGTTCTCTCATCCCTTTACTTCTTTTATTTTCCTACTCTTTCTATTTCTATTTCTACCTCCATTTCTCTATCACCTTTCTATCGTTCTTTCCTTCTTCTTTAACTTTGTTTCCCTCCTTCCTGTGTAGTCCCTTCTCGTGTCGTCCGAGTCGCGCATACAAAATATATTTCCGACGTTTCTTAGACTACGTGCGGTCGACTCTCATAGGATTTTCAGAACGTAGCTGCAACATAAGTTGCTTCTTCCCACTTTTTCAACTTTCACGCGGCGGAATCAAAAAGCTTTAAAATAATCTTTCAAATTCCTTTTTAACATATATGTATTGTATTATATTATATATGTTCAGCCATATAATCCTTAACTCACATTTATGATAATCTTATACTTATTGATCGTCAAACAAATTTTTAATGAGAAAAATGAATTACTACTTTCACACATTATTATTGCTACTTTTTATGGAGTAATGAATTGTTCTTGGATTGTTTAAAGCAAAGTAAGCAACATAAGCAATTTTGGAACAAAAGTATAGTTAATTATTTTTGACTGAAAATAGACGATATATGTCTCTATTATTTGTCGTTTCACTCGAATATTATCGACGTTATCGAATTTTGGGAAAGAAAAGCAGTAAAGATAAGAGAGAAAAGTACGTGAAAAGAGGAGAAAAATGTGTTGGGAGTGCAGAAGATAAGAAAATCTAAGTTGCCTAATCTCGTTTGTTGAAACTAGGTCTGTTGCGTCATCTTACAAAAGAAACAAGGGTTCTTTGAAAAATGTACCCTTTAAATATTATACGCATACGATACTGGGTTTTCTTTCTTTTCCTCTGTTTCTCTTTGCTTCTATGAAGATGTTTCAAGAAAGTGAGATAGAAGCGTGGAAGCAAGATGAGCAACTCCGGGGAATAAGAATTTTCCTTCATGAATAATTCCCGATATCCCTTCGTGCATTCGTTTCCCCAAAGGGGTAGAATGCGTTTTTGAAATCTACGAACGGATCGTGTAGGAGGATTCTCTCCTTCGAGTATGGCAAAGCTATGCCGACGACG
The DNA here is from genome assembly GCF_049000335.1 of Polistes dominula. Lineage (NCBI taxonomy): Eukaryota > Metazoa > Arthropoda > Insecta > Hymenoptera > Vespidae > Polistes > Polistes dominula. Next base: position 9,368,095 of record NW_028300915.1, read on the forward strand.
TTGATCATCCATTTTGTGTCCTTCCCACTTGCCTTTGCCTTTCCGTTTTTTTCTTTCTCCCATACACCTGTGTACTATAATATCTGCTTTAACACTATCTTTCGCTCTTTCTCATCAAGATTCGATTCGTGTACCTATCCCGCGAGAGGGGTCGCCAAGAAAGTGCAAATGGTCCTTAAGGACTTTCCTTAGCAACATAGGCTACTGTACGCCATGCACGAACTTTTTATCACAGGAAGAGATTATCACGCTTTCTTCGAGTTCGATACTTTTATATAAAGGATCCTATACAAAATAGATGAGCTAAAAGATGAACGAAAAGAACCTGATCTGTCTCTCCCTCATTTTCATTTATACGAAAAAGAGATACTTTAAACAGATTCAGATCCCAATGTTTCCAATTCTATACAACTGATTGTATCTAATAATTAAGATGAATTGTAATTTTGTTTCTTTTTTTTTACAGATAGGAACAAATTGTTCCATCGTTTAACAAGCTCTGTCGTAAATAATACAAGTTTTTGCAAGAATGCATCAGTGCAGTTTGAAAAGAGCTCGTTAAATGATGCTACCATTTTCCTCTACAATTTTCCATTCAATTTACGATAGGAACGAATTTATATTCAAACCCAATAACTACGTACACTCTGTATACCTAGCAATAAAAATTCAAGATCGATTAGATCGAAACCAAAGTAATTTCGTAGGACGAACCAAAGTTCGCGAATCCGTCGTTACTCCAAAACGAATTTACTTCAGGACCCTCGGAGATTCTTTTCCTACTTTGAAATAAACTTTTATTTCCCTCGTCTTTATTCCTCTCTCTCTCTCTCTCTCTCTCTCTCTCTCTTTCTCTTTTTTTTTATTTTCTTTTTTTTTATTCCTTTTCGTTCTTTCTTTTTTTTAGTCTTTATTCACTTTCGAATTTTCTTCGAACGAAAGTGTATATATATTCTACATACAAAAGCTTTGTCGTGTGGTTGCTGCTTTTATCTTAGGAAAAAGATTTTACGATCTATAAAAATGCGAATTTAGAAAGCGAGGAGAGGTGACGAGTTCGTAGTATCGAAGCGAGTCACTAGAGATTTTGCATATCATTGAAGCTCTAACACTGAACGAATGGTGAATATTTGATTATAAACTCGTATATCGTTTATGAATTAAAGAGAGTTGTTCATTTGTTAAATCTAGACTGACATAGAAAAAATAATGCATGCTATTCTTATATGTATATATGGCTAGTTCTCCAAAAAAATCGAAATTGATGTCCTTGATCATTTTTATAAACCAGGATCGTCAATTATGAAAAGTTTTTTTTTTAATAATACGACTGTACTAGATCTACGAATGTATGAAACAAATTTATTTTTTATATGATAAACAACAAAGATATGTCCAAGAAAGTACCCTGAAAATCATTCCCTCACTATGTCCCAAGCGCTAAATTTGAAGATAATCATTAACTTAAAACGTACAATTCCTAACAAATTGTTTATTATCATATTTTTTACTTATATAGGATAGTATTGACTATACCTATATGAGTTCATAGTTTCATAAATGCGAATGGAAATATTTTTAAATATAGTTCAAAATTTGTCCTTAAAAAAAGTATCATTCCCTCATCGTTTTGTAACAGTGTGATTGGAGCAATACTCCAAGGCCTACCAAATCCCACTTTAACTTTTTTTGTAGTTAGCAACATTGCCCTTGAGAACATACTCTAGAATGGACAATTGAAGAAAGGATGTTTTCTTAAAATCAATTTGACAATAAGTTTTTTAAATATTACATTTTTTAACGTCATTCCCTCATGTAATGTTATCAAAAGGTAAGCATTTTTTTATTTAATAATCATAGCATATTTTTATATTTTTTCGGTAGTAATAAAGTACTGTTTACAATTCGTAAGAAAAAAAGGTTTATTTTTCTAAGTTTGTAGCAATTTTGTTTCGTTTCGTCATTCCCTCATCGTCATTCCCTCATAAAATTTTTTAATTTTTTGAAATATTCTGAGTTCAAAGTGTCCCTCAATAATGCTTATTGAGGTAAGTACAGCGGAAATCAATAATACGGATAACTTGATCAAAAAATCTAAAAAAAAAAAATAAATAAAGACAATAAAAAAATCAGACAATTTGTGTTCTCAAATGATGTGCTTGAATTTAGAACTCTATCTTGTTTTGACTGCGTTGGAAAATGCCAATATTTTCATCTTGGTTACTATAAAACTTTTGAAGTATCGGATAAGGACACACCTGCAGTATCAACGCGACGTAAAAGAAAATAAATTAAAGTAGAAAGTAATGTGAAGATATTGAAGATTACTCCTTCTGAAAAAAATACCTATGGATATAAAGTTGGTGACCATGTCCTTATAATATGGAATAACGAAGTCTATCCTGGTAAAATTCTTTCATTATCTGATGATGGGGCTTTAGTACGGTGTATGAAGAAAGGATCAAAATGCTGGAAATGGCCGACAGTTACAGATGAAGAACTTTATGCTTGGCCTGACGTTCTTCGAATAATTAAACCCCCAAAGTTACTCAGTCGAGGTTGTTATTTTGTTAAAGAAGTCGATGAGAAAAAATAAAAACTTGTGAAAATAACTAAAGACTGGATTTAATAATTAAGTATGGATTTAATTATATTTTTCCAATACAATTATTTAATTATTATAGTTTTGTAATAAAACAAATGATTGGTGCATTGTAAAGTTTTTAATTATTGTAGAATCATATTAAAAATCATTCCCTCACGAATCTGTCATTTCCTCATTTTCAAATTTTTAAAAAATTTTTATATTCAATTCAAACTCAAAAAAGTTGGGGACCACTATAATATTTTCCTCAAACAAGACATATACTACGACTTGAGCAAAAAAAATACGATTACGAGTTAAAAAAAAAAACTAATCAACTCGATAAAGCCATTTTCGATTTTTTTGGAGAACTAGCCATATACTTATATACAGGTAACCCTCCTATAACACGGTCGACAGGTTCCTAGAAAATGCCGTATTTTGTGAACCGCGTTGTATGAGACCCACAGCCATGAGCCAAAAATTGTTGTTTTCAGGCCATGGAGATGAAAAGAAATACTTTCTGCAACACTGTATCTTTAAGACGGTAAGCCTCGCCACGGCTGTAGAAGTACAGTATTGTACAAAGGTTTTTTGAAAGGAAACTGTATTATAGGATGCAGTGTTATATGAGGGTTCTCACAATTTATGAATCGTGTTATAGCGATACAGTGTTATAAGATGCCGTGTTGTAGGAAGGCTACATGTACACAGAGAAGGTGTCTAGGGTCTTTTTGTATTAACATTGTGAATGTATTTTAGACTTAAAAATAAGATATACAAATGTTATATAAACATAGATTAATTAAAGCTTCATTTAAAAGTTATAAGATACATTGTAAATATGTTTAAATGTTTTCCTTAAAAATGGTGTTTAGCGGTTCTGTGCATATTGTTTATGGTCTTGCAGTGACTCAATGAATGAGTATTCTTCTCTGAATAATAGCTTGATCATCTAGATCACCTGATCTCATCCCACAAGATTTTTATTTTTAGGGGAAATTAAAATAAGAGCTTTATACAACTGAAATAGCTACATTTTTCATTATGATAAAACGAATTAGGTGACATAGTTACAAAAATTAATAGAAATTCACAAAAAAAATTTGTCATATAATAAACAGCATATTACAGCGTTGTCAAATTTGTATTCAACATTTTCAGCAGCACACATAGACGATTTAACAATTTATATTTATAATTTTCGAATAAAGCTTTAAATAAACTATGTTTATATAACATTTATTTTTCTATTTTTTAAGCTTAAAATGTACTCAAAACTTTTGTACGAATAAACTTTAAATATTCTGTATATATACAACTAGTATATACATAAATGAAAGGAAAATGAAAGAAATAAAAAAAGAAAGAAAAAGAGTAATTTTCTAGTCGAGCTACATTATGATTTATCTTACGGAAAGTACATTCATTTTTAAATAACTGTAGACGGAAACCACAGCGCTAGTCCATGAACCGCTTCATAAATATCGAATCGAAGTATAGTTCCCGAGTAAAAGTGGAAACGAGTCTATGCACTGTCCGGATTTTTGTCCGGTAAGCATTAACGGGATGGATGGATTTCTGGCATAGTGCCACAAGCGCCATTAATCCAACACGCGTGTACTCGAGATTCACACATACGTACTAACCTAGGTATGTCTTCTTGTACACGTACAACTTGAGCCTCAAATGGATGAGCTTTAACTCCTATTCACCTGGCAACTTCGTACAACGTGAAACGCTACCAACTAACTGTTAGGACAGATCTCTGTTATCGAGATAACTCATAGAATGGTATGAGAACTTACCCAGACACTTTTATCGATAATCTACCTGGCAAATGATTTGACCTACCTATTCATATCTAAAAGTTCATTGCAACGAATTGATATTACTAATGGAAATTGAACAAAAGATTAAACATATTAATCATCAGAACTTTTTATCAATGATACCTACGACAAATTAACGTTTTCTAGTATACATAGTTAATATAGGAACAGTAGCAATAGCATCACTAGTAACAGCAACAGCAACGACGAATATCCACCATCGTCGAATAGTTAATGAGATTCGACATAGATGAAAGGGCCCCGAACGAACGTGGAATTAATGGAATTGTCGAGTTTACGTGAGAGAGACGAGGCTCCATCGATCCCCCGTGGAAACGATGACCTGGTTCCATTGAACGTAGGTAACTATCTACTTATCGAAGAGAAGAGGACCTGTTCATACCATCACCACTTTAGCTGCTACTGCTGCTGCTCTAGATGGTAACTGTAGCTGATAGGGTCAATGTTAGTCTGATTTTTTCTTCGTTAAAATTAGTCCGTCGATTTTTCTTATTACCAAAATATTCAAATAACATTTAAATGATTATTATAGTGACTTTTAACCCTTTCGCTACTACGAGCGACTATAGTCGCTCTCCATGTGATGCCACTCAGGTACTACGGACGACTATAGTCGCTTTCCATGTGATGCCGCTGAGATACTACGAGCGGCTATAGTCGCTCCCGCTAAAGATGTCGCGTAATTGTATATATGATAAGCGCCTGCAGTTGCTATGCACAGAGTATCTCACTCTAGACATGCCGCGCGAGTCTTTCGTTTTGCATCATTTGTTTTTTACGGGCTTCAATAATAAACCAAATGCCTCGATCATCAGTCTTACGACACCGGCTTGAACGTTGCGTGCACCGTGCACTGTTTCGGTGTAGAGCGCCGTACTGCGGGAGTACCGCGGCGGAGATCCGCCCCGTAGCGAAAGGGTTAAGTAGAATAATATTCGAATTGAAATTCAAGTTGTTGAATAATATAAATGAAATCCAGAAAGCCAGAATTTATAGAGTGACTTTACTACCACTTTTACGAATCACGGATTAATGAAATCGTTCTGAAGCTCTAGTCTTCTTTAGCCTTCCCTATCTTTCCTCTCAGAATTGGCAAACTTGTTCGCAATGTTGTATCGTTCTACAGTTGAAGATAGGCTCGCGTAACTACGATTCTCCAAATGGAGAAAGTTTCTCGCTCGAAAGGGCTCGTTATCGTTGACCGCTGACCTCTTCTTTCTGGCATGGAAGGCTCAACCTCGGAAACCATGAAGGGAGAGAAAACCGGCTTAACCTTCCCCGCCCTCCTTCCATCATTCTACTCTCTTCCTCCACTACTCATTTCTCAATCTCTTTCTCTTTCTTTTCCTTTTTTTTTTGCTTTTTTAACTTTTCAAGGGTCGTTACGTGAGCGATATGCCACCGAATGAGAGTAAAAGAGAGAAAGAGAGAAACAGAACGATTTTCTCTTTTCCCCTAGTTTTCTTATGATACGATGCCAAATAGCAAGGCGTTTTGTAAACGGTTTAACTCCGAGATCGATAAAGTTTAGCTCGCGGGGACATTTGGCAAGCGACAGAAACCGAAGAAGAAGAAAAATAAGAAGGTAGGAGGGATGAGAAGAAAGAGGAGAGAATATTACCCTCGTTGACGATGATAAAGCCTGGATTGTTAGCAAGCAACTTTTAGACTTATGCTTTTAAAACGCGTTATGCTTTTAAAAAAAAAAACAAAGGAAGGGCTCTCAAGCTTTTCGTCCCTTTCCTTTCTTTCTTTCTTTCTTTTTTTCTCCTCTTTTTTATTTTTCTTTTTTTCTCTTTCTACCTTATCTTATCCAACTTAGTTTGATATCTCTCGGTTATAAAGGTTTTTTTTTAACAGCAAATTTTAATTTACCGTACTGTACACAATGGAAAATGTTTTTTTTTTTTTTTTTTTTGAGGAACACGCACGCGTTGCAGTTAATTTAACGCGAAACATTGTTAATATGAATTTAAATAATTAAACGCAATCTTTTTCATTTATTTAATTTTCATTCCACTCTATGAGAAGGTACATACTACTCTCTGGTTTTATATTATTTTATTTCTTTTTCTCTTTTCTTTATCCGCTAAGAATAAAATTTTTCACGTAAAATTCATGAACAATCATAACTACGAAAGTACTTTCAATTAGGAAAGAAAAGAAATGATAAAACTATTATCTATTATCGTAGAAAATAATTGTTTTAATGACTCTTCAAAAATACATACTTACATAGAACGTAAAAGACGATTTAGTATTTGCTTGATGGAACGAATACGGTCAGAGAGATGTCGTTCTTGGATAAGAATGTTAATTCCTAGGCGAGAGTTGGTAGTTCGAGCGTTCGTTAATTAAATTTACCTAGAATTCTCTTTCTCTCTCTCTTTCTCTCTCTTTCTCCTTCCCCTTCCCCTCTCCTTCTCTTTCCTTCTTTCTCATTCTCCCGCTGCGTACCAAAATGGCCTAGAGTCTCGTAAATTTTACAAATTTTTTCCTTCATTCTTTTTAATTCCACCTTCTCTCAGCACGACCGAGGTATATTAAAAAAAAAGTGGCAGTAATGGTTATAGTAGTGAAAGAAGGAAAAAAAAGGAAGAAATTTAAATAATAAAATTATTAATATTATCCAACATAGAGAAAAAGACAAATGAAATATGTGTGTTCAATTATTTTTTATAGAATAAATATTTTTTGAAGATTTTTTGGATCGATATGTATAATAACTGTAACCCAACTCTGCACCTATGACAAATTATCTTAGAAAAAATAAAATAAAAAAACATGTGTGCAGATCACACGTGTTAGAAGTGAAATCTTCAAAAATTTAAGTTTCGAGAGAATGAGACTAATGCACAGATTCAAGAGTAAGATTAATGTAGGATTTATTTATAATAATATTATTACCATATATAATAAAGGTCACCGGTATGATTATTAGATGAAATAGCTGATAAAAAGTACACTTTTCTAAATTCAAGCATTAAAAATGGAATGCTGAATACGATAGTTATAAGTAGACACCAAAATGGTAGGATGTTTATCAAAGGAAATATAATTTGTCAGAAATTAAGTAAATATAAATAATCCTTTTTTTGAAACTCAGGAATAAAATTTTTTTGTTAGTATGGTTTTCAATTTCCCGTTTTCATCTACAATCTTGCGCTGCTAACAAACATTTTAGGATAGACGAAACATAGACGTTACGAAAAACCTATGGAAAATACTGCTGGACTGAACAAAGGTTCTGGTAAAATGCAATAAGAGATCTAATAAAGATATTGTCTATAAATGTTTTGTCAACTTTATAGCCTGCTACACTTCGAGACTCTTATTATTTATAACATATCTCGTCTTTATTCTTTAAACCACAAACTTATTTTTCTAAATACTATCGTCTAAATAAAGATCTTAACAACGAAAAATCTAAAAAAATGCATTGAATCGTATCGCTCTCTCAGCTTATCGAAATGTGTACACTACGAGTCTGAAATTTCAGCCCCGTGGTAAGCTCCACCGAGGCGTTCAACATCTTAAAAATGTTTTTATTTTATTGAAACATTAGTATAGGTTTCTTAAATACGCAAATATTACAATTAATAATATAATTTTCTTATATGCGACTTAAAATATGACAGTAATTTACTTGCTTTTGAATGGAATTTGTCAGCTGCTCCTAATGTATTCTACAGTGTTCTCTAATTCTTTTTCTCTGATGTATCTTGCAATCATCTTTTTTGTAAAATATTGCAGACAATATAATTATTATATTCTATGTATTTCATAATAATTAATTACATTATTTGCGAAATAAAGAATTTAATACTAATTTTTTAATAAAATAGAAACATTTTGAAGTAGAAAACATATGACACGTTTGGTAAAAAAAAATCTATAGTGAATATTATCGCATCGATAATAAAGATTATAAATATAGATCGAATTTCAACAGACCTTTCCTGTTTTTTATAATTCTGTTCTCATGAAAAGGAACCGACCCTGGGGTATAGGTAGCTGACAAAAACTAATATTTTCAAAATTCTATCCATTAAGATGGAATACTGAATGCGATAGATAGAAACAAAAATGGTAGAATAATTGTCGGTGGAAAGATATCCTATCTTAACCTAAGTAAATATAATATATTTTTTTTTTGAAACTGGTTGATAAATTTTTTTTCTTTTACACTTTTCACACTTTCTGTGAATGTGAGATATCTTTATTATGGATTAACACACACAAGTATTTCTTTTTGTGTTGCAACTAATACCTGAAAATGCTGTAACAGAAGGGAACAATTCTGGTCGTATTTTTTTCGTTTCATCGGGTTTTGAATTACAACGATTTTAATATCTATGTATAATTTCCGTTGTTTCATTTTATAATATTAAAAATTTTAAAGAAAATTTCTTTTCTATACTTTTTTTTCTATATTTGTAAAATAAGTTATATTATTGTATTTTTATTGAAAATATAAAATAAATAAGGTATATATATTTTTGTCACGTGTCTAGTTTCTTCTATTTAAAAACTTTTCTATTATATTGAAAAATTAGTATAAATTTCCTAAATACGCAAACATTATAATTAAAAAACATGTCTTTGGATATTTATAAGAAAAATATTCTACAATGTTGTCTAATTCTTTTTCTCTGATTTTTTTTTTGTAAAATATTGCAGACAATACAATTATTATATTCTATATATTTCATAATTATTAATTGTAATATTTGCGAAATAAATAATTTAAAATTAATTTTTCAATAAGAAAATAGAAATAATATTTTTTAAATAGAAAAGAAATGATACGTTCGGTAATACAAAAAAAAAAACACACCACGCACCTTTTTTCTTTATTTCGACCGTCGGTTCGTTTGTACCCTATTTTTTTGTCACACAAACACACCCATATACATCCAGGAGCGATATCAACGAAGCATAGCATAAAGAGGAGTCCGAGAATAGGAAACCTGTATAGCTATATTCCGTCTCATTCTCTCGCAGGCTCAATCCTATATGTTTGACTCTTTTTCTCTCATTATTTAGTATAGAAGCTGTTTCATAGCTCCGTTTCCTGACTGACCGCGTTTATTTATTTTTCAGATCACTCTCATTCTAAAGAAGTTTTCACTTTAAAAACTACATATATATTGATCGAATAAATTCAAACAATAATACTAATAAATTTACCAAATTTACTACATTACGCAAACATTAACATTACTAACCCCTAGAGAACGGTAATAGCAAATACTGTTTGCGTTACGGACAATAACGATTTGGAGGTAAATCAGAAAGCACGGGTAGTCTGTAGGACACGCACGTGCCTCTAACGCAATTGTCCATTTCCCAGGTAGTAGAAACGTGGCTTCGGTGTAACAATGGACATCCATCGATTACCCGTCTGTAGTAGACACGACGTGAGGTCAGGGGAAAAGAGATAGGAGTACGGAGATGTGAGTGGAGGTGGGGGTGAGAGATTTGGAGGGAGTACAGAGAGAGGGGGTGGATGAGAACTCCGTAGGGTGGTTGTACGTTCACAGGAGACTGCCTTCCGGAGCTTTGGAAGCTTGCCTGTTTACTTCGGCTGGCTGCCTGAACTACCTGTCTCATACCAGAATTGCGTGATTTACATGGAGCTCGATGAACGTGCGACGGCTTGCGCTACGTCGCGTTATCCGACGATAACGTCGGAAACTGCAAAGGCATTTGAACAGAAGGATTGAGTGATTGAGTGAGAGAAACGTTTCGAGCCTAGAGAAGGGAACGGAATGGTTACAGAGTAAGAAAGGAATGACATGGTGAAACTATGACATGACCTTGGCCGATTAATGGAACGACAAACTTGACGAAATTGGCAAACTTGGTCGTGAGCTATAATGTTCCTTCTATTGTGGACATCGAACTTCAACGGAAGTAGACTAAACTGTTCCAACCGGCATCGTTATTGTTTCACTATTACGTTCGCTTTGAACTTTTCTAGGAATACCTTTAAGATAAACCAGTTAGCGTTTGTTATTGTGAACGGGAAAAGACTTTGTGCTTGTGTTATTCGAATATTTTATTTTTTTAACAACGAAGTTAAAATCAACGTGGAAATACACACACATTTTATTCTATTGTCTTCTTTCATTCTCTTTCTCTCTCTCTTTTTTATTTTGGTTTTATTTTTGTCTCGATGTATGATCCGGGGATTTTCTTCTCGATATATACAATAGAATCCACGTCACGTAATATCATAATCGTATATGTATTAACATACGTGGGATTCATCTAAAGGGCAAGCGGAAAGTATAAAAAACGTGAGATGTTTATCGTTTCAACGCAACACGAACCGAGTGGACGAAGAGAGTAGAGATTTTATATTTTTTTTTATATTGAACAAAAGTTTCATAGCTGTTCTCTTTCAAAACACGGAGAGAGAAAGGTAAGGACAATGAAATAAATACAAGCAAGGAACTTTTGTTATTTAACGAAAGAACAGTTTTTTAATTCCACAAGATTCGTGAAATAGTTAAAGAATACTTTGATTTTGTCATTTTTCATCGATTAATTTTGTCAAGGGTGGCAATCCGTTAGATTTAGCAACGTTTATCAAAGACAATAAAATAAAAAATATAAAAATCTTATCATGATATCGCATAGTTTTATGGCGGATGAAACGTTTTGTTTGTTTTTTTCGTTTTTTGTCTTCTCAATGTATTTTTTCTCTTTCTTTTTTTCCTTTGTTTTTCTTCCTGGTTTTTTTCTCTCCCTCTTTTTGATAGATTGCATAGGAAACAATGCTCAACACAAGTAACGCTCGTTCGTAGGTGAATGTGGCATTCATCTCCATTGTCAGGAAGCGAACATCCTGCTGTAGCTCCGTCGGTTACTGTCGTACCAGTTTCTACCGAGACAACCTTCCTTCCTTCCTTCTTTGCTTCCTTGCTTCTTTGCTTCCTTGCTTCCTTGCTTCTTTGCTTCCTTGCTTCCTTGCCTGCTTGCTAGCTAGACTAGCCTGCTCTTTTAACTATTCTGAAATAGAGTATTCAAGCTAATTAGCACAAAAAGAATAAAAATGAAAGAAAATTCTTAATATTTGTATACGCATATGTAATCCATGTCATTTTGAATTATCTAACAGTCTACGATCAGAAATATTTGATGAAAATATTTTTTTTGTACTAATTAGGTCAGTCAGAATAATTAATTGATTTTTTAATTAAATTTAACTATCGTTATAAAACGGGTGTAATTGGCACTAGTTCTTAATATTTGTCTACATTCGTGCACACGTATGTTAACTCTGTCATTTTTAAGGATCCATGGTATTTCAAATTATCAAGAAATCTATGTTTACAAGTATTTTGAGAACAAATTGTTATTCTTAGATTGATAAATAAATAATTATAAATTTTATTACATTTAACTATCATTGTAAGAGTTCGAATTGGGATTATTGATATGTACTTGCATTGTTTTTGAAGACTCTATTGACGTTTTGACCAATGATAATAGCTTGTATTTATTTATTTATTTTTCTCTCTCTCTCTCTCCCTCTCTCTCTCTCTCTTCCTCTCTCTCTATCTTACAGAGAAATCTATAAAACAATAGTATTTTATTTATTTCCTCACGCGACAGGACTTTATGATAGAAAGAACGTATGAAATATTGACATAGATAACTAAGACAGTGGTCTCTGGTGTACGATACGAACTTCATCCACTTTCAAAGTCGTTAATCCTGAAAGAACCGAGACTTGCTTCCCTTTACTCTTCGTACTTTTTAAACTTGTAGTAAGCGCTACAAATCACGAGGACATTTTACGTCTAAGAATACTTTAGGGTATTTAAAGTGTTTGCTACATTTATGTTTGCTATAAAAAAAAAAAAAAAAAAAAAAAAACAAGAAAAAGCCAAATAAAAAAAATTCTTTAATACGTGCATTCATGCATATGTATTTATTATTTATACCGAACATGTATTCTTTAATAAATTTCCATGTTTATGAGTCGCGTCTAAAAAAGAAAGATAATAAAAAAAAAAACTAAAACTCGAACGCGAAAACATAGCTCGAAAATCAACGCGAAATCACAATCATAAATAAACTGATGCGAGATAGGAACATACGATTTTTATCCTCTTGTAGGGAAACAAAATAAAAATAATAATAATAGAAAAAAAGAGAAAGGAAGAAATTCCCTACGATTCTTCTCTCTAACGAACACCCCAAAACAACATTTTGCTCGATAAAAATTGCACGAATACGAGGACCGGGGCCGGATCGTACGTCATTTCTATAAATATTTATTGGACAATTGGCTGTTTCCGTTATATGTCTATATGTGTCCTCGAGTGTGCATATTTAAAAAAAAAAACATTTTCCTGATACGAACAACTACGATCTAATATAGCAGTCAATGAATTTTGACTATGCAAATAATGACCCATCGTTTTTAATAAAAATTCAACCCCTTTCAATTTTATTGCGTATTCAGAGTATGAAAAACTATTTGTTTCACAAGTTAAAAATATAGATACATTCTCTGTGAATACCGAAGATATACCCTGATGCATATCAGAAAGCATGCCATGTATGTTCCTTGAAATCTAAAAGGAAAGAGAAAATTTCTAATATCTTTTCTTTTTTCATATTCATACAACATTTAGTAGCATATTTTTATTCTAAGTCACGAAAACGCGATTAAAAATTACCTCGATGTAATTAAATATTCTTAACGATATTTATTTCAAGAGTAAGTGAGGTAAAGAGGGAAAAGATGGAAAATCTTTCAGCCATCGATTGTAATCTCGTGTCGTTAATTAGTGCATTTAATAAATGATATATTTTCGATTAGATTTTCATCGTTCACATAAATCGTTCATTTAATCCTATCGATATATCAGTATTAAAAAATAAATTAGTTATTTTCGTAGATGAAAAGAAGAATAAAAATAAATATAAGTTAATATTTAATACATTTGTACAAATACAATAGTATTGATACAACGTTCGTGTAAATTCATTTTCAAACTAAGTCGGCGAAACAGTAAAAAAGTAAAGAACGATGATAAGAATGGAAAACTCAGAGCTATTATATAAAATAATTGGATTTTTAAACAGATAAGAATCGTGAAAAGTAGGTTTTACCTAGACATGACATAAAGATTGTCGGAAAATGTTGGGTTATGCCATAACTCACCATATTATAATAAAATTCTTTTTTTTTATTGAAGTGAAAACTTCTTTAGAATAGGGAGTGATTCGAAAAAATGAAACACGGCAGCGATGCAGCGATTCGATGCAACGGCCACGATACTCAGTAAGAAGAGACAAACATATAGGATTGAGCCTGCGAGAGAATGAGACAGAATATAGCTATATAGTTTTTCCTATTCTCGGTCTCCTCTCTATGCGCTACTTCGTAGTCCCCACTCCTTGCTACTAATATTTGTATATGTATGCGTTTGTGTGCGACTGCATATTACAAAGCGTAGACTCATATTACTTCACAGAGAACCCAGAGCTTGTATTTTTAAGACGTTTATGAAACTTTATAAATTTATATGTGTTTGTTAGGATTACAGACCGAACATACGTTATATAGTAATTAGCTTCCTAGGTACAGTCGTTTTTGAGAAAATTAGGGTTAAAAATTTACTAGTATTCCTATATGGGTGATTTTCAGATAACTGTTATTTTTACAACTCAAAATTTTTAAAAATTAAAAATGCTTTATAACTTATGTTTTGAGTACTATTGTTCCTCAATTATGCTTAGAATTAAGCCTGTAATGTAGTTCTACTACCACTTTAATAGACAAAAAACTAGGATAAAAATTGAAAATTTCAATCCCACGGTACTAACAAATAAATGAAATATTCAAAGTACTTACTTAAGTTTTTGTTAAAATCTTAAAATAATAAAACGAATGATAAATTATAATACTCTGATAATGATACATAAAGACTTTTTTGGCATTTTATTTCTTAAATTTAACAATCTTTAAAATTTATTAATGATAGAATTAGAATAATAATTTTTATAGTAATCTTTGAATGTAACTAAGTTTAAAATGAGTTAATAAATGAAATTTTCAACAATTATAAATGTAAAAAATAATGATATAATTTTTATATAATTAAATATTAATCTAAAATATAATTTTTTATCAAAATACTTAGTGAATCATTTCTTATTTCTTAAACTTCGTCGAAAAGTTACATTTTGAATAACTTTTAGATTTTTTATTTCACTCCTGACTACAGGGTCTTTCTGAGATCTTTTCAACACTTTCTGTGCCTTTGCAGAAGGTAATGACAAGCGATTATCACTGTAGTTTATTTGTCCCATCGAGAAATGTTCACATATTATGCCAGGTTGACAATCGAGACAACTTAATGAGTTGAATAGTATTAGGCCAGGGTTTTCCCTACTCCAAGTGTATTGGTATGATGTATTGTTTTTTTTAATTCGTTTCTTACCCACTGAAGCCCGGTTAGAGATATTTTTATTAATGTCATTGTTGTTGTCATTCATCTCGTTGTTGTTTTCGTCCGGAGAATTGGTTTGGAGTCCTTTTTTCTTGAGCCGTGATTGTTCGGTACCAAATCATTGGCAGACGATAACTTATATTTAGTTATTTTTTCTTATATTCAATTTCATTTGAAGAAAACCATACCATAAGTTAATGGAATCAAATATCATAGAATATGTTAGGCCTTAGGTATAAGATATCGTCTATTTAAAAAGTTTCCATTCAAGGATGAAGAAAATTTATGATTGCCATAAATTCTCAAATCATTTCAATGACCATCGAAACATATTGGTGGAACTAAAAGCATACCAGTGTTGGGTCCTTCGAGTGGTATACAATACTTAAGTGAACATGAGACAATGCACATGGGAAGGGTACTATTCAGAAAAGAAATTTCTTATGTTCCCAGAAATCTCCACTACCATCCTTCCCAAAAAACATAAAGTTTCTCATCGAGTCACTCTGGTGGGTGGTGGACCCTCCTACTATCGGTTAATAAGTTGCATTCAGCTCCTTCCCTCTCCAAAGGGGTGTAACTAATTCAGATATAAAAACATGTGAAATCAAGTAAGATGGTTCTGTTCGTAATGCATACGTTCTGTTCGTAATACATACTCTCTGTCCGTCAAAGTCCATTATACACTTTGTTCATTATACATTTTGTTCATTATACATTTTGTTCATTATACATTCTACACATCATACATTTATACAGTCCACATTAAACAATTGTAACATAGTCGCCAAAGACTTTAGTTAATAAATCATTGTTGACTGAAGAAGTGCCTTTAGTATACTACGAAACCACTCACACTGTATTAGTTTACCGTCGTGAGACTTTCCGTGCAATTCGCGTATAATTGCATCTTAAAAATGATACGCTAGTTTGAATTTCGCGTCAGCATAATATATAGTGCGCGTGAACAGTGATGATTTTTGTTACATATTTTGTAATTTTCGCCGACATCGTTTTTCACGTTCTGTCAACTGGTCAATTGATTTTAATTTATTTTCAAATTTCCGCTGTACGCATCTCTCTCGTTCTTTTTAACAATAATTTTTATAAGCTTCTGGGTCTTTTTTAATTTTCTGCCGCCGTAACCTTTTTGTTTCTCTTTTTTTTTTAATTTTTCATCTTACTAAATTTTAATAATTTTTTCTTCTGTACCAATACACGTTTTTTACTTATTGTAAACGGTTTATTATTACACAAGCTTTGGAGCCCAGGTATATTTTTAAGTGTTGTCCAGAGTATTAGAGCCATTTTTCATAAAAGTAGAACAACTGAAGATAATAATAAATTAAAACATTAAGAAAATATGAATTTGAAAATTATTTGTGATTTTTACCATGGTACTGACATCCACGGTACTGACATTTGAATTTATAATTAACCTAACCTTATTTTTTGCACATAATTAAAATGATTTTCCAAACGATTTCAATTGTACACGTAAAATTAAATATGTATTCTGAATAATTAATCTAAATATTGTATTAATATGTGTAAATTTCAATATAATGGTACTGACATATAATTTTATGACTTACCTTTATCCAAACAAAACAAATTATTTCTGTCAAAATATCAGGGCAATAAATAAACATACAGCTGTAAACTATACAAAAATAGTCCTTCCTTAAAATGCCGCCAAAGAGAGAAAACGAAACTGAATGGAAGATGGCGTTTAGGCGACAAATATTTTAAATTTAAAAATTGAATAAAATTCCAGGACACAGACACATAAATCAATCACAATTATTCCTTTCTGCCAATCAATATTTTGGTATAAATGCAGCATAATTTGATGGAATATACATTAGATTTTAGTTATAAAAGCTACACTTTAAATTATTAAACAAATCTTTATAGAAATTTATACATTTAGTTTGAAAAACGAAAATCGGACATGCTACGGTACTGACATTTTGGGTGTATTTCTGTAAGTTATTTATGATCCATTATACATCATACATGTGATATTAATATTAAGAAGGTATTAGCTATTGAGCGAAATACCTGCATGTTATTCTTGTACTATTCTATTTTTACCAACAAATTTGCGTATTGTTACTTTGTAATAGATTGCAAATAAACTCTCATATATAAAAAAAAAAAAAAAAAAAATTTATGATCCATGGCTACTTATGCTTCAATAGTCTTTGTCGACGGTAAAATACTATAAAATTTATGAATTTTATAATTTTTTGATAAAAAAAATATGCTGAATGATAAATAAAGTACTAGACATAAAAAATCACAGTTATCTGAGAATTACCCATATACTATTTCTTTAAATCTTACATCAACTACAATTGTAGCGTAACGCGTATCGATTTGAACTAGTAACCGATAAATCGCTGGATCGAGTCTCATCGAATTGACTTCTTATTTATATTTTTTCTTTTTTCTATTTTTCTACAGTAAGTTGTATTATTTTTATTAAAAGTATAATAGCAAGTATGGTGTATTTATTTTACAAAACGTGTCATATCTTTTCTATTTCAAAATGTTTTTAAATAGAAGAAACTAGACACGTGACAAAAATATATATACCTTATTTATTTTATATTTTCAATAAAAATACAATAATATAACTTATTTTACAAATATAGAAAAAAAAGTATAGAAAAGAAATTTTCTTTAAAATTTTTAATATTATAAAATGAAACAACGGAAATTATACATAGATATTAAAATCGTTGTAATTCAAAACCCGATGAAACGAAAAAAATACGACCAGAATTGTTCCCTTCTGTTACAGCATTTTCAGGTATTAGTTGCAACACAAAAAGAAATACTTGTGTGTGTTAATCCATAATAAAGATATCTCACATTCACAGAAAGTGTGAAAAGTGTAAAAGAAAAAAAATTTATCAACCAGTTTCAAAAAAAAAATATATTATATTTACTTAGGTTAAGATAGGATATCTTTCCACCGACAATTATTCTACCATTTTTGTTTCTATATATCGCATTCAGTATTCCATCTTAATGGATAGAATTTTGAAAATATTAGTTTTTGTCAGCTACCTATACCCCAGGGTCGGTTCCTTTTCATGAGAACAGAATTATAAAAAACAGGAAAGGTCTGTTGAAATTCGATCTATATTTATAATCTTTATTATCGATGCGATAATATTCACTATAGATTTTTTTTTTACCAAACGTGTCATATGTTTTCTACTTCAAAATGTTTCTATTTTATTAAAAAATTAGTATTAAATTCTTTATTTCGCAAATAATGTAATTAATTATTATGAAATACATAGAATATAATAATTATTGTTATGGCCGAAATTCCTCAATTAAGAGTCCTCTGGCAATTTGTTTATGCTATGAAGTGGAGAATAAAGGGTTAGGTTAAGGTGTAAAATAAAACACGTGGTTGAGCCAACCAAAGAAACAATGCCTTTTTTATTGGCTCGTCAGGGAAAAGCCTTGCGGCATAAAAACCCTGGATGTTACTTGATTATACAATAAGAATGCACCACGTGGCGTTACCACGAGGGAGAATACCGTCGATGTGAAATATATATATATTGGAAAGATCTCACCTCTCGCACTCCGCAAATATAGCGATCACAACCTTAAGGGTTGTGATGTTGAATAGGCTCACTTTCACGAGTCTTGAAGATGAGGATATTCTCTTCGTTGTCCTTTGTGAATTCCTAAGCCTCTATAATCCCTCAAGATGTGTAGTCGTAGGCGTCCGGTGAAGAATAGAAAGAATGCCCCTTTGTACGGTCCCAGCAGGACGTACGTACTAGGGCGATGAGAAGTGGGGATGCGAGAGGTGGGGGTAGCTAGAGCAACGCTTCGATAGTTACTAATAGTTGATCGATGCTCGCAATGAGTATCGATCTAGAATCCCAATCGATGGAAGTGGACGCGCGCGAATTTCGAATACCGCTAATCACCGTACGATCCTTTTCGGATCGTACAATTATATTGTCTGCAATATTTTACAAAAAAGATGATTGCAAGATACATCAGAGAAAAAGAATTAGAGAACACTGTAGAATACATTAGGAGCAGCTGACAAATTCCATTCAAAAGCAAGTAAATTACTGTCATATTTTAAGTCGCATATAAGAAAATTATATTATTAATTGTAATATTTGCGTATTTAAGAAACCTATACTAATGTTTCAATAAAATAAAAACATTTTTAAGATGTTGAACGCCTCGGTGGAGCTTACCACGGGGCTGAAATTTCAGACTCGTAGTGTACACATTTCGATAAGCTGAGAGAGCGATACGATTCAATGCATTTTTTTAGATTTTTCGTTGTTAAGATCTTTATTTAGACGATAGTATTTAGAAAAATAAGTTTGTGGTTTAAAGAATAAAGACGAGATATGTTATAAATAATAAGAGTCTCGAAGTGTAGCAGGCTATAGAGTTGACAAAACATTTATAGACAATATCTTTATTAGATCTCTTATTGCATTAGAGTCCTAATGGATAATCAGCAGTTGCTGCTTCAAACCCACTAGTATTGTTACTAGATTAGGAAGAGAGGAAAGTTGATCCCGAGAGGTGAGGAGGAGATATCTTTTTTTTTTTTAACGAATGTAATCACATTATTTGGAATTCGAGATTGGACGTAAATAGTAGGAAAACATTTAATTTCAGATCGAATGAATATTATGATCTTGGATTAAAATGTGACAGGGATGATTTTTTTTTCTTTTTTTTTATATTTTCTTCCGAAAAGAAAATTCGTGGATGAAACAGCTGACGAGTTGAACATCTGGAATCATCCCACGATTATCATCGCAAAATTAACGAAAATATCTTTGGATTATTTCCTTTTTCCTTCTGTAGAATAAAGAAAGAAAGAAAAAGGAAAGAGAGTTGTTATTTTCTTAGTCCCCCTATTCGCATTATTCTACTTGGAAATAAGGGAAAGCAAGGAAAAAGAACATGAAGAAACAGTCCTGCAAATTCTTCTCCACTACCACACATACTATCGAGACTTTTCTTGTTTGGCTGGGTTTTTCTTCTTTCTTCCTTTTCTTTTCTATTTTTCTCTTTCTATTCCATTTTCGTTGCCAAGATGATAAGTCCTTTCCTAAGTACCCAGAGAGTAAATCGTGTTTGCCCACCTCTTCCGCGAACGACACACTCCTTACCGATGGAGTTGTATGCTTTTCTTTGTCAACGGACATGGATAAGGAAAGGAGTTTTAGTTTTGGTAAGGTGAGGTTAAGGATGAAGGGTAAAGTAAAAAAGGAAGAAAGGATGAAGAGAAAGAATGAAAAAGGGTAAAGATATAAGAAAAAAAAAGGAAAGTAAGACAAGGAGAGTTTCCTTTTCTTCACTTCCTGCTTTTAGTTTCTTTCCTTTTTCTTTCTTGATGCACACTTAAGAAAAGAAATACGGAAGGAGGAGAGGGGGAAATAAAGAAGAGGGAAATGACAATAGCAGAGAAGAGAACAGAAACGCCATGCTCATGAAAGAGTCGTGGCTTGAGTGTACCTTTCGCATTTTCTGTTATCGTAGATCGGCAAGCAACGCTATTAGGAAAATTTGCGATTATAGTGATAGGATTACGCGATGCATCTAACTCATTCTCATTTTTTTCTATTTCTCTTTCTTTCTCTTTCTTTCTCTTTAGCTTTCTCTCTGTATTTCTTCCCCTTTGAAAGCGAATTCTTACGCCCAGTGCACTTCGATATTACTGAGAAACTTCCATTGAAAGTAATTACGGGATCTGCAGCGTGGTGTGCTTCCATTATCGAACTTAGAACTATCCGATGGCCGTTGTGCTACTGACAAACTTATAAAAGTGTTAATCAAGAACGAAATCGTGACTTTCTTCCTCTCTCTCTCTCTCTCTCTCTCTCTCTCTCTCTCTCACACACACACTTTTTTCTTTTTCTAATGCTCTAACGACTTTTGTATGTTTATACTTAATTATCTTTGATATAAATGATATATATATTATAATGTCAATTATTTTGCAACTAATTAGAACCTCGTTTAAACTTAAAATACATAAAAATAAAATATCGGTCTTTTTAGGTCGATCTTTAGAAATTCTGTTTATCGTTTTTCAAAATATTCACAAATTATCTCCCGTACACGTAACTTTTATACGAAAGTATAATAATATTTTTCCTATTCTCATTGCTTTTCTTAAAAAATAATATTTGAAATTATAAAAGAATTTCTTTTTTTATTACATTTAATTAAATATGTGCCTCTTCGATACTTCGAGACGTGAATATATCGAAACAATTGAATTGTAATACAGCGCCACCTATTGAAAGAATAAATAAAATAAATTTCATTAAAATAAGTTGAGTAGTTTCGGAATTATTAGTGGACAAACATATTGTTACACTGAATTTTTATATATAAAATTTTATTAATTAATTAATTAATATATAGAATTAAATAATATAGAATTAAATATATAGAGAATTATATAGAAATTATATATAAAATTAAATTTATAGAATTAAATTATATATTGAATTTTAATTATTAATTATTTTTGTTTAATCAGTTTCACGTTCTTCCGTTTCACGATTTTCAAAACACCCTAATTCTAAAGAAGTTTTCATTTCAATAAATAGCTGAATTGTGAAGTTCTTCTTTTTTTGCGTTATTTATTTATTTTATCCTGAATTGAAAAATGTAATTATCAAAATTCTTAAAAAAAAAAATGGAATAACTAGGGACCCTAATTATTTGTATTTATATTAGTATTTAAAGTTTCCTAATTAAAATTCGTTTTAATTCGATCAATAATGAAATAGAAAATTCCAAAGCAATCTTACCGTGTATATTCGCGTGTGATCTTACGACGACAACAAGCGGCGAACTAGTTTATCGCTCGATCATTCAATGTAATTTGTGTGTGGCGAGGTAGAGAGTAACAAGAAATAGTCATCATCAAGCGTGCCAGCAAATGCTTCTTGCGAATATTACTCCCGTTTCGACGTTGTTACATTGGTCAGAATATCGTAGCCACAAACGCCATATGGACCATGAATCAGGCAAAATTACGGGCCAAACGTAGTATTCAATTGTTTCGAGTTGATCTCACGCTTAATGATTTATAATTGTTATGTGAAGCGTGGTTTTAATCTAAATCGTTTAGTCAATATTTTTATCATTTCATCATATTACCTATATTCTATATTAAACGTTTAATTTGCATAAAATTATTAAGAGAAAAAAAAAGGAAAACGACAAATTAAATAAAAAAAAAAAATAAAAATAAAAAACCAAAAAAGAAAATAATAAATGTTTTAAGGTTTCGAATTTGATTTACATGAAGATATTTTATCGAAATAAGGACAACGGAAACTCAATTTGTTGGAAAGAACGAAAACATCATACCGTCGAAATGAAAGATTCAGAAGAGGTTTCCCTATCTCTCTCTTTCTCTTTCTCTCTCTCTTTCTCTCTCTCTCTCTCTCTTTCTCTTTCTCTCATTCTCTCTCTTTCTCTCTCTTTCTCTCTCTTTCTCTCTCTCCCTCTTTCTTTTTCTCTCTCCTACAGCACATAGCAACACGGTTAATTCAATATTTTGCAATGCTAACTGCGAGTAGTGTCTAAGGGAAATCTTCCTCAATGAAAACTCGATGCGCATATCTCTTCTGTCTTTTATTTTCGAAGAAAACTTTACCAACGTGAAAGGAACAACGGCTTGCGTTGTCATAACATCCATCAAGAATCACGTAGGAAATCCTTTTTCTCCCTTAGATTTCGCTTCTGGACATCGTTGAAGGTCAAATCTGATGTGTAAACACTCAAAGAAAAAAATACTCTTAGTTGAATTCGAGCTTAAAAAAATTCGAGATTTAAGAGAAATGTGTAAAAAAACGTTCGATTATAATAACCAATTTAAACAATGGAAAAAATTTCATTTCTGCGAGAAATTTTCGTTTAAATATAAAAAATTTTAACTTATATCAATAATTTTGTCAATAACTTTTAGTTATGAAGTTAGACAAAAATTTAGTTTAGTCAATATTTCCAATAAATTATTAATATTTATAATTAAATTCTTATATGTAATATAGGTCAGGATTATAGTAATTAATACAATAATTGTCAGTCTTTCAAATAAAATATTTATAAAACTAACCTTGACGTAAATTTATCTCTTTTATAAGTACTAACCACAAAAAAAACTATTAAAAGATAAACAAATGAAAATAACAAATAAATGCAAATAGACAAATATGAAGCAGTATTTTAAAAAACTAGCATTAATATTTATTTCTAAAATTTTAATATATAATACAGGTAGAAAATAGAAAAAAAAACAACTAATTAGTGTAATAAATAGTATAATAAGTGAAAAATCAAACATCTATCGCACAACTTAACCCTTATTATAAATATTAACCACGAAAGAGAGAGAGGAAAAAGTATAAAAAATACCAGAAGCAAATAAATAAAAATGAACAAATACAAAGTACGTTGTGAAAATATTTTTCTCATATTCCAAGTACCAGTATAGTCGTCGTCGCCTTCGTCGTAAAAGCTTTCGTTTTTATCGTCTACTCGTATTTAATATAAATTCCAGCTTTTCTCCCCGAAGTATCCGCGTTCCATACGAAGCGTACCGAGAATCTTCTTCTTCTTCTTCTTCTTCTTCTTCTTCTTCTTCTTCTTCTTCTTCTTCTTCTTCTTCTTCTTCTTCTTCTTCTTCTTCTTCTTCTTCTTCTTCTTCTTCTTCTTCTTCTTCTTCTTCTTCTTCTTCTTCTTCTTCTTCTTCTTCTTCTTCTTCTTCTTCTTCTTCTTCTTCTTCTTCTTCTTCTTCTTCTTCTTCTTCTTCTTCTTCTTCTTCTTCTTCTTCTTCTTCTTCTTCTTCTTCTTCTTCTTCTTCTTCTTCTTCTTCTTCTTCTTCTTCTTCTTCTTCTTCTTCTTCTTCTTCTTCTTCTTCTTCTTCTTCTTCTTCTTCTTCTTCTTCTTCTTCTTCTTCTTCTTCTTCTTCTTCTTCTTCTTCTTCTTCTTCTTCTTCTTCTTCTTCTTCTTCTTCTTCTTCTTCTTCTTCTTCTTCTTCTTCTTCTTCTTCTTCTTCTTCTTCTTCTTCTTCTTCTTCTTCTTCTTCTTCTTCTTCTTCTTCTTCTTCTTCTTCTTCTTCTTCTTCTTCTTCTTCTTCTTCTTCTTCTTCTTCTTCTTCTTCTTCTTCTTCTTCTTCTTCTTCTTCTTCTTCTTCTTCTTCTTCTTCTTCTTCTTCTTCTTCTTCTTCTTCTTCTTCTTCTTCTTCTTCTTCTTCTTCTTCTTCTTCTTCTTCTTCTTCTTCTTCTTCTTCTTCTTCTTCTTCTTCTTCTTCTTCTTCTTCTTCTTCTTCTTCTTCTTCTTCTTCTTCTTCTTCTTCTTCTTCTTCTTCTTCTTCTTCTTCTTCTTCTTCTTCTTCTTCTTCTTCTTCTTCTTCTTCTTCTTCTTCTTCTTCTTCTTCTTCTTCTTCTTCTTCTTCTTCTTCTTCTTCTTCTTCTTCTTCTTCTTCTTCTTCTTCTTCTTCTTCTTCTTCTTCTTCTTCTTCTTCTTCTTCTTCTTCTTCTTCTTCTTCTTCTTCTTCTTCTTCTTCTTCTTCTTCTTCTTTTTTTTTTTTTTTGTTTTATTTTATTTTCTTCTTTTATTTTTAAAAAATATTTTTCCTTTTTCCTTATTCTTTATATTTCTTTTTTAATTCTATAGCACTCGCTCGTCTCTGTTTCATCTCGGTTAGTAACCACATTTTGTTGAAAGAGGAAGTATGCTTTTTCCTTGGCATATACCATAAAAAATCGTTTTTATACTTTATGTCTGTAATCTTCATAAGAAAACGCAAAAAATTAAAAAAAAAAAGGAGAGAGAGAGAGAGAGAAAGAATCGGAAAGAAAATTGTTCGTCGTAGTGTGTCAAAAAAAAAAGTTAATTTCCAAAATCAATTCTCATCATTTCTCTAAATCTTTTCTTTAATTCTTAAATTTCATTTCAAGAAAATAAAAAAAAGAATATTTTATATACTTTTTAGCATATACTCGAAAGTAATTCTTTCAAATAAATTCATTCGAGTTGAGTTGTATAGCTCCTGACTGCCAAATTATGAAACGTTGTTAAAATTTTCAGCTTGTCTTGTTTTTTTTCTTTTATTTTATTTTCTTTTATTTTATTTTATTTTATTTTATTTTATTTTAATTTATTTTATTTTATATCTTCTCTTTTCCATATCTGTTTTATCCTAACAACGTTGATTTTTCTCATGTGAAACGGGACGAAACGGGAGTTGGCATGTCACACATCCGGACGAAATTTACGAGTTTAGTAAAGGACTTCTTTTGGCGAGAACACGCCCACATGGCTAAATTATTTCACCCCGGAGGCACCATTGCTTTTCGAGATTGCGACTTTCTTTCTCTTTCTATGTATTTATGTACACGTTCTGTCTCTTTCCTTTCGATTCTAACTTCAAAGACCCATGGGAATTCGTGAAAAATGAGTAACTATCCGATTGGCTTTTGACAATATCAATGCCCAGAATATTTTATAATTTTATTGATGTTTATAGTCATTTAACTTGTACGAACGTATTCGACGACGGAATGGAATAGCGCAAACTTTTACTCGATTATCTAGAGTATTTTTCTTACGAAAAACTACAATCCACGATATTGATTCGTTAAAATTTCATTTTTTCGTTAAATTTTCTAGAATGTTATTCTTATTTGAAAAAAATAGAACTATTTAAAAAAAAATCGTGTAAAATTGAAATACAACTTCCAATAATATCCGATAACCAATATATTTTTATCGATCAACATTTGTCAAAAATTGTAATTGTTTTTTTTTTTTGCATATTTTTCTTGAATTTTGAATATTGAATTTTGAATATTTCTGCATTTTTATTGAATATTTTTAAATATATTTTTTATATTATTGAAAATTCAAAAAACCATGAAAAATGTTGGTTAAATTCGTATTGATATTTGTAATAACTTTTGTTTGTTAAATACTTATTACGATTTGATAAAATAAATTATAACAAGCTTCAGCAATATTCCAAAGAAAATATCTGCATTACTTAATAAATTTCATCCTTATAAAATAATAAATTTAATTTTAAATAATTTTTTTTACGAAGCCAAATAAAATCGTTCCAAATAAAGACACCTTATATATTTCATAGAAGCCAAGACTTTTATCTTATCTGCATAACATCACATAAATTTTTTTGTGATATTTTACGATGTGTTGTATTTGCTTAGCGTGTAACGTCAAAGGCTATACATATGAATAGATAGCAAGTGGATGTCCCACTTTTTTCATCGATGATCTTCTTAAAGGAATCTCTGGTATTATGTACATACGTCTTTACATTTTTACTTGACGTCTTTACATTTTCATCAAAACATAGATACACTATATACTTGTCGTGTTAGATTGATCAAAGATATAACAACAAAAATATCCAAGTCTTTTCAAAAATCCAACCAAAAGTATTATATCAAACTCAGAAAAATTCTTACAAATATTAATAAAACATTCCATTACGTATCTTATATTTTCCCCTTCCTCTCCTTCCCTTTTTTCCCCTCTTTCCACTCATCTCTCATTTTCTTAATTTTGTTTGTAAAATTATTATTATTATTATTATTATTATTATTATTATTATTATTATTATTATTATTATTATTATTATTATTATTAGAATAATTTTGTAAAAAGAATTTTCTTTTTTTCCAACATGATCCTTTTTAATAAAATTTATCTTTTTTTCATTTAATCTGAAAACAGATTTGAGATACTATCCCTATTGGATTATCAGTAATAATTGCGACACTAAGGAAATTTCATGAGTAATAAAATTATATAAAGAAAAAAGAAAAAAAGATAAAGAAGATAGAAAAAGAAAAGAAATATATCTACTAGGTTGTTATTTATTAAGAAGCAATGTCTTTATTCGAGTAATTTTGTTCATTGTATATGTGTATGTGTATAACTTCAATGTAACCTTCTCGAAACATTTAATCATTAAAACGAAAGCAATCGGATTTTTAGGAATAAGAAAAACGGTTGAAAAAGATGAATCCATTTTTTTTCTCATCTTAAACACTCTATCTCTCCCTTTGTCTTTCTGTCTTTTCTATCCTCTCTTTTTCTTCTTCTTTCGTAATAATATTTCCATTGCTTGGACGAGTCTAAGCGTGACTTCTAAGTTCATTAAACTTGTGTTTACAAAGTTTCTTTCTCTCTCAGTTGATGCTCCTTTAAGAATTATTCCTCAATCTAACTTTCATTCGAGATTATTCGAGCGTGGTATGAGCTTTCGTTTGACCTTGTCGAACGATCCAAGTAATAACCTTCTCGTCCGATAAATTTCACCGATAATAAACGATTAATCGATACTCTTTTTTTATTTTTTTTGTTTCAATCGTTTCTTCTTTACTACTTACATATTAAAAAAAAAAAAAAAATAGAAAAAGAAAAGAAAAAATTTAGTAGAAAAGCTAACATTTCGCTGATTTGTTTAGATCGATGTAAATTTTATCTTATAATCGATTTAATTTAATCCGATCATAATCCTCGATATATAACATTTTATATTACTACTCGATATAGAATTG
Organism: Polistes dominula; assembly: GCF_049000335.1. Classification (NCBI taxonomy): domain Eukaryota; kingdom Metazoa; phylum Arthropoda; class Insecta; order Hymenoptera; family Vespidae; genus Polistes; species Polistes dominula. Next base: position 9,395,630 of record NW_028300915.1, read on the forward strand.
ATTGCATAATCAAGATTATACGATATCTTTTTACTTATCGTCTATGAGATAATAGGTAAACGAAAAAACGAATAAGAGTGCTACATACACTCGTGTACATATATGTACACATGCACATGCATACGAAACGATTCGATCAATTGTAAGCAGGAAAAAAAGAAGCAACATGGTAGTTCGTTATGACAGTTCGTTAGCTACGTAAATTGCCGACTCGTCGTTAATGGGTGGTTACCAATTATCGAATCGATTACTTCATCAGTTACAACTACAATTTTCTGTCCTGGTTTGTTGTTCCAGTCGGTGAAGGTACGTAGTTGGTAAGTAGGTAGGTAGATAGGTAGGTAGGTTGGTAGGTAGGAAGTTAGGTAGGTAGGTTGGTACTGCAACAACGTGGAAGACACTACTTCGTTGTAAACCACGCTCGGATGCATGCTACTCCTCGTTGGAGGGCCATTAACACGAAAATAAAGCAAATTACAGAAAATCCAATAACGGTTCGTGTCGTTATGAAGCCATTACAACAACGGACAAACACCGCTTTTAAGCTTTATACGACTTTATAAACGTATAAACAATTTATTCCTCGAAGAAATAAAAATTGAAAAAAAAAAAAATAACGAAACCTAGAAAATTTCGAAGTAATTTCAATTGCTCGTCAGTATATTTAATAATTAATATTAGATATTATGCAAAATTCACATAACTCTGTGTTCAATGTTGTTTATTCGTGTTTATGTTAGTACATAATATAATATTTTATTGTGTCTTTTTACTCTCCCTTTTACGGGTTTAAATCACTTTTCTATGAACATCTTCTCACACCTATCTACATAACTAATACTACAAAAGAGGTCACATCTTCTTTTTCTTCTATCTGTAGTCAACAACACACGATTTTTCTTTTTTCGAACGAATCATCAATTTATTTTATTAATCGTGCCTACATTGCTTGATTTTAATATTCTGACGGCTGTAGATATTATACAAGAATATTTTGTAATAAATTTGTTACATTTATTTAAAATACTGTTTAACTCTTATTCAAATTACTAATTAAAAATTTTGAAAAATCAACATTCATTTTGAAGCAAACAAAAAGTTGGTTTCTCTCTGCTAAGGAACAAATATGTATTCGTTTTTAACACTTATTTGACCTCTCGTTTTTGAGGCTGCCGTTCAGTTATTACCGGCTTAAATGCGCATGCATTTGTTTCTAGCAATAGACAAATCAATTAATCGGCTAGCGGTTGATGAACATTTGCAATAAAAAGCCGATGAATCGGCTAGCGGTGAAAAAAGTGTTAAAATGATCGACTGGCAAAAGAAAAAAATGTTTTTTTAATCGATCGATTTTCCAAATATCAACATGTATTTCTCACGAGATAATTTAATCGATGCGCGAATCCCCGAGTTCATTAAAGTACCGCGTGAAATTGGCATGTTCATCTTTAAAATTTACGAGCACTGATAGCTTTGTTGAGGTGCGTTTTTTATTTTACATTACCACCATACTAGCTTTACTATATCAATCTTGCATCGTAAAATAATTGCACGGTTCATTAAGTACCAATCGAAAGAATCACCGTGTTCAATACGAACGTGTATTAAATTCTGCGAGAAAAGTTAAATTTATGAACTCCCAGGAGAAAGAAAATGATCGAAGAAATTTTCGACACACATACACATACACACACACACACAAAGAGAGAGACGTAATCAAGAAAAAAGAAAGTGGAAAGGATAAAAAACCAAGAAGTAAATATTAAAAGCTATAAAAGATCGGCAATTGGAATTTTAGAACTCATAACCTGGTTCGATTTGAAAGAAATTGTCGTCGATGATTGCGAATGGAATTGAAATATCATTTAACAAACCCACCAATTTACCCTTTCCCCTTTCCTTTTTTCTTCTTATATTTTTCTTTCATTTCTTATACCAGCAATATTATATAACAGGAGAAAAATTCAATCGCGTTTTATCCGAGATGATATTAATTTTTATCTCTCATTCTCGTTGCGGCTACTCACTCACTCTCTCTCTCTCTCTCTCTTTTTTTTTTATAAATACATATAACGTCATACGAAAAATGATATCCTTTCAGAAATGAGATGCAGAGGTCTATGATTTTTCCTGAGGTTTCGTTAATGTTGCATTTATTGTCGCGAATAAAGCACAATAATATGCACAGATTTAAATGAGTATTTTCTTCTTCATCCTCCTCCTCTTCCTCCTCCTTCTCCTCCCCCATCTCCTTCTCATCCTCATCATCGCGATCTATATAAAAAGAAGAAAAAAAAGAAACAGGGGATAGATTTAATGGCGCTTTTCGAAGCACAGTCGTTAAAATAAAAAGAGCTATGAGAGGAACTGAAATTCTCGGAGCTTATCGTCCCCCGATAAAGAAGTAATATTTTATCTTTTTCTTTCTACGAAAAGCAAACCTTCTCTTCTCTTTTTCCGTTATTTCTCGAACTTCCCCCACTTCTATACTTCTGAGCATCATTTTCACCACCTTCGCTACTACAACCATACGAATCATCTGAATTTTCAACACTTTTCTTCTCTTCTCTTCTCTCTCGTTTTTTCCTAAAACTTCCCCCACCCCATTCCAATCATTGGCTATTTTCACCACCTTTACTTTTACCATCACCATACGAACCATCTAAATTTCGAATAAATTTGAAATCAAAATTTCTCTATTTAAGACAGGTAGTAACGGTATATACAAAAGAAATCCATCGTATCGAATTTATTCACACGATAAAATGATTTTATCCTTGATGTGTAAGGGTAAAGATGGTACCATGTATCAGAACATTATAATTACACGATTCTGCGTAGTTTCATTTTTTCCCCGCAATGGAAGATAACCAAAATTTGCAATACGTCAATAACCCTTTTTTCTCTTTCAGCCCTCTGCCCATTCCTCAATTTAGCACCTGTTGAAGTAACAAATTTCTCCCTTCTATATTTTTTTCTTTTTTTTGACAACTTTCAAAAAGCATCAAAAATTCGACGACGATAGTTCGATAGTGCTCTAACTAATTTAGTTTCTCTCTTTTCTTTTTTTGTTATTCTGATATCACGATAAAGGATGCAGAGTGGAAACTATTTTTCTTATCGTAACGAACAATTTTAAGGATTGTAATCGCATTTTCTTTTCTTAAAAGTTACTTTCTAACTATCTCAATCCTTAACCTCTCTATATAAAATGCGATTTCGATGCAGTAACTTTGCTTTATCGTTTAACAATAAGCGGTAGTATCTCGTCCTTGGTTCTCCGCATTCTCTATCGATATTCGATTTTTCTTGTATTTATTACCAGAGTCGTTTTAAACATCCGGTAGGTAAAGGAAGTGAAATTTTCAAAACGCGTATCAACGAATGGCCATTGCGATATCCACACATACAAATATTTGTGGTTATGTATTTATAAGGTGCAGGGGTAGGGTTGAAAGGGGGGATTGGTGATACGGGGAAGTGAGGTAAATGAAAAGTAGGAAGAAGGGTTGGGAATAAAGTATCGTTTGGTACGGAAGCTAGGGAAATTTATTACTAACGAAAAAGCGAGTTAACTACCTGCACTGGCTCGGTCGTTGCGTTTGAAATTCCTAACAGCAAAAGAAATCAGTGAAAAATTTAGGTATTTATAAAGAAAGAATCACCAAAAATGCAGTTATTTATGAAATATTACTAATATTTAGAAAATAAAAAAATAAATATATTTTGGACAATTTTTTTTACCGGCAAAATTCATTCTAAAGGGTTTTAAATATAGAATATTTGAATATATTTTGATTATTATAACTAGCAAACTATAAGGATTATAACGGTAGTCCCTGAATAGCTCAGGCGGTAGAGATGCAGTCAGTTTGCTCTACAACTACCAGCAACCGGCGGATCGAGCCCCGGATGGAACTGCTGCAGCAATAGTCGGACGTTTTTAATAATATAAGGATTATAATAAAATTTTTTTGCCAAAAATTATCATTTGTAATTTTTATTAAGTTATGATATAAGAAATATTTGTAATCTGTTTTTAAATTTATTTCCTTCTCTTTTGTTATTCAAACTCACTTTAATGGAGTAAAAATAAATCTTGAACATTTAGTTATTTTGGTTTAACTCGCAAACTGTAAAAAATGGAACAAAAGTTTTCAGATAAAAATTAGTTTTTTTTTTATTAAAAATAAATTTTTATTTAATTCTAATGCAAACTATCTCGTATTAATGAATTATGGAGTGTCAAGAAATGTAATTTAAAATGACTTTAGTAAACTTTGATTACATATACTCGTTTGATTAGAATTTAAATAATTATGTCATTACAGGTACAAAGTAGAGGTAGCCGGCAAGTCTCTGCCGGTATTGACGAATCTCGACAAAGGTCGTTATGGCGTTCTAATATTCGAGAACCTGAACAAGTACCTTCAAATGGACAAGTGGAATCGAGAACTATTGGACAAGTATTGTAGAGAATACTCGGTCGGAATCGTAGGCTTTGCTCCTCCTGGAGAAGAGAGTCTCGTTGGTGCCCAACTCAAAGGTTTTCCTCTCTTCATACATACGAATCTTCGATTAAAGGTTAGTTTTCATAGTATTTAATTTCTCCTATAATTTCCTATTTAAGACTCGAGACAGACAATTTTTTTAAAATTCTCAAAAATAAAACGAGAACCAAGTGAGACATTAACAAAATTTCTTCTATTTTCGTATATACATCTTGTACACGATGGTAAGATTGAACCTCAATGTCTAAATATGAAAATGAAGATGAAAAACAAATTGAACAAGAAGAAGAAGGGGTAGAAGTTGAAGTAGTAGTAATAGAAGAAGAAGAAGGTAAAAAAAGAAAAAAATAGAGATCATGCCACGAGGGCTGAAAACTCCGATCACAGAAAACTTTAAGTGGCAATCTCGTCGTGTCGTGACGAAACGACTGACTTTATTTCGTAGAAAACTTATGAGACTGCACTGTAAGCAAGAGTAAGAGCAAGGATATACGAAATAAGAGTAAGAGTGAGAACGAAGAGAAATTCTCGTAAAGTAGAATAATAAAAGACGTTGTTACCTTCTAACCGACTCGCAGTACCTATCCTCTTTCTACTTACTACTACTACTACTACTACTACTACTACTACTACTACTACTACTACTACTACTACTACAATTACTATTACTATTACTATTACTATTACTATTACTATTACTATTACTGTACATCCAACAAAAAAGCATAATACGTTCACGTGGCAATAGGAAAAATAGTGTTAAGCGATTCGTGGGAAAAGAACGTTACTGCGACGAATAAATTTGCATGCATCCCGTAGCATCGACAACAGTAATAATCTCCAAGCGATATCCACTTTATCGTTCCCTATTACAAATTTATATTGCTATTACAACGAATAATAAAAAAAAGGAGATTTTTCCTTCTCATATTTTTCATATACGCATTAAATTGGTTAACTATCAATAAGAGAACTTGTTTATCATTCAATGGCGAAAGGATGTTAAAAATTAAAGTAAAGAATAGAAAAAGTTAAAAGAAAAAAAAACTTAAAGAAGGATTAAAAGAAGCGAACTTTTTCGTATACCCATTAACATTTTTTTTAACTATTGATCAGAAAATTTGTTTATAATTTAACAGGGGAAGAGTGCTAAAAATGAAGGTAAAGAATTAAAATAATAAAAAGGAAAAAAAGATTCTAACGCAACCACTATAAATGGTCGTTTGCGATTAAACGAAAAACGCGTGAATTAATTACGCATATATGCTATTTATGCTATGTAGACGCATTTAGGTATTATTACGTTCCTTTTTAATTCGCATCACCGCGCTCGAAAATATAATAAAGGCTAGGATATCTACATACCTGCATTAATTTTTTCTCGTTATGAAACTTTTTTGTTTCTCCTTTTCCTCTCTATCTCTTTCTTTCTCTCTTTCTCTTCGCATTTACAGGGCTCATAATACCTCGAATCGTAAACGTTATTGTATCAGGAATTTATTCGACCAACTAATTTAACTCAAAGTTTAAATACCTTTATTCTTCATATTTCCTTTCCTATCATCTACTCGTAACTTATCCTTTTACGTAACAGAATTGTAATAAAATCTCATTGAACATACGAGAAACAAGCAGAAGAAAATACAGACAGATGCAGAAAAATAGTTCATTTTCTCTGTACCGATAACTTTCAAAAAAAAAATGTAAAAAAAATGAGTTGGTTTAACTGTAAAACGAAACGAAATGAAATCAGTTTTTCACTCTCACACAGGACGCCCAGTTGAACGCGGCATCTCCTATTCTACGATTAACCAGATCCGGAGAAACAGCCTGGGGACCACTTCCTGGTGGTGACTGGACCATTTTTCAGGCCAATCACAGTACCTACGAACCATTGGCCTGGGCGCACAGGGACAGCCTCGACTATCCAACCAACAAAAGCCCTCTGGCTACTGTCATTCAGGTGAGACGATCCTTATTGGACTTTCGTGTCACGTCTAACCCTTTTTCTACTAGCTACGACAGTTTCCGAATTAATGTTAATTCTGTTCGCGTTTTCAAGCATTACCATTCATTTGTACCAGCTTACGTGACTATTGAACACTTTATTTTACTGTAATTAATCTCTCCTTACATAATTCTAAGTTTTTTTTATTCGTCTTTTTTTATCAGACAACGATAGAAAATCGATATTTCATTTCCTTCGTGTCTTATCTACTACTTATCCAGAAATAAAAATATTCTCTTACGAGAGCTCGTGTTATTTGAAAAAAAATAAATTAAACGTCTTATTCTTATTAGCAGTCTCTTTTACTCAAAAATTTATTTCTTAGTAAATCTAATTCAGAGCAGAAATATATTACATCCGTTACTTATCCGAACAGATATTTTAGAATTTTATATTCGGAAAATATGATAGATAGGAATTTATATTTATTTAGTCAGTATTTATAATCGATGTAAGATTGGATAAAACGTACGTGTGCTGATATTTTATTTAAAATATTAGATCCAATAAATATCAATCATAAATATAGAATAAAATTTTCATTTGATTCAAGCAGAAGACGAAAAACTCATAACTTTCTTGTTAATACAAATTTCGATAACGTTGAGAATGGTGATGTTGAAAATCGAGAATATTGAGATAAAGTAATTCAGCACGAGACAAAGTAATCAAATTAAGAAAGAATGCAGTTTGTTAATAAAAGATTATTTTTTGGTGAGGTAACTTTTCCCAAATTTCTCGCAATTTTTATTTTCTGGAGACATTAAAGAGAGTGGGTTGGAGGCTTAGGTAGATACCGGCAAGAAAAGTGGGGAGAGAGGAGAGAAAACAAATGAGGAATTTTCATGGAAAGGAAGAGAAACGTGAGCACGGCAACACCATACGAGTAAACCGTGTGGTATCGCGAAGGGGCTCAAAACAATTCGTAAAGCTCTATTACTTGGCGTTTACAATCGCTTCAGGAATTTTGGATTACGAGATTCCTTGAAGCAAAAGAGAGGGGTTGGGATGGAAGAGAGAGAGAGAGAGAGAAAGAAGAAAGATTCGTTTCCTTTTCTCCGAGGGTTGATGTGAACCTACAACGCGCGAGGGGGATGTTCTTTTTCTACGTCGTCGTACTATGCAAAAATGGCTGGATAGTGATTTCACGGAACTCGAAGGAAAAAAACTTTTGCGACACTTTAAATTATTTATCTCTTTTTCCTCTACAATATTTCTCTCTCTCTCTCTCTCTCTCTCTCTCTTTTTACAATTTATTTTTTACCTCCTTCGATAGAAACTTGCTGAATATTAAAAATCAATCGGATTATCGAAATCAAGATAAAAAATTTATCAACAACTTCTGTAACACGATGGTATTAAATCAATGTTGTAAAGGGTATAGCCGGATAAGTATGGAAAATCTGCCCCCGTGGCTTTTTTGACTCGCACTTGGGGGATCGATTTGGTGTCGAATAAAAATAATTCACCCCAAATTTTAGCTCTTTTACTCAAACGGTTCTCGAGATTTTTAAAAAAACCTGTTTTTTCGATTTTATTTTTTTTTTTTTATAGTAAAATTCAAAACTAATCAATGATGATTTTTTTTCTAGTTCTTAGGAGTCTAAGACATGAAAAAAAAATATTATCATAATATTTTAACGAAAAGCCGATTTTTGGCGGACGAAAGAAAATTAAATTTTTTTTTTTTTTTAGCTTTTTTGAAATATGTCAGTCACCAAAATTTTTCAGAAAATGTCTTTTATACTCCTCTACACTCAGGAATTTTCTTGAATTTTTTGAAGTGGTGGAACAATATGAAAAAAATTAAAAACTCATTTTTTTCTAAAATCCCAAGTTTTAACTAATTTATATTTTTTTTCAGTTAAAAAAAAAATGTGAAAAATTATATTTTTACTCAAAATACACTTTGCCAGAAATAAGCATAAAGATTATTATAAAACAATTAAGATATATTCCGTCTAACGTAATTAGAAGGGTTATTGATTATTGAAAATACATTTAAAAATAGTACCTATATATTCTTTATACGGTTAGATATTATTCTAAATCTTATGCAACAAAAATAAAAATTATAATAAAAGATGTAACTATATTAGTCTTCATCACTGTCTTCATTCACTACGACACTAATTTTTTCATCAATGAACAGGCGACTCAGGATCTCAGCAGGTCTTACAATTTTAGCCAAATATCGAGCGTAAGATAAATAATATATGATAGCAGCAATATGAGAGCAACATCTAACAGTGCGTCTACCATTCGCACAATCACAACAATATCGAGTTATTCCGGAAATATCGTTCTTATCTGGCTGATATTCAATAAAACTACGATATGTCTTCGAATTAATATGTCGAGATCTGACTTCAAACTTTATAATATTAGGTGTAATTTTTAAAAAATGGAATGTGATTATTCCGTTTTCATCCATCATCTCAGCTAAATACGATACAGCTTGAGACATTTGATATGATCCAGTGAAAAGAATTTTGAGTTCTTGCTCTGATAATTCTGGAAAGTCAGGTAATTACTTTGAAGTTATTATTGCAAAAGGAACTTTTCTTCTGGCCCAACGATTAGTTTCTATCTCCAAAGCTAAAGTATTCTCTTGATTTTTTTTTGAATTCATGGCAGCAATTATTTCTTCTGCAAGATCAAGATCAGAATCAAGTCTTGTTCCAAATTCATTGTGCACAAAACAAGCTATTCGACAAAAAACACTAGTTATTGGCACTATCCAGTTTATGATCTAATAGCTTAAACTTCTGTTTAATATTGCCATGTACTGCTTCAACAACCCAACGAATTTTGGTAACGAAACGGGATTTATTCGATTCATCTGTGGTCAACTGATTGCGTTTTCCTTTGAGAGCAGGCATTAGCACTTTGAACCCTAATTCTTCTAGGTATACAATCACATCACGAAAGCCACGATCAACCACAATAATGTCATCTTTTTTTAGCAATTTAATCAGACCGTTGGAATCATTTAAAATCACTCTCATAATTTCAGCATTGTTCATATTAGCTGTATATGGCCCAAGCATATCTATAACGAAACCATTCGTAGTGCATATCGTGAATGGTTTACACAAAGGAACCTTTTTTTGACCAGAATATGATTTCCTCTGGTATTCGTTATTTGCACTTTTTTCATGACGAATATATGTTCCATCACAAATGAATATCAACTGGTCATCTTCTACTTGATACAATTTTTTAGCAGTGTTTGACGTATTAGTGAGTAATGTCTCCCTACTGATAGCATCAATTCCAAAATGCTGAGGTAAAACATCTTTTTCAAACGAAGATATAACTTCATCACAGTAGTCAGATACAATTTGTTCCCGAACTAAACCAAAAACGGAAGATATTAATGCATTCGAATTTCCGGTTCGTAATTTGAATAAAAAAATAACAAGAGCTTGAACGATATTACGATTCACTGAGTTTCTCATCGATGTTAACTTTTCATGAAGTTTTATCAATTTTTCCCAGGTAAGACTAGTAAATGCCTCTAACTGTTTTTCTGAAAACGAGTGATCTCCAATTTTATCAATTATGGACGAGTCAGTACCAATAGCGAGCTGCCCCAGTAATTTTTTCAAATCACAAACTTCAAATACACTGGTGTTCGAAATAATTCGAAAATTGTTAATGTCTTCATCGTAGAACCGCTTTTTTATAAGATGGTCTTTACAACACCGATTTCCTTCGGGAATAAGGAGTTGTCTTTTGAAAAATACTTGTTTGCGTGCTTCAAATGGAACAGATTTGATATTTGATGATGATCCACAAATGCAACAGTATTTGTGAGTAGCAACAATTCGAGGAAAACCCAACTCCACAAATTCTAATTCTTCTTCCATTTTTTCTTCAATAACATATGAAGGATCTTCAGTTGACGATACAGATGAAATAGTAGTGGATGAGGATTGAGATGAAATTGGCAGACTTTCGATACTCACTTGATCTGCAGATGAATCCTCAGTGTTCTTAAGTATAGGTGGTCTTGTTAAAATAACTCGACACTTCCCACAAAAGGTATCATTAATAAAGACTCTCTTTCCAATTTTTTCTGTCGCAATATTAGCCTCATCAATTGTCATAATAACTTTTTTATATCCAACTGTTTTTCGCAAGTATCTGTTACAATTAATGCATTTTTTATCAAAATCCATTCTGAAATAAAGATTTGAATTATGTATTGTGAGGTTTTCAGACAGAGAAAGAAATATAAAACTGAAGATAACTGACTAAGGACTGACTAAGGACAGATACAGACGGACTAACTGAGGACTGAAGACTAAGGACACTTTCTTACTTCTTTCCACATATTTATATCAGAAATGAGCTACACCCCTTTGGAGAGGGAAGGAGATTATAAATCTTATTGACCAATATCATAAGGATCCATCCCATAGTCCACCGATGGGTACAACCTATAGTTTTTGGTAGTGGAAACAATGCATAAAGAAACTTGATCTGGAACATCAGAATGTTATCTCTCTTATGGTATACCGCATATGTTTACATAGGAATCCGAAATTCTTCAAAGGGTCCCGACACTGCACAAAGGGTTTTTATTGCACCAATATATCCCGATAATTCTTATGTTTGTTTATGGTTTTATGGCCCTTCTAAACTTTCCCTTCAGTTTCTGAATAGAATTTTCCTTTCCAGAAAATAGAATATAACGAAAAGAGCTGAATACTAGATTTTTTTCCTACAGTATAGGGAATTGATAAATATACAGACAGATTCAATGAAAAAATTTACTTATTCAAGTGGTTGTAATGCTACAACTGTAAGCAAACAACAAAGCAAAATAAAGAAAACTTTAAAGCGAAACTTTAGAAAAAATGATTGCTGGTTAGTGAAAATCCCGATATATAGCGTTGAAATGCGTCAGCTCGGAACGTATTAAAAAAAAATAGTTTTTACGTAATCATTGTGAAACTAAATGATTGAAAATGTTTGTTAAGTAATGTTATTGTGTATTTTGAGTAAAAAAATTATTTTTTACATTTTTGTTTTAACTGAAAAAAAATATTAATTAGTTAAAACTTGGGATTTTAGAAAAAAATGAGTTTTTAATTTTTTTCATATTGTTCCACCACTTCAAAGAATTCAAGAAAATTCCTGAGTGTAGAGGAGTATAAAAGACATTTTCTGAAAAATTTTGGTGACTGACATATTTCAAAAAAGCTAAAAAAAAAAAAAATTTAATTTTCTTTCGTCCGCCAAAAATCGGCTTTTCGTTAAAATATTATGATAATATTTTTTTTCATGTCTTAGACGCCTAAGAACTAGAAAAAAAATCATCATTGATTAGTTTTGAATTTTACTATAAAAAAAAAATAAAATCGAAAAAACAGGTTTTTTTAAAAATCTCGAGAACCGTTTGAGTAAAAGAGCTAAAATTTGGGGTGAATTATTTTTATTCGACACCAAATCGATCCCCCAAGTGCGAGTCAAAAAAGCCACGGGGGCAGATTTCCCATACTTATCCGGTTATACCCTTTGGTTACGTCTTTGCTTCGTTCGCGAGCGAGGAAGCAAACAAGCAAGCAAACAAGTGAACGATCCAATACAAATGTTGAGTCGGATAGAGAAGGAAAGTTATAAAGTCGTAGGAAAGAAAATTTACAGTGAAATTATGCGTGTAGATAAGTTTATGGTGGATGGTAATACGCCTTATATATGATTTCAATAGACAGTGAAATAAAACGGTACAAAGTGACATTTATTTTTATAGCTAGAATATATATATTGGTGCATACATATGTAGAAACGTCTCTGAAAACGTTCTACTATGACATTCCATGTATTATATATGAATATTACATACGCTCGATAGTCTCATTTCTTTTGTCTAGTATTTTTTCCTCTCTTTTTTTCTTTCTCCGTATATTTCATACAGTATATTTCTAATATACATGTTATACACGTCCACACACACGCGCGCGCGCGCGTATACACACGTATTTAACAAGTTCATATCAATTGTATGTAAAAATCTGTGGACGGAGAAGTTGAGTGGAAGGAAGATAAACTTATTTCCGTATTCCCAGATGAATTTCTTCCTTCGTGATAAGTTGGAGGAAACGTTAGCTTCATCGCATTTGATAAAAGAAACCGATCCACAGTGGCTCGCGCTCGGCTAACTACGTGAACGTCAAACGTTAACATTGATTTATGGACATCGTCGTTGTGATTTCGGTGCCTCGGAGGAGAATACAGTAGCTACTATGCTTTGTGCACCTTCTCTTCTTACTCTTTCTCTATGCTTATATACATATAACGGTATACGTGTTAGGTATTACGTACACGAAAAGAGAATAAAGCTTTGTTAGGAATAAAAAGAAAGAAAGAGAAAGAGAAGCAGAAGTAAAGCTGATCAACGAACAAAATAAATTCGTAGCTTCTCCCACTGCTTGGTATGAAACAAGTGAACCACGGCGTTGCTCATTAATCGAATGAACCAACAGCTGATTGGCTCCTGATTTAATTAACTGACTACCTGTGATACTTTACCCTCTCTATTTCTCTTCTGCAATCCACCCTTTTCGGTAATGGGGTTTATCAGTGAGATTATTATTGTTGTTTACTGCTAACAAGCTCGTTTCATAGCAAATTCCATACACTGGGAGGAAGAAAATAGAGACGGAGAGAGTGAGAGAGAGAATTATCGTCGAACAACACAATTAACAGCTCACATGCTTGTGATTACGTTCGATCCTCTTCGGCATCGATGTTAACATTATCATTTAAGCGAGTCCATTGAAACAACAATATTCAAGTGTCGGATTTATCGTTCATAGATTAGTCTCATTACAAATCACATTTGTTTCAACAGGATCATGGAAGATACGACGGCATTCAAAGAGTCCTGTTCGGTGGAGGTCTAAGATTTTGGTTGCACAAGTTGTTACTCCTCGATTCGCTCTCGTATCTTTCGCACGGTCAACTGAGTCTAAGCTTGAATCGTATGATTCTTGTTGACGTGGACGATATATTCGTCGGTGAGAAAGGTACGAGGTTGAAGAGGGACGACGTGATGGCTTTGCTGGCGACGCAACAAAAGATTCAAGCACTGGTTCCGGGGTTCAAATTCAACTTGGGGTTTTCCGGGAAGTATTTTCATCACGGAATAGCAGAGGAAAATTTGGGGGACGATATGCTTCTGGAGAACGTCGACAGGTGAACAATTATTTTAATCAAATATTATATTATTATTTGTCATGGTTTATCCTTTAACAGTTAAATTCTGCTAATAGAATTAGTTGAATTTTATAATTATATATATACACCAAGGTTACTACGTGTAGTATATATTTTATCTTGTTAATCTTATTCGTAGATTTACGTGGTTTTCCCACATGTGGAACCACCAACAACCCCATCTTTACGAGAATGTGACCCACCTACAATTGGACATGGCACTGAACAAACAATTCGCAAAGGACCACGGAATACCAACGGTAAGCGGATACAGCGTAAGTCCTCATCATTCAGGCGTTTATCCGGTCCACGAAGGCCTCTATGAGGCTTGGAAAAGAGTTTGGAACATCAAGGTCACTAGCACGGAAGAATACCCACATTTAAGGCCAGCACGTTTAAGACGTGGTTTTATTCATCGTAACATCATGGTAAGTGTAAAGGATTTGGGTATATACTTAGAAATACCTGCATAATCAAGACAAAGACGACAAGACGTGAATATCTAGGTCTGGGCCAATGTACATGAGCCTGACCTACTAAATTGTCAGATCGATATTTCTATATCCGTCACTTTCACACCACACTTTATATTATAGTCAGTCATCACTTATTAATAACTCTTTGAAACTTTTCAAGGAGAATGAGAACTTCTAAATGAGGACATTAGCACATATTATAAACATCGTTTAAAATTCATTTTTCAATTCTTAAATTCAGCCATTTCAAAATTTCACGCTAATTATCATACGAAAGTAGACACACAAAAAAGTAATTTTATTATTAATTTGCTATAGCAATTATTTATATTATAATATATATATATATATATATATATATATATATAATACACGATATAGATTTTTTCTACCTTTTTTCTACATCGTTATAATTACCTGCAAAGTTGGAAGAAAATAAATAGATTAATTAACCATCGTTAAAATTAATTATTCCCCCGTCTTTCTGTTTCTTCTTTTATAATATATATATATATATATATATATATATATATTCAGAGACAAAAATCAGTACACATGAAAGTTTGATGATGAATATCTTTTGAACGCTTAATTTAATCGCCAAAACATAAGACACCATTTTTATAGAGCAGTTAATTTCCTACAAAAATTTGTATTGCGCATTTTATAATAGTCATTTATTGTCGAGTTATAAAATTCATAATCAAAAATGAAATTTGTCTTAAAATAATCAAACTTAAATGTTCAATATCATTCAAATGGTGAGGTTTACGGAAAAAATATAAGATACCTTTTTTGCAGAGCATTAAATTTCCTACAAAATTCGTCTAGAACATTTTTCTGTACAATCAATTAATGATGAGGTATGAATTTTATTCTATTGGACTAAGAAAAAAATAAAGAACTGCGATGCGGAGGATCTTCCTATTAAAATTAAGAGCTCATATTTGGTGAAAATTGTTTTAAGGTGTCTAGCAACCCATTTTTCCGTGGCACTTGTAAAAAAAAAAACAATTGATTTTTTTGACCCACCCTAATATATATATTTATATAATAATAAAATAATATATATATATATATATATAATTTTTATTTAAATTCTGAATAAATTTACTAGAATCTTACTTTTTATTTCTTACAAGGTACTCCCCAGACAGACGTGCGGCCTTTTCACTCACACCATCTTTATAGAAAGGTACCCAGGCGGAAGGGATAAGTTGGACGAATCGATACAGGGCGGCGAACTCTTTCAAACGATCGTTTATAATCCTGTAAGCGAAGCGTAAACTCTACCCCCGTTCAAACCCTTCTTCTCCTCTTCTCCCTCCTCTTCCTTTTTCCACCACTCTTTCATAGTAACTACACAACTTTGAACATACTCATTGATTAATCGTCCAATCATTAATTGCGATCTTTCACTTTTTTCTAGATAAATATTTTTATGACACACATGTCCAATTATGGAAACGATCGTTTGGCACTGTATACCTTCGAATCCGTAATCAAGTTTATTCAATGTTGGACAAATTTGAGATTGTCGAGTGCACCGCCGCTTAAACTCGGCGAACATTATTTTCAACTGTATCCAGAGGAAGCCGATCCTGTGTGGGGTGTAAGTTGAAAGATTTTTTTTTAGTAGTTAATTTTATAAAAAAAATATTCAATTCAGAATTCTTCATTATAATTAAACGAAAATAGAAAAAATTAAATTAAATTTGTAATTGTTACTTTATGCGCTAAATAAAAACTAATAAATACAATAATATTTTTCCCATTTAAAATAGATGAATTTTTTACAACATAGCACCATATCTTTTTTTTAACACGAAATAGTGCTATTATACTATATTAAATATAGCCTAGACTTAAAATAAATTCGGAATCACGTATACCAGTGGTTCCCAAAGTGGGTGATGAAGCAGGGGGCGATGAATGACACGACTGACACCACCACAGGTGAAAAATGGAACTTTAAGTGTGCGGGTGTGCAGTGTAAAAAAGGTCATGAGTGCAATAAAAAAGTTTTTCTCAGTTTCTAAAAAGAAAAAAGGTCACCAGTCAACAAAATTAAGATATTAATTTTATTAATTTTTAAGGGGGCGATAAGCAATAATTTTGTCAGGAAAAGGGGCGATAAGACAAAAATAATTGGGAACCACTGACGTATACGATAAAACAAACAATAATTTTATCATGGTAAAATAAATAAGATATAAAGAATACAGAATAAATTTTCGGATAGAATTTTTTTGTCAATATTATAATTGAAATTATTGACCTTATCACGTGAGTCATTGTTCTTATTCGAAATTTTACAGAATCCATGCGACGACCAAAGGCATCAAAAAATCTGGTCGAGAAACAAAACGTGTGATCAATTGCCAAGATTCTTAGTCATTGGTCCTCAAAAAACTGGTACCACTGCACTCTATACTTTTCTGTCCATCCATCCGGCCATAAGCAGTAATTTACCCAGCCCAGACACGTTCGAAGAAATACAATTTTTCAATGGGAAAAATTATTATAAAGGTTTAGATTGGTTGGTTGATAAATAAAATTTTAATCAAATTTATTCACTATCTTAAAAATTATCATTATTATAATAATGTTCTTCATTTCTTGATCTCAGGTACATGAGTTTCTTTCCGGCATCAAAAAACGAAAGTTCTAGATATCTTTTCGAAAAATCAGCAACTTATTTCGATGGCGAATTGGTTCCAAGAAGGGCGCATGCACTTTTACCAAGAGCTAAACTCATTACAATATTACTTTCGCCAGCACGAAGAGCTTATTCGTGGTATCAACATACTAGAGTTCACGGTGACCCTATAGCAAATAATTATTCCTTTCATTCGGTCATTACGGCCAGCGATACAGCCCCAAAACCATTAAGAGACCTTCGGAATAGGTATAATTTCTGAATCTCATTTAAAAGATTTTTTTTTAATTATAAATATTTATACATATACATAAAAAATTATTTCTAATTATAGATGCCTCAATCCCGGCAAGTATGCTCAACATTTAGAAAGATGGTTGTCGTTTTATCCACCTCAGCAAGTGCAAATCATCGATGGCGAACAATTGCGACAAAATCCAGTAGAAACGTTGCACGAATTGCAAAGGTTTCTTAAAATCACTCCAGTATTTAATTATTCCTCGCATCTCAGGTATGATCCTAAAAAAGGATTCTTTTGTCAAGTTACCAATGAAGATCGTACTAAGTGTCTCGGAAAAAGTAAAGGACGTCAGTACCCACCGATGGAGGATAAATCCTACAAATTTTTACAAGTTAGTTATGAAAAATATTTAATATTTTTCTATGTCAATTTAGAATTCTCTATTTTTTGCTTAACATGATACCCTTGCGAAATTATTGAAACTAAATATTAATTTATCTTTTTTTCTGTTTCAGAGATATTACTTGTCACACAACACGGCTCTTGTAAAATTATTAAAACGACTAGGATCCAGAACGATTCCACAATGGTTGAAGGAAGATCTGACCGATACGGTGATGACCTAGCAAACGCCAATCGCATGAAACACAGCTATATCTCGATTTCAAGCTTGGATTCTCGCTTCCGCAGTACACGAAATACGTCGTTTATTAGTGGAAGACTTGTAAATTATTTGTAAATTAAAATATATTTCGCTGGATTATAACATCCTAATCGGAGAAGGACCATAACCAGTGAAGTGATGGCCTAACAAATCGATGAAAACCTGCAAAGCTACTAGTCACTAAACGATTTAACAGTTACATGACAATGCAACTGTCGATCGTTGTTAAGCTAATAGTACTATTATTAACTTTATAATATAATAATTATATATATATAATTAATAATAATATATATAATTATTATTATCGTTGTTGCGTCATTAAAGTTAGGAAGGATTTCGAGAAAAGGCCTCTCTAACTCAAACTCGCAGAACACGATCTGCATTATATCTTCGTTGTCAGGATGAAAAAAACAATTTCTTGATAATTCTTACTTTGTTTGGATCAGAAAGAAATTTAAACTAAATTGTAATATTTTCATGTTCATTTTTATACCAAACGAATGCTTCATATTTTTCTATCGAACTTAATTTTCTTTTTCAAACGAAAAAATACATTGTTGAGGAACAATTACAAAAATTTGTGAAAAAACAAATATAGTTGTATATCGAATGATTAAAAAGAAAATATCTACATGAAGTTGGAAGAAATATTAAAAATAATGTGTTTTTCTAAACCAAACAGAGTATTTCGAAAAGTTCGTCAAGTTAATAATTCTATCGAGGTATTATCTGTCCAAAAATAACATGTTACTGTGTTTAAAAAATGATTAATCCTCGTTCGAACGAACAATCAATTGATCTACCTATTGATCAAACTTAAATAATTAAAAAAACAAAAAGCCCGTCTCTCATCTAGCGATCGATCGTTAATTACTATCACACTCAAAATATCGTCCAAGCGAACAAAACGCATATTTTGGGCTGTCAGATTAGTTCCTTTCTAGCCCATCTTATTTCGGAGACACAGTGTATGTTAATTCTTGTTGTATAAGCATATTTTGGGAAAACCAAAAACAAAATAAAATCTATCATGATTTTTGTATATTTTGACAATACTATTCTTGGTACCGACGATGAGAGTAATGATCAGTAAAAAAGGTGTATGATCGCGTCCGTTTGTACATTAATGTAATATTATAATACACTATTTTGATGTCAACGCGTGTAGGTGTAAAATATTAGATTTTAACGAAAAAAATTAGATCAATTATAGGAAAAGCTTGGGATAAAATTTGGATTGAAGATTAAAAATTTCCGAAGATAAAAAATGCATTCGCGCGATGAAATTCGTATTCGCTTTCAATAATCGGTGGAACACTTTTAAAACGCTCTTTGAATATTTTTTATTTAATGAAAACAAGAAAAAGAAGACACCTATCAAAGTTTATAAATTCGTTTTAATTAATATTGAAAATCAACAATTTGACTGATAAATATTAAATGATAATGCGTAAGCTGTGTTCTGATGTATCATCTCATACAGCAATATGTCCAATTTATTATTCCTCTGTCGTTTATTTGATTGATAACGATTCTACGACAGCAATTAGTCAATGATAATGACAAATTGCTCGTTTTGGAAATATACGATCAAACACCTGCTATGTTATTGTACTTTCTCTGATAGAATCGTTAATAAGGCTACATTACTTATTTACGAATTTTTGCAATCGAGAATAGTACTACTATTGTACACACACGCACACGCGCGCGCGCGCGTACAATGTATATTGTATATAAAAGTTTATTTAATTTATTATCAACTCTCCCCGCAATTATACAAAGTTCAATTTTAAATGTTAATCAATCTATGAACAAAAATTTGCGATTTTAACGTTTACATTTGATTAACAAATTTTTATTGTATACGTCATTGTCATAAATCTTTCTTAAAATATTGTTTAAAAAAATATCAGTATCGTAATACTATTAAAAAGATATTCACATATTGACACACAGATTTGATGTAAAAAAAAAATTATTTATATCATTAATTATCACGAGCCTAAGGCTCCCGTCCAAAACGAGCAATCGAACATAAAAAAAAAGAAATACAAAAATAAAAAGGACGAAAGTTTATATTCGAAAAAATCTTTTAAGTACAATGACGTCGTCTAACGGATAATTTTATTTTTTTAAATAAGGCGAAATTCCTTTGGCCATATTATCTTTAAACATTTTATCTAATAACTACTATCTTGTTACGTTTGTATATTTGTTTCCATTTCTATACTGCCGTTAAATTGTGGACGTACCATTTGTGGACGTTTTAACGATAAACCTTGTACAAAATTTCTTGTTAATAATACGATAACAATAATAATGATACTAATAATTAATAATAATAATAATTAATAATATTAAGAATAATAATATTAGTTATAGTAAGTATAATAATAATTAGTAACAGCGATGGATTATTATTATACAAATGATGATCGATCTATTTTGTCGAATCGTGCCATTTTATCGTGTTGTATATAATAATTGTATTATCATATTAAAAAGATGACATAAAACAAACACACACATACAGATAAACATACACGTTGAAATTTGTAGTTAATGTTTTTGAAATTTTCATTCTGCACGGCGGCCGTAACAGTTTTATGATTTATCGCCGCCTGACAATAATATGTGACAAAACCAAAAAACGGAAACATAATACCCTGGAAAAAATAATAATAATATATTCCGAATTGTACAAAAAAAAAAAGAATTAATAGTTGATAATATTTTTTTTTTTTTTTCATTTTTCCAAGTAATTTTATTCTAAAATATTTGTTATTTATATTGTTTCATTTTTTGTGTGAAACAATTTTTTAAAAATTCATTACTTATAATTGTTTTTTATGTAGATAAAGAAGATAATGCATGTATTTTAATTCTGTTTTTAATGTCCATTAATGTAATAATAAAATAATATATTTTTTTTTTATTCGTTCATTTTATTTTCAATCTGAAACGCATTTTGCGTTTTAAAATGAGAAAGACATGATAAGGAAGCGTTTTCGAAAATGTTTCGCTTTAATAGACTGTTACGAATGAGAAGAATCGCCGTTATCCTAGATTTACAAAAAAATGCGTTTAGAATGTGTGTACGGTACCTTAAATAACGACCTTGATTATTTAATTTATGATTACACTATTGTAAAATATTGTAATAACTGTACGGAATAGGCCATAAGTTCTAATAAAATAATTATTTAAAACGGTCGTATATAAGAAATACAACATCGATCACACTTGAAGAATATAAAATTATGAAGATAATTATATAGTATTTTTGTTTCCTTTTTAGATTTACGATATGCTATAAAATCGAATGAAACATGCATTTATTTTATCTCACGGTTCAGCATCACAGAGTTTATGAAAATTACATATCATGTAAGAATTACTTCTGTATAATATTTTTTTCTTCGTTAAAGTTCATTGAACTCTTGTTTATCCAATTCTTCGTGCAAGTTCATAAATTTTTGAGTTCTTCGTAATTGATACTCATTTATAATAGTAATTTCATTATCACTATTTTTTTTAATATCAACGTGACAACTTAAATTCAGTTTACGTTGAATTTCTTTTGAATAATGAGAAATATTTGGAGAATGTTGCAAATTAGTTTTAGAGAAATATTTCCTGCTATTCGTTAGATCTATACCGATCCTATCACCATTAGCAAATTGATCCTCTAATGAGATCAAATTGTACACAGAAAGAATATATATTTGTCTTAATTTGTGTACTTTTCTTCCTATGATGATTAGGGATAAATGATTAGAATATTTTTTTTTTTTTTTATAAATTTTTATCTTTAATCTAACGACTTACTGAATGATGCAGACCTGATGATTGCAAAGAATCAGACAATTCTTCATTTTTCATGGTCACTATCTCGTTTGAATAATTTTTCTTAGTAAATTCATCTTCCTCAAATCGCGACAACTCGTTCGAAGGTTGATAAGAATTTTCTCCAGTAAATTTAATGGATAATAAATTTGTATTATTTATAATCGATTCTTCGTATTTATTGTATGTAATGTTTTTATTAGAAAACCCTTTTTTCATTTCAAGACTAATCGTAGATTCGTTAACTTTAAAAATTTGCGATCTGTGTTTAAAAAAACCGAAGGCGTTTAAAATTAGAAGTAAAGGTGTTAGAGTGACAGTCACTAGTTCCATCAAAGCAATTAAAAAAATTAATTGCCAGGAAAGATTTAATAAACGAAACTGTGTGCTTGTATTTTGTTCTGATACACAGAATGGTGCCAGGACGTTTGCAAAGAAACCACATATTAGATGAATCGTTATGATATTGCAGTGATCTAAATCGCTAGAAAATATCAATCTGGATATAAAATAAAAAATAACTCCTCCTGAATATCCTAATCCGATAGACATCAAATGAGAATATTTGTTGGGAGCACTTGAATTGAATTCTATTCAATCATTGAGCAATGAATTTTATAACTCGACAATAAATGACTATTAAAAAGTGCACAATAACAATTTTTGTAGGAAATTAACTGTTCTATAAAAATGGTGTCTTATGTTTTAACGATTAAATTAAGCGTTCAAAAGATATTCAGAGACACAAATCACTACACATAAAAGTTTGATGATGAATATCTTCTGAACGCCTAATTTAATCGTCAAAACATAAGACACCATTTTTATAGAACAGTTAATTTTCTACAAAAATTTGTATTGTGCACTTTTTAATAGTCATTTATTGTCGAGTTATAAAATTCATAAGCAAAAATGAAATTTGTCTAAAAATCATCAAATGTAAATCTTCAATATCATTCAAATGGTGAGGTTTACGAAAAAAGTATAAAACACCTTTCTTGTAGAGCATTAAATTTCCTACAAAATTCGTCTAGAACATTTTTCTGTACAATCAATTAATGATGAGGTATGAATTTTATTCTATTAGACTGAGAAAAAAAAATTAAAAAACTGCGATGCGGAGGATCTTCCTATTAAAATTAAGAGCTCATATTTGGTGAGAATTGTTTTAAGGTGTCTAGCAATCCATTTTTCCGTGGCACTTGAAAAAAAAAATAAGTCATTTTTTTTACCCACCCTAATATATATATAAAGTAAATAAGAATATTTTACCAGGAGACCAACGAAGATCAATAGTAAACCCAAACAAGTAGTACTCAAAAGGAACAAAGACAAATTTATTGTATCAATATTCTTTGCTTTAAAAAACTATAATTTTTTCTTGATAATATTAAATAATTGATCAGAGATCAGAGAGATCAGAGACCGCCAACAACGTGAACGATTCCTGATCCTGCATGATCACGAAAATAAACTCTAATATCATACAGTCTACCTTTTACGATCCATTCTTCTGGCATTAAAGATCAACGAATAAGAAAAGGTTAAATTAAACCAGCCAAGAGTTAATTTACCAGAAAATGAGTTATAAAGTATGTATTTTCTGTCATACTAATCATATAAATAGCTGATGTCATTATGAACAACTTGCCAACCGATTAGGAATTCTTCCTTCTTTATCAAAAAATTTTCGAAACTATAATAATCACCGTAGATAAAGCTGCACACGTCAGCATAGAATATCACAAGAAAACCAATTGTAAAATAAGAAATTGTGGTACAGCTGATATCTCTGATATTTTGAAACAAGATTAAATTTAAATTGTCTTGCTTTGACACAGAACCAATTTGTAATAGAACATATCGTAATCGTGACAGGATCGTTAAAATTATTCGATTAGTATAATTCGAAAAATAAACATAATGATAAAATTCATTGATTTTTAGTACAGAATTGGAAAAGTTAAGATTATTCGGATACATGACACTATTCTTTTATATAATCACAATTTTTAATACTATCAATATTGGCACTATATCAAATTATAACATAAAACAAAAACAAAATACATTGGTAAATACTATAACCATTATACGATAAGTGCCCTAAACAGTTTCCTGCAACATTAGCAAATGATAATAATTTATTATGTCATATTTAATTTGAAGAAAAAAGAAAGTCACAACATTAATCTTATCAATCAAAAATTTTCTTTAACCTTGACTGCAGCACGATCTCAAAGGAATCCACCAATATAAACGGTGCGATCATCACATGTCAATTGGTAAAACAGTACAAGATGTATAGTAAAAACAATGCAAAGAACGTAAATTTACGCCTTTCCTATATGAATACATAAGGACGTATATTTACATCTCTCGTACACATTGATAGATTTGTGAAAGCACATATTTACGCCTTTAGCACTCAAAGGGTTAAAAATTCCAAGTAATATTTTCACGATAAAACTAAACTGTTGGAAATATATATGCCACATATTTCGTTCTCAAATAATATATAAATCCATTTCTAGGAAACATGCGCATTAATTCATCCAATAGTATGTTATAGTTATATTTCATTTAACTCCGTCAAAAGGTTTCAAATTCCCGCCAGAATAATCAAACTAAATTCCCGCGGTCCGTAATACATGGCAACTAATACAAGTATTTAAAACTCATAAAAGCGCGAGTGATTCGTGAATGTTCGGTAAAAAGTGATTGGTGATTGGTCGAGCTATAGTACAGTAGAGTGGCACTGGGCGAGCCGGCGCGGAAGGGCACGAAGGATGCCGGCCGTGACCGACGATGATTAGTCTGTACGTCGTCGTCATCGTGTATGGATGATTATTCGTGGGTATATAGTCGCGTGAGGTTATTCATGTGTGTGAAGAGTGTTCGCCCGCCAACAAAAAAAAGGGAAAGGTACTTACTTTAATATAATTAGTCCTTTTCTTCAGAGCCATCAACGATTGTCCTTTTATTTTCTATTTTCTTGTTAACGGGGAAACAGGAAATTGGATAGGTGAAGAGAGGTTGGTTGGGATGAACAAGTAAAAGGAAGAAAATATCAACGTTTAAACACACGCGCAAACAGCATAACACATACAGCACACATAAATAAATTGAAATGGCATCAGCAGTCTCCTGTCGTGTAATGTTCCTTACAAGATGGTACGACGTTTCGACACGCGTTTTCACCGCCTCCTCGGCGTTAGTTACATCACGTAATTTCCAAAACGTAAGTCATTTACATATTCGTATATATACATATATATATTCATATATATGTTATATATATATATGAATTTATGCATGTGTTTACTTACCTTGTTTTGTTAAGCGTTATAACTTACGAGCATTTAAAGTAAGCCGGTTTTATTACCAACCGATCTGTCACGAATATACACGATTTCGAAAGATCGGCCTCAGTGAGAGAGATAGAATGATGCGGAATTTAGTGTGCGTTAGACAAAGGACAAAGGATAGATCCAATGCAGCACCGACTACTCCCTCTATTCTATTTCTTTCTCTCTCACTCTCTTTTTCTTTCTTTTTTCTATTTCTTTCATTGTTTCACGATACATACCAACCATAACTTTATTATATAGTACTATACATATTTCTTTACGTAGATTTAATTTAAATTCATAATTAAAATATAAACATTTTTTGAAAATAAAATGTATTGTTTAATTTGTTATATTTATATATAATTAAATGTATACATTAATTTACAAAATAAAATTATATAATTAATTGATTCGTTCAAATGTCGGTAAGTAAATTGTAAATAAACGTATCTTCCATACCTATCGAGTATGTTTATTTACTTACACTCGTAAATTACGTATTATATTAATATTATTATAGTAATAATTAATATTATTATTTAAGTTTATGTTTATTAATTATTTAACATTGTATGCAAATTAATTGTAGTAATGTCGTGATTTTTGTAATTGTACGTGTTCCAAGGGAAACACTCAGTACATTCTTTTTTATGGTCCTGGAATATTTTTTCTTTTCCCGTTATTTTTGTCCTTTTCTTTCTCTCTCTCTCTCTCTCTCTCTCTCTCTCTCTCTCTCTCTCTCTCTCTCTTATGGAATTTTAAGCATTGAAAGCATGTGAAGTTGTTCGAACATGCAGGTTCAGTATGCATTAGATGAAAATTTTTTTGTAAAAACCAATATATGAGAGAAAACAAGTTAATTAGCGAAATCCTGAGCGAGTACAAAAGTGAGCATTTTATTAAAGCGTTTATTTCTTTACGGATAAAATCTAATTAGAGATTTTTCTTTTCATAAATTTTCGTATCTTTTTGTTTCTATTCTTTATTACGATTCGAAAGAAAGGAGATATTACATACGTATATGAAACTAATATGTCATAAAACAATGAAAACTTCAAGAAAGTAAAGATCGTGTTTATTTACCTTTTTTTCCGACGTCTGTATTATCAATAACAATCGAGAGAAAAGAAATGATTTCTCATACTGATAAATATCTTTATAAAAGTAATACACAATTATGTATATCAAATTTACAATTAGGATTCATCGAATTTTTCGATGGATGAAAAGTTTTTAGATGATTTAAAAAATTTATAATTATTATCTAAAATCTTAATCGCTTATTTTGTTTCCAATACATACAACTGCGAGTATATAAAAGTATTTTTATAATATAAAAACAAAATGGTATAAAATTTTTAGAAAAGAAGTAATTAATTTTTAAAATCTTCTACAAAATTTTAATATGCGTTACAATAAAGAAGAATATAAATATTGATTTTTGAATCTCAGAAATGTTTTTTACTAATAATATTATATTTTATCAGTTGCTTACGATTCTTACAAGCAATGAAGTGTGGTTAAAATAATTGGAAAGTTCGTAATAGTTTTCAGAAGAGACTATGTGAAGATTTTCGATAGAATTAATTATAAGGGAAATAACATTGTATGTATACTTGTATATTATATAAGATAACGTACTGTATATTATCTAAGATAATAATATTCTTCATATAATTCATTTATCAGTAGCACTGAACGGATTAAATGTGTTTCTATTGTCGTAATTCAAACAATGACGATGCATCAACTAGTATTAAAATAATAACTAGCTACAACGAATAGTAAATACAAATGCATTTGATTCCTAAAAATTTACTTTTATTTTTAAATTTTATAAATGAGTAATAGAAAAATAAAATATTAGAACGAGAGATTATTTTCTATGAAGGAGGTAAAAGCAATGTATTTACAAGATATCAAATATGCTGGTTATATTTTAGATTATATTCTCATTAGCACATTAATGGTAATTCCCATAGAGACTAATAATTGCGATAACCTAGGGTTGATAGATGACGTTTCAATGTTGACCTCAGTAAGGACGCTAAGTTGAGTATGTTTGAAAATAAAACTGAAAAGTGGAGTCTTATTATTTCATAAAATGTAGATATTTCGTTGAATTTCATTGTTTCGTTTATTTAGATAATTAGATAATAATATTATTCGTACTAATACATGTAATTTTTAGTATATGTATATCTCTATTACATGTATTCATATATGTGTAAAATAGGGCGTGAAAAAGTTTTATTATTTCATAGAATGTATTCATAGAATTTTATCGCTTCATTTTTCTACGTAATCAGATAATAATTTTATTCATACTTATACATAATTGGTAATCTACGTAGGTTGGAACTTAAATAGTGGCAACTATTTATTCACAACCGATACAAAAGAGTAATATGTTTGCTCCTGTTACTGTCCTTTAAAGTAGTCACGCGGTCTACTGCCATGTCTCATCTAGTGTTACGATACAGCGTAAGAAAACCTCTCCTTCGCGCTCATAACGCTCCAAGTGCGTCTGAGCAGCTTCGTAACGCATCCATTTCTGCATTTCTGTCAATTCATGCGGAACCCATCGTGGCATTCGTTTCAGAACTGTTCCAGAGATTCGACAGGCAGTAGACCGCTCCATTCGTACTATCAACAGAGCAGGCTCTGCTAACAGTATACTAAGCCTTCCACATCGCTGGCAACGGGTTCTACACAACGCTGGTGACTATTTTGAAGGACAGTAACAGGAGCAAACATGTAACTCTTTTGTATCGGTTGTGAATAAATAGCTGCCATTATTTAAGTTTCAACCTACGTATATGCATTTATATTACATATATTTAAATATGCGTTTTATAGGTTGTGTACAATTCTTGGTATTTAATTTAATATATTCATTGAATTTGATCGTTTTGTTTTTCTAGATAATTAGACAATAGTATTATGTAAATGAATAAATCATTTTTAGTAATATATATATATTGATTAAATAAAACGTGTTAAAAATCATGTTCGAGAATTTGGGTAAACGTGAAAACTTGATTTGAGTCTATGTGTCTGTTTATATGTGATGGTGTGTGACTAATAAGATTATTGACCTGCGAAAGCTCGTGACATTATCAAATTCTAAAAGCGTTGTTAAATGTTATGATTGTGCATTATCGTACGCAATCTATTTTTAAAGTAATTGGGAAGCATCAAATAAGAATTGAAAAATGCATTATAGTTTTTATTCCCTTGAATTGAATATCTTTTTTTACTTTAGATAATTTATTTATTGTAAATATTATTATTTAAAAATTATATACATTATTAGCTAAATTTCAATTTGAACAAAACTCATATTTTTGTACAAATGAAACACAATTAGTTCTTTTATATTTTTGTTTTGTTTTAATAAAAAGAAACATATATTGCTAATTTTACAATGATTATTATATTATAAATTTAACAACGATGCAAAATGGAACGACAAAATAAATTATCTATAGTATCATTTTATTATTCTTGTAATTTTCTTTAAACGAACTGATCAATCATTTTTTTCTTTTAATTTAATTCATGATTATTATACCTATTATATGTGAAATCTTAAGAGCAATTTTAATAGTTCATTCCTATAAATCGAAGATATTAACATAAAATCAACTAGCTTATCCAGATCACTCGGTTAAATGTCAAGATATATATATATTGGTTTTCGTGTCGTCTACGAGTCACGACATTTATAAATATTCGGATGTTCTTGGATAGAAGAGGAGCAGAAAATAATTCGGTATTTTTAATCTCACTTTTCAGTTACTTTCTCAAGAAAAGTTTTTCACGAACTAAACGAATATCAATTTTTCATTTAAGAAACGAATATCAATCGAAGAACAAGCAGGAACTAACAATTCTTCTTTTCTTTGTCGTTTATTTAATACAAATTCCTTCAGCATAGGTTCATTAAAACTTTTATATTCGAGCCTGAGATAAAAAGAAATAAGCAAAAAAGAAAATAAATATTATAGTATACATAAAAAAAAGAACTAAGCGCATAGGAATAAATAAATTTATGATTCCATTAAGAAAATATACTTACCACGCATATGTAAGTAATGTTAGATCACGTATAACATGCATTTTAATATTTCAACGTGAAATAAATTACAAACTGCACTTCTTTACTAGCGTTTACTTTTCTGTTTTCTTTTTTTATCATTACTCTCTCTTTTTCACGTGATAATTTTAGTATAAGAGTAACACGTGAGTGTATGAATTGCACATGAAGACTAATAAGTACTCGACTAAATGTTAGATTATTAGGACTGGTATTAAATTTAAAATACAATGTATCTCTCTTTCTCTCTCTCTCTTTCTCTCTCTCTCTCTCTCTCTCTCTCTCACTCACTCACTCCTACACACACATACCATTTTTTTTCTTTTATTTTTTATCTACATTTTATCAAACAAGATTACTTCCCAAATAGCCTACTATTTATCTATCTACAATATCTTTATTTCTATTTTAATCAAGTGAAATAGCGTTATTCATTGTTAATATTCAGTTTAAGCGTTTAATTAAGCTAATCGATAATTTCCAAGTAGGTTCTTTGTGCACCCTACTATTAATAATAATAGAATGCTTTAGTTGGCTTTATTTCATGTCTGATGAACGTTCAAAGGAATTCGTAGTTCTTTTTTCAAAAGGCTGAATGCCAGAACGCGCTAGTAAGCAAGATGAAATTGCATAGAAGAAATGTTTCGCTCAAGTAAATATTCTATGAAATATTCAAAAAAATTTTTATGAACTTTTGATTTAATTAAAGGATTAAAAAATTCAAAACAATGACTAAGAGAAGTCAGTTGCATATGCATTTGATATAAGGTACCATTTGTACGTGTTTATCACGATTTGCGAGAAATACACGACAATAATTATCTGATTCTATTTGAAACGATTACATGATGCGTAACTGAATGCAACAAAAGTATTGAATGAATATTATTAGTGTCATTAGTAGCGGGATTGTAGGCAGACTAATTGTAAGTGTTAAATAATATAACTAAAAAGTTTTATACCCATATCTGATGTTATACAATGATCTTAGAAATAATATAAAGTTAAAAAATTATTTTCATAAATATTAGATTTGACGGAAAAATAATTGCGGTTTTTATGTATCGAATTCAAAAAAATTATTGTATTTAAATGTCAAATAATTTTAATGATCAACATTGAATTCTCTTTTGTAACCATTGAGTTGTTTTACGTGAATTTTTTTCAATAATAGCCCACAAATTATTATAGTCATTTTTATCACGAATTTCTTTTTAAGTTTTTCTTGTTGTTAGTTGTTTTTATGTTATATTTCATAAATTTTGTGCCCTTTAATGTCTTAATTTAAACTTGTAAATAATATAATACGCATTTGGTTTTATTTCCACGATTAATTTGAATTACAGTAGGCCCTCGACTTTCGCACATAATTGGTTCCTGAAAATGTGTGCTAATGTTGAATGTTCGAAAGTACAGGGATGTAAAAAAATATGCACCAATAACTGTGTTTTAAAGTATTTATCTAAATTAGCAAAACACACAACACGTTGACGCACGCCCTTATGCAAGACAACCTGTTTTGTTCTCTTTATCCGAACAACATTGTCATCTGATGTCTAGTCTGATGTCCCTTGAGAGGGGAAATCTGATCGCAGAGGATTAAACAGTTGAATCTTTAAAAATGTGCGAAATAACGAATTATGCGAAAGTCGAGGGTCGCCTGTACAATTAAATTCAACGATACTAAAACAATTAAAAACTCAGTAAAGTTGATTTAAATTTATTAATTAATTAAATTAAAAGTAACTAAGAAAACAAGCGTAAAAAAATTAAAACAAACAAAACTTGTTATACGCGTAGATAAATTTTATTTATTAGCATTTACGATTTTATTGTTTTAAAGAGAAGGGAATTTTTCATAAAGAGAAAGAGAGAGCAACATGTTGGAGATTAGTTCAAGCATATTACAAGGTAGCTCGAGCGAATGCATAATTTGAAGATACATTTTACGAGATCACGTTAAATTCACGTCAAGTGAGACGTTAGTGATTCATCAAAAGCAACCGTGCGGTTGATCGAGACTAAAGATCTGTATTGCGTCTATGCAGAAACTTCTCTCGATTTCTACATCAATGAAAATTCGAAGTATACCGAAGCATTGCAAGGTATAAAATATCTTTCTTACTCTCTGTAATGACAGGAGGAAAAAAATACAAGAAGAGAAGAAAAAGTAAATAGAAGATATTTATCTTTCAACGTTATGACATCATAGCACGAATACCTCATATACAAATATAGTAAACGCAATGGAGTAAAGTTATTCCAAGTTTTTCGAATAATATCTCGCTTCACGTTTGTAGAGACACGTAAGGCAAATTATGACGTATTTTACATTGATATACTAGTCCATTCACTATTATGTTTCTTCGAAGTCAATGACCCCAACGATGATTTTACACATAAATCGTCATAGCTAATATTTTGTTTTCTCAATAATTTTTACATATACTTGTACTTTAATAATACGAAATAATTCATATATTTCCAGTTACATAGTATTTAATTATTTAATCATTTACATAAAATATCGTAGTCATCGTAAAAAAAAATAATTAACATATACGCTATAAGAATATTTAAGAAGATAATAAAAATAAATGATAAAAACGTTATAAGGTTATACAACGTGTTTCCAAATTCAAAATGCATGAGTAATGAGTTGAGCGTAACCTAGTGTCCTAATTACTTCTCTTAATTAACACAAAGATGCCTTTACGATTTTACTTGAAATGTTTCTAATGGTTCTATGTGTATTTTATTTTTGGATAGGTTAATATTATTTAAAATTCACCTATTCGTTTGGAATATTAAATATATTGATACTTTCTCTCAATTATAATTCGTAACATACGTCGGAGTTTTGTAACACGAGTACATTTTAAAAGCACAAACATGTCCTTTGATAACCGTTTAAAAGAAAACACGTTCGAAAATTGTATCATAGTAATCAAATAAATCGATAAACTTACAATTAGAGAGGAAATAATACGTCTTCCTTACACGGTCAAGAAAAATGTGTGTCGATGGAAAGAAAAAAGAGAATAAGGATGGGGATGGGAATGGGGATGGGAAGCAAGGAAAGGAAAAAGAAAAAGAGAAAATTCAACTTTACGAGGCTGAACCATCTTGTTTCTGGCACAGAGCTTGAATTTCTCTCCTTCTGAGTGAATTCGGAACGATGCGCTATAACCCACAAAGTTATAAAAGGAGAGAATCCTTAAAACTGACCGCCATTTATCATGGATTTTGTTCTACTAACTAAAATAGAACGAAGAAAAAGAAGAAAAATAAAAACAAAAAACAATAAAATAGTACTATGATGACGTCCAAGTTGACTTTTCTAACGAATTGCATACAAATTTGGAAAAATTCGAAATACGTGAAATATTAAACTAAATGTTAACACTATTTAATTGTTTAATTTTATCATTGAGACGAATGTCATTTAAGGGTTCATTCTGGTTTATACGCCGAAAAAAAGGCTATTTTCACGATTTTTTTTTAGACTTTGTAGGATACATATACATATGAAAGTTGTTGGGTATGATAAATACACTCCAGAAGTACAAGAAAATAAATTTTTTTTATTGTTTTTAACGTTTTTTGACATTCAAAATGGCTGACAAACGTGAACCCGTCAAAAGTAGGTATGCTGTTGGCGGGCATCGAAATTTGAGAACGGGTGATCTAAAACAAAAAAATTAAACGGTTTTAAATTCAGTATGACAATGGCTATCGGGTATGCTAAAACTATCAATTTTTATGAAAACAAAACAAAATGACGGTCATTTTTCGAAAAAGAAAAAAATCGTTGATTTTTTTTGCAGTTTTTTGTAAAAAAAAAATAGTAAAAATTAATATTTTGACTTGGTTGTAGCATGCGAGATAGCCATTCATGTGTAGAGTATGTGGTTAAAATTTCAGAAGGATCGGTTGAGCAGTTTCGGAGATATCATGCCCGCCAACCGAAAAAACGTTGTTTCGAGAAGAACACGTTTAAAGTTTCTTTTAACAAATTTTTAAAAAGTCTGACTTTACCTTATTCTGCGATGCCTGCACCATATAGTATGCCTACTGCTTCTTCAAAATACTCATTTTCTTCCACTCTAGCCTTTTTTCGTTGTGTCCTGGCCTCTATCAAAGCTTCTCCGCTCAAACAATTGGCTGAGCGCACGCGCGTGTTGCCGCGGTTACTAGCGTAATTGACTGCGATAGGGCCAAGTTTTATCTCCAAAACGTGCATTATTTTCAGTATTGGATCAAAACCTTCGTTGAATATACAAGCTGCCAATTTAAAAGCTATTTCAACAATTTTTTTACCATTAAATAGGTGTTTAGGCACCATAGCCCAAACGCATTTGTTGAAGCACTCATTATTATTTTAAATGTGTGGCTACCTAAACATCTTTCAAGTAATTCTGTTTTTGTCAGGTCAATATCAACCTTTTGTTTTTTGCTGCTATATTCATGCAGAGACATTTCCACTTACACCATCGCAGATGGTTTGTCTCCTCTATCTGTAATATCTCTATGTGTTTGGGTCGCAAAATAATGTACTTAGACTGCTCGGATCGTTCTAAAATTTTTGTATGATAATTCTACATATGTCTACTTTCGAAAAATGCAAAAAAAAATTTATTTTTTCAAAATGATAAACCAGAATGAACCCTTAATAATTCTGTTAACATGATCTACTTACGAAATACATTATTTAATATCAAGTTTCATTTTCTACGTGTATATGATGCACACAAGTAGTATTCTTGTCTCGAAAATTTAATAACTCTCGTTGTACTATGATTATGATAAAAATATTTATTTTTCCTTATTTATTATATTGCTATAGTTGTCAACAAGTTTCGAATTTGTGTCTTGAATTTTGAAATATAAAGAAAGAATAGGAGAAAGAAAGAGAGAGAGAGAAAGAGAGAGATAGAGATAGTAGATTCGTATAGAATATTATCATACTTACCTTATTTCTTTGGAAAGTAGGACAAACATTACTGTTATGTTCGAAATAGTTTGGAAAAGAAAATATAGAGAAGAAAATTTTCGCAGTAAACGTACACTAAATGTTGATATTATTTTCCTTGTAATTTCAACTTCTGTTTTATGAGTTATTTTTTTTTTTATTTTTTTTTTTTTTTGATTTTTATTGTATTTCTCTTGTTATAGTGTAAAAAGATAATACACAAGAAAGTAAGTTGAGGTTTTTTAAGTTTGAAGAGGAAAGAAATTCAAACTCGCAGGAATTAAAATACTCGAAGGAATTCTGATGACTTCAAAGGTTCGTCTTTCATCATAAGATCTTTTAATTGCGAAATGTTTTAATAACTTTTACTTCGAAGTAATATCCAGAAAGACTTTCGTACACCTTCAAATTAAAGTTTAGTAGTGGAAAAAAGGAAGTTACATTTCTGCGTTTGAATAAAAGTTTTGTATCGGTAAAATTATGAAAGTCTACTTGGTCTGATTCGGGCCATAGCGTACATTTTCCTCATTTTATTACAAAACTTGGTTAACTGGGTCTTTTGAAGAATTTACATTCGAAATTGATTCGTAACATTCATTGGTCGAAATTTACGGACAATCAAATACTGCGTTTTAATCTTCGATGCTCTTATCTGTTTCATTATTTTATTGTAACGCTGATATAAACTGGTTGAAGCATTTCAAATCTGAATAATTCAGTAAACAAAAATGCGTTGAACGATATTTGTTTTGTTACAAAGATTTCAACAAATTGTTAAAATTGCAATTAATTAATTTAATTTTGTAATTTTTATATTGTCATTTACGAGACAGGTAAACATTAATTTTTAGTACAAATATTTTTATATTTAAATACGAGTAAAATATTTAGGTCAGATTTTCTATAAAATTAGAAACATACAGGTAACTTCTTCTTTTCAACGTTATTACATTATGTTAACCCACAATGTAAATACTCCCTTAAGCGAAACATTATCCTTTCCGAGTTCTCTCAAATGCATTCAGTGTAATCATTTTGACAAATATAGTTGACTAGTCCGACGAAATAGATCGCTAAAAGCAAGAGATGTTCAAAGGTTGTTTGCTCATCTTAGACATTTATTAATAAAAAATAAAATGGAAAGAAAGAGGAGAGAAAGAGAAAAGGAGAGAATAAATTACATCGAACAGATTATTGTGCTTTATTAATATTTTGGATTGTTAAAACTAAAATACATATGATTTAACGTTCTTGGCTAGTAATGACTTTGAATTAAACATTTTAATCCAATAAAATATCAGATCGAAATTTAAACAAATGTTCTTTATATTATTCTTACTTTAATAAGTATTAAATTGATTCTGATACTAAAAAACATTTAAATAACAGTAAAAATCAAAGATGACCGATTGTTAGACATGTTAGAGGTATACCAATTTTTAAGTGACGAATATTTTTTGTAAATTATTTTCATATATGCTCAATTCAATTGTTATAAATAACATTTTTAAATTAAACTCATTAAATATCTAATTAAAGTATATAATTTATTTATAAATTTTCTTCATCTCAAACACACTATATGAATAGTTTTGAAACAAAAATCTAGTAAGCGTAACAGAGAACAATTCTAAGGAACTCTCACTTTATGCGTTGAATATTCAAGTTTCATGTTACCTAATTTTTTTACCAAACGCAGAAAAGAAACTTGGCATGCAGAAGGTTTAAATATATTCAATCATTCCAACTATTTCCTCTTTTTATAAATATTGATTTTGTTTTTTTATTCAATAGAATTGAACAAAGACTTGAGAGAAAATGAAATTGTCAAAGTTTCAATCTACTGCAAAGCGTGTATATACATAGATAAAAGATAGCTAGTGTAATTTTGGTTTGGAAAGATATAGTTTGTGTTTTCAATAATTACTACAAGTATGAGAATATGTGAAAGCTGGTTAAACGTTAGCTCGTTGGTGGAAAGTACAGGCCCTTATATATATGTATACATATATACATTGTTAAGGCTGTTAGGAGGTTTGTTCAAAGGGGTTCCAGACCGAGGACGCTGCGGCAGGCGCCATGGTCATCGATCTGCTCCACTGCAGCTTCCTCTCTAACACGACTCCATTTGGAGAAGGCAGTTGATTTTTCCTATCCAATAATGTTAAAGATTTTTCCCCAGAAAATAAGAGTGATCTCCTTTTTTTCTTTTTTAAAATATTATCTCGTGTTCTATAAATTTCTTTTGGGGCAAAATTTAGTTGATAGGAAACATAGATATATTATTATTATTATTATTATTATTATTATCAGAAAATACAGATAATTTTATAATATTGTCTAAAATTATTCAAATAAAAGATTTTATACAAATAAATCTATGCAAATTTTATAGTTAATAAAATAAAATGAAATTCCCATTTATATGCTAGATGCATTGAAGAAATTATTATAATATTTATATTTTAAATGTATTATAGACTACTTTTGATTGAATTAGTAGTTATAATTAATATTAGTGTTTATCATGCATTAATTAATGTAAAATTATTATTTATATATAAACCATTTATTTTACGAGATTTGGATCAAACGAATAG
Organism: Polistes dominula; assembly: GCF_049000335.1. Classification (NCBI taxonomy): domain Eukaryota; kingdom Metazoa; phylum Arthropoda; class Insecta; order Hymenoptera; family Vespidae; genus Polistes; species Polistes dominula. The sequence goes on from NW_028300915.1 coordinate 9,432,292, forward strand.
AAATGTTTATTATGAAATACTCCGGGTAAAATGTTTGAATAACGTTTTAACGTGGCCTATTAAATTTATCTAACAAATCTAACTGACTTCATACCATTTGCTAGCATGTGATTTCTATCTAACGATATTATATATAAACCGCACGCATTATTTTTTCACTTTACAAAGTTACATTAAGAAACTTTCATGTTAATCTTGTTTGCCAATCCGAAGAACTCGAAATTTTAGTGGCAAAAGTTACAATAGAAAGTATGTGTGAAAGTTTGTGTGTGTGTGTGACGTGATTTTGTAAAATTGTCCATTTTTTCGATTATTTCTTAGACTTGGTTTCATTACACGAGACGTTACTCATTACACCAGTAGAAGCTTCCGACGGTTTGCGTGTTACGTTTTAATCGATCCATTCGAGATCCCGCTCTAAACGACACGCGATATAACATTTACTTGGAAACGACGAGAAAAAAGAACATTATTGTTTTAATAATTACGAAGTTTTACATTTATCACCAGATGAAGAAGCATCAGAGAAAAGAAAAAAGTATTTTTAGTTCGTTTATAATAAAATCGTATCAAGGATTCGAATAAAAAAAAATCATGCGAGAAGAATATTTTCTTCTATTAAATTGTTTACAAAGTTTTCAATTGGTTAAAATATCAAAAAACTTTGGAAAAATAAAAAAAAAATATATTTTTTGCTCGTTCGAATTAAAACCATATCCACAGAATTTATAAGAGAAAAATATGCAATTTTCGTGAAAGGAATAATTTTTAAATTGAAATGATTAAAAGTTAAAAGTTTGTTAGGTACGGATGAAGAAGAAAAAGTAGAAAAAGGAAATAAAAAGACAGAAAAAAGTTTAGTGTACCCGTTCGAACTGTATAAATTTAGAAATGCTCCTTGAAAACGGGCCAACGCCAACGCCCACGACAATTCCAACGGTAGTAAGAATAAACGGAAAAATAAAAATTCTTTTTACAATCATTTTATCTTTCCCGGTAAACGTCATAAAAACATTTATAATCATTTTATAATATAAAAAAACAAAATATTTGTAAAAACGAAAGATTAAACCCACCCATCCACTAGTTCTCAATAGATTTTCCATTTAATTCTGTGATCCCTTAATTCTATATTAAATATATAAATACGCAAGTTTATCTCTCAGAAAGATTAAACGACGTGTATTAATTACTAAATCCGAAAAAAGAACGAGCGATTACATCGTTGAAATATTATTACAACGCACGTGCAACATATTTCTTAATTAATTGGAATATTGATTGATTTTTTCTGTCGCTTTAGGCGCATTTAACCTTCTTTCTTTTTTTATTTCATTTATTTTTTTGTTAACGAATCGATGAGAAATAGGAAAAGTGAAAAGTGAAGGATAGTTTTTTAGCTGACGAGGAAAAAAGTGTATGCAAAAAAAGAATAAATGGGATGATAACGACAAAATAGTAGAGGAAAAAGAATGGACAAGGAACTAACAAGGTAGTAATATTATTGTCTTAACAAGGACATTGTAAGACGTTGACGTTAGGTAAATATTCGAGATAGTAACTTTTGTATTTTGAGGGCTTGAAAAGAAAAAAAGAAAATGTTCAAAATCTTGACGATGTATCTATTCTTTCATTTTCTTTTTATTTATTTTTTTTCTTTTTTTTTTTTTAGGAGTGGCAAGAGATCAGATATCACGAAGGAAGAACGAAATATTGCGTTATCAATTCGTTGCGTTAACAAATTTTTTTATATTCTACATCGTAAAGTTCTCAACGATATGAGATAAATGAGAGTCATTTAAGTATTACGCGTAACATTTGTTTATTATCTTCTATAGAATATTAAAAAGTTTATTGTAAATGAGATAAATATATATATATGCAACGAGACAAGATATCTTATCTCATTGCGATAATAAATTGTTTGTAACATTAGATCGATATCTCGTTAAAACTAACATAAGTAATTTTTTTCATTTCGAATTTAATAGTTTCAAAATATTGTTGACAATAATTTAGATCACAATTATAAATAAATAGGATTCAACTAATATGCCTATGCATTGCTATCATTATGAGCATGCTTATTATATATATACACAAAGAATCACGTTTTTATCGCATTTTTTACTAGACAAGGTTTCGCCGTTATGAGGTTGATGAATCATCGATGTATATGCACGAAGGGGTCAAGAATCTAGAGAATCATTAATAAACATAGAAACTATTACAATCAACTACTAGATTCTACTTCTCTTCCTCTGTCGATTTTCTTCGTACTAATTTGTTTAATAATGAATAGATAAATAATTAGCATAGCGTCAAAAGAAGAAATTAATTATAATTAAAATGAAAATGTGATTCGATGATTCGGTAACACTTTGACGTAAATGACGGCTACAGTTATCCAATTCTCATTGACGTACTTGAAAAATACAGTAATTCTAGTTCATATCCTTTATTTTTAGGAATAGACTACAGGCCCATGCTACAAAATCGATGGGTCATCAGATGCACCAGGAAACTTATATGGAAAGATGCAGGGGCATAAAATAATAACATTCAGCACTATGCCGTCACTTGTAAGCTGTCCAACTGAGTGCAGGTGAGAATTAAAAAGCACAGATTAACCGAGTACTTTTTTATCATACATTTTTGTACGGCATTCTTACCACCGATAGATCCATCGAAAATAATGAGAAAACACGTAGTGCTGTACAAAAATAGTAGGCCACAAAGTCGAAAAAAATTTTTGATTTTCCGGAAATTTTCTGGGTCTATTTGATCATTTGATTTTGTACGGCGTCGGTTTCATACAATTTCGATACCTATTTTAATTGATTATTCTGCAACGCCGTACAAAAATCATGCAACAAGGTAGAAAAATCGAGGGTTGCAATCCACCTTTTTCCATGGGTCTGGGGGGGGGGTGATTTGAAACAACATAAAATTAATTTATTTTGAAAGTATTTTATGCATAGATAACATTTTTCCACATGCCGTACATTTTTTTGGGTCCAAGGGTCTGTAGGGGAAAAAAAACTCCCGAAAAATCCATGTAAAAAAATGTACTTTTGGGTGATATTTAGTACGACATTTTTTTGTACGGCATTTAGATAGTTTATTTTTATTTAATGCAATTGTCTATAAAAAAATCAATGCCGTACAAATCTGATAGTTCATATTCATAAAAAAGTAATAAAAATAAGAAATATATATAATTTTCATTTTATGTTGTTTGCTTCCTAAAATAAACTCTCCTTTAAAATTAATATTAATTAAATAATAAATATTAATTATTAAATGAATGTTTTATTTGTTAAAATACTTGTCTATTTTTTAATTTACATTTTTAATACGTACATATAGTGTTTAGGAGCGTAGCACGAACGCGAAGTATACATACACTATAATAAATGTATACGCTTATTGTGTATATGTATGTGTATGTGTATATTACATAAGTGGTATTTATAAGTTTAAGTGGTATTTGTAAACATGTTGTGGCAGTATTGCAATATCATTAACTGTCACTAATTCAATTGTTCTTCTACGTCTTCTTTCTTCTGGAGAATCTATTTGATCTACAAGACAAGCACATTCTTTGGATGATCCTAGAGGAAGATTTTGACTAAGAATACTTGTTTTTTTAAAATAAGTTCGAGTTGAATCAATAGCTATAACAATACACAAAAACAATATAGGCATGAGTAAATTTATTGATTTAACAATTTATAATAACCAGAAAAAATAAGTGTTGAAAATACTCACGTGAAGCTAAAAAATCATCTTTAATAAAATGGAGTGAACAGACTTTCATACTGGGAGTTGTATTTTTTCCAGTTTTTAGCGCTCGTACCCAAGCTATATGTCTATCAATTATTTCTTTATCATCAAATTTGTTTATTCGATAACCAAATTGTTTTTTACGAGGTGGAATTTAAAAAAACTTAATTTTTTTCATCACGACAATCTATGCGTGTACAACCAAATACACAACAATAGACTTTACTTTTATTTTTTCTTGCTGGAAATTCCATAACAAAAAAAAATTCTTTATAACAACTTTTTAGTTTAACGATACTAGTTATTTTCAATTCTACTTTCAATAATAAATAAGCAAGTCATAAAATTAAAAATATAAATATTTCCACATAAATATCGTGTAGTTTAAATCAGCTGTCAGCAATTTTATTGTTTTCTCATTAAACATATGTGAAATTATTCAATAAAATTGTAGTACTTTTTATTTTTTATTAATATCTCCTATATAAACAAATTATAACAATGTTTGAAGTATATTTCATCAAAAATTATAGAAAAATGTTAATACTGAGTTTGATAGTTTTTATTTTTTGGATATAATATTCACACTGTTTCGCTTTAAATAGACGGCATAATGATTTTTACATTTTATTAATTGTTCCCTTTAAAAATATGTTATTGCGGTATAGTATCAGATGACCATAAAGTACCCCTAAAAAGCTAGTGTTATTTTTATCTACCAAAAAATATGGTCTGCATTAAAATGTACGGCATCATTTTTTCTTCATTTATTTACCCAAATACTATTTAAAACAACAATAATATTTCAAAAAATTGCTTTATTTTATTAATGTACGATAATTTAAACTTTTGCAAAAATTGAAAAAATTTCATTTTTTGTTTTTTCTATATTTTTTTTTAGAACAGCTTTTTTTGAACGGCAATAATATAGAACAATTATATTTAGCAATATCATGTTAAAAAAAAGTTGCCGTACAGAGTCAAATGATTTTACAGCTGTAAAAATCAAATATAAGATTAAATTAAGTTAATTATTGATATACATTTAAATGAACAATACTTTTTAGACAGCATTATTTTAAATAGTACTTTTGAGTGCTAAATAATGTTTCGAAACTGATGCCGTACTTTTTCAAATCACCCCCTCCCCTGCCCGGACCACTGAAAGGGGGTGGGTTGCAATCCTTGATTTTTCTCCCTTGTCGCATGATTGTACGGCGTTGCGAAATAATAAATTAGAATAGGTATTGAAATTGTATGGAACCGACACCGTACAAAATCAAATGATCAAATAGACCCAGAAAATTTCCGGAAAATCAAAAATTTTTTCCGACTTTGTGGCCTACTATTTTTGTACTGCACTACGTGTTTTCTCATTATTTTCGATGGATCTATCGGTGGTAAGAATGCCGTACAAAAATGTATGATAAAAAAGTACTCGGTTAATCTGTGCTTTTTAATTCTCACCTGCACTCAGTTGGACAGCTTACAAGTGACGGCATAGTGCTGAATGTTATTATTTTATGCCCCTGCATCTTTCCATGTAAGTTTCCTGGTGCATCTGATGACCCATCGATTTTGTAGCATGGGTCTGTAGTCTAGAATATTAGTTACGTAAATAAGATAATCGTATTCCGTACAAATAAAGTCTTCATGAATATTCCTAAAAATGGATAAATTTTAGATGAAAACAAATTGTGATTTTGCGTCAATTATTTATAATATTTAATATCAACTATCTCGATTGGTATCTAACTTGTTTTAAACTGAACATAAACGTGTTCAAATAAAATAGTTAAAAATTATTGTTTTCTAGGAACTAATACACGATCAAAGAAAAACAAAATAGAAGTAAAAGAGGGAAAGAGAGAGAGAGAAAAGACAATACAAATTCATTCTTCTTCCCCTTTATTATGAACCAGTACCAACAGTTTCACCCTATATGTTTGCTTACCCGACTGACCCATAAACGAACGACCAATTACTCGTTCGATCAATCGAACGTCCTCGTGCAGGAGTATCGGATAAAACCTGTTTACTTCCTACACTATTTTTATTTTATCTTTCTTTCAATGTCTTTATCTCTCTCTCTCTCTCTCTCTCTCTCTCTCTCTCTCTCTCTCTCAATATTTTCGTCTTTTATTTGCTACTTTCAGCAATTATACGCTTCGTGGAGACAAGAGTAAAATGAATTACCATTTCCCTATCACCTATGTTAGATTTTTAAGTACTATTCAAATATACTCGTCTTTTTAAACAGAGAACTCGATTAATGCATCCACTTTCATGAAGAATACTTGTTTTCATTTCTCTCTCTCTTTTTTTCTCTCTCTTTTTCTTTTCTCTCTCTCTCTCTCTCTCTCTCTCTCTCTCTCTCTCTCTCTCTTTCTCCTTATCTCAATCTTTCTTTCGTAGTCATATACGATTTTTTTTTATTTCTCACTCTTTTAATATAATGATTTATTGACAAATATTAGCAGATTAAACAACGTTTAAACTTCTTGAATTTCTTTCCTCATAATCATCATCAAATACTTCTTTAGGAAATGAATTAATAAAGAATGAGTCTATTATTATGATAAATTAATATTCTTATGAATTATTATGAATATTTACTTCTAATTAATTGAACATATTAAAATATATGGAAGGTTATTTAATATAATAGTTATAATTAATATTAAATATCATCATTAATATATAAAGTATGTTATTAAAACTATAAATAACAGAAGATATTTAGATGTTTCGATTGAAATGTTTCATCATGTGTAATCAGTTTCCTGATAACTGGAATTTGGATCGTAACTGTGTAAAAACATGTTTGATTCAAAACCAACAATTATCAATCTCTTGATACAAATTAACAATGAATAAAATATTTTCAAAATTGTTAGAACTATTTTCCGATATTTAAACTAAGGGTGATAATGGGTATAAAAATTTTGTGTAATCAATAAATTGCACACAACATTGGGGAACGAAATTAGATTAAACGAAAGAAAAAATATCGATAAATTAATTTGTAATTATTAAATCAGACGAGACTATTAAACGATGAAATTAAGTAAATATCGAATTGTCATGATTAATTTCGTATAGGTATATAAAATAAACAATTAAATAAATAAATCAAATATTATTTGGCAATTACTTAGTTATCAAATTATCTGCCATAATAGAATATTCTAGCAATTTCATACACATAGTTTAGATAATCGATAGCAGTAAAGGAAGGAGATGGAAAAACCTAGAAGGAAAGTGGTTGGCTTGTTAATCGTCCACGGCGAATATGTCCATGATGGTTTCGAGATAGTGTTAAGTTATTTATAATTCCACATGGATGGATAAAAGAATTTGCACTGATTTACTTAGTATGTACAATAGAAACATTAAAATAGTGTTGTTGCGAGTAAACGTAATATACATAGATTACATAATGTACCATGATTTTTATAGAACGTAAATAGGTGATTCATATTTTAAAAGGTTAAAACTTTACGACCTTGTCATAGTAAACTCAGCATCGAAATGTCGAAAAGAAACCTCAGCACTTGTATTTTAACATTAATATACATAGCTTCGTTAGCATGTAAAAGAAATTTTCATGAAAATTCAAAATATGATTTTGATTTTTTACTAATAATAACATCTGCATTTACTATTTACGTTTATACAATGAGATTCTTCTCTTTTTTCTTTTTTTTTCTTCCTTATTTCTATTTCCTTGTAACAATGTTATTCAACGCTTGTAAATCTTTCCAAGCGTTTTAACATTTAAAAAATTTTATTGTATTACAACGAAGACGAATTTTCGTCGTGTTGGTAATATTCATTATTTTGGAATTAGCTGACAATTATTAGAGTAGAGAAATGTAGGATAATGCATTGTCACAGAGAAATGGAATTTCATTGTGATAGTATGTACTCTGATAATTATCGTAAGGTTTGATATTCTATAGATTAAGATACTTGCTCCGCTATTTGCATTCTAACGAGATATAACGTACTCTTAAATATAATAGGAAGAGAAAATATTATTGTGGTTATTGTGTTGGTGACCTCTAATATATATATATTAGATATATATTATTAAGGTTTTATATTTTGACCAATTAAATGTTTTATAAAATATTATAATGTTCAAGTACAGTAAATGTCATGCCAGGAAAATACTAAATGTCCCTCGTTGTTTCTGTTATTTTATAGTTATCTCTCATCTTTTGCACACGACAGATGTAAGAAATCTTCTTTGCTTTTGACATTTTTGGCTGACGACCAGAGGACTCAAATTATGATTATATTTTAGTTAGGTTAGTTATAATTAGTTGACGAAGATACCAGAAAATTTCAATTAATATTTTACTACAATATTTTTTTCTCGAGATAAATTATTTACAAAAAATTGATAAATAAACTAGGAAAATGATTAAAGGTAATAATTGCGTTATCTTATAAAATCGATCTTACATTAATGAAACTCTTGCGATGAAGAAATGAGAAAGATAAAACGGGAGAAGATCAGATTGAGAAGTCACAGAATGTGATGATAAAAGAGGTCGGAAAAATAGGACAAATGAAATCAACGAACATAGAAAATGGGAACATACTGATCAAAGAGATGTTGGTACCTTTGACGATACAAATCTACTGGGTGTCTTAGTTCAAACAATATACTAAAACATTTTCCGATCTTATTAATTTTATAAATAATTTTTTATTTATTTCAGCTATTGTTATTTGTGATGAATTAATTACAATTTCCCAAATTCCAAAAAAGTGAAAATAAATATAATCAGTAACGAAATGTGATTTATTATTTTATTGGTTATAAAATATTCACAGGGAAGATGATATCGTTATTTGCGATTACGCGATCTGTTTAATTTCAAGGCGTCATAATTCACGGAAATATTGATGAATAGCTCGTTGCTTTTCCTATCGATACTTCCTAAAATTTTGTTTTTTAAACAAAATTTTAAAATATAGGTTTTAATAAAAACCTTTTTATTGGTAAAAAATACAAGTATTAAATATGCAGGATATATCTGATGACCTATGTGTACGAGCGCCACACGTACTTATATATTCATTTCTAAATAAAAGAAAATATCACTATCCAATTGGCTAAAATTTCATTGTATATTAAGATATATGTTTCTGTTTAACCCCTTAAGGAACAATTTTGGCTCAACGTAATACAACGCCGCTTGAGTTAACTCTAGTGTGCAACTTAAGGGGTTAAAGGAGTCATTTGACCGCTCACGGTAGGAATGAAGTATCGGTGGATTTAATATTAACCTCTTAGGCACGACGCACAACTATAGTGGCTTTCACGAATGTCATTTCTCTGAACGACGCACCACTATAGTGCCTCACTCTATTAGCTCACTCACTCACCATTTGTGTATTGTTAATTATTAGAGTAAATTTTCCTAGTGAAAGTATGTGTATCATGTCTTTTGAAAATTAATAATTTAATCATCAAAAACTTCATTTCAATGAACTCGCGTAGAGAACAGCATTTTTCGTTACATAGTGTAGTTGCCATGTACAGCGCGAGTGTCACAGAGGACAGAACGCTTATACTGAAAGGGTTAAAAAACTAACAGGATCTGAAATATTTATATCTTATATCTTTTAAAGAAACACACTCGGTATATTTAGTATTTTAAAATTTAATTCCGGTCAGTGAACGCCAATCATTTTAACAAACCTTCAGTTGTACGTTGTACGCTTGATTAATTCCTTGACAATAAAATGATCTATCGTGCAAACATTACTCAGTTTTATCAAAAAGATCGTTTAACATCAAACTTGATCTACGAATCAATAAAATGTTTGTTTTTTTTTTCTTATTTCTCAAATGGGTTCATTAAATAGGATTATAAAAAATGTATGCTTAATTCGAAACAATGTTCGCGTATTTACACTAATATTTTTTTCCTATTTTATCTTGAACAAAATCACAATTCAATAGCCGAATTAGAGTAGGTATACTACACCAAGTCAACCTAATTCAAGATAGAATTTTCAACAACTTTTACCCTCTCTAAGGGATATTACTACAATGGCCACGTTGGCACCATTTAAATACCCTTTGGTGTTACGAATATATACCAACCGACCATACTTAAGGAAACATCGTATGCTAAAGTGAAGAGATAGATCATTAAAGTGACTTAATGTTTACCATTCAATTTGCATATTCAAAGAAGGAAGTCTGCAAGGAATTGTCTATGTAACAATTTTCGCAGGCTATTTCGAAGGTAACCAATTAAAATGAATTTTATTTTCATTTTCAAAATTATTTTATCGATTTTACGAACTAAACGATTATTTTTTGATCGAAATTTGTCATCAAGAATATTAGATAAGCTAGAAAATTCGTGTCGGTTTTAAATTCGTTCATAATTTATTTCCGCTAATTAATGCCTTTCACTAATTTATAATGTATGTTTGAAGTACATCGTATATTTATTATGATAATAAGATTATGTGTTATTTTGATCAAGAGAAATAAGTGATAAGTAAACTTAGAAACGATATGAATTTTCTTAGTTGTACCGATAACTATGACAGTGAACTAAATCAAAACATTAGAAAAAAATATCTTGTAATTTATTTTATATTCAAATTATTTATATTACAAAATAAATCCTGAAATTAATTAGTATAAATTTTGGACTTATGTTAAACTATTATCATAACTATCGGCACAGTTTTTTTTTTTCAAAGAGGAAAGTCTGATTTTATTTATCGCCCATAATCTACAAATTTATTTACTACGATTTATTCCTTTCCTCGGATGATTCAGTATTTCTTAGGAGATAAATTTTTATCTCTAAATAGGCATCTATATAGATAGATATTTTTTAACACGGAGAAAATAATAGGAATCACTAGAACTCTCAATTGATCATGACCTTTTTCCCTTTGGGAAAAATAGTAGGTATTTGAACAAGTTGAAAAAAACATCATGAAATAAAAGGTATGAATAGCATAAAAAGAAATGTGTTTTTTCTAGCTTGATGAAAGATAAAAAAAAATAAAAACAAAAAAGAACAAAAAAAGAAAAATAGAAGAAAAAACATTTAGCTTGAAGAGCGATCTAATATTATTCTTTAACTCGTTGTTAAGTTTATTTACGTTTTGGACTGAAAATTCGAGCACTATTTTCTAAAGATTACATTCGTTCCCAATGTTTATTTGAAATGTAACTGGAGAAACTTATTGGATAAATGCAAGAAAGAAGATTGCAAATAAAAATAGAACAACATAATAAAAAAAATTCGATCAATATAATGATTTCCATACTATTTTTTCTATCAGTTTCGTTATGGATTTTGATTAAATTTGATTAAAAAAGCAAATACAAAATATTCCAACTCGATTGCTTGCGTTAGCATTTTCGCTTATGAAAACGTATATCTGTGTGTTTTATTTCTTTTTTAAGCTGGTTTATTTAATTTATTTATTTATTTATTTTTCTTTTCGATACTTATTGTCTTTTTTTCTTCTCGTAAAAAATTACGAACGTACGTGGTCCCACTCAAAGTTTACGATCATCCCCAACACGATGAGGGACTCGAAGAAAATATCATACAGTGGGAGGCTTTACCAACTCTTGAGTTTCTCGTAAACGTGTAGAGTAATGTCCGTTTGCTGTATAAATGTTTCATCGAAAAACGAGAAGTTTTCTATTTCTCCCCTGAAAGCATCAACCGATCGATATTCAGCGCATTTTAGACCACACGAATTTGAATTCCTACTTGTAAGGGAAATGTTGTCTCTATGTGTCTTCTCGAAAGATAAAAAACAAGATATATCCAGTGCGCCACTCAACTATATCACTCCAAATGTTTCTTTTATTTGTTTCGGTTCTATAAAAAATAAAAAAAATAAAAATAAATAGAAAAGAAAAAGTGGTTAAGAAAAAGTTTTACTATTTTAAGATAAACGATATTGCTTTTCCTTTTTTTATTAATGAAACTGCACAACTTTTTTTTAGAGAAGATAAATTGATTTATCGTGTCATTCTGAATAAAAAAAAAAGGGGGGGGTAAAGTAAAATATCGAAAAGTAATTATATAATAAGCGAAATATTTTTTTGAAAAATGTTCGATGATTTGCCTAACTTTGAAAGGGGTCATATATTTTATTTTTCTTTAAAGTTAAAAATAAATGTTGGTGAAAAAGCAGACGAATATCTTAAGGTTTTTATATCTTTTTTAGCAGGTCTATACTGCTAAAAAACTAACTATACTTCTGACTCCTTTTTTCATATCTTATTTTAGGAAACCTGGTGCAAAAGATGGTGGCAACTTTCTCAAAGGAACATATCGATAACAGCGAGATCGTTTGAGCCAAATTTAAGTACGATTCTTATGAAGAGCAACACCCAAGCATCGACTATTAAAAAGGACACAAGGGAAAAAACATCTACGACATCCATCACCGAACCAACCGGTATGTTCTTGCTCCGCAAAACCCATAAAATTAAAAAATATATTTTACGGAAATTGTTGACTGTTTCTACGAAGATTTATCATAGATATGAACATTATGTGCTTATTTTCAGCAATACGCTTTTCCAACTAGCACACTTCTGAAGATGTAAAAAAAACAATTACTTACTTGTTTTTTTTTTATTCTTTTCAAGAATTATCCGAGTACATTATAGATATTTTTATAATGAGAATAGTTGCACAAAGGAATATGAAAATTTTACAAAATATTAATAATATTACATGACGTTAAAACATTGTTCTCATACTTCGGATACTATAGGGGTCACTTATGTGGAATTTTCAGTCGTTGCATTTCGTTGATATAAAAATCTATTCGATATGCATCCTTCTTAAAGAGAAAAATCTTCGAGAACATTCATTTTACATTGTAACCTACTCTTGAGAAACTGCTACGCTTTACTTTTATGCTGTATAATAGATGATCTTTTATTCCATATTTCATTTTTAAATTCGTCCTTTTACCTTCGAATATTTGTCCTATCACTTTTTCTTTCCGTTATCATATTTTTATACTGGATAAGCTAAAAATTCTTAGACCTGTAATTATAAAATAACAAAAAATAAAATGATCCTAGAAAATTTCTTGGAAAAGATTATCAATTAGGTCAAATTTTAAGCTAAGTTTTGTTTTCTTTGTTTTTTTTTTAGATAATTAAATTTTTTGACTTGCAGTTTTATAAGATAAACTTTACTTAAAAAGCATAATTAATGATATTTTTGGAATCATTTGGAAATTTTTTACCACACCTTATACTTGAAAAATCGAATGATCGATTATTATTTATTCTTCAAATGTAGAAGTTTGATGTAAAAAGAAAAAAAGAGAGAAAAATAGGATACGAGGAGAATAGAGAAAAAAAGATTCATATTTTAACATCGAATAAAATAAATTCGATAATTTAATACCATTGGTCACGCTACAGATATGAGTTTTATTACAGTGATCACCGAAAGACTAGCACTAGACTTAAACTAAGATAAAACTAAAGATCAAAGTTTTTGAATGTAACGAGGAAATGGTTGGGGCCTAAAATGTCGTTAATCGTCGTAATAAATATTTTAATCGATGGTCGTCACATCGACGAAAGTTTGTTCTATACGGCTGAAATTTTCGATTGAACATTAGCATCCTCGTAAATTTCTATATTTCTGGTTAGCCATGAAAATGTATTCAGCTTTCATCATTCATTAACGATATCGATATAGAATCTTAAATACGTACTGTACATTAATTTGAACCTTTTTCAATCCCTTTTTTACCATACTATCCATGAATTTATTTGTAATGATACTGCTATCTCAAAGCTTATATCAAATTTTATAGGAATATAGTAGGCTAGAGTTACTGTAAATTACTTGAAAAATACAACTGTACTTGAAAATCTTTTACAAATGAATTATTACTTTACTCACTTCGATGATAGTTAATAACTTTCATTTTACGATCCCATTAATGAAACGCGGTTCATAGGTTGAGAACTATTACTATACATTATAGATACAAGACGAAAATTTGAAGTATACATACCATAAATTTACATATTGCTTTTTATACACAGCATTCGAAAAAAAATATCATTTTCATTTTAATCATATATACATAGACATATATTATACGCTTTTTCGATGAAAATATTTCTCTAGGTAAAAATATATTTTCAGGAAATTTCTCAAGAAGCTTCCAAACGTTGACTTTGATTTTCTATTCCATTAAGACTATCCTCTAGTACCTCGAACTCTTCAAACTCCATTTTTCCAAAATCACTTTCATTCTTCCAATGATTTTCGTTAACTTGCCACCTTGTCAAAGCACTTTCATTGAATCTAGCGTGAAAAGTTGATTTATTATCCTCGTAATTTCCTAGTTTGAAATCGGCCTTGAATGCTTTACTTTCTTTTTGCTCATCCTTTTTTGGTTCCAATCCAATAACGACAGGTGGTTCTCTTTTAGTTTCCGTTGGAATTTTCTCTTTATCTTTTTCATCATTTTGATCTTTATTGTCGATGGTCGTAATCTCGATACTTGGAGTTTCAATTATAGTGTATTGTCTTAAATCAGGTACTATTTCGTTTCGATTAGTTACTTTAGCTTGTCTTTCAACTAATCTTCCAGTTAATTCAAGTCGACTGTCGCAAGAGTTACTTTTTATGAGCTTAAATTTAACGTAATCGTTCTTGGTTCGATCAATTCTCTTGAACCTGTTTTCGATTAATGGTGAAATGAGTGGTCCATTGCAAGTGTTAACAACTTTACCACCATAATAAGTTACTGAAGTACCACATTCACGAATTTTCTTCAAAACATCTTGGGACACGTAATGACCCGGTCCACTTTCATCGAGACCATCATCATCATAATGGCAATCCTCGTCTTCCGAAGACGTGCACTGTACTCCGCTACCAGGATCGGTGTCTGGATAATCACTGGAAACTCCAGAACTAACACTACCGGCATCCCAGTTATGATGATGATGATGATGATGTTGATAACGAGTAACTTTGGTTTTCGAAGAATTAGAATCGCACGGTGATGTATGTCCACTTCTAGCTTCGAAGGATTGCGCTAATATTCTTGTTTTAGATTCGCTTCGTGGACTTTCCGATTCTTCTTTGTTTCCGGTTATCGAAACAATTGTTGAAGTCGATTTTTCCATGCTCTCGAACATTTTTGTCAAATCTTTTGCTCTGCTTGAACATCTGGATCTAATAGAAAAAAAAGAATCAAATAACTTATTTGATTTATTACTGAATAAACAGTTTTGATGGAACTGATTAGATGTTTAAATATGCGTACCTTGATATTTCTTCATTCTTTTCCAATACTTCTTCGTAACGAGAATCCGAATCGATACTTGTGAGATCCTTCATGCTAACGCTCTTTGTATTTTTACAATCTTTATCCATATCTAAATTTGAAGATGAATTTTTCTTCTTTAAAGTATCCTCGAACATTCGTCTTACGTTTCTCACGGTGTCAGGATCAGGTAATTCCTCATCAATCAATTCGCGATTAACTCTGATAGGATGATAAAAGAAATGTTTTCGAATCGATGATTGTTTGCTGATTTTACAATTACCGTTATCATATTTTTCATTACTCTTTCTCGATTCTTGATCTGAATCATCTGTTTTTTGAAGCGTATTTGATACCTTACAATTGGTTTCTGGTCTTCTTTTGTCACTGGCAGATAAAGATTTTCTTTCGATTTGTTCTGCGCGCACAGGTTCGATGATAACAACATTGTTATCCAGAAGAAGTTCCTGAAATGAATATTCTCGAAGATATTGCATGAGACCGTCGTATGTGACATTACCTCTCCCAGTGCTATACATATTTTTACTAAAAACATTTGATTTAACGATCTTATAACGGACGTGATCGAATTCTGGTGCATCATTTTGCGATTCGATCGAATCCGCACAACTTTTAGATCTCGTTAAATTATTATAATTTTTCTTAGTATCGTTCTCGTCTATAATGTTATGAATCATTTTAGTACAATCTCTATCGTGATCATTATCATCGACGGATCTTCTTCTAGTATCAGTTTCGATTTCAGAACCCAAGCCAAGATCCGAACTTTCAGAACGAGCTTCGAAACCTAAACTACCCTTCACAACGTTGCATGCCTTGCCAAATATGTTCGAAGTTTCCTTGACAATTCTCTCGAATCTACTTTCGATCTGTTTAGTCTTTCCAGCAGCTTTCTCTCGAGAGATTTCATTCTCAAACATGTTCTTCACGTTCTTAACAGATGCTTCCGTTTTCTCTTCTCGAGAAACAACATCCTTAAAAAAAGAAAAGAACAAGAAAGGAAACAAAAATTAAAATTAAACAAACGACTCAAAAAAAAATAGAGTAGAGAAAGATTAAAAAAAGGAATCAAACAATCTAGATTACTTTCTAATAAGAATAATAAAAGACAAATCATTCGTCAATCGATTAACGATGATAAATAACTTACATGAATAGTAGAATTTCCATCGACGACATCTTTCATTCGTTCGGATTTCAATATGAAATCTTTCGAATCGTTAGATTCATTTCTAACGTCTCGTACAATTTCACACTTCGACACATCTTCAACATGAATATCTATTTCGACTGAACGACGATGAGATCTTTTAGTCACATTGTTGTCAACTACTTTAAGAACCTGAGGTCTACGCGACATCTCTTCTTGTTTGTCGTTATCCGAAATCCAAATTGTTGTCGAATTCTCCTCAACTCCTTTCTCCCCTTGTTTCTCCTCCTCTTCGTTTTCAATAGAACCCCAATTGATCTTATTTTTACCGATTGGCGTGACCAAAACTACACGTGCTCTATAACTATCGTCTTGATCGATTCTCAAAGACGAATACGAAGATCTTTCTTCTTCTTTGCTTGTATTTTCGATCGACGTTGAAATCTCCAAACTTCTTTCTAAGTTTTCTAAATTCTGTAAAGATTCCGGACTATTTTCACCACTACTCGTATTTCGGTCATGTATTTTTAAAAAGTTAACCAAAGAACTTCTTCTCGTTGCTACAAGTTCTTCCTCTTTTTCGTCTTCTTCCTTGTCTTCTTCCTTGTCTTCGTCTTCGTTTTCGTTTTCGTTTTCGTTTTTATGTGGCTGTCCGTATTCGTCGTCTTTGTCTTCCTCGCTGTTGTCGATCGAAACAATTTCTGTTTTAGTTGTATCAGTACCGTGACATTTACATTTCTCTTCGTCCGTCACGTTTCTACTTTTAACGTTCAACTTCTCATCGATATTCGAAGATAATACTTCTTCTTGATGTTTGTAAACTCGTTGGGAACATGAGACATCGTTATCCTTTCTTATCCTTCTTATTCTTCTTTCTTCTTCCCTCTGAGGATAATTATTGTTCCTTGCATCTTCTTCGTCAAATTCCAATCTTACATTCGACAATGGTAAAAGATTTAGTACGTCGAAATATTCCAATTCACTCTCGTCCTCGAAAAGGATGCTATCCAAACTACGATGTTCTTTGCGCTTGCGCTTAACCTATGATACAGCAATGTAAGATAAAGATTTTTGTTCAATTTTATATATATATATACCAGAAAATAAGATAAAGAAGTTAAAAGTAACGACAGCAAAAAGCATAATTTCGATTAACACAAGAGATGAACGGTCAAAAATGGATTATTGAATAATTGGTATTTATTGAATAAGTATTTTTAATCAATATTAAACCCTTCAACAGTTTTTACATAAAAGTATTTTTTTTTATAATTGAATGCAGATAACATTGCACTAATTTGTTACTGTTTTAATTAATAAAGGAAACAGCCAAATAATAACATTAAACGCACAATTTTAATTCCCAATTTAAAAATCAAATGGTCAACATTTATAAACAAATATTCATATATGTATGTAAAATATTGAATAAAATACTGATAGAAAAAAAAACAGAAGTAGTTGGAAAACTGAAAATTGAATTTTTTTTTTTTGCGAAATAGAAGATAGAATTAGAAATAAATGAATAGATGAATCACCTCATACATTCATATAGTTGAGAGAAAAGAGATTCAGAACCACCGCATAAGATTCAAATTTGACCTCGTTCGAAGGAATCATGAATTTGAAATAGTACAAAGACGCGTTGAATTAGTATGTTCATCTTTTAAGAATGAAAGCCGCAATGAGTAGCTTCTTGCTCGTTAATTCAAAGTCGATAACTTCGAAGAGAAAGAAAGAGAGAGAGAGAAAGAGAAATACGAAGTTTCCTAAAACTTCCGGTTGCTTTCTCGTTTAGTGTTAATCTAACCGAGACCAAATTAAATATTCATGTTAAAACCTGTGTAATGGTTTAGTTCTTAAGTGTTATAGAATAAATGTTCTCAGAAGATAGGATATGCATCTAATCCTGCTGTGTTCAAGCTAAAAGCCTCATAATCAATTTTCTATTTACTTCTTCAAGCCAACTACATTTTATTCGAAAATTGAACTTAAATCTTACTGAAAAAGTAAATAAGTAATTTTTAATTTAATTTTCTAATCAGAAAATAAATCTCGATATATTGGATTGATCGAAAAGTTTTTTTTGTAATTAACAAATCAATGTTTTTATATTCATACTAATTTATTTTAATACAATATTATTTTGATTTAATAATAATAAATAATATATTTTATGAAAATATACATATATTGAAATAAATACAAGTCTTGCCTTTAAATGATACTTTTTTAATTCCAGGCAATTCAGTTAAATAGTTTATTCTCTTCTTTTATCACGAATGAAATTAAACAATAAAAATTCCTTTGTTAAGATTGAAATTCTAAATTTAGTTATGAAGAAATGGATATTAGATCGATAGATCGATAGATTAGAATTTACCTGAGTATAGATACAATCGATACTACGATTGCCTTCGATAGGCCAATTATCCTCGATAATATCCACCAATCCGCTAACCGTATCCAATGTCTGTACACTTCGATAACGTCTCGGTGGTTCTGGCCAGTCAAGAATATTGAGTCGATCTGGATCAGAACGATTTGTAGTTCGCGCCGCGTATGCCAATGGATTAGGTAAAGAAGATAGAATTGGTTGAATTGAGTGCAGTCCACAAGCTGATCGTGAATAGCCAGATTTTACCTCATTAAATCTGTCATAAGAATCTGACAAATGTTGCTGACTTTTGTAAAGTCTGAAATTAAAATAGGTAATTTACGTTATCGATCATTTTTTATCTTTCATACACGAATAACTAATTTTCATATCTACGAATTGAGTAACCCCTTAACCTACAATTACGGGCATAGAGCCCGTGTACGATGATCGGGCCAAACGTAAATTCTACGGGCATAGCCCGTAGTACGATGATCACAATATTTATGTTTTTGTCAGTGTATTACTCAAGTCGTGCGAATGGCTCGAAGGCTGCGCGAACTTGTTTACGTTTTCGGCCCTAAATTATCGAACATAAATCGTAGGTTAAGGGGTTAAATATCCGTCTGTCAGGAGAAATATAGAAAAGGTATATTAAAAATAAGTACAAAAATAATATATTCATGAATTCGCATAGCAAATATTCTTATGTAATAAAACATTCTCGTCTTTCTTATAAAAGAGAAATTTAATATGATTTAAAATTTTTCGTACAGAATACTCAACAGTTTTTTGTAATCATAAAATTAAATAAAGAAAACAAGAAACATTATTAAACAAATAAATTATGCGATCTTACTTGTAAAGAAAAAAATTTTATTCTTCTACTCGAACACTGTAGACTCTGACTGATTAGATCATTCTTATGTAAATGTATATTTTTTTTTAACCGTATTCATATATTTGCTCATCGATGAGCTTTTCTTATACGAATGTCAAAGATCATATACGTATGATATAGAATATGCGATGACTTACCTATCTTTAAGAGAATTGCGATCAATCAATTTGGCCCTTGGTATCAATTGATGCCTTCTGGGTAAATCGAAGCTCGATTCTCCCAATTGGAAATGTTGGGTTTCACGTTCCTGACGAGATTCGTCCTCCGATATTACCGCCAAGCTCCTTGTTCGTTTCAATAATTTTCGTCTATCCTGTGTTGATTGATTTCCCTGAGAAGTTTCGTTACGACTTCCATCTCTAATAAATAATTTCAATTGGTTTGATTAATTTGTTATCTCGATATTTGCTTTAAAATGAAACTAATACATATACTACCGATCGAAATTTTTCATATAAATTCAAAGAAACAGAATATTGATAAGAACAAAATGTAAGAAATGTAATTTTTATGAAAATCGGCAAATGATTTGTAAGCTTATGGTTGATAGTGCATATAAACTTGTTCCAAGTGAATTATGAAACATAATGCATTCCGCCCTGTCGAACGGATCGCATAAAACCTTTTGTTTGATTTTTTCTGCTCTTTTGAAAATTTTCAAAAAATAAAGAAAGAGAAAGAGAGATAATAAAGCGGAAAATAATTTAACTCCCTGGTTGTTTATCCTTTCGTCATATTATCGATAAAATATTTCAAGTGGAAGAATAAAAATTGCTTCTCATAATAAAAATGGAACGTGTCTCTAGTTTTTATATGTATAGTATTTCTCTACGTATGTTCAGGATCGTCATTGAAAACACATAAATTGTTGAATATCGGATTAATCGTTATATCGGATTACTGATCGACATTCATTTTATTCACGTTTATTGTTATATTAAAATATAGTATTTGAATGTAACAAAGTCTTGTACGATGGATGCAAACGCGTAATGAATTGTTAATGAATTAGTCTCGAGTAATATATCGCATTGAGATCAAACATTTCATATTCACAATGATATCAAAAGTTTTCCTGCGAGTATTGTCTACTTTTTTCTTTCGCATAATATTTTCCAGCCTTAATCGCATCGAGTCGTTATAATGGTAGAACTTTATTCTTACAACTTACTTATCTTAATGCAATCTATGAACATTTGAAAACATATTATCCAAATCAGTAACAACGCGTATGTATTTCATTTTACGTAATCATTGATAATACAGCTTTTTGTTTTTAACTGGTTTCAGAAATACCAAGTTTATAAAGCCTCAACGAAAATAATAAGATACGTAAGAGAATGACCGAGAATAGTACGAGTTAATTGTTTAATTACTAACAGACCACACCTGACTTAAACGATCCTTGTCCTTTAAAAGCCGGATAATAAATCTTCCTAGTTTTTATTCTCTCTTTTTTCTTTTTTTCCTCTTTTTTCCCTTTTTCAAAACATTACGCTAAAATAAATTTCACAATTTTCGTGTATGATAAAACTCATGTTTTTTCTTTTCTTTTTGTTTCTATTGCTCTGTCTGTTTTATTTATTTAATTCACATACGAAAGATGTTCTTTAATCGTTATTTTATTTGCCAGCAGTTTTATATGATATATTTTTTGTATAATTATTCATAGAGTATTCCTTAAAAGGTAAAAACAATAAAAGAGTAAAACTTTCATGACGTTCGTTTAATTCTAATCGATAAATTATCACTCATGCAAAATTTCCATATTTATACATATCAACGTTTACTATCACCACGCGTTTACTTTTCAACTACTGTTGTACGATCATTATTTTAACACTTTACCGACCGGCAGTCGATTAATCGACTTTTTGTTCCCAGCGCTTACCAACCGGTAGTCGATTAATCGACTTTTATTCTACAGAGCTTACCGATAAATATTTTTTAGCACTAATATCATTAAAATAAAAGATTTTATTAAATTTGGTTATCCTATAATAACACAAAGCGTACAATTTTACCAGAGTATAAGAAAAGGGCATACATTCCCTCGCGACAGTATAAGTCGAAACCGAGCCGGTGTCTCGGACGATATGCGGCTGAGTGGCCGGTGAGAAGGGCATAGGATTCTTGAATCGCTACCGGTCGGTAAAGTGTTAAGTTTAATCGTCCTACGTTGTTCGTTTTACAAATGCTATAAAAAAGTATATTTTTACTTCAAAATTATTAG
Organism: Polistes dominula; assembly: GCF_049000335.1. Classification (NCBI taxonomy): domain Eukaryota; kingdom Metazoa; phylum Arthropoda; class Insecta; order Hymenoptera; family Vespidae; genus Polistes; species Polistes dominula. Next base: position 9,454,085 of record NW_028300915.1, read on the forward strand.
GACCTTGAATAAGTTCTTGCTGTTTCATCAAAGATGGCAATAGCAGTACTCCGTGCTTGAAATTTCGAATGGTAACGCACTTGCAAGGAAATACTGTATCTAACCTGAAATTTTAGTGTATGATAGTTCACTTTAGTGTAAACAAAGTAATTTTTTATTAGTCTTGAAAATGTCTACTTTTGTACAAACTAAAGTGTATTTGCGGGGAATTTTATTGCACTACTTTATTCAAAAGAAATCGGCAGCTGAAGCACATAAAATTCTTGCTGAGACTTATGGTGACAATGCTTTGTCGGATACGACATGCAGAGACTGGTTTCGACGCTTCAAAAATAATGATTTTGAACTTGAGGATAAAGAACGTTCTGGCGCACCAAAAAAATTTCAAGACAGAGAATTGGAGGAATTACTTGATAAAGACCGATCTCAGACGCTAGCAGAACTTGGAAAAACATTACAAGTTTATGAATCAACTGTTTCAAAACATTTAAAAATGTTAGGAATGATCCAGAAGCAAGGACATTGGGTGCCATATGAATTGAAGCCAAGAGACATCGTACGGCGTTTTGTCACGTGTGAACTACTGCTTCAACGGCAGAAAAGAAAAAGTTTTTTGCACCGTATCGTGACTGGCGATGAAAAATGGATATACTGTGATAATCCAAAGCGTAGAAAATCATGGGTTAAGCCTGGCCATGCATTAACATCGTCCGCAAAACCAAATATCCATGGTTCAAAGCTTCTTCTCTGTATTTGGTGGGATCAGCAGGGTATAATTTATTATGAGCTGATCAAACCGAATGAGACTATCACGGGGGATCGCTATCGACTTCAATTGATGCGTTTGAGTCGAGCCCTAAAAGAAAAACGGCCGCTATACGACAACAGTGTATAATACGACAAAGTGATTTTGTTACATGACAACGCCCGGCTTCATGTTGCAAAACCAGTGAAAACCTACTTGAAAACGCTTCGATGGGAAGTTCTACCCCACCCGCCGTATTCACCTGACATAAAATTAAATTATTAAAAATAATTTATAAAATTCGATGGTAATAAACACCGTGCCTAGCAATGGAAACAAAATGTATGAATATTTAATCATTGCAAAAAATTAATTTGGGCAAAAATAAAATCTTACGCATAATATTCAACAAAATCACTTAACCCATTCGAGACGGATTGCACACCGTGTGTGCAATAATAATAATTAGCAATTATTAGTTATTCTGAGTAAAGTAGTCGTCGAAAGAAGAATTTTTTTTTATTAATAGTATCTGTAAAGTATAGAGAAACAAAATTTGGCATTGGTTTTCATGCAGATAAAAAAAAAAAACAAAACATTTTATTTAGATTTTCGAAATCTACATTTTTAGAAAATATCAATGCAGGAATCCATATATCTAATTCCATTTTTCAAATCTGTTACCAACAGCAATGGTATAGCCTTTTATTCATACCGCCTAAATGAAACTTATTATCTGAAGAAGAGAAAAAACTTATTATCTTAAGCCTGCGCAGCCTGCGTATTCATAATTTCTTACATGTAAGAAATTATGAATACGCAGGCTGCTAGGCTTAAGATAATAAGTTCTTTTTTCTTTCCTTCTTTTCTTCTTTTCTTCTTTTCTTCTTTTCTTCTTTTCTTCTTTTCTTCTTTTCTTCTTTTCTTCTTTTGCACCATTTTTATCCATGAATAAACAAGAAATGTTTTAATGATGTATTTTGATTTTACCTTACATTGCACACATGGTGTTCAATCCGCTCTTCGCAATAAAAATTTTCCGAGGAGCGAGCTGCACACCCGGTGTGCAATGATCTTATTTATGTGAATTCACTTACGAATTGGATGATTTTTATAGTAAATATGTTTTTTTTTTTTTATTAAAAATGAACAATATAAAAAAAAAAAAATTTTGCTGCTGAGGACCGTGTTCGAAAAAAATCTTCGTCTCAAATGGGTTAAACAAATTATTTTCATGAGTTCTAACTTTTCCAGATAAAAAGAAACATCATGTATAAATAAAAGTAAATAGTAAAAACTAAAATAAAAAAATAAAATAATATAAAAAAATAAAATACTTGTTTATTACGGCTTAAGTTAGTATATTATATTACCATGAATAGTTTTTTCTTAACAAAAAAGAAAAAAAAACAAGATATCGCATTTCTCAGTCATCATAGATAAAACAATTCTGCCTATGCATATTAATAAGCATATAAATTAAATCAGATAAAAACGATTCCAAACTCTAAGGTACGAGAAAATGACATCATCGTTATTGTGTATTTCTACCTTGGTCATAAAAAATTATTCTAATCAGAAGCATGACGATATTAAGATTGAAGCAAAAGATATACTAGAAGAAAATTTGTGTCAAGATCGGCTCGTATGCATCATAAAATGTGCATGGGATAATTATTAGATTGATGAGAATATAATTTTGATTTTCAGGGGTGTTGAATGTTTCTTTTTTACTATCTGTGTTATATTACGAAGGATTGATTTATTAATAACTTTTAAATTATTTATGTTACAATTAAATGATCTTTATTATTTTTAATGCTTTTGTTCTTGATGAATTTGTCACAAAATTTGTTGAGCCAATTCTAATTTAAATTCATACAATATAATCGTGTAAAATTATTTTTCGTTCTATTCTTAACCCCTTGATCTACGCGATATCTGAAAATTTTGCGTGCCAAAAGAAACAAGAAAATCGGTCGCGCGCCGTGCCATTCAACTGTTCCGCCGCGTACCCGCTCGTTTAAAATACATATTCTTTACTACGAGTCAGACTCGTGGTGTTCGCTTATGGCACAAATTTTTTACCACGAGTCTGACTCGTGATAATAGGTCAAGGGGTTAATTTGAATTTTAAATTTTGACGATACTAAAAATAATGATATAAATAAAAATCAATCATCTGTAAATTCACCTTTTAAATTATTATTTTACGTGGTCATAAATAGATAAAAATTCAGCACTAATCATAAAATAATACAAGCCACAAAATTAATTTTACACCAACTTAATACAAAAATAACAAAGATGAATGATCGACAAAAAAAAAAGTAAAAGAAAAATTTAAAATTTTAAAGAAACTATCTCGCATTCTCTATTTTTAAAAGTTTTATGGACACAAATGCAACCGTAAACAATGTTCATTAAAGCCTTCGTAAATTGAGATCTCTTAAAGAAACGAGTAAAAAGTAAGATTTTTCACGGCACCATAGAAAAACACAAAGAAAGGTTTTCTTCTTATCACGAAAGGAACGTTTTCTTCTCACGGTGAAGGATTACAGAAAATCTTCGAAGCATTCTTACTCCTCCATCTCCTTCTATTCTTCTTACTCCCTCTTTTCAAATTGCTTTTTCGTTGCTTGTTTTAAAGCTTTCTCAGCAACGATTGAAATCTTCAATCAGAAAGCTTTTCTCTATCAATAAGGACACCTCCTTTCGATATTTGACCTTAAACTCTTCTTAAATTAAAAAATATTTGACATCTATCACTAAATTCAAATTTCCTTTTTATCTATCGTTTTATCTATCGTAAATTTTTCAATATAAAATCGAATTCAATTAAAAAATATTTTCCATTATTATTATTAAGTTAAAGTATTATATTAAGAATCGAACTATAAATAAATTTCTAAACATTAAATTGTAGCAATCGAAATAACTAAATAAATCTCTATTCAGTAAATTTTTAAAAGAGGAAACATTATAACAATGAGCATAATGGATTACAAGCAGGAAGGACTTTAACGATCATAACGAAAGACGGAAAAAAATGAAAGAAAAAAAAGATAAAAAATAAGAAAAAAAATACAAAATCGTTGTCTCTCGAATCCTTGAAGAGAATCTGAGAAGCAAGAAGCGTATCGTTGTCTCATTGTATTCGCCTAAGCACGGCTTACGTATCATTACGTAAGTTTATCATTTCTTATCTTAATCATCATCTATCCAACGATTTTTTGGTTCATGCTTATTCGTTTTAGATTTAAGACGTTTATTGGAATTCTGGTCTTCTTTTTACTGTAAAAATTTCTTTGATCTTTTTACGAACGAACAAAAGGAAAATAATTTTTACAAGGTCATTAAATATTCCTTACCATTAGTGAAATAAAACTGACGTCATGTTTCTTAGCATACTGCACGAAATTTATATGCGTCATTTTACACACAACGAAGGTCTATAAAGAAATAAATCAAAATAACGTTGTGGTTTCCTTACAGAATAAAACCGCAATGGTAATTATTCATTCGTTTTTATTCGCATTTATATTAATATTTAAATACGTGTTAATAAATTTAACAAATTTCACGCCTCGCATGTGTGTTAACAGGATGTTTTTTTATCTTTTTATTTTTTTCCCCTAAACGAAATTTTTCGTGAGGAAGGACAAGTAGACAAGATGAAACGAAAGTTTGATGAGAGCGTAACGAAAATGTATCATAAAAAGAAAAAAGGGAGAATTTCCTTATGCGTAAGAAAAAGTGATAAGAAGAAGAAAAGAAGGATAGAGAGGTAGAAGATAAGGGAAAGGAAATAAAGTAAAAGTGAAAAAAGCATCTCTTTTTTTAAACGTAATATCTTCTGGAAAATAATCACATTTTTATGAGAAAATTTTCATTTAAAAAATTTCGAATAAACATTGAAACGTAACTGATATTTACATTTCATATTTTATTTTTACGAAGAAACAAATCAATAAAATAATACTTTTATATGCATAAATTATTCTTTTTTAATATTTTCAATCATAACATTACAACTGTTCAGATTCTATATCTCTCTCTTTTTATTTTTTTTTATTTTTCAAAATGGTCGATAGAGTATAATAATAATGAAAGAAATTTTACTTTCATCTTTTGATGTCAAACTCTACATAATTAGTTATTTTATTAATTTCATTTTTAAAAGACGATAAAATAATTATCAAAGTCTTTGATCATTTTTTGTTTCTTTTTTTCATTTTTTCCTTTATTTGTAAGAAGAATATAAATATCTTTTCTTTTTCAAAAACAATTCCTGGATTAGTTTCTTGAGAAAAACGTCAATGGTTAAAGAAGAGCTTATCGACCAACGCTGCATTTAATTAATTTTAAACGCCGTGTAAGAACTCGATAGAAAAATGTACGTCTATTTTCTCTGGTCTTTGCACGAATCCGATTGATATTCGAATCGTTTATTTTACTTCACCGAAGACTAGAAGTATTACATCTTAACTTTCAATCCTTTCAAAAGAGACAAATGATCAAAAATGTTCGTATCATTGGTATTTATATATTTCTGGAGTTGATTTAAATTTATTTAAAAAAAGGGGAAAAAATACAAAACTTACACTTACTAATGATATTTCTCTATAATCAATTAAAATTAATACGAAGATTTTTAGCAAATAATAATAATAATAATACAAAATAATTCCGCGTAAATGTACGCACACGTATACATGCGTCGTATAAATTAATTCGTAAGTAAACGAAAGGATAAAGATGATTAAATAAATTCATAATACGTGATCTTTTTCGCGGATATGATTAACGGTTTAAAAGAATATTCCTTGAGAATGAAAATGAATTTCGATTTCCGTTCATATAAAACGTTGAACGTTGTCATTGCAATTGACCGCGGGTAACAACTGCATGCAGGTAAACGCGATAGGAATATCCTATGACAGGAGACCGGAAGAAGTTCCGTGGTTTGAACAAACGTTCGATACTTGACATCCGAGAGTCCCCAGGCGAATATATGTAATATAGCTTCTACTCTTTCAGAAAGTCAACGTGGAAAGCTCGAATTAACACGGTAAAAGAAACTTTGTCCCCAGGGAATTTATTGTAAAAAAGAAAAACGGGATGTGTTTGTTACATTTGTTATCGAAACTTCTATCCGCGTGAGAGTTATCATTGCATTCTATTTGATTCTCATTTTATTCGGTACTAAAAAGATTCTAATTTCGTATTACAAAAGCTATACAAAATAATATTGAAAAAAAAAATTGATTAATTCGAGTAAATTTATTCACAAATTACTAATAATTGCAACATAATGAAAATTATCTTTTATACAACACGAAAAGTAAACATAACAAAAACATTTTTTAATTTGACTAATCATTCTCGAATAAAAAAAATATCTAAAAATAGTTAACGTTTAAGATTCATGTAAATAATCATCATGTAATACTGATTGAAAAACACTATGATTGTCCAAGGGGAACGATGTTCGTGTCGTCATAGAAAGGAACTATGAATATCGAAAAAGAAAATAGAAAAAAGATAAAACAAAACGAACAAAAAAAGAGACAAAAACTAATTAGCAAAACAAAATAACATAAACTCTCACCAGGTTCCTTTCAGTAGGTTTATTTCTTGCGGACTACTGATAATTATTCGATAATGGCAATTTAAAAATACTTAAATTCAGATAGTTCAAATAACTCGTCTAAAAGACACACAAATTGAATGAAATTTCACAAAGCACTCCTTTGAAAGTGATCTATTCGTGATTTTTGATCAAAGATGATGGATTCTCTCGATCTTCAACGGAACACCGGCTTTTCACTTTCTCGTTCGCGGATCGACTGACGGATATCGTGTAAGCAACACGAACGATCGTCGTTTCTATGCACCTGTCCATCCTCATACACGGATACTATAGTAGTAGTTAACTATATGTGTGTGCGTGTATGTTTTTCTACCGTGTGCTACCAGCAGAATCGTAGTTCGTATTTACACTCAATGTTTGACCATCTTGTGGTGGGAGTAGTCAATGACGTCATTACTTTTCACTAACCAATGATCACACTTTACGAAAGTTGATTCATTATTAATTGCCTCGACGTATCATATACAAAAAATTTACTTCCTTATATCGTTCAGATCGTTTAGAAATTTTATGGTTAAATAAAAATGAAATCACAATTTTATTTCATTGTTCTGTTTCATGGAAATTCTTTTCTTTTCTTTTTATTTAATATACAATTATCTTGTTAATATCGGTACATAGCATACATATAAAAAAAAATTTATTTTTGTTAAAAGTATAAAAATTAGATGTTTTTTTTATAATATTTAAATTTTATAATAAATATTTTTTTGTTAGTTTGAAATGTTTTTATTTTGTGTAAAATAATATAATATTACGGTAGGAACATAATTCAAACATCTATCGTGTTATTTTAATCCTGATCGATTTTGCTTTGAAATCTTCTTAAAGCTCTTCTTCTCTTATTTCTTCATCTTCTAAAGACTCTAACTCTAAGGATTAATGTTTGCACTTCCAAAAGGGATGATTTGGGGTATTAGTGGTCGTGTCTAGTTTATCGTACAATTTTGTTCACCACTATATATATACGTCACATTGAATTTCTCATAAATAGAAAGATAAAGTGAGAAATCTGATTTTCCTTTATTCGCATTCATGCCAAGTTTCAAATCGATTTTAAATTAAGGTCGATGAGTTACCCAAGAACTTATAGCAAATACAATAAAACTTATTCAATTTGATCTGAATTAATCGTTTTATCGATTTAATTTAATTTTAAAAATTAAAATCAATTAAATTCGAATTTACAAAAAAAAAAAAAACAATATTTTTACGAATATTGAGAAAAAAGGAATATTTGAAGAAAAAAAGAAAAGAGAAAATACGAAGTCTTTATTATTCTAGACATTGACAGTCTCGTGTCACGGTCATCAACCGTACTCAGTGTTGGCCTTTGACGAAACTCATGTTGTTGATTATCAGAATCCTTTTCGAGGGCCAAATATATAAACGACCGTGTGCCAGATTTTTGTCAATTTTAGCAAGGACCTTCTTGTGTGTACACTTTGTATTTGTACTATGTGAATACGACAAGAAGAATCGATAAATTAAATAATCTTGCTTATTATTTAATATCTTGAATCATCTCTATTAACGTGTGTATTGTGCAGATATATTTATAGATGAATATATACGCAAGTATTCTTCTCAATTTCATTATATCACACGGGAAATTCAAGTATAATTTATTTTACGCGCAAGAAAAAAAAGAGGAGAAAAGGGAAGAAAATACAAAAAGGGAAACAAGAGATATTTTGTTAAGAATGCTTAACAATTTCTGACCTTTTTTTGTTTTTTGTTTTTTTTTCTTGGAAAGGGAGAGGACCCTGAGAGCGTAAAAACTTTAAGTGTAATAAATAAAGATGTAAATCAGCAGAAGGGCAAGTTCGGGGATAAGCGAACGGAATAAGGAGGGTCAAATTTAGCTATCTCTTTTCAAACCCGAATGAAAAATGTGATTTTTTATTATCGTTATCTGTCGCAAATTTCGCGTCAGGATAAACAAATCTTTAGAAAAATATGGGTTTTCGGAAGATTTAAATTTATTCTTTTAAATATGATTTTGAAAATAAATAGACAAAGGATCTTTTTCGAGAATCATAATTTGAAATTTTGAAAATAATTGTAAAATAGGATTATCATTTACTAGATTTACATATTTGTATCCTTAGATTTAGATGATACTTTTTCTAAACCCAATTTTCTTGAATATTAACTCAATAATTTACAAGATATTTTAAAAGCTGACATAGTGTCAAGGACACGAAAGGCACCGAACGGAACGACCAAGTTGTTTTACGTCTATCGACTTCTCTATGCCAACGGAAGCATATTTTTCATTTCGTTTCACGAAGTGAAAATCGGATTTATCCTAGGTAGAGAACGTCATCTGTTTGTTCTTAATTCGAACATGACGAGGACAAATTTAAATGACGCATCCGTGACATTTACTTTTTTTCGTTTATTTTTTTTCTATTCTTTTTTTTTTAATATCAATTATTTTTTATTTAATACCGAATGAATTTATTTCGCTGGAATTAATTTAAATTGAGCGAAATCAACGTTTTGATTCGTTAAAAAAAAAACAAATTATCATTAAGTTTGTTATTACATAATAATTTAGCGTTTTTTCAATAATATAAAGTCGAGAATTGTGTCCATCAGTTTCTCTCTATTAGTGATTAGTATAAAATATACAATATATATATATATATATATATATATTTATTTATTTATGCCAGAACTAGACATAAGAGGAACATGATGGATAATTAGCGAATAGGATACTCTTATTCGCTTGTGGCATATTCGTATAGCATTTACGCTATAAGATAAATGCATACCCATGTCCCACCTTTCAAATAAATCGTTTGTGAATCGGATAGTGTATTTAAAAGGAATAGAAAAAAAGCAAAAAAAATATATATATAACATACATCTTTCGTTAATTAACGAAAAATAATTTTTCTTTTCAACAGAAAGTGAAAAATACATTTAATGAATACCTAATTTTTATTTTTTATATTTTTTTGGACTCGTCGTTATTCAAACATTCCGTATAAAGTTACAAAGTTGAACACAAATGAATCTCGTTTTTGTGATCATTTAGAAAAATATAAGCGATCCGAAAAATGTATTATTGTATCTATGCTTACTTTTATTTATTCGATATGTGTATTTATTTGTGTATGTGTGTGTAATGCGTTCAGCGAATCGAAAAGTTCTCTAGCGGCCAATGTCACGCAAAACCACGAATAAGAAAGTATAACCATAGAACATTCTGTGTTGGGTGTCATTTATTCTTCTAGTTCTGTATACAACACGACACTTTCCTAAGTGTCACTCTGCTTCCATTTTCTTTTCTTTTCCTATTTTTTTTTTCTGTTTTTTATTTACTTAGGATATCAATTTCGTTATACCGCATATTCCTCTGTCTTTCTTGTACACTTTTCTTTCTTTCTAATCGTTTCTTTTTTCTTTTTTATAATTTTTGATCATTTTTTTCTCATTTTGCTTTTATACTCGTAATAATCATTCTATACATAATTATTTTGGAAATTGGAACGGGTTACTACTCTTCTTTAAGTAAAAATAAAAAGAAATGATAGAGAAATAAATCATGTGACATAATAAATCCGAACTTCTTATGACCTTATTTTTTATTTTTTTATGTTGATACACCGATGCACTAGCCAGGTGAAACTTTACTTTATTTTTTAATGTAATTCAATTTTTTTTAAATCAATGGATTCCTATTATTATTCTGCGTATGAGAGTACTAATACAAAGTCATTGAAATGTGTGTGTGTGTGTCAACACTTTACGAGATATTTAACATTTTATATCGTACCTTTATATATACAATATGTAGTTGTCAGCTTGTTGTAGTATTCTATGATTAAATTTATATAGTTTTGTAGTTTCTCCTAATTAAGAAAAAAAAGGATTTATTCTCTTTTTTATCATTTTCCTAATTGGTATAAATATTTTTATACCTTCTAAGATAAATGAGATTGTTATACTGTGAAATAAAAAATAATAATAATAATAATAATAATAATAATAATAATAATAATAATAATAATAATAATAATAATAATAATAGAAATCTTTTACATGTTTTAAGAAAGATATCATTTTATGAACGTAAAAATCTTATTTAAAAAGACGACAATTAAATATATATATGTTTGTATATATATGAGCATATATCGTGCAATCGATTATGGAAAATTAGTTCAACTTTTGCTGGTTAACGATGTCAGACTGACGTTCATCTGCTTATTTGATCCTGTGTGTGTTTGTGTGTGTGTGTGATTATTTATTGCACGCTTTCTATGACGAGGTAATAAAACGAGTTCACTTTTTATACTCTAAATTTTAGAATTTTCAAAATGCGGGCTATAAACTGTCTTTATATATTTCGGATAAACCGATTTTTCAATTTTAACGTCAAAAGCAAATATAAAATGGAAGTATAACCACTTCGTAAACCAATTTAATATCGTCTAAACGTGTAAGTTTATATATAAAAAGAATTAATCTCAAAACAATCAAATATAATATTAACATTTTCTTGATGAATTCAATATTTTTATATTTGGATGTTTTTCTCTATAATTATTTGAAAATACAAATATTTACTTACGTTTATACTTGTTTTTTTTTCTTTTTTTGTTTATTTTTATTTTGTTATCGGACACAGAACGCAACGTGGAGAGATCAATTTTTGATTTGTTTGCGTTAATCGCACTCGAGATCAAAAATAGGAATCTTCTGGTATCGCGTGCTTATTCGAAACAAGCTGGAAACAGAACCAACCAACAACCACCCTCTCCCCCGTTTCCCTTTTAAAACGATGAATCACTATGTTGCCAAGGGTAACCACTGTGTTCCATGCGAAACAAATGTATAACAGTCATATGTAACACTCGAGGTACCCAAATGACCCTTCACCTGCCGTCGTTTGAATTACCTAGCAGCAATCCAGCCACCGCGTAATATACATTCTATGATGACTCACAAATGACAATAGTTTTAATGCTACATACGGGAGGAATATTTCTTTACTTGACAATTTGAAAAAATAAACCCTCATATACAAATTCAAATCAATAATATTAGATGGATGGAAAATTTATTTGGATTTTTTTTTAAATTTAAAAGTTGACTCTTTAAACGTTTGGTACGAGTGATCGATAATGTTAGATTGGTAGAAAAATAATTGGAAATTATTATTATTAAATACATAAATATTCAATTAAAAATATTCAAATTTTGCTTGGAATTTTTTAAAAGTTATATTTAATTCAATTATGATCGTATAATAAATCATTGCGAAGAGTAAACTACAATAAATGTAATTTTATTGTTATTATTTAGTATTGTCGATTTTAAATCCTTTGTATAATCATAAAAGAAGAAAAACGAATTCTTACAGTTCTATTGTATGAATTAAAATTATTTAAAACCTTTATTAAATTAGTTTTTAAAATATATATATATATATATACATATTATATAATAACTAGAATTATTTTCGAACCAATTTAAAGAGATAAAAGAAGTATCTTGAAACTTTCTTTTTCTTTCTAAAAGTTTATCGAAAAAAATCTTCAAAATATATTTGTGCAAAATTGATTAATTCGTTTATAAAATCAGGCAAATGTTCGAAGTATATTGAGTGAAAAGTTTCAAACTTTGGAGAATCAATTAGGAAGTTGTATGGAAGACGGCTTAAACTCGATTACTCAAAACGTCATTACGGATTCCACGTGGTCACCGAGGCGCACTTTATCGGTGAGAGAACCACTCGGAGAAATTAATGGTTACCAGAAACCAGACGTGAAAGCAAGAAGTAATCCGAGAGGGGGGAAACAAATGCAATACGAACCATCAGATATCTCTGACACGGTCGAAGATGTCTGTTTGTAAAACCAAATCGATCAAAATCTTTTGCTCTCGTTAGCATCTCAATTTTATTTATTAATTTTTTACCAGGAACACATTTACTTTATATTCGTTCATTAATATGTGTGAATTATTTATTTTTATATAATAAATAATTCACACATATATTTCGATTATCATAAATTCCTGTTCCACAAGTTTTACAATTGTCCTTTCTTTTATCTATGAATAGGGATTTCACATACTTTATTCAGTCTCTCGTATATAAATTGGATCTTCCATATCATATAGAAGATTTTCTAGAGATGTCAACAAAAATAATTGTCAAATGATTTTACGTTAAAAGAAAATTGAATATTTTTGTTTAATCGTAACTTTAATCATTTGGAGTATCTACGAAGAGATGCTCCTTGTATTAAAAATTTTTAACTTTTCGCTTAAGTTAAAAAAGTTTTAAAATTCTTCGATGACTATAATAAAGACTATCGATATACGACGAACTAAGAAGTTTTTCAAGCTGAAAATACCAGGATAGGATATAATATGTTTTCAGGTTTGAGAGAAGAACCTTCTTACCTAATATGTCTATCAAACTTAATATTTTCCACGCTTCGAAGTTGGCCGTCTCTGTATTAATTTACGTAATCTTTTACCATCCTCAACTACGAAGGAAAATAACTTAGGCATACATATACATATATCTATAAAAACATCTACTAATATCTTACATATAACGAACTCGTTATTACGTAAACGAGAAAATACTTTTGCGGATGAGTACAAATTGATTCTAAGCCATAATACCAATAGACGTGAATATGTTACATTCGTTATGAGAAAAAAGCGTAAAGAAATAAAATTATAAAAAGAATTTGTGGACTTTCCCTTTATCGAACAGTAAGATCAAATGACGAAAGAAAAACAACTTAGAGATAGTTTCCTGTGATTAGAATTGAATACAAACACTTGTCTTAAATTTCAGAATAAAATTAATTATAAGCGAAAAGAGAGAAGAGATGTTCAATTGAATGATCTACTTAGATTTTTTTCATTCGTGAATAGATGAGACAATTGGAAACATCAGAGTATGAGAAATTGTTAGATAAAAATTATTTTTCTAGTTTAACTTGATGTAATACGTGTAATAAAAGTAAGCTAATAATGTTATGCAATTTAAATACATTTGTACAAGGTTTAGTACATGATTTTATCATGTTTCATATTTTTCCATGGCTATCGAGTTATTTTTGATGTATAGAATTCTATAATTTTTTATTATTTCCTTTTCTTGCATAAACTGTCTCCTCGTGAGATTCTGAATAAACAAAAGTATTTAAACATAATTTTGAACAATGATTAACGATAATTTGAAATTAATGTTTGGTTATTCATGCAATTGTAATGACTCGTATATTTATTTTTAATGATGTTAAAAAAGAAAATGTTAGAAGTAACGGGTTAATGGTTCAAGGTGAACCACATATTCGCGATTATATTTTTTTTTGCAATTGCAATAATACCACGAGCACGTGAATTTGCGAAAAAAAAAAGAAAATTTTTAAAGTTATCGAGTTAAATAATATAAATGGTATTATGTAATCGTATTATCGATATAAAGATTATGAGCTTTCAATTTTGTATAATTTTAATAGTTTAATAAGAATCTGATATTGAGTGAATCAAAAGAGAAAAGAGAGTTCAAATGGAAAATCTTTATACTCGAGAGATTCAGGACAATGGATTATCCATAGTACGCCGAAATTTTCCTATGCAGTTTCCCCGGAGGCTTGAAAGGAACTTGGCCCGATTTTTTCGATATGTTAGAATTTGTGTCGATACTTCTTTTAACCAAAGAAATTCGATTGAAATTCTGACAAAGAAAAATATGCGGAGTCAATGCTTGCACGTTATGTCTGCTTCTTTATTTTCTTTTTCTCTTTTTCCACAGTGTTTCACCTTATTTTTATTATTTCTTACTTTTAATACTTAACACAATTTAAAACTTTTTAAAAAGCTTTTTTATATAAAACATCGTAAAAAAAGTAAAGGATCGCAGTATTGGCTATTTGGAAGAAAGAAAAAAAAGTTACTAGGCTGCAGCGATATATTTGAACAAGGTTACACTTAAAAGTAGTAAAGTAAAGAATAAAGTGCTGCTTGAATGAAAAAAAAGAAAGAAAAGGAGAAATCTTCTACCTTGAAAGTTGTGTTTTTCGAATATGTATTTTTTCATAAACCGTAGTTCCTATAAACCCTTTAATATTTAAATCAAATTTTGTGAATATTAAAATTTAAAAGTGCAGAAGAAAATAACATTAAAAAATATGAATGATTAAACAATTCATAATCGAAATATATAATTTTAATAAAGCAATATCAACAATATTTTAATATAATAATAAAAAGAAAATCATAGAAAAAAAAACTTAAGTTATCAAAAGAATATCAATTTTTTAATTTCAGAAGAGAGTAGTAATAAAAGTAAAAAGTAAAGAAATAATAATATGTACCTATCTCCTGTATCACGATCGACGAATTCCATCGTGACTTGATAATAAACTATTTTAACAACGAACATCGCGAGAATTATTAGCGCGCGACTATGCGTGCGATCTCGAGCACACTGACATTTCGTTTGCGTTTTTTTCGAAGCTTTCGGAGCACGGAGTGTTAGAGAAATGAAAAAAAAAGATCAAAAGAGTCCGATAGAGAAGCGTAAGCGACTTTCCATGCCACCGACGAGAATGTATTTTAAAGGTGCGTGTGACAAATTCGTACGTGCATGTACATCTATGTGTGTGTATCATTCTTTGTTTATTTTTGCAGTGTATATGTCATGTATTTGTATTTTATGTGTGTGTGTGTGTGTAGACAAATGATTGCCATACAAGTGCATACTGAAAACGGATATCCTGCGTTCCGCTACCCTTATACCCCCGAACTCTTCCCCTCATTCCCACTTCACCCAACTTTGATGCTCTTTCACTGAGTGACTGTATATACATACAAATACACGCACACATACATATATGTTGTACAGGAACTTTGACTAATTATCAATTCCTCTTCGCGGCATTTACTTCATGTTTATTGAACGGACAAAATTTGCTATTGCGTTTAAAATTTTTCTCTGTGTGATTCAATTGATTTTCTATAAGCTAATATATTTTCGTATATACAATATATAAAAATATTACGTATAGCTCTTTAAAATTATAAGATTATTTTTATTATAATAATTGTAATTTATCGTTTAAGATTATTCCAAATTTCAGGTACGAAATAATTAATTTTGTGGTAATTAAATTAAATTAAATTCTTTCAAAACTGCAGATGCGCAAATGCGTGAGTTTAAAGTTTCAAGGCGTCATTAAAGGATAAGAAAACTGATGAGGCATAAATTTTGTCGGTAAATTTGTGCTTGTTATCTAATCTTAACAAAGATAATTTAGACTAAATTAAACGACTAAAAATACATTTAAAAAAAAATAAATAAATTTCGTACGAGAAGGGAGAAAAGATTTATAAATTGAGAGAAAGATAACAAAATCTTTGATAGTTGTAAAAACCGCGATAACGTTAATACTCTGAACGAATAAATGAGCTTTGGATAATCTATTAGAATATTATAATATAATTGCGATCAAATCTTAATCAAATTTACATAAATTCATTCGTTTAATGATGTATTTATCATAATTTATTGCATAAACGTATTTATTATAATTACATTTTTAACAAATCTGTGAAGAAGAATTTTCTCGGCGTGAAACGAAATTTACGTTGAAATGAAGGATAATTTTGAATTCATCTTTGGATCTACGCGTAACTAGGAATTTCTCGAGAATTTCAGAAGCTGTGAAGAACTCTCACCTGCATCGTAGACGGACATGTGTCTAGGAAGATCTATTGTTAAAAAGGGAAATATTGGAAAGGGTTATTCGGTCATAAAACCTAAGGTATCAATAACATGCGAGGGTAATAAAATTCCACATGTTTCATCGGACCCGGCGAGCAATTGTAAATATTTGTTTAGGTTTTATTTTTCCGATAAAGATCTCCTTGTACACTGTTCCTTCTAACGAAAAACATATGTAGACCTTGGACTTTGCTTGGACCTTGCACCCTAGTGCTATTGGTCAATCGAACTAAGAATCTCCTACTCTTTCCAAAAGGGGTGTTACTTATTAGACTATAAATGCGTGGAAAGAAGGAGACTGGGGACTGTTATTAGAACTATTAGAGTGACTGTTACTAAGGATCGGGAGTCGAGTGTTCGTCATTATTCGTCTTATTCGTTCCACTCGTCTTATTCGTGTTATTAGAAGTTATTGGTCTTATTCGTTTTATTCGTCTTATTCGTGTTATTAGTATTATTCGTCTTATTTTATATTATTCGTATATTTGTAACATTTCTACATACTGTAATATTCGTATTGTGCTTACTTGTTAAAATAAAGCTGTTTTTTTGTTGTTTACCTTCAATCATCACGAGTTCCTAAGGTGTTTTACACAGAAGCTTTGTTAATTAGAGAAACGCCCAGATACATAATTCACTGAAACTTTTAATATATGTATATCCGGTTGAAATAAGAATTTCTTTAAAGTGAAACAAAATATAGAAATTTAACATAAGAGAAATAAATGATATCAATCAATGAGATTTGCACGTAGAAAACTCAATGAAATTGTAATCTCATATTCGATTTTACGACAGGTAGACTACAGTTAAAGCATATACAGGGTTTAAATACAAAATATTTTAATGCAATTTCAATGGTATCAGATGACAAGAATATATTTTGATAATGTAATCATTTTATCCTTCGTTTATGAAATCATTAAAATTTTTGTAAAAAATATTTTTTGCATCATCAGAATCGAAGGACATATTTAGGTATTTTGTATTTAGTGAAATACCTTGTATATTCTATCGTATAGATTGGGATATTGTTTTTGTTTGAACGAGCAAACGTGCTTGGCTTGAAATTTCTTTCTCGATTCGATGAAACAAAAACTTCGCGAAATATATATATCGATTAACTCGCTTACGTTTAATTAAAGGACACTTTGTCGTTCTAAATTGTAGCAATTAGAAGTTCCTCAATGAAAGGCATCATTTTAAAAGTAAAAAACTAACGACAGATAAATCAAATTTAATGGCATTAAGTAATTGGGCATTCGGTAGAATATGGTTGGTCGTTTTTCTAGAAAAGTCTTACGTACAATTTCATCCTTCCTAAAGGATTGTAACGGTTTGTACTTCTGCTCTTAAACTGAATACGAAGTCTCTACGAAGTTCGTAATTAGACCAAAACCGTGTTAATAAGCAGACGCTGTTACGACCGTAGCAACGCGAGCTCAACTAATTAAGTATTAATCATTTCTAATCGCAACGCAAAAAAAGAAAAAAAAGGAAATATTCTGTCCGACTTCAAACTCTTTAAGATTCTTTTTAAACTTTTCTATATATGTTATTTATAGTAATATTCGCATAAAAATAAAAAATATTTGTTTATTAATATTTAACAAAATAAAATATACACAAAATAAAACGATTGGTTATTTAAATTGTCAGTATTTTTAAAGATTTTGTATCAATATTTTGCTTAAAAAATATTTGATTCAGTACAAATACATAAATACTAATTAAAATGAATAACAACAAAAAGAAGTGAAATAAAAAATGGAAAATACGAGAAAGAAAATTACATGCAAATTGTTGCAAGAACGTTTAAACTGCGTAACAGACGTTAAGTATAATATAATAGTAGTTTATATATATATCTGAAATTAGGTGTAAATGAATTCGCGTCTGGTTGAAGTAATTTAGCACATCAGTAATGATATACGTATGTAACGTATGTTACCTACATACATATGTATATACGTATATAAGTATGTATTTTATTAACATGTAAGAGTGTAGGCTTTTAAGGAAGGAAAAAGAAATAAAAGTTTTTACACTCACCGATGGCATTTTTGTCGTTGTCGTTCATGAACCCATAAAGCTTCCCCAAGACTATGGGTGCCACTCTGTACTCCACCCATGGTCGTTTCTCGTAAATGAGGAGACCTGTCGTAAATCCATAACCATTAGACTCCTTGCTAAAGATATACTATACTACCTTTACGTGATCGTATTACTATTTCTCCTTTATCCAGTATCGATTTTTTATTTCTCTTTTTTTTATTTTTTTTATTTTACAATCTTTATCGTTAAATTTGTCCTTTTATTAAATTCAGTCAAACTAAAAAAATAAAAAAGTAAAAAACAAGTTCATTGTACGACAAATATTTTATATTTAATATAAAATATACAAAATAATTAATACAATGTTTTAATACAAAATAAATAAATATTTTGTATTTTGTGAAAGAAAATAAATCGCTATAGTATTTACTTATTTAATCATAAAACATCGTATAAAGTTAGGTACAAGTGTAATATAGTTTCTGGTTTGGCCAATAGGTGTCACTCTATGTTGAGTCTTTCTCACAAGAGATACGTTCGGTGGAATATTTTATATTTCGATGAAACCTCTGCACGGATTATGTGAATCGAGAGTTGTTCCTTAACGTATATTTTTTCGAGAAAGGATCTTTGCCATAAGACATTGATCCGAGTAAATTAACAAGAAAACATAAATATTATTTCCCCACTTCCTAATCTTAATTATGAGATACCTTATATGTTCTTACCACATTAATCCCTGATAGTCTCATGTATATTCAGAATACAATGCACATCATCACTCGCACTCCTCTAAATAGAGTGGATTATAAATACTCAACTACAATACTTCTTTGTCTTCTAGAATAATCTTATCTGAGACGCTTTAGTTATACAGTTTTCTTACTATACTACTTTTCTAATAAGTTTTCCTTTTCCAAATAAAGTTCAAATCCCAAAGGGATTTACTTTTATCTTTCCGCATATCAACAAATGAAAGAATGAGTGAGAGAGAAGTGAAGAAGAAAAACATTCGGCCATTTTTTTTTGTAAACTTTTATTTTCTTGAACCACCCCACCAACCCCACCTATCTTTACTATCCTTCGTATCATATCCTCTTTTTATCAAACTGCGTTAATCCTAAAAGAAAACTTTTACTAAAAGTTTGAACAATTCACGTATAGTACACAAGGAAACATCAACATACCCTTAGAATTATTTTGGTTGATCGATCGCATGCAGAATCCTTCAATTAGTTAATTTTCCCCATAGTAAAAAACTTTGATTGATTGACGAGTGAAAACTAAACAATGAGAAAAGATTGGGGAGATTCACTGACGAAAGAGAGGTAACTTTTCAAACGTAAGCACATCACTTATTAATTGGAGAGAATCTTATGGCGAACTGACTGACGAGTTGTCGGAAAACTCGAGCAACAAGAAAGGTTTCCACGCCGTTTGGTTGAATAAAAGAGTATGAGGTGGTAGAAGAGGAAAGGATTTAAAAAAAGAAAGAAGTAGTGGTAAATTTCTTTGCCACTTCCCAACCTAGAACCGAACGCATGAGTCTTCAGTCCATGTAATAGACTGAAAGTTGGCATAAAGATAGAGAGAGAGAGAGAGAGAAAGAGAAAGGGGGGAGTAGGAGAGAGAATAAGTGGGAGGGGGTAAAGGAGGAAAGGTAAGAGAAGAGCGAACTAATTGTCGGACATTGCCTGTTCGTTTTAAAGGAAACGCAATTAAACCGACACCGAATTTTCTTGCGAGACTGCATAGATATAAACTTATAAATATATCTATTATATTGTATACAGAGTAATTTTGTTTTTTAATGAAATATCTAAATAATCTCGAATAAAGATAAAAGATATCTGATATTTTTATCTCATAAATTGAATAAATCTTTATTTTGAATGTTTATAGGATTAGTTTTATTAAATTAAGACATCTTTATATTTTAAATAAAAGGGGATAATCTTGTTATTTTTGTTGTATATGATTGAGAAATTTTTATTCGAAAATGTATTTATTTTTTCTTTCTAAAAATCTCTTGTTATCGAAATATTCAGGTATCTCTATTCTAAAAAAACTTATATATATATAAAAGTTGGATAAAAAAAAGTTTGAAATAAAAAATGTTCGTGTTTTTTCCTTTATATAAGATGCTGTTACAAAAATTATAAGTTTTCGAGAAGTTGACTTCATATTTTTCTCATATTTGTTCCTTAAAACTGAACAACTTTTGTTTCCAACTTTATGTTGTCAAAGCTGTTTTTCCTCGAGATACTGAAGTAGTTCAATTTAAAAATCTGTATATTATATCCTATATATTATCTAATACTTGGATCCAAATTTCGCAGATAAATATTTTTTTGTTTTCAAAACAAAAATGAGATATGACGTTATTATAATTATAATTTTTTGTAATCTCTTTATAATAAAAATAATTCGATAAAATTTTTCCATCTATATTAAATTTATTCAAAAGTTTTGAACGATGATAACGATTACACTCAATTCCATTATTGTGGAGAATAGATGACGTTAGATCTCACAGAGTTATCGGTGTCCGTGCGAAACGAACATAAAATAAAACAACTATAACGTTGCATTCTTCGTTACCTTTTTTTTCGTTTTTTATTATTATTATAAATCTTTTTGCAATCCAATACATTTAGGAAATAGAAACTTATACGTATATTTTGAGGGAGTTGTATTCAGAATTTGACAGAGATATCGACTTTGGAAACATTTCGTAAAACGCAATGCATACCAGATACATCATACTTGTTGTTTTTGAAGACCAATCGGTATTCGAGAGATTTATAGTTTACTCGTAGTTTCATTTCTCTCGCAAAATTGAGCAAAAAAAAATTCCTAGCAAATCTTTTATAAGTGTGTGGAAAACGCGTTTAACTTAAAGCCCTATCGCAATTTCCTGCTTCTCAATACCTCTTCTTGTCAATACCTATATTAACTTTCACGAACATTTAATTATCTCTCTCTCTCTCTCTCTCTCTCTCTCTCTCTCTCTCTCTCTCTCTCTCTCTCTCTTTCACTCTTATAGTATTATAGAAATAATAGTAAAAGTAGAATCAATTGAAAAATAATTAAATTCAATGCTATTCAAATTGTAATCCACATTGGTTTATCGAAATTATTTTATAAGTATTTATATCACATCTTTTAGTACAAATTATAAAAATATAGTAGTAATTAATTCTATGCCATAAATAAATATTAAATGTGTTTTTAAAAAACATCGAATTAATTTATACATCTATAGTATAATATAATTACAGTATATATACAATATTTACAAATTATAGTACAAATTTCATTGGTAAAAATAAAAAGGGTCTATTTAATGATGTGTAAAATAGTAAGGAGAAATAAATTCAAGGCTCTTCTTGGCAGGTTCTTTTAGTTAAAATTGTGTCAGTTGGCTGGCATTTCTTTTCTCGAATTTCCGTCATAAGATCGAAAATCGTTCTGGAATTGCGGATGCATCTGAAAAGAAAGAGAGAAAGATAGAACAGCACATGCGCATTTCAATATACACATATTTATATACTCACATGCATACATGTAATCATGCATATATGTATATATATATAGGAAAATACATGGAAATGTTTGTACGGGATAGAAAAAGAGATAGAAAATAACGCGGATCGACGCTCAGTTCCGTTCTGCTTACAGCGAAACGTTTCACCCTTTCCTCTTGGACCCCTCGCTCTTTTGATCGTTCATTTTATTCCGTTCTCCACACTCTGATACCTTCCTCCGCCATTTCAACGGCTTCTAACCAGGTTAATGTAGCCTCAGGTTCTCGATCATGTTCCCTCCCTTGTTATCACGCAAACGAATTCGCACGAACCGGTCAATCTAACTATGGTTATAATCTATGTCAAGCTCTTTGTCATTAGATCAGATGTGATAATATCACCTTTACTTTTAACGTATTTAAACCTTATAATATTCCAAAATAATTAAAATACATTTCAAGTTGAAATTATTTCAATAAACTATTTCGCGCATTGAAATTAATTTTTATTGTAAACTTGTAACGTGGTTAATAAAAATGTGTAATAATTTTGTTTAAATATTGTTATTTGTGATTAAAAAAGGTTTTATAAACGTATTATGAATATAATATTTAAAGATACAAAAAAATCCTTAGATTCCAGTGATATTTATATTTAATGTTGAACAATCGTTGATTTATTTGTTTAAAATTAAGGAGAGATAAAAAGTAGTGACAAAAAAATGAAAAACCAAGCAGACGAGTAAAAGAATCGCGTGCAATATTTTTAGCATGTATTACCTTCTCACGCGAAGTATCGTTTTTCCATACGCTCCTGCTCATAATCATTTTTAACCGTCCGAGAATAATTCGTTTCCTTAATAAAATCTTATCTGCGTAAGGACATTGATCCGAGTAGGAAGGATTCATTTCTAATTGAATTTCTAATCTTTCGTTTGATTTAATTTTCAGTTTCTAACGTTACCGTGACATATCAAAGGGGACTGCCAAATATTACTTTACCTCTGCCATCGAGAAAGGAATACTGTGTATTCGCATTGAAGCCAATTACTTGTACAGTTGGTGACTTAATCGATATGATCAAAAATGAAGATCGTGGGATTGATCGAGCGATCGTTACAACGATAGGTACGATCATCTATTCATTTTAATAATAATCACAAAATATTATTGTAAATTAATTTAAAAATAATTGGCAGTTTTTATTTGGAATTAAAAACGAAATTTTTTTATTAAGAAATAATTAGATAATTAAAGTCTCTAACCTTTCTTGTTAATTATTTATGTCACATCATAAATAATTAACTGGTTAAAGAAATACAATAATTACTAATATAAAAATGTATATAATACACAAAATAAAGAATAATTAATATTTAATGAAACTCTAATTATTTTTAGATGGTATCCGGATAGGTTCGAGCAACACGATAGAGAATCTCTTACAAAGTGAATTTAAATTAATAATAAACGATATGGAATACATCGTGCAACCTCCATTACATCAAAAACATACGATGGTAAATATCAATATTTCAATGTATTTACAATCTTATTAAATTCGTAACTACTCATTACCCTCACTTTATGAATATCTAAAATAGGAAAGTATGCAGAAGTTATCGGACGTACAAATATTGGTTGGGCAACTTTATGAGAGCTTACAAGTACGTGAATATCATGCTGACATGGAGAGACAAGTTCTAGCAGAGTTGGAAGATATCAAATTGCAGTTGAAACCATATGAAGAGGTAAGAAAAGATTTTCCGAGTAGATTCATTTATAAATTATTTATTCTAGAATACCCCCAATAGTAATTTTACGGAATTTATAAATTTTCTTATTTCAATCACGTATCAGAGATTTGAAAGAAAGAATTGGAAACACGTTTTTCGTTACATTTTCCATTTTCTCTCGGGTCATTAATTTACGAATTTACCTGGGCATTTTACAGTCTACCTTTCTTTCTATTTAACCATTTCATCAAGAACCTACTTCTACTCCTTTTTCTTCTTCTTTCTCGATTTTTTCGTTTTATTTACCTTCTTATATGTAGCTCGATGTTATTTCATGTTTCATACGCTCAATTAAAAGAAAATAGTATATATCTTTTAAGTTAGCTTTAACCGTTGGCTATTTACCTTCAAATCTTTTGCTCTATATATGCACACGATTATATTAGAGTTGCACTTCACGATGATACATTTTAAACATGATGATGAAGTTATCAAAATAATGTCGAATAACCTTCGAAATTTAAACGAATATAGTTTTGATCTATTATGTCATGAACTTTCATGCTAATATGTATATGCATCTCATGTATAAACTTTTGACCTCGATGAAACAGAAGCTGCAAGAGTTGGAAAATGCCGCTATCAGAAGAGCAAATTTGAATGCTTGGGTAGCGTTAGTGTTGATGTCAATACACGCTGGTAGTTTTGCGAGACTAACTTGGTGGGAATATTCTTGGGATATTATGGAACCTATTACTTATTTCGTTACTTATGGAACCGCTGTTGGTTGGTTTATTTATTTCCTTCTGACGCAGCAGGTTTGTTAAACAAAAAAAAATTTTAATAAAATTTTTCTTCTATTTATACAGAAATTAAATTTTTCATTTGTTATTATTATTATTATCAGTAAGCTTATATAATTATTAAGACAAAAACTATATTTGAAAATAATCTAACTATTGCATGCATATTTATGAAAAACAATGAATCTGAAAAATCGGAAGACACGGAAAGGAAAATAATTTGTAATAATTATTTTTTGTTTTCTACAGGAATACGTGCTGCAGGACGTAGTGAACAGGCGACGTTTGATAGAACTTCACAAAAGAGCGAGGCAAATCGGATTGGATATAGAGGCGTATAATCGTTTGAAGGATCGAGCATACGATTTGGAGGGTACATTGAAAGTGATTCGAGGACCTTTATACGAACGAAGACTACAAATGGAACAGAAGAAACGAAGTTACAGCTCTAGCAGTTCAAGATCGCCTAGTTCCTCGCCTAGTCCTAGTCCTAGTCCTAGCCCTAGTCCACAAAGAGACGTTCCTAAAATGGGAATTAAAATTGAAAAACAGGAAACATCGAAGACACTCGAGTACGATAAATTTAGATAAGTTATCGTGAGTTACCAATTTCAGTCAGAGTTATTAAAAAGAAAAGAAACAGAAAAACAAACGTCAACGGTCATTGTTAATGAACTGAATTCTATATTAAGAGGAAGAAAAAACAAAAAAAGAAGAGGAAGAAGAAAAGTTAAAAGAAACAAAAGAGAAAGGAAAAGATAAAATATTCTTGAGTGATAATTATTATTAATTATTTAGGATGAATACCTCGAGGAAATCGAAGCTGAGTACGAAGATATTTAATAATATGTGACTACTACTTCTACTTTTCTTTTTATCTTTTTTTTGTAAATTATTTGTTGTTTTCTTTTTTTTTTATTGAAAATAGAAAAAAGAAAACTAATAACTAATACGACTGGTAGTATCTTCGTCGCAGTCTTCCGACTATGTCGTTAGAACAATTAATGACGTTCCTCAACTCAACGATTTTAGTATATATATTATTAATTATTAATTATTATTATATGGAGAAGAAGGGCCTGCACAATGGTCGATACTGTCGGTTGTGATAGGTTCGAATGAATAATAAGAGTTAACGGGGAGAACGAAATCTTACGCGATTCGGTCTTCTTATTTTCGTCTCGTGCGAATTTTATTATTAAAAATTTTTAATCCGTCGACCGTCACTTTCTTCTTTCAAGATGCATCGAAACCTCTATAGAGGAGAGGGGTGGAAAGAAGATGGAAAAGGTATATATAAATGAATTGTTATTATAGTTGAAAGACTCTTTTCAATCTTTTAGCTTCTAATTTTAACACGAAAGAAGATAGACTTTTTAATATAATTATTATTTATTAAAAATTCGTTGTAAAATATAGATAAAAATTCCTTTGACTTCGTAGGATTATCTTCAGACTACAATTTAGTTATATTATTCTTTAAATGTTAAATAACTTTAATTTTTAATTACCGTTGATCGTTGATTTCTAATGAACCATGAGGTAATACAAATTTCTACAAAGTGAATCTCACATACACTTAAGAATCATTTAATTAATTGTGCGTACGTAATTATTTATATTTTTTATCAAATGATAGATACATTATATTTATTTTTTCTGTTGTTTTCTTCTTCCCCGTTGAATCGCTCTTACTATAAGTTAATATTTTATTGATAGTAATAAATAAAAAAAAGGAAAAGAAAATATTAAGAAAGATAAAGAAAAGAAAAAAGATAGAAGTGTTAAATATTATACGAACTTGTTGATAATTACACGTGTACGCGTTATTTTTAGACAGTAAGTGTTAATGCTAGTAATGGACGATTTTGATTAAGAATAACCGGCTTCATATTGATTATAGAAAAAAGAAAAAAAAAGAAAAGAAAAAAACGAAACAAAAATCTTCGATATAATTTTTAATATCTAAATTAATTCTATATTTACTTTTCTTTTTATATTATTAGCCTATACTATTTAACTGTTATCTCTACTATGCCCATTAACTATCCTATAGCATTCTGGGAATATTTTTCATGAAAGTATCGTATGTATGACTAAACGTTGAAAGTAGATTACTCTTATAGGAATCTCTGAAGGAACTTTTTCTCTCGCTTTCGTAAAAGTCTCCTCACATTCTATCTATCCGTCCGTAATCATGAAGTTACTACCGTGAAATACTCTTGGATCACTTATATTAACGCTTCTCTCTTTCTCTCTCTCTCTCTCTCTCTCTCTCTCTCTCTCTCTCTCTCTCTTTCTTTCTTTCTTTCTCTAGTTTCGGAAAAAAAAGAAAAAAAAAAAAACTAGAAAATAAGACGGAAATAATTATACCTCGTTGTACTTATTTAACAGAGTAATGTATGTTACAAATAAGAGTCCAGTCCTATCCCCTCCCCACCCTTCATTTTTGTGATTATTTATTATTCTCCTCAATCGAAAGTATGAATCATTTTCTCAAAACTTTTACCGCAAATGCAATACAATTATACTTTGATAAAATTTTTGCTCTTACTTTAATTGACAAGCAAAACGACAGTAATTTAAAATTTACTTTATTTTATTTTTATTTGTTTTTGTTTATCTTATTACATTTTCCGAGACGAGAGTCGTAAAATGAGTGAATCACTTGCGAATAATTGAACAATCGATAACCGTGACGAAAATCATTCATCTGTCAAACTGTTCTTTTAGATCTTTCCTAATTATTCTATCGCTATTAAAAAAAAAATAATAATAATAATAGTAAATAAATAAATAGATAATCTATACTCTATTTTATTTGCACTTCCTTCTACTAGACTCATATTTAAAAAAAAAACATTTGGCACGGGATTAGGATAAAAAGTATAAATAGATGAAAAAAAAATTATAATTATTGGAGAAAGAATAGTATCTACGATTTAACTGACGATAAATGTAGAAATTTTGTGAAAAATTTTGATATAGAGAAATGTATCGGAAATGAAATATTTGGTGTAGACGATTTCAAGCGAAAAGTTTTATCTAGTTAATGAACAGTGAGAATAAATATAAAACACACAAGCTTTCTACAAGCACGTTGCACGCATCCCAATAAAAAGACACATATATAGACGAACTCGTAATCTCTTAGTGCCAATTTAACAATCTATAATATTTCTACATCAAAAATCTTAATATTTCTATTTATTTGATCAGTACTTTAATTAATTTGTAAATAATATTTTGTTTATTATAAATAACTATATATCATTATATTTGTCAATAGGATATTGTTTAATTATGTTTATATTACTACATACTGATATTTTATCATAAATATTGATGAATATTTGTATTAATGTACGGACAATTATTTTTATTAGTTGATGTAATATTGACCGCTTATATTACTAAATATTTAATTGAAATAACAATTAAATGAAAAATGCTGATCTGATAAAGATCTACTGTATCTTGATATCTTCAAATCCAAAAATGAAAGAGGATTTGTAAAAAAGGAAAAAGGAGGTAGATAAAAGGACGTGATGATAATTTGATTAGTATAATAAAAAATCGTCGATCCTTGCAAAGTCACCACTATTTAACCCGAAAAAAATTTTTTACAATCGTTAATAAAAGATTTTCATATATGAAAAGATTTTTGTACATATAAATTACATATATTAAAAATAAAAATACGAATATGGTGTATAAAATATATACACGATATCATACTATTATTTTAATTAAAATAAATTATCTTCTCGCGCCGATTTTTACTAATTATAAGCTTTATTATTATTATTATTATTATTATTATTATTATTATTATATATTTTTTACTTATTATATATTTATTATTTACCATATACGAATATGTCTGAAATTTTTCAAAATCGATTAATAATATTTAATTAGTTTAATAAGAAATAAAGAAACATATTGCATTTAATATTATTTTATGTATGTATAAGATATATTTAACACATTTTTCATCTATTCTCTTTTATCATATTCGCTTATGAAATTGTATAAAAAAGAACAAAATTTTTCAAAAGAAAAAGAAAACACAAGTGTGTTACATCCAGACATACCCAGTGAACACAAGACCTTAAAATTATGTCATACGTATGTCATACAGTCATCTTCAAATTTTTTCGTAGACATGACTTAATGGTGACTTATTTATGACCTCAATATAAAGTTATTTTTTCTGACTTAAAAATGACGTAATAATTCCATCATATTCTTACAGCAAAAAATGAAAGGTTGAAATGTTTTTTTTTTTTAACTTGGTATTTTGAGACTATTAATTAAGTATATAATATTGTAAAATTGTTTAATTGCATTAATTTAATTTAAAAAAAAAATAAATTAAAAATTTTTTTCAATTAAATAAAAAAAATAGGAAACTAACTGAGCTTACTCTGGGACTGGGGGGGATAATCGCAGATTTAGACAAAGTTTTTTTCTAGAAAATAAAAAAAAATGAAAAATGGCAAACTTCGATAAAATAACGGTTTTTCTTTAAAAAAAAATGCGAAAATTTCATGAATTTTATAATTTTGAAAATTTTTTGTATTTTTTTCTGAAAAGTACATTTAAAAACAAATATTTTTAAAAAAACGTTCCAATAGGTTGAATTTTAAAGAAGTTATAGCCATTTAAAAAAAAGAGCCATTTTTTTCAAAAATTAAAAATTTGTTTTGGGTTTCGTAAAAAAATTTGAAAAAATTCTGAAAATTGTTTTTCAAAGGGTAGCATAGGATAAAAAACTTTCAGCCAAATCGAGAGGAGTCGGGGTCAAAAGTGACCGATTTAACGTGGAATGCCCCATATATATATTAGGGTGGGTCAAAAAAATCAATTATTTTTTTTTACAAGTGCCACGGAAAAATGGGTTGCAAGACACCTTAAAAAAATTCTCACCAAATATAAGCTCTTAATTTTAATAGGAAAATCCTCCGCATCGCAGTTTTTTATTTTTTTCGCAGTCCAATAAAATAAAATTCATACCTCATCATTAATTGATTGTACAGAAAAGTGTTCTGGAAGAATTTTGTACGAAATATAATGCTCTACAAAAAAGATATCTTATATTTTTTCCGTAAACCTTACCATTTGAATGATATTGAAGATTTAAATTTGATTATTTTAAGACAAATTTTTGTAAGAAATTAACTGCTCTATAAAAATGGTGTCTTATATTTTGGCGATTAAATTAAGCGTTTAAAAGATATTCATCATCAAACTTTCATGTGTACTGATTTCTGTCTCTGAATATCTTTTGAACGCTTAATTTTATCGCCAAAACATAAGACACCATTTTTATAGAGCAGGTAATTTCCTACAAAAATTTGTATTGTACACTTTTTAATACTCATTTATTGTCGAGTTATAAAATTCATAAACAAAAATGAAATTTGTCTAAAAATCATCAAATTTAAATCTTCAATATCATTCAAATGGTGAGATTTATGGAAAAAATATAGGATATTTTTTCTGTAGAGCATTCAATTTCCTACAAAATTCTTCCAGAACATTTTTCTGTACAATCAGTTAATGATGAGGTATGAATTTTATTCTATTGGACTGCGAAAAAAATAAAAAACTGCGATGCGGAGGATTTTCCTATTAAAATTAAGAGCTCATATTTAGTGAGAATTTTTTTAAGGTGTCTAGCAACCCATTTTTCCGTAGTACTTGTAAAAAAAAATAATTTTTTTGACCCACCCTAATATATATATTTAAAAAAACGGTGATGATAAGTCACCTTATAAGTATATATTTTCAGTGCATTAAATAAATATGTCTAATGGTTATTGTACCACCGGTGGTACACGTGGCACGGAACGTGTTAATTATAATTTATATTAATAATTGATGTTATATTTTATTATTAAATATTATTTATTAATTATAATTAATAATATTGTTAATTATATATGGATTAATAATATAATGGAAATTAATATAAGTTCGCATGGCTCAGTGAGGCAAATCACTATCCAGTAGTAATGTTCATCCAGTAGTTAATCGTATGTTCCCTAGTTCAATTCCCGGGGAAAAAAAAATTATACGTCATATACTAGTAAGAATTTGGCAACAACGAGACATCTTATGATATCATTGCTTTTTTGTTTTTTTGTTTCGTTAGGTCAGCTTAACGTCATATTTATTACATAAAAGTCTTACTTCAATAAATGTGAAATAATGAGTCAAATGTGACTCATATCTGACTTATATCTTACGTAAATCCTGACATAGCGCAAAATCATTTTGACGTCATTTTGACGTAATTGTGTTTACTGGGACATGATTTAATCTCAAGCTCTTTACATATACGTATTTATGGTAATCAAACGATTTTCTGTAATTATTCCCTCCCAAAAATGAGACTTTATTTATACATTTATTATTTTATAGACACGACTGTATTTATCGATCAAGTGACGAATATACGTAATGATGAAATGTTTAATTAAGTGCATAGTATTTATTATTAAAAAAAAAAGAAACAAAAAAAAGATAAAAGAAAACATTAAATACATTATCTACAATGTCATATAGAATCTCTCATTAGCAGGTATAATGTGCGCGCTGAAAATAAAAAAAAGAAACTGAACAAACAAAAAAATAAATATTTTATCGATTACGGTCGTTTCTAAAACGCTTCGTGATGTTTCTGCATATGTAAATAATTATTCTGATATATACATATACATATATTTATTCAGTTCAGAGTTCTGCTGTGATGTACGTCCATGTACCTACTTCTACATAAAAAGAGAACAGGAATACAATGAAATATATATATACATTTAAAATTAAATTTTAAATTAAATTTCTTTCAACATAGCCTCTCCTAAGATTTTTTTTCTTTTAATATTTCAAAAATAATTTATTTTTTGTTAGATTTAATTTAAAAGCTTAAATATATCTTATTACAATGTATTTTTAAATCCTATTTAAAATTCACAGGTATTTGCATTATTTTAATCCGTATTTTATTTAAATTTATACGCGACGTGTAAACATTAGTTTTTTCTCGTTGAAAATATCCCGCCAAGAGCGGCTAAGATTAAGCATACGCAAGAAATACGAACAACCAATCAAAACATAGCTACTATGACCCTATTTTCATTTGCGCGACAAATGACAGTCAAAATGGATCTTTTGTGTATTGCCATTGAATTCTTTAAACTTTTTCAATTTTTCTCATCGATTTAATGAATTTCTCCTAACAAATTAAAAAAGAAATTACAATCATAATTGTAAAGTATGTTTAATTCAAATTATATTTTTCTTATTTATTAATTATCAATATATAAATTATGCGACTATATTTTTCGTATCAACAAATCAAATATCATTAACATATCGCATATATAATTAAATACTACTATTGATACAATATATATCATTTTCTTAATACGAATAAAATCCTTTTATTTGTACTTTCTATATCGATTATATATTTTTATAGCTAAATGAATTAATCCTCAATGGCATGCTTAACAAAAAGTATTATGAGCAGCAGCTATATTTTTAATTGCTTGTAGTAAATGTTTTATTGTATATGCGTTTCACAACTTTAAATAATTGAGAACAATGCAGAAAATGTTTAATATACAGAAAAAAACCTTTATTTTAATACTAAAATACAATAGGAAATATCACGACAATTATCCTAAAGCGTAAGGAGGAGTACTAGCAGTAGAAACTTCGTAAACTCCAACAGCACTATAAAATTAAAAATAATAATTCACTTTAAATTAATAAAAATAATAAACACAATAAAAATATTACATAAGATTAAAATAACTACTAACGATGTATCGAGAGTAGATCCACCCATGTTTGCAGTAAGACAAGAAGTAGATTCACTGCATCTAATACCTTTGAAACCATTAGCATTTAAAATGGATTCGGCATAATATTCATATGATTTTGCGTGAGCACAATCTCCTATTTAAAAAGAAAGAAAAAATATTATTATAAGAAATAACTCACAGCTTACAAATAAATTAGAATTAAAAGTTTCAGAATAACGAGTTACCGAATATATCCAAATAACCACATCCAGGTTGTGACTTTCCACCATTCACAATGAAATCTGATGTACCAAAATTACCATCTAAACCTAATCTTCCAGCATTCGTATGAATTACTTGTACATAATCAGCATGAGATTTATCGATTCTTGTATTCTCATCAGCGTCGGTGTAACCTTGTCTAACGGGATCTAGACCTAAAAATAAAATCATAGTTAAATAATTTGTTAAATAAAAAAAATACTTTTTTCTTTTTTTTCTTAAATAAATATTGCTCAACACACCAAGTACTTGCCCAATTTTACCGTCAGCATATTTAGCTGAGAGTGAGATAAGATGTGCACCCAAACCGTGGCCAACCAATAATGTTTCGTCGAAGTCAAGTCCGCCAAGAGCATTAATAAAATTTATAAATTTAGCCACATATTTGGCAACGCCAGGTACACTTTCTTTAGCTCTAAAATAAAAATCAGTTGCGATAGGTTCCCAATCAATTACGACGACATTGAAATCGCCTGCTGCTAGAAAGGCTGTACAAATATAAAATCGATATCAATTTCTATGTGAGAAAAAATGATTTTTTAAAAATGTTCACTTATCATTAGATTTAAATACCATCACGAATTTTTGCGCAAGGTGTACTGTAACCATTATCGAGCCAGCCATGTGTAATGAATTTTGTATGTTTAGTTGAATCCCAGGTAGAATTAGAAAGATTTTTCACATCGAGAAATCTTAAAACGTAACCATTGGGATCTTTTCTGAAATAACACATATAATAATTTAAATAATTATAATATATATATTATATATTATATATTATATATTATATATTATATATTATATATTATATATTATATATTATATATATATATATATATATATATATATATATATATATATAATATATAATAATTATAATATAATTATAATATATCTATATTTATTATGCTAGTACAAGTTGCCCTCCTACAACACGGCATCTTATAACACGGTTTCGCTATAACAAGATTCCTAAATTGCTAGAAATCCTCCTACAACACGGCATCCTATAACACGGTTTTCTTTCAAAAAACTTTTGTACAACACTGTACTTCTACAGCCGCGGCGAGGCTTGCCGTCTTAAAGATACAATGTTGCGGAAAGTATTTCTTTTCATCTCCATGGCCTGAAAACAAAAGTCTCATACAACACGGTTTCACACAACACGGCATTTTCTAGGAACCTATCTACCGTGTTATAGGAAGGTCACCTGTATTTTAATAATACTGACAAATTATTATTTATATTAAAAATATAGTATTTGTATATACTGACATTTATATATCGAAATTGTGACCGAATATTATTATATTAAAATTGTTAAATTAAATAAATAAGAGTGTCATACTTACTGTGTATATAGTAGAAATTTAACCCTCGATAATACTTCAATCAAATCTATAAGATCATCATTGTTTGGCAGGGATTTACCAGCGATGGTAGTTGGAATAGCATCAGTTGTGGTAAAGTACAGTGACAGCGTACAAAAAACTAAAATTATAAAGTAAAATATATTTAACAAAGAAAACTTTTTCTTTTCTTTTCAAATTAATTCACTTTTTGTTCAGCTTGAGGAAGATTCAATAATACTAACGTGCTAATAATACGAACGGAGTTCCCATCGTAATAGTGTCGAATGTATGTGCGTGTGTGTTGGAGAATGTCTCTTCTTCGTTTTCATTCTCAGCCCGTCCAATTCGTCTCTTTTATACTCTTCCTCAATCTCGTTCTTACTATTATCTATTATTTTACCATCGTATTTATTAATTAGATGTTTTCATCAATGAATTTATTTTTCCACATCAGTTAATACGATCTAAATAGTATGTTAATACGATTGTGAAAAGTAAATAATTACGTTTCGAGTATAGCACTTTACAAATTCTTAAATTCACATGTATATGTGTAAAACATTCTTTATTCAATCCATAAAAAGCACGGGACATTCAACACAATTATAAATATGAGGAAATTATGATTGCACGTAATAATTGATATTTATTGTATGCACTTATTTGTATGCACTGTTTAAAAGAGCTAGCACGGAAAACAAATCAAAATTAATTTTACCATATTTTGGCACATATTAATAGATCAAATCCTGTTTATTATCCCTGAACGAAAGGAAAATCTAATATCTCAAGGTTGAGTAAATAGTTCGCTAAATAAATTTATTATTTTTTGTTTTCTTTTCTTTTTGTTATTTTTCAACAATATCAAGAGTATTTCAAAAAACATTTTATTTGATCTTTTCACACCTGTACAATCACACCTACTTTTTTTCTTATCTATTTTCTCTTTTCAAAATATCAAGGCTACTTAATAATAGTTTTCTTTTTATTTTTCACACGTGTATAATCATAACAGTATAAACTGTTTATTTTTATTTCAGTAATTTAATTTATGAAGTTATTATTTAATTCGATTTACATCGATACATTTATCATTTTATCAATCGATAAACTGTGGCTACCAAAGCTATTTTTGAATAAATAAGTCAATAACAGTCAATCTGTGAGTAAGCCAGGATTTCTATTATCTTGTCGAAGTCTTACAAACGTCTGTTAATTACTTTTATATTTGCTTAAAATCATTAGCCGTATTATTCGTAACAACGGACAACTTGTATGATCGTCACATGAAATTAAAAAAAGGAATCGGACAAACAAAAAAGAACATGTGTGCAAATCACACGTGTTAGAAGTGAAACCTCCTTAAAACCAAACTTCGAGAGAATGAGTCGAATGCAAAGTATCAGGAGTAAGATAATTGTAGGATTTATTTATTATAATATTGTTACCCTATATACCAAAGGGCAATGATATGATCTTGGGGTGGGGGTAGCTGATAAGAACTACCACTTTCCAAATTTAAGCAATTAAAATAGAGTCCCGAATATGATAGCCAAAGATAGACACAAAAATCGTAGGATGTTTGTCAACGGAAAGATTCCGCGTCCTAACCTAAGTAAATATAATATATGGGGCATTTCACGTGAAGCGGACAACGAAAAAAATGTGAGGTCGTGGATTTTGTTCATAATTAGCTCGATTGTACTTCTATGGGACCTCAATAATTGTAAATTATTATTATTTTTTTTTTTTACCTTTGTTACCAATTTATGGGGCTTCAAAGAATTGACAAAATATGAGGGATAGATTTTTCGAATACTAATAAAAGAGTCAATCTAATAGATTATATAAGAAATAAATCGTGTTTATTAGAGAATATAAATTAATTTTCTTGGAAGTAAATAAAAATTTGAAATTGAACTTTTTTTCGTCTAGTAAACCGGAAGTTAAAATTAAAAATGTGAATTTATTAAACTTCGCATATTTTTATTTTATTTATTTTTACCTTAAAAAATAGCTTGTAGTGTAGAAATATTATGCAAAAAAAATTATAATGTCATTTCGATTCGTTTAGAAGATATGAACCAAACAGTACGAAGATTCCGTTTAGTGCGCTTTACTGAGCGGTTTCTAGTGTATAATTCATTATTTACAATCGTAAACTGTAAGTAGCGAGTGAACCAATAGCCCTCAGGAACCGCTCAGTAAAGCGCACTATACGGAATCTTCATACTGTTTGGTTCATATCTTCTAAACGAATCGAAATACCATTATAATTTTTTTTGCATAATATTTCTACACTACAAGCTATTTTTTAAGGTAAAAATAAATAAAATAAAAATATGCGAAGTTTAATAAATTCACATTTTTAATTTTAACTTCCGGTTTTCCTAGACGAAAAAAAGTTCAATTTCAAATTTTTATTTACTTCAAGAAAATTAATTTATATTCTCTAATAAACACGATTTATTTCTTATATAATCCATTAGATTGACTCCTTTTTTTTCATTCAAAATAATGCTTCTCTTTCGGGATACATGGAGTGCGTCGACCCGTTTTAATATAATACTTATTAAATTACATTATACATTTTTACAAGTACACATACACACAAATACACATTTATTAACATCTACTTTCTACTTCTGACTCTTAACACCGCTCTCTCCTTCTACTTAGTTCTTTCATCCATTCGATTCCTTTTCCTTCTTCTCCCATCAATACTTCTATCCTCTCTTCCGTTTCCGAATAATTACATTCCTTCATTACATGCATTCCTGTTTCTTTCTCTGTCCCACATAATCTGCTTTATCCAATATTTGCTTGCCCTCCATTCATTCCCTAATCTAAACCTTGCCATCATTTTCAGTTTTTGTCCTTTACTTTTCTCTTGCAGGTATTTTGGTAGCCCTTCTGTTCTCCATCTTCCATATTCCCTGTTGTAATTCGATTCTTCTATCCTTTTATCCCTTTCCTTTCTTTCCTCTTCTATCACTTTATTTCTCCATATCTCCGCCACATTCTGTCCACTGTCATCTCTTGCCTCTGCTTCCCATCTATTTAGTCCTGCTCTTTCATAAATTTTTCCCCTCAATCTGCCCATTCTCATTTACTCCCATTTCTCCTTATCCATTTCTCTCTTGCAGTCTAAGTAATTCGTTTTCCGCCCTTTTAATCTTTTCTTCATATTTAATCACTCTTACTCCTGCTTCCACTGCTATTCTTTCCACCTTCGTTTCTTCCCTTATCAAATATGCTGGTACACATAAATTCAATCCTAGTATATTCCTCAAGTACCTCTCCTGTATTCTTTCCTCTCCTCTATCCCCCAAATTTCCACTGCGTACATACATATACTCTTCACCATTGAGTTGAACATTATCATTCTCCTTCTGAAGTCTTCACCAAATTTCCTCTCTCCAATGCTCCATATTTGTACCATAGCTGCTGCTGCTCTCCTTCTTATGTCCTGAATATGCGACTCCTCCTTGTTGTTGTATCTGAACATATATCCTAAGTATTTAAATTCGCTTACCTCTTCTATTTCTTTCCCATTATAGAACCATTCTCTTTTCTTTCTGCTCTTTCCCTTACTAAACACCATCACTTTCGTTTTTTCTGTATTTAATTCCAGATCCTTCCTTTTGAAATATCTCCCCATTGACTCTTTTATTAGTATTCGAAAAATCTATCCCTCATATTTTGTCAATTCTTTGAAGCCCCATAAATTGGTAACAAAGGTAAAAAAAAAATAATAATAATTTACAATTATTGAGGTCCCATAGAAGTACAATCAAGCTAATTATGAACAAAATCCACGACCTCACATTTTTTTCGTTGTCCGCTTCATGTGAAATGCCTCATATCCTCTTTTGACCTCAAGTAGATGATGGTCTTTCTGTGAATTTGAGATATTTTTATCATGAGTGTGAACATCTAAGTATTTTTTTTGTATTATAACTAATTCCTTTAAATGTCTGAAAAAGAACGGAACAATTTCGAAATGCAATATTAAGTAAATTAAGTTAAAATTAATTTACTTTAATTAACTTAACTTAATTACTTAATTAAGTAATTAGGTTAAGTAAAAGGTGCGGCGAATGACCTACCATTTTACAAATAACATTCTGAATTGTTGATATTCTAACAAAAAATAACTACAACTCTCATCGCAGTTGCATCAACTCAGTCTTACGCTGGTGGATTTGATGATATATTAAAAATATCATCCTGTAAAAAGGGATGTTAAATTTATCTAATACTGGAGTCTTATGTAGAGATTATGAAACAGCTTTGTTTGTGAGAAACGTGGATAGCCTAGTGGCCAGTCGCATAACTAACTTATGTTTTTAAGTATGGTATTGAGATGAGATGAGTCTATGCTTCGCAGCGATCCC
Organism: Polistes dominula; assembly: GCF_049000335.1. Lineage (NCBI taxonomy): Eukaryota > Metazoa > Arthropoda > Insecta > Hymenoptera > Vespidae > Polistes > Polistes dominula. The sequence goes on from NW_028300915.1 coordinate 9,492,220, forward strand.
ATTCGTACGATAATTATCGTACGCGTACGATAATTTGAGGTCCTGTACGATCGAAAATTCGTGGCGTACGATCCATTTGGAATTTCGAAATCTTGATGACCTTTTTTTTTTTTAGTCAACAAATTTTCGAAAGGTGCACCCCCACCCCAACCCTCACTCCCACTACCATCTCACCGCCACCCCCAGCACGATCTCCCGTTCGACGACCGTTTTCATCGTTTTCGTGATAGGGTTTGGGAACTTCATGAGTAAAAAAAAAAAGTTGGGACTTGGACACTTCTTTGGACTTTTTCAAAATTCTGTCCGAGAAATTGTCGGATTTCAAATTTTCCCGGGGCGTACGATAATTTTGTGCCGCGTACGATAATTTTGCGCCCTTGTGTCCATCAAACGAACTAAAGTCTCTGGGATCACTGATGCTTCGTATTATGCAGTCGCACACATCACACCAGTGCTGTCAGATCGTGGGTAAATTTTACCCTCTCCCTGTGCTACTGGGATTGCACACAATGAAAGTTTTCCATGTCCGTGTGTTTGGGATTTCGAAAGAAGCCGAGTGTAACCGAAGTTGGCGGTTGGCCACGAAGTGGCACATTATGAAAGCGACTCGTGTCCATGTGTTTGGACGACACGAGTCGCTTTCATAGTGTGCCACTCCGGGGTGCCCGCCAACTTCGGTTACGACTTCTTTCGACATCCCAAACACACGGACATGGAAAACTTTCATTGTGTGCAATCCCAGTGGCACAGGGAGAGGGTAAGATTTACCCACGATCTGACAGCACTGATGAGTACTCTCATCCGCCATTTTTGCTCCTACAGAGAAGACACCAGTATGGTTTTGTATATTAAACACGTTTGTTGACATCAAGCGAGATTGAATTATTTATTGATAATTGTATTAAATTTCATTAAAAAAATTATTTGATAGTTGATGTTAGTACTTAACCTTTCTATTTTTAACATTAAAAGATAGATTAAACTACAAAATACTATTCAGTGATTGATTTATAAACATGGATAACCTCTTTATTTGGAACGTTTAAGTAGTAATTTGGTAAGTAATGTTTTAATATTACTCTGAAAAATAGATAATCTGTTTAAATTATAAAAATACTGGATTTGTTTAGTAATATATATTAAATATATTGAATAACATATTACTAATAAAAGCTTAATAACTCTTATTTTTATTTTAAAACAGATGAAAAGTATGCCAGTAAAAAAGGAAGACAACAACAAAAGATCAGTCGCTGCTAAAAGCAAAATGGTATTATATTCTTATTTTGAAACATTAATTATTTATGTTTATGTTATATAAATATGTAAATTAATTGTATATTTAAAAATAATAATTGTATCTTTTTTAGAAGTATGAAAGTGGAATAAAATCTGTTGACGAAGAGACCATTATGTCTTTGCTTGCAGAAAATCTATCTATATGAAAATCTATGAGGGCTCAAATAGAGAGAATGAATGCAATTTTAAAAGAATATAAATCGTATTCAGCAGCTTCAGAATATTTAAGCAAATACAATGTTTCATAATCATGAACTTAATTAAACATGGTAAAAATTGTATATATTTAAAAAAAAAAGTAATGAACTGCACATAGCATAAGTGAGTAGTTAGAATTGTACATTTGAAATAAAATAAATTTGTATCATTTATATGAATATATCTATATTTATTTATTCATTTGTTCCGTTATAAAAATATTATAAAATTATAAATAATAAAATTAACATCATTATTAACAATGCACAATATATGTGCAGCAAATGCATAAATTAAATGTTTAAAATTCTTCATTTCGTAGTCGCAGATCCATACAATTTGGTATGACGTTTGCTGTTCTCATGATAATTTTTCACGCAATACTAACGAACATTGAAAAAATGTTTAATTATTTTGTACTTAACACAGCAACAATTTGGAAAATCAATGTTGATTTTCTCAAATAATACTTTTAATAAATCAAGTGTATTTTTCAATATGTTTCAGTCAATCACTAGTTGTCTACGACTATTACACGATTTCAATAAAATTTATTCTTCATTCATTCACAAATAATTAAAAAAATTGCAAAAAATAACGATAAAACTCACAGACTAACACTCACTATATATGTTTTTTTAAAACTGTCCGCTCACTCGAGGAGCAAAGATGGCGGATGAGAGTACTCATCTCTATAGTGCTCTAGTCAGGAGTGGGGACTACGAAGCAGCGCATAAAGAAGAGATCGAGAATAGAAAAAACTATATAGCTATATTCTGTTTCATTCTCTCGCAGGCTCAATCCTATATGTTTGTCTCTTTTTTTCTTCTTACTTACAATTAGGGATCCTACAGGATCCCTACTTACAATAAGTTGTCCTTGCTAGTTTTTTCTGAAACTTACTTATTTTTTGTTGTATTTAATTTAAAAGCTTAAATATATCTTATTACAATGTATTTTTAAATCCTATTTAAAATTCACAGGTATTTGCATTATTTTAATCCGTATTTTATTTAAATTTATACGCGACGTGTAAACATTAGTTTTTTCTCGTTGTAAATATCCCGCCAAGAGCGGCTAAGATTAAGCATACGCAAGAAATACGAACAACCAATCAAAACATAGCTACTATGACCCTATTTTCATTTGCGCGACAGATGACAGTCAAAATGGATCTTTTGTGTATTGCCATTGAATTCTTTAAACTTTTTCAATTTTTTTCATCAATTTAATGAATGTCTCCTAATAAATTAAAAAAGAAATTACAATCATAATTGTAAAGTATGTTTAATTCAAATTATATTTTTCTTATTTATTAATTATCGATAATTATATGACCGTCTTTTTCACGTCAACAAAACGAATCTACATTAAATGTACCATTTAAGTTTTATTACATTTCTATTTATTTATAAAAAATTTAAGTTAATATTTAAATGATTAATATATTATATAAAAAATATGAAAATATTATACGCGTTTTTATAAACATCAACCATCCGTTTGTTGAGACCTAGAAATTGATATAACTTACAATGAAAAAATATTATTCTAAAAAAAGAAAGTGCTGTCGGACTAATGGCTGCATTAGAAATTTTTTTTTGTCTATGATTAATAATGTAGTATTGAATTTTTTAATTTATTTATTTGATAAATTCAAAAATGTACCTAGTTTGTAAATTTTTATATAATTTGACGATCCAAAAGTATCGGAAACAGTGATATCTATTCAAGGATCAAAGCAGCACATCATCGGATAAATAATTCTTACCGCGGTATTCATAGTCCGGTCTCAAGACAATCCTTAAGGTTATCTTAGCTAAGCTCGTCTTAAAGCTTTTAAGACTACATGTATTCATAGAAATACATTAAGATGATCTTAGGCAGTGATCCCATTCGTACGATGATTATCGTACGCGTACGATTATTTGAGGCCTTGTATCCAAAATTCAGCCCGTATGATCCAATTTGGAATTTCGAAAACTTGATGACCTTTCTTTTTTTTTTTAGTCATCAAATTTTGCAGGTGCACCCCCACCACCACCACCACGATCCGTGTACGATCTGTGTACGATCTCTGTATGAACAAATATTTCTCTCTGCGGGGGGTATGGTTTTGAACTTGGTGGTCTTCCGATGGACTTATCGAACCGCCGATTAGACGTTACGTTTGCTACCTAAGAAAAAAAGGTCATCAACTTTGAAAAAATTGGATCTTGCACTCTTTTTCCAGATTTTGAAAATCTCGTCCGGAAAGAAATTATCGGATTTCAAATTTTTCCCGGGCAGTATGATAATTTTCCGGCGTGTACGATAATTTTACGCCCCTGTGTCGATCAGACGAACTAAAGTCTCTGGGATCACTGATCTTAGGTAAGACTTTTGTATCATGCGTGACTTAAGCTTAGCTTTGATAAGATGACGTTTAGGATAATCTTAATTTATATTCGTCGATTTCCGTAATAATTCTTACGTATCCGATAATATGATTCGCTTAAAATGTATCATATATATATATACTAGGGGTGCCCCGGCCACGCGTTGCTGTGGCTAATAAATATATAGATAGATCTGAATCTACGTACATGACATTTGTCTTCTTTTTCTCTTTTTTCTTAATATCGAACCAACTGCGCATGAGTGGTAACATAAGATCACCACTTACTTCACATCATATAATTTTACATTGTCTGAATATAGGCACATAACATTTTTCTTTTTTTCTCTTTTTTCTTAATATCCTTTTAAAGGATAAATAATTATAGTGGGTCACCCTTAGCACTCAGGGGTATAAGAAATATAAGAAAAACTATTCTCATACCTACCGAATATACACAAAAAATTTCATATAAATCTGTCAAGTCGTTTCGGAGAATAAGAATAACAAACACTGTGACAGGGGAATTTTATAGAGATAAAGATATATATATATATTTATTACTTATTCAAGGTATTTTGTAATACCAAAGATAAATTTAATTTTTTGTATAAGCACAAAAAAGTGCAATTTTTAGTTATTAATAAGTTTAATTACAGTTTTTAAGACATATTTAGTTTATATGCAAATGGCAATAAATGTTATTATTGAATAAGAAAATAAGAAAATTACTACCAATATTTTATTAAAGCAATGAATACATTATAATGTCAGAATCGCAGATAATAAAATACAAAAATATTTTTCCAATGTTTTACAATTTTTTTTTCATAATTTTATTTCAAATATTATACATTATTTTACAAATTTATCATTTAAATATACAATTGCAGATCATTAAAAATTACGTTCAATAAAAAAAAATTATATTTCAATTCAAAATTATATGTACGAATTCTTTCTAAAGTAATTTTTCATTACTATTAACAATTACAAATGATTTCATTATGTCTGCTTTTGAAAAAGTAGAAAATTATGTAATAAAAAAAACATACGCTCAATTAATGCTTCACGAAATGCAAAACCATCAGCAGGTTGCCAATTTGGTTCAGGTACATGTACGTCTTCATCTTGTTCTTCATCTGAATCATCGTCTGGTAAATTATCATTAAATCTTAACGACATATTATGTAATACAACACAGGCTACAACAATTGTGGTTGAACAAAGAAGTTTGGTTGTTAATCCTCTTGATAAACAAGGAAATCGTCGTTTCCATAGACCGTAAGTTCTTTTCACTATGTTTCGTGTCCTAGTCTGAATGTTATTATACCTGTATCAAGCAACGAAAAATTAATGAATTAATAATAGTGTTACGCTGTGGAATGAAAATTTAATTAAAAAATGAACCTATTAAGAAAATGTATGAATTTTTAATCTATTTAAAAATAAATAACAGCTATAATTACTGACGTGATTTCTTAATCCGTTACTGGGTTATTGATTGGTGTCATTAAGAAGAGTAGACATGAATATCCAGCATCACCAACTAATATTCTATTTAGTTGATGTTCTAAATATCTCATGTAAATTCGAGAATTTTGAAAAATTCTACTATCATGAGCACTACCAGGCCATTCTGGCACAATATCTAAAAATTCCATTCATGGACCAATAACTGTCTATAAGATATTTTTTAATTAAAAATTTTTGAATTCATCTATCTTAAGGATTTAATGGTGAAAAAAAATTTCATATGAACCTGTACATTGAGAGAAAAATAACTTTTCCGACTTCTGTATATTTCATCGACATTTTGAAATCTTGTATGAACTAATCGTATATAAGTACAATCAATTGCTCCATCAACACCAGGTATTCCAATAGCTCCCTTACCAAATCCTAGGTTTTTAAAAAGCCTCTGATTTTCTAATATATCTTCTTGAGTTTGTGGCATTTTTATGTAATCATTAAACAAGCTTGCAAGTAAAACACTTACGCGAAAAACTATTCTAGATATTGTTGGTTGGGAAATTGTCATAGTATCACCAAGGATGAGCTGAAAAAACAATTTTTTTATTTTCATTGAAAAATATATGTAAATTTTTGAGAAGTAATAAAAATCCGTCATTAATAATAAAAATGTATAATAATCATAACTGATAATTACCTGAAAGCTAGCAGTTGCATAAAATCGCAAACATATTAGCAATTGAAATACAGGTGGAATAGGTAATCCACGATTATTTATTTTAGATAAATTCGGTTCTATTAGTGGTAATATTCTAAACATAATACTGTTTTTGTCAAATCTGTATCGCTTTTTAAATTCAACATCTGAATAAAATCAAAAGGATCTTGTATATCTCGAATATAGCGTTTTGGAGCACGTATAATTATGTCTTCATTATCTGAATCAATATTAATATTATCATCAACATTGATATTATGTAATTTCAAAAAAATCCATTCTTTACTTGTTTTCACAATTTTTTCAAATTAATTAATTTTTAATTAAAATTGATTTGAATAAATTTAAATTATAATTAATTGATTAACTTTAAACTATCACTTAAAGCTTATTTTTGAATTATTATTTATTAATTTTTGATTATTATTTATTATTTTCAATTAATTATCCTAACCTCAATGTTAACTGAGATGGTCTTAAGTTTACTAAAATGTTGACTTGAAAAAAACTCTCGTTTTGAGTAAAAAGTAAGGTTATTAAGATGATCTTATTTGACTATGAATACATCAACTGTTTGTAATTCTTAAGATCGTCTTAAGCGATGACTATGAATATCTATCCAATTGCACATCTTGGCTAAGATCAAACTTTTAAGCATATCTTAAGATTGCGTCTATGAATGTAAACGCTAGCTTAAGACCATGCTTAAGGCGGACTTCAGTATAAGAGCGGACTATGAATACCGCGGTTATTTTTAATATTTTATAGAAATATATAAAATACATGATAAAAATCTAACATAAGACTAATAATCGTTATATTTAATATTTTCAAAATTACAGTTATGATAAATACAATTTTGTGAGGCTAGATTTTATGTACATTAGAATTTTCAAAATATAGTTTCATTATTAAATTTATATGTTATATTGGTAACCCTGCTTGCTAGTGTCAAACTTCAGTTCAGTTGAATTTAGCTGACAAGATCTTGAATTTTACCTTGATTAATATCTGTTTGAAATTCCTGTATAGATAAAGTTTTATTTGGTGAAAATCAAGATGAATATCACGTCTGCAGGTAAATGATTACTTTAAAAACGTATAAATTATTGTAACGTGTGTAAAATATGTTATAGATTAGATTTTCTTTCTCATACTTTGACAACAGTCACTACTGCATGTATAATGATTTGCAAATCCTGTGTTCCCTAACCTAAAAATTTATAATATTTTTTTTAGTGTTTGATATTATTTTTATTTTATTATAGTTAAATTGTAAATATAATGCTCTTTTGATTTGATAATCAATTAATTCTCATCATTTAATTATATTTTTACAGCTGGTATTATATCTCTGTTGGAGGAACCAATGCCAGAATTAAAGGTGTTTGCTCTGAAGAAGCTCGATATGATAGTAGATGAATTTTGGCCTGAAATTTCTGAAGCGATCGAAAAGATGTATGTGAATAGTTTAAATGTCATTGATATAAAATAGATTATAGAGATCAATGCAGTCTGTTTAATATTTTAGTGAAATTCTACATGAAGATAAGTCGTTTAATCAACATGAATTGGCTGCTTTAGTGGCCAGTAAAGTTTATTACCATCTAGGAAGTTTTGAAGATTCTCTTACTTATGCTCTTGGTGCAGGTGAACTGTTTGACGTTAATGCTCGTAATGAATACGTTGATACTACCATAGGTATAACATATTCTATTTTCTTAGTACGAATAAACAATTTTTTTTTATATTCACCATATTGATAATATCATTTTTATAGCTAAATGCATTGATTATTATACTCAACAACGAGTATTGGAAGCTGAGGGAAAATTACCACCCGGTAGTAAAGGAATAGATCCAAGACTTGAAGGAATTGTTAATAGGATGTTTCATCGTTGTCTAGAAGACAATCAATATCGTCAGGCACTTGGCCTTGCTCTTGAAACAAGAAGAATGGATGTTTTTGAAGCTGCTATTATGCAATCTGTAAGAAACAGAGTAAATATTTTATATTATTTAATATAAATGAGGTTTTATATATAATTGCTTTTTTCTCTTTTTTTTTTTTGCGTTTTTTTCTTTTTGTTTCCATGCAGGATGATATAAGCGGCATGCTGTCGTATGCATTCCAAGTTGTTATGAGTCTCATTCAAAATAGGGGTTTCCGTAATACAGTATTACGGTGCTTAGTAAACCTTTATCGTAATTTGGGAACACCTGACTACGTTAATATGTGTCAGTGCCTCATCTTTCTTGACGACCCATTAGCTGTCGCTGAACTTTTAGATAAACTTAGCAAAGGTTCACAAGAGTGTGTCTTGATGGCCTATCAAATTGCCTTTGATTTGTATGAATCAGCTACGCAACAGTTCCTTGGTCGTGTTTTACAAGCATTGCGAGCCACTGCTCCGATACCATCAGCTCTTATGGTAAAACCAATTATTAAACCTGCTGCTAAACCAACTGCTGAAACTAGTTCTAATTCTACCAGTATGGAGACTGAAAGTAGTACACCAGTAGTAGAAGAAAAGACTCAACGTAGTATCGACAGCTTAGTACGTATATATTTATTTTAACTGTTTCTTTAAATTTGTCTTAGATGGTTATTTTTGATTGATTATTCATATTTAGAGTCCTGAAGAAAAGGAACAACAAGAACGAGTCGATGCTTTGTCCAGTATTTTGGGAGGAGAAATATCAATTGATTTACATTTACAATTTCTAATTCGTAGTAATCATACAGATATGTTAATATTAAAAAATACAAAGGATGCCATACGTGTATCCATTTGCCACACTGCCACAGTGATAGCAAATGCATTTATGCATTCTGGTACTACCAGTGATCAGTTTTTACGGTACGTCTTATAGTTAATATTTAGTATATCATATTTTTACGTAGGTTCTATAAACGATTAATTTCATTTTATAGTGATAATTTGGAATGGTTAGCTCGTGCTACAAACTGGGCCAAATTAACAGCAACAGCTTCCTTAGGTGTCATTCACAGAGGTCACGAACAAGAAGCATTAGCATTAATGCAATCTTATTTACCACGCGATACTGGAGCTGGTGCAGGTTATTCGGAAGGTGGTGGTCTTTATGCACTTGGGCTAATTCATGCAAATCATGGTGCTGCTATAACAGATTATCTGTTAGGTCAACTGAAAGATGCACAGAATGAGGTATTATCAGAAATTGTCTTTTATAAATATATTTTTTTTTATATCTTTATATCTTGTTTATATCTCTACTTAAAAATAAACATCTAAAATTTTAGATGGTCCGTCATGGTGGTTGCTTAGGACTTGGTTTAGCGGCCATGGGTTCTCATCGTCAAGATGTATATGAGCAATTGAAATTTAATTTATATCAAGATGATGCAGTTACTGGTGAAGCAGCAGGAATCGCAATGGGAATGGTCATGTTGGGTTCTAAATCTCCTCAAGCTATTGAAGACATGGTAGCGGTAAGTGTATTTTATATATATATATATATATTTTATAATTTTAAATACTAGAAAAAAATCGCGTTTAATATGTCCAAAAATTATTTTATTAGAATATATAATACGTATTTATATATACAATCTTTTGATGAAATAAAAAATATCGCAATAATTATCCTAAAGCAAAAGGAGGTTTACTGGCAGTGGGCAGCGTGTATGCTCCTTGAGCACTACAAAATTATAAATAATAATTAATTTTAAATTAATAAATATAATAAACAAAATAGAAATATAAGACTATAATGACTACTTACGAATGATCAAGTGTAGGTCCACCCATGTATACGCTAGGACAAGTAAAAGGTGATTTATTGCACGTAACAGGAGTAGCTCGGAAACCATGATGATTTACAATAGATTCGGCAAAATATCGATATGATCTTGCGTGAGCACAATTTCCTATTAAAAAAGAGGGAAAAAATATTATTACAAGAAATAATTCGGTTTACATACAAGAAATATTATTACAAGAAATAATTCGGCTTATATACAAGAAATATTATTACAAGAAAAAATAGGTTAGAATTAAAAGTTACAGAATAACGTGTTACCGAATATGTCCAAATGACATCCAGGTTGTGATTTTCCACCGTTCATGTGGAAATCTGACATACCAATATTACCTCCTAGACCTAATTTTCCAGCATTCGTATGAATTACTTGTACGTAGTCAGCATGAGATTTATGGATTCTTTTATTCGGATCACTATTATGGTAACCTGGTCCTGCAGGATCAAGACCTAGCAGTAAAATCATTATTAAATAATTCGTAGAATAAAAAGATATTTTTTTGTTTATGTTTTTTTTAAACATATAAATTTCAACATACCGAGTACTTCTCCAATTTGACCGTCAGTATGTTTAGCTGAGAGTGATATAAGATGCGCACCCAAAGAATGACCAATCATTAATGTTTTATCAAGTTCAATATCGCCAAAGAAATTAAGATAATCTATAAATGCACCCACGTATTTGGCAACGTTAGGTATACATGCTCTGACTTTACTATAAATTATGTCACTTGCGACAACTCCCCAATCAATCACGATAATATTATAATCATTAACTTTTAAAAATGCTGCATAAATAGAAAATTGATATTAATTTTTATTTGAGAAGATATAATTAAAATATAATGCATGTTTATCAAATTTACATACCATCACGAATTTCTACGCAGGATTCACTGTTGCCATTACCGCGCCAGCCATGTGTGACGATTCTCGTAGGATTAGATTTATTCCAATTAGAATTAAAAAAATTCTCCGGATCGCTCATTTTTAAAACATAACCATTTTTAGGATTTTGTCTGAAATAACAATAATTAATTATAATTAACAATAATTAATTTATTACTAAGATAAATATTTCATTAAATAATTATTTATATATAATATAATTATAACATTAATAAAATAATATAATTACAATAGATTATATTATTTAATTTATTATATTACATTATATTATATTATATTATATTAAGCCAATATTTTTCAATTATCTTTTGTTCAATATTATGTATACTGATAAATTATTATTTTTACTAAAAAATATTAACCAAAAATATAAAAAAAAAATGAAATTAAATAAATAGAAATGTCAATACTAACCGTGTATAAAGTAAAAATTTAACCGACGATAAATTAGCTGCTAATTCAATGAAATCGTCATTAGTTAACATGTATTCATCAGCATCGACAAAATGGGGAATGCCATTATCGTCAGAAAAGTAATATGGTTCATATCCATTGGTGAGGTTTAGTGAAAACGTACAAAAAACTAAAATTATAAAGATATGTTTAACAAAGGAAACTTTTCTTTTCTTTTAAAATTATTTTACTTTTTTCTGTTTCTTCGTTTTTTTTAAATATTTTTTTTCCTTATTGAAAGTGGTAATACTAACTTGCTAAGAATACGAACAGAGTTCCCATTGTAATATAATGTTGAGTGTGTGTGTCAGAGAACGTTTCTGTCTTCGTTTTCTTTTCTGCACTTCTAAATCCTTCCTTTTATACTCTTCTTCAAGCTTGCTTTTACGATTATCTGTACTTTACCACAATGTTCGATAATGCGAGATATTTATCAAGGAATTTGTTTATCCACGTGCTTTAATCCGATCTAAAAGAAAATTTAATGCTATTATTACGAAATAATTGTGTGTTTTTTTTTATCATATAATCAGTAATCATAGAAAAGAAAAGAAATCATTCGATTTCATTTTTTTAATTATTTTTTTTATTTGTTTTATTTTTTGTTTTATTAGATTACATTGATATGTATTAGCAATCGATTTGATAGGTATGATATCTACGTGAAGATTGAATGATACTCGTCTTTGTCGTACTTTATCATTCTCTTAAGAACAAAATTATCGATAAGAATGTTGTTATTTCATCTTTAAGATAATATCTTTTTTAATTACATTTCCGTCATTAGCACAGATCGGGAATTCTTTTAATCTTTTAGATTTGTCAATAGAATTTAATTTATCTCGAATATATAATTGTTTATTAAATTCTATTAGTTCTTTTTCTATTCGATCGATATTAAATTACATCATTAAATAGCATTCGTGATTATCTATCAAATCATATTGCGAAAATTTTTATAATGCGGTATTGATAATGTTAATAAAGAAAATTCCGATTGTGTAAATGATTTTCTCCACGTACTAACTTATATTTTATTCATCGAATGTTTTTAAAGATACACTTGAGAAGTAGTGTTTTTTAATTAAAAAAAAAAAAAATTAAATCTACTTGATGATAGAATTTATTAAATTTTTTTTCTGTTTTTCTTTTTTGGAAAGATGATTTCAACATCTCGTTAAATTTATTTCAAGAGGAAGATATTTGTACTCGCGTTGCAAATACGAAATATGATTTATGTCAAGTTTTACCGACAAAAAAAATTTGTTAAGAAACGTAAGGCTTAAATTTTGCAACGATTTTTAATGATCTAAATGATTAAGTTAGTATTTCATGACAAATACGAAGCCATCAGAGTTTATTTAGTTTATTTAGTTTGTGGAGAGATCGGAGATAAAATAGGTGCTTGTAAATAAAATTTGGAAAAAAAAGATACAAAGTTTGATTTGAATTTTTATATAAAGAAAAGCAAACCGACGTCGCCAACATTTTTTTCTTGTCTTGCAGAATGATTAAGTTTCGCTCGATGATAATTAATTCTGGGTAATGAACATTTTTTTGTAATTTTTATCAGATTAGAACCAAAACTTTGCCCTGAGCTATTTATGAACTTAAAAACCGACTTGACTCTTCCCTAATTTTTTTTTTTAATTCAACAAAGCTCAACTTAAGATAAATCAATCTCAACTTTAAATAAATAGGAACTTCAAAAAAAAAAAAAAAAAAAGAAAGGAAGAGAAGAAATAAAAATTAAAAAAGCATTTCTCTTCTTTTCGCTTATAAGAATCAAAATCGGAATTTGATCAAGATTTTTTTTTAATTATTTGTAGACTTTTTTTTCTTATTTTTTTTTTATTTTTGCGAGCAACGAACGAAATACAAAAAAAGTCCTACTCGAATATCAAAGAAAAATCGTTCTCTTTTCTCGCAAAACATATCACATTAAACACTTTAAAATTTACTTGCTATTCGCCGTATATTTTTACATGTATTTAAAAAAAGTTACTTTTATTTATTTAATTAATATTTAAAAATATTTGTATTCAGTAGGTTTTATATTAATATTTCATTAGAAGTATTGCAATTTATTTAACTAATAAATAGCAGTTTTCACAATGTAAAAACAATCATAATCATTTCAACACGTGATAAATTTAATATCGTACTAATAATACATATAAATTAAATTATTATTTTTTATTGTTTTTCTATTTTCAACTCCTGTAAACATTGATTAAGTTTATTGAAAGATAAGAACAATTCGTTAATAAATATACATATATTTATTCATGATTTATTTTTTCTAGTATGCACAAGAAACGCAACATGAGAAAATTCTACGTGGATTGGCTGTTGGTATTGCATTTACTATGTATGGACGTTTAGAGGAGGCTGATCCTCTCGTTTCATCCCTTTGCGCCGATAAGGATCCGATTTTACGAAGGAGCGGCATGTACACGTTGGCTATGGCATATTGTGGTACTGGGAACAATCAAGCCATTCGAAAGTTACTACACGTTGCTGTAAGTAATTCAAGTAAAATGAAACAAATCTTCAAAAATTTGATAGAATAAACAAAAAATTAAAGCTACGATGAAAATGAAAAATGCAAAACAAAAATCATAAAGATAAAAGAGAATTTAAACTTCTTACATTTTTCATTCTTAATCCGATACTGAATTTTGCATATCGATGTCACCACTATTGAACTTTATAGATCGGCATACTTACATGAACACTTTTATCAGGTTTCTGACGTAAATGACGATGTCCGGCGGGCTGCAGTCACTGGCTTAGGATTCCTCTTGTTCAGGTGAGTACTTGCATAGAATACTATGGTTATTATCAATGATATAGAAAATTCAAGAAAGAGGAGAGAATTCTTCTTTCGGATTAAATCGTATCGTGACACTTTGATTATGATACTTCGATCGTGATACTGAGCTTTCAAGAATTTCATCTTATCGAGATTACCGAAAATAGATTTGATAGTTTAATATTTTATCAGAAAAAGTTGTATCTTTTTAATGCGAATGTCTTCTTAAGAATTAATTTTATAAAAAATTGATAATATATTTTCTTTTTTTAAATGTATGTATGATTAATTTTTTACCGTAATTAGATTGGGTAATAATATAATATTTAAGTTTAAATAAAAATTTAGTTGTAATTAAAGTAATATGTAATGATTTTATCTTATCAATAAATCAAAAATAGTGTTTTTTGAATACACGTGCGATTTAACTGTATTATCTAGAGTATTTCTTTTTTGTAAGGTCATATTTTATCATATCAAGTATTTTACTTTGAGCAGGATATGTACTTCCGTGTAGAACATAATATATAACAAAAAAATATTTATTTTCCATTAATTTTCTTACTATTTTGTTCGTATTTTTAGGTTTTCTTTGCACATAGTCTTTTGAATATATTCAATAAATTAATTTTTTGTTTTGTTTCTAAAATATGAAGATTACTTTCTATGATTTGAGTTCGTATTAAAATCAATTTTAATGGATACATTTATCACTTTGCTGATCGATAAGCTGTGGCTACCAAAGCTATTCTTAAATCGATAAGTAGCAATCAATCTGTGCGTAAGCTAGGATTTCCATTATCACGTCGAAGTTCTATAAACGTCTGTTAATTACTTGCGTATTTGCGTAAAACCATTAGCCGCATTGTTCGTTACAATGAACGGCTTATATAATTCATGGGTTTTTACGCGTTTCTATTATTTCCTTTATAATGCAGATATTATTGAATTTTCTATACAATTATCTTCTGTTGAAATCGAATTCTTTCTTATTTCTCTTATATTTTCTTTTGTTTTCTTTCTTAATCGAACACTCTTTATTGCAATTTTTTCAAATTAATTTCTGACATAACTAATCGTTTTTTTTTTACCACATTTTTGTTTCGTAAATATACTATTTAATTACTTTTTTCTTTTTATTGAAAAACAATCCATTTACGAAAATGAATACGTAAGTGAGAATAAAATTAATTCGAAAATTTATCTTTTCTTTATTGCATTATTGGTAATATACATACATCTTTTATATTCTTTAACGTTTACGATTCATCTTTCCTGTTTTCCTATCCTTGGGGAAGTTTTGAAAAGAATGCGTATCTTATTTGAAGGAATGACATCACGGTGAATTATTTGCGGTTACTCGTCGGCGATTCCTCTTTTTTGGAAAATTAAATCTAATCTTAATGATTAATCTTCGAGAGAAGAAGAAGAAAAAAGAATTTGGACTCGATAAGAAAGAAAAATCCATTGGAAAATTTAATCTCTGATTTACTTTGCTTAACGCAACGACAATTTATGTATATATATTAATTCTTCATTCATTTTTCTTCTTCAATTTTGTGTTCTTCCTTTAATTCGTTTTTCTTAATATTTTTTCTTTTCTTTCACATCCAACCAGTAAGTCTTCATTTTCATAGATTTACTGAATCATATCACGGTTAATCAAAAACTCAGTCATCGAGAATTTCTCGCAACGAGAATAAATATTGCTATAAAATAAGATGAAACGAAGGAAAGGATACAAAATAGGAAGAGATCTTTTTCCTTTGTTTCTATATTTAATTAATTTTTTTGTATTCTTCCCATATTGATAAGCTAATTTTCCTTACAAAAGAAAAATCCACTGTTATTTTTGAAAGAATTATTATGAAGTTGCAAAAGTTTAATTTATTTTTTATACATATGTCTTTTTTATAAACAGTTAAAAAAAACAAATAAATTAATAATCATTTTCAGCTGATTTCTTTTTTTATTTTAATAAATTGTATTTAGTTCTTATCAGGTATTTTTAAAACACAATGCACGTATCTCGGATTGCGAAACACTGTTTCGAAGTATACCTTTTTTAAATCTTTTTTATTTTATAAAGAAACAAATCTTTTTCGTAAGTTCGATTCTCGAAGCTCATTATTGCAAATAAATCTTGGTGCAAAGTTTTTAATTACTTATAGAAAAGAAAGACGGAGAGAGAGATAGATGAGAGAGAGAGAGAGAGAGAGAGAGAGAGAGAGAGAGAGAGAGAGAGAGAGAGAGAGAGAGAGAAAGAGAAAATGTGCTACTTAAAACCGTAAAGTTTAGTAGGATAAAAGATGACTTTTATTGTTCAACGATAGACATTCCTATCGCGGTTGAAAACTTCTCCGCTAATTGTACCGCGAGTTCCTTCGTTCCTTCGTTCCTTCGTTTTTCCGTGTTCATTCGTTTTCATTCAATTTCATTAACCAAGCACAAGCCCTTATTGGATAGCGTTTCTCTCGTTCGGAAGTTTTTCGGAACAAGAAATAAAAGAATTCAGTTTCCAAAATTAATGAAATAATAATAAAGAAAATAAAAACAAAAAAATGTACAATAAAATTCGTTTCGTTCGTTTTCGTACGAAATTCTATAAATTAAGGTATGAATTTCTTTATTTTTCTTTTTTACTTCTTTTTCTTCTTCATCTTCTACTTGTATGAACGAATTACGACCCTGTAATAGAAAAGAAGATCGATAAACGAACGGGTGGTGTGAAAAGTCTTAATTGAAATACTTGCTCGATTCGGCGATCCCCGATAGATGAAATGTCACTGGCAAATAAATTGCTAACTCCTTTTATAGTCGACTATAAGAAGAAGAGAAGGAAAAAGAAGGAAGATAGCTACCTATTACGTTACGTAAAAGGAAAGCATGAAAGATTTAGCAAAATTTTTACTTCCAATAAAAAAAAAGAAAAAACAAAAGAAGAAAAAAGAAATCGTATTTTTAGAACAATTCATTGTCGACACGCAACGGAACGATAGTTATTTCCATATTTAGGATCGCGTTTAATAATTTAAATATATAATACCACGTATATTCGAATTGATCGGTTTTTAATTTTCTATTAAAATTCCGCGTTCAATGTTTTTATTGTTTATCTTCGTTCAACTTAACGACTATTATCACTATAATTATTGTTTTATTTACTATGTAATAGATTTTTATAATAATTTAATATAATATTTATTGTTGTCTGAATTTAATTGTTAACTAACGAAATTTTTGTTTTGTATGATACCAATCATTTGAACAATTACGATATAAATTTGTGATACATAAACTGGTTGTATAGGTGTAATGTCCTTATATAACATATATTTATATATAATTTAAATATATTATTTAATTTTTATTATAATTAAATATAATTAGAAATAAAACTAGCGAATTGATTAAAATACAAAATAACTATAAATGTTAGTATTTGTAAATTTTTTCTAGTCAATTTAAGATAGAACGAGTTTCGGGATTTACGTTAAAATACACATACACATACATATATAATATTAAAAGAAATCTACCATTACAAGGTAGAATTTTCCTGTATCGAGGATTAATCGCGAAGATACGTGTAGACGTACATGTGCACGATGTTGAAACGTGAATCAAAACGAATGTAGGCCACGTAACGTTCGTTAAGCTCACTTTTAATCAATGCTTTAATCGGGAGTTTAAATGTAAATTAATTTCGTGACGGACGATACACAGGGCCACCATCGAGCAAATAACAGTTAGGGTTATACGTATATGATCCGTGACAAGACTATATATACGTGATAAATTTCTTTAACAAAAAAAAAAACAAAGATATTAAATATTAAATAAATACAGTTTTAATGATCGATACGAAAACGTTCGTGACGATTCGAGTAAACGATTAAACACTTAATCGTAGATGAACAATTATTCCGAACGTACATTACAAGAGTATTTGTACCCATCCCTACAATAAATTTTAAATAATTAATATTTTTTTTAATGCCAATTTTTTAAATACTTAGATAAAGAAATCAATTTTAGGATAAATAAATTTTCAAATTAATATAAATTTTATTATAGAGAAACATTTTATTCTTATGCTAGAGAAATATAATTTGACATAAATGGTAACAGTATCGATCTCACAAGAGTATTTATAAAAAATATAATGATTATTTTTGTAAGTAGTAATTGGCTGGACCATATTTGACTAGCATTTTATAAGAATTTATAATTGTTTAAAATTAAGAATATACTAATACGTATACTCTTGTGAATCATAGTAAATGTAGAAAGAAAATATGTTGATTATTGCCTTAAAAAGTTTTGAAAAATGGTAAAAGGAGTAAAAAATGCTAAAATAATGAAAGAAAGAAAGGGAGAGGAAAAGAGGTAGGGGAAAAATGAAAAGCCCTTAGGAAGCACTTACTTACCTACTTCACGTTTTGATTGGATTCGATTAACTCTAATGATAAGTCTCACGCAGCTTCAAGTTTCCTCTCGAATAAGTCATACCGAACGACCAACGTAGTTGAACGTAGTTTTCGCTATGTGGATAGTTGGATAATATCCTTAAGATGACGTTATTACCGAACTTTCATCTCGAGAACTTGCTTTTCCGCTTGTTAGCGCGTAATGCATTACCTACCCGCAATCACTCGTTCTCGTCTTCGTCCTCGCCTCGTCCTCGTCTTCGTCCTCGCCTCGTCCTCGTCTTCGTCCTCGCCACGTCATCGTCTTCGTCCTTGTCTTCGTACTCGTCCTCATCATAGTAGTCATCGTCGACTTTGAGACACGCTCGTTTCCTAAAGTACTCAAAGCAACACCCTTTAATTTCTTTCCTGTCTTTTTACGACCCACTTGTTTCACTAAAAAAAATATCTAGTTTAGTAATTGCAAAAATTATAGTATAAATACATTTTTAAGTAGTCCCGTTATTTTAGCATCCGACGAGTATACGATTTTACGTAGGAATAATTAAATACAAATTTAATTTTTTTAATATTTATATTAAATGCTTGGGGAATGTAAAGATAATTAATATTTTTATTTTTTTAATTTTTATTTCGAGCTATATCGGAAAGATGTACTGGTACAAAATTATTCGAAAAGTCTAATAACGATCATTTTTATTTGTACATAGTTAGACATTTTTAATTATTTTTAATCGATATTTATTATTATAAAATGTTTCAATATTATTAACATAATAGTAATAATGATAATCATAATAAAGTACTGTTTCGTAAAAATTAAAAAGGAATATTTATTAGTTTAATTACAATTTTCTAAATATCATTTTCAATGGATAAATTATTATTAATTTAATTGTTTAAATTTAGCTCATTGTCTTTTCGCAAAGTGACGTATCTTCTTTATCCTATGTTACGACAAAGGACTGAATGACGTTTCGTTGATATACCACAAATCACGATAATGCTGCTTGACGCAGTTACGTTATTTTATAGCGGTTGGTATATCGCAAGGATATCGTATCGCATGCTACCTAGTGCGTAGCCTTTACGTTACCACGAAGAAACCCATAACGAGATTTTATCGTTATCCGCTTGTTTGCTGCTTCCATTTTGAAAATATCTCTTTATGTCAATGTTGTTTTATAAATATGATATCCCAACACTGTATCAATATTTATTTCATTATATTTCTTATTCCTTATTTTTTTTCTTTGTATTTTTCTTTTTATTTATTTTTTTTTATATACATTTTTATCGTATCAGCAATGAAATATTGTTCAACGGCCAAAATGTACTTTCGTTCTCATAGCACGCGTCGTATAGTTCTTTTTATTATTGATTGATGTAGTATATAGATTTTGAAAGAAAAATGGCGGCGTTACAATAGCCCGCAAGCACAATGGGCCAACATTGGGTCGTGTGCATTCTATCCTCGATCTATATACAATAGAATAGAGAGTAGGGGTATAATGCATTTGCAGTAATATTAGGAAATTCCCAAGACTCGTGTTGTACTGTAACAAGAAACATCTCTCGTGGTACGGAATTTCTACCTGATCAGATCAGTTTGTTCAACACCATACCTCGATATTATTCCAAATTCGTAAAAAAGACATCATAACGTTTGACATTTTTTCTCCTATTTCATTTTTATTCGTATTCTTTGAATGCCAGAAACAAGTTGACGATGAAAAATATACTTTGATTTGTGATGAAATTAAAGGGTATAGCCGGATAAGTATGGGAAATCTGCCCCCGTGGCTTTTTTGACTCGCACTTGGGGGATCGATTTGGTGTCGAATAAAAATAATTCACCCCAAATTTTAGCTCTTTTACTCAAACGGTTCTCGAGATTTTTAAAAAAACCTGTTTTTTCGATTTAATTTTTTTTTTATAGTAAAATTCAAAACTAATCAATGATGATTTTTTTCTAGTTCTTGGAGTCTAAGACATGAAAAAAAAATATTATCATAATATTTTAACGAAAAGCCGATTTTTGGCGGACGAAAGAAAATTAAATTTTTTTTTTTTTTTAGCTTTTTTGGAATATGTCAGTCACCAAAATTTTTCAGAAAATGCCTTTTATACTCCTCTACACTCAGGAATTTTCTTGAATTTTTTGAAGTGGTGGAACAATATGAAAAAAATTAAAAACTCATTTTTTTCTAAAATCCCAAGTTTTAACTAATTTATATTTTTTTTCAGTTAAGAAAAATGTGAAAAATAATTTTTTTACTCAAAATACACAATAACATTACTTATCAAACATTTTCAATCATTTGGTTTCACAATGATTATGTAAAAACTATTTTTTTTTTAATACGTTCCGAGCTGACGCATTTCAACGCTATATATCGGGATTTTCACTAACCAGCAATCATTTTTTCTAAAGTTTCGCTTTAAAGTTTTCTTTATTTTGCTTTGTTGTTTGCTTACAGTTGTAGCATTACAACCACTTGAATAAGTAATTTTTTTCATTGAATCTGTCTGTATATTTCTCAATTCCCTATACTGTAGGAAAAAAATATAGTATTCAGCTCTTTTCTTTATATTCTATTTTCTGGAAAGGAAAATTCTATTCAGAAACTGAAGGGACAGTTTAGAAGGGCCATAAAACCATAAACAAACATAAGAATTATCGGGATATATTGGTGCAATAAAAACCCTTTGTGCAGTGTCGGGACCCTTTGAAGAATTTCGGATTCCTATGTAAACATATGCGATATACCATAAAAGAGATAATATTCCGATGTTCCAGATCAAGTTTCTTTATGCATAGTTTCCGTTACCAAAAACTATAGGCTGTACCCATCGGTGGACTATGGGATGGATCCTTATGATATTGATCAATAAGATTTATAATCTCCTTCCCTCTCCAAAGGGGTGTAGCTCATTTCTGATATAAATATGTGGAAAGAAGTAAGAAAGTGTCCTTAGTCTTCAGTCCTCAGTTAGTCCGTCTGTATCTGTCCTTAGTCAGTCCTTAGTCAGTTATCTTCAGTTTTATATTTCTTTCTCTGTCTGAAAACCTCACAATACATAATTCAAATCTTTATTTCAGAATGGATTTTGATAAAAAATGCATTAATTGTAACAGATATTTGCGAAAAACAGTTGGATATAAAAAAGTTATTATGACAATTGATGAGGCTAATATTGCGACAGAAAAAATTGGAAAGAGAGTCTTTATTAATGATACCTTTTGTGGTAAGTGTCGAGTTATTTTAACAAGACCACCTATACTTAAGAACACTGAGGATTCATCTGCAGATCAAGTGAGTATCGAAAGTCTGCCAATTTCATCTCAATCCTCATCCACTACTATTCCATCTGTATCGTCAACTGAAGATTCTTCATATGTTATTGAAGAAAAAATGGAAGAAGAATTAGAATTTGTGGAGTTGGGTTTTCCTCGAATTGTTGCTACTCACAAATATTGTTGCATTTGTGGATCATCATCAAATATCAAATCTGTTCCATTTGAAACACGCAAACAAGTATTTTTCAAAAGACAACTCCTTATTCCCGAAGGAAATCGGTGTTGTAAAGACCATCTTATAAAAAAGCGGTTCTACGATGAAGACATTAACAATTTTCGAATTTATTCGAACACCAGTGTATTTGAAGTTCGTGATTTGGAAAAATTACTGGGGCAGCTCGCTATTGGTACTGACTCGTCCATAATTGATAAAATTGGAGATCACTCGTTTTCAGAAGAACAGTTAGAGTCATTTACTAGTCTTACCTGGGAAAAATTGATAAAACTTCGTGAAATGTTAACATCGATGAGAAACTCAGTGAATCGTAATATCGTTCAAGCTCTTGTTATTGTTTTATTCAAATTACGAACCGGAAATTCGAATGCAGTAATATTTTCCGTTTTTGGTTTAGTTCGGGAACAAATTGTATCTGACTACTGTGATGAAGTTATATCTTCGTTTGAAAAAGATGTTTTACCTCAGCATTTTGGAATTGATGATATCAGTAGGGAGACATTACTCACTAATACGTCAAACATTGCTAAAAAATTGTATCAAGTAGAAGATGACCAGTTGATATTCATTTGCGATGGAACATATATTCGTCATGAAAAAAGTGCAAATAACGAATACCAGAGGGAATCATATTCTGGTCAAAAAAAAGTCCCTTTGTGCAAACCATTCACGATATGCACTACGAATGGTTTCGTTATAGATATGCTTGGGCCATATACAGCTAATATGAACTATGCTGAAATTATAAGAGTGATTTTAAATGATTCCAACGGTCTGATTAAATTGCTGAAAAAAGATGACATTATTGTGGTTGATCGTGGCTTTCGTGATGTGATTGTATACTTAGAAGAATTAGGGTTCAAAGTGCTAATGCCTGCTCTCAAAGGAAAACGCAATCAGTTGACCACAGATGAATCGAATAAATCCCCGTTTCGTTACCAAAATTCGTTGGGTTGTTGAAGCAGTACATGGCAATATTAAGCAGAAGTTTAAGCTACTAGATCATAAACTGGATAACAAATTGCTTCCAAAACTAGTGTTTTTTGTCGAATCGCTTGTTTTTTGCACAATGAATTTGGAACAAGACTTGATTCTGATCTTGATCTTACAAAAAAAATAATTGCTGCCATGAATTCAAAAAAAGATCAAGAGAATACTTTAGCCTTGGAGATAGAAACTAATCGTTGGGCCAGAAGAAAAGTTCCTTTTGCAATAATAACTTCAGAGCAATTAACTGACTTTCTAGAATTATCAGAGCAAGAACTCAAAATTCTTTTCACTGGATCATATCAAATGTCTCAAGCTGTATCGTATTTAGCTGAGATGATGGATGAAAACGGAATAATCACATTCCATTTTTTAAAAATTACACCTAATATTATAAAGTTTGAAGTCAGATCTCGACATATTAATTCGAAGACATATCGTAGTTTTATTGAATATTAGCCAGATAAGAACGATATTTCCGGAATAATTCGATATTGTTGTGATTGTGCGAATGGTAGACGCACTGTTGGATGTTGCTCTCATATTGCTGCTATCATATATTATTTATCTTACGCTCGATATTTGGCTAAAATTGTAAGACCTGCTGAGATCCAGAGTCGCCTGTTCATCGATGAAAAAATTAGTGTCGTAGTGAATGAAGACAGTGATGAAGACTAATATAGTTACATCTTTCATTATAATTTTTATTTTTGTTGCATAAAATTTAGAATAATATCTAACCGTATAAAGAATATATAAGTACTATTTTTAAATGTATTTTCAATAATCAATAACCCTTCTAATTACGTTAGACGGAATATATCTTAATTGTTTTATAATAATCTTTATGTTTATTTCTGGCAAAGTGTATTTTGAGTAAAAATATAATTTTTCACATTTTTTTTTAACTGAAAAAAAATATAAATTAGTTAAAACTTGGGATTTTAGAAAAAAATGAGTTTTTAATTTTTTTCATATTGTTTCACCACTTCAAAAAATTCAAGAAAATTCCTGAGTGTAGAGGAGTATAAAAGGCATTTTCTGAAAAATTTTGGTGACTGACATATTCCAAAAAAGCTAAAAAAAAAAAAAAATTTAATTTTCTTTCGTCCGCCAAAAATCGGCTTTTCGTTAAAATATTATGATAATATTTTTTTTTCATGTCTTAGACTCCAAGAACTAGAAAAAAAATCATCATTGATTAGTTTTGAATTTTACTATAAAAAAAAAATTAAATCGAAAAAACAGGTTTTTTTAAAAATCTCGAGAACCGTTTGAGTAAAAGAGCTAAAATTTGGGGTGAATTATTTTTATTCGACACCAAATCGATCCCCCAAGTGCGAGTCAAAAAAGCCACGGGGGCAGATTTCCCATATTAATCCGGCTATACCCTTTTTTTTACTTTTTTTTACTTTTTCTTATTTACCAAAATTTTATTCGTTGGAATTATTCATTAAAAATCAAATTGAAAAAGGAGTGAGCGGAGAACAAATTTATTTTATATAAAAAAAATTATTTTTTCTTCTTTTTTTTTGGTAACCTTTCACCCACGTAAACACCTCGTGTTCGTTTCTTTTAAATTCATGTCATTTATATTTTTTTCGAAATTCTTTTTGTTTACAAAACATATCAAACAAGCACAAAATAAACTCATTTTTGAACTCGAATTTTCATGCAGGTGGCGTTATATACATTAGATCTGTATGTGTATGTGTTTGATTGTATGCATGAGAGTATGTGAATTATTCTATAGGTCGCAACGATACACTCAATTACAGGTGTCACGAGTCGAAACAAGAGACTCGTGTCAACCACGATTAATTGCTTCGCTTTTCGATTTTATACTATTCTAGATTTTTTTTCTTTTTATATTACTGACAAATCGACAGAATACGCGATCGGATTATTGTGAATATATGTATGTTATCATCGAATATATACACATTTCTGTTTCTGACTATGATAAATATAACTGAAGTACACATTATATACAAAAGGATTTCAAATCAGTATCAACTTTCTATTCCTTTCATTTATATTGATTTCAAATTTCAAACAATATACATTTAGGTAATGGTCGGATTGAAGTTATATAGGATTTCATGTTTCGAATAAAAATTTGTAGGAATATTGAATCGAGAAACCGATAATTGGTCTAATATTACCAGAAACTATATCAAAATCGATAAGGTTTTTTCTTGTTCCTTAGTAAGAAACAGAAAGAATATTATTTTTTTCGTGCAAACAGAATACGTTTTATTTTTTAATAAAAAAATTTAAAAAAATATTGTTTGATAAAGAAACCAGAAACTATCTTCAAATCAATCAGATTTATTTAGAATAAAAATAAGTAATAATTGAAAATAAATTAAGTTCCTTTCCACGAGAATAGGGCGACACCAATTGATTTTTTATCAAAATTTGCATGAAAATTGTTAACTGGAGGAACCAATAATAATTAAAAATAATAATTCATATAAAAAAAATTATTATTTCTTGTTTTAAGTAGGTATGGGATGCGTTTTGTTTAAGGACAATGTACCCTAAAGTGGATAGGTCGGTCTACAACATCGTAACTCATTAAGTTATCAGCCGTAAACTTCTGTTACGTCTGTTATCATCGTAATATGTGTTATCACAATCACGTACGAATATAGAACGAACGCGTCGACGGACTTTTCGGTCATAAATATTATTTTTTATCGATGTCATGTAAATATAACATCGCGAAAAAGGATACACTTTAATTAACTTTATATTCAAAAATCATTTATTATTGGAAAATGCATTAGGTAGACATGTTTTTTTCCTTTTTTTAATACGTACATATCATGTTACGATAAAACTTTCTTGTAACGGTTATTTATTTGATCAACATTTTAAATAAATGGTCATCATTCGCAATAAAATTTATAAATCCTTAGTCTTTCACCCTTCATCCCTCTATTTTATACACTGATAAATTATTATTTATACCGAACAAAGTTATTCCTATACATTTAACATTTATTTTATGAAACACTGACGAAATAATAGAACTAATTTTATTAAATTTATTTTTACTATAAAATGTTAAATTTGATTTCCAAATCTTCGTCATTATTTCTTACTTCGAATTCTTTACAAGATAAACTCTCTTTAAACTTTTTTTTCTCAGATTTATCAAGGAATAATATTTAAGAAATGAAACTCCAAAATTAATACTTCCCATTTGCCGTTGAAATAGTGCACATTTTTCCAGTGTTTTTCTCAAGTATCCTTTCAAACTAACAATAAACGTACTTATATACTTTCTTTTTCGTAAAATGTTTCCTTCTCTTCCCATTCCCCTTTTTCTCTCGCAAAGTTCCTGTTGAAGAAGTGATTTTCGTTTGCTATATCTCTTTCTTTTTAAAAATAAGAAACGAGAAAAAGAAAATCATATTTCATGCTCGCATGATTGTGAAGGCAGCTAGATTTTATAACTTGTAATTTTTTCAAAGAATTTTACTTAAAAAAAAAAAACATCTTATCAACTAAAAAGTACTACGTTCAAAGAAACTCTTACTCGAGACTATCCATTTCATTCGCATTTTATTTTTTTTTTTATCTAACTCACGTCAACCCTATATCATGTATTGATGAATACAGTGAGAGAGAGTATTCTAAACTTTATGACTTCGTTTGAATTTCTTCTTGATACCACGAAAACTTTGCATAATCGTTTGATATACCGAATTCAAAATGAGTTGAACGTGCGCTCGCGTACGCCAACCAAACGCACGTGAAAAGTTTTCGATAATTCTGCGCGTGGAATTTCTATCGCTTTGACTTTTCTTCTCTTTTCTTCTCTTTTCTTTTCTTTTCAACTCCTCCACTTTCTCTCCTCCTCTTCAAAGTCCCAGTTCCAATTCCAGTCCCCTTCCGGTATCTTACTCTTTCTATATATTTTTCCTTTTCTATCTTTTAGTTTGTATTAAACTATGAGAAAACGGCATTCTCTTGAAACTTACTTCGTCTAGGGACTTGCACGTTTTACGTATTTCCAAAGTTTTCGTTTCATTTGAAATTCTATAGGCAAAATTGTAGTAATAGGAATCTACTGTGACTCTTCTGGTACAGGAAGATATCCAAAAACTTAGCTCGGATTTCGAAACACTTGGAATATCTGTATATATATACAATATCTGTGTGTATATATATATATATATGTGTGTGTGTTTGTATATGTAATAGTAACTTCCTTCCTACTCGTTGGCTTTTCTTTTTGATAAATAATAGCTCTGGAGCCAGTGACATTTTTTTGTCAGTCATTTTACTTCTGACCATAATTTGTAGAATGTAAAATTTAAAAAAATCGTCGGCTGACTGTATGTCGGTGGAAAAGCCGTCAGCTAGCCATGAAAACGCTTAAAATGATAGTCTACATTATTATACAGGGTGATTCTTGGAACGGAGGCGGGTAATAACTTATTTTTAAGAAACAATAGAAAAAAATCATAAAGAAAATAGTTATATGGCACAACAAATGTCAACTTTCTATGACCTTACTTTTTTTGAAAATGCATCGATGCACCAGCTAGATGCAGTTGCACTTTTTTTTCAATGGAATCTTATATTTTTTTTACACTATTCGATTCCTTGTTTTATTCTGTGTTAAAAAGTATTTAGTGAAGGTCATCGAAATGTCAATAGTTTACGAGATATTTGATGTTTTATATCAGCCGGCTGTACGTCGGTGGTACCCGTCAGCTGATCATAGAGATATTCAGCTGATACGCAAGAGAGCGCGGGCAGCCAGCATACGATTTACGCGCTATACCTTTTACTGTGCCAGCTGACGGCTTTTCCACCGACATATAGCAAGCTGACGATTTTTTTATTTAAATAATTATATTAACTATCAACTCTATAAATTTTAGCCGGGTTAAAATGACAGAAACTCAAAAATTTTTTGACGTGTTTTCGGAGCTCCCGTTGGCCCATCCACAGCTAATGCGCCAGCTGACGGTCTCTATGCTTTACAGCACAACTAAATTTAACATTCTACAAATTATGATCAGAAGTAAAATGACTGAAAAAAATGTCCCTGGATCCCGGGCTATAACTTGGAGGAAACGAGCAAGATGTTTCGTATGTTATCTATCACACTTCGACATTGCTCGTTCGAATCAAGCCCCATGAGAAAGTATATTGTATGTATAGTTCGCAATCATACTACGCTCCTAAACACTATATGTACGTATTAAAAATGTAAATTAAAAAATAGACAAGTATTTTAATAAATAAAACATTGATTCAATAATTAATATTTATTATTTAATTAATATTAATTTTAAAGGAGAGTTTATTTTAGGAAGCAAACAACATAAAATGAAAATTATATATATTTATTTTTATTACTTTTTTATGAATATGAACTGTCAGATTTGTACGGCATTGATTTTTATAGACAATTGCATTAAATAAAAATAAACTATCTAAATGCCGTACAAAAAAATGTCGTACTAAATATCATCCAAAAGTACATTTTTTTACATGGATTTTTCGGGAGTTTTTTTCCCCCTACAGACCCTTGGACCAAAAAAAATGTAGGGCATGTGGAAAAATGTTATCTATGCATAAATTACTTTCAAAATAAATTAATTTTATGATGTTTCAAATCACCCCCGGACCCATGGAAAAAGGTGGATTGCAACCCTCGATTTTTCTACCTTGTTGCATGATTTTTGTACGGCGTTGCAGAATAATCAATTAGAATAGGTATTGAAATTGTATGGAACCGACGCCGTACAAAATCAAATGATCAAATAGACCCAGAAAATTTCAGGAAAATCAAAAATTTTTTCCGACTTTGTGGCCTACTATTTTTGTACAGCACTACGTGTTTTCTCATTATTTTTGATGGATCTATCGGTGGTAAGAATGCCGTACAAAAATGTATGATAAAAAAGTACCCGGTTAATCTGTGCTTTTTAATTCTCACCTGCACTCAGTTGGACAGCTTACAAGTGACGGCATAGTGTTGAATGTTATTATTTTATGCCCCTGCATCTTCCCATATAAGTTTCCTGGTGCATCAGATGACCCATCGATTTTTTAGCATGGGCCTGTAGTCTATTAGATATATGTGTATGTGTATGTGTATGTGTATGTGTATGTGTGTATTAGGGTGTGTTCAGAGACACAAATCACTACACATGAAAGTTTGATGATAAATATCTTTTGAACGCTTAATTTAATCGCCAAAACATAAGACACCATTTTTGTAGAGCAGTTAATTTCCTAAAAAAATTTGTATTGTGCACTTTTTCATAGTCATTTATTGTCGAGTTACAAAATTCATAAGCAAAAATGTAATTCATAAAAATTCATAAAAAAATGTAAAAAAAAAATAAAAATAAAAATCATTATATTTAAATCTTCAATATCATTCAAATGGTGAGGTTTACGGAAAAAGTATAAGATACCTTTTTTGTAGAGCATTAAATTTCCTACAAAATTCGTCTAGAACATTTTTCTGTACAATCTATAAATGATGAGGTATGAATTTTAATCTATTGGACTGAAAAAAAAAGTAAAAAACTGC
The DNA here is from genome assembly GCF_049000335.1 of Polistes dominula. Classification (NCBI taxonomy): domain Eukaryota; kingdom Metazoa; phylum Arthropoda; class Insecta; order Hymenoptera; family Vespidae; genus Polistes; species Polistes dominula. The sequence goes on from NW_028300915.1 coordinate 9,521,784, forward strand.
GATGCGGAGGATCTTCCTATTAAAATTAAGAGCTCATATTGGGTGAGAATTCTTTTAAGGTGTCTAGGAGCCCATTTTTGCGTGGCACTTGAAAAAAAAAAATAAGTCATTTTTTTGGCCCACCCTAGTGTGTATATATATCCGTATATACGAGTATATTCTTCGGGTTGATTTCAATTTATTGAACTTTCGTTCATGAAACGAAAAACTTAAAACTTATCCCACACATTTCTTCTCCTATCTGTACAAGAACTATCTGCGAAGTTTCGTTTAATTTTACAATCTTTTAAGTTGAGAATTAATTTGTTCTTTTGATAGTAAAATTGTTTGTTAGTTAGAAAATAAGTTGATTGTATTTAGAAATATTTTTACAAAATTTATAAGAGAATTTTAATTAAAAATATTTTTCGAAAAATATAATACTAATTAGACAGAAATTTATCAACTATCAAAATGTCGACAAATAAATTAAATATACTAGGTAGATATTATAAATACCATAATTTTGTGTTTTTTATTGATACAAAAATTATCAGGTTTATATTTATTTTATGCTTATAAAAAATAGGATATACCAAAAATAAATAAAACTCTCGTTTTCTCTTTTTTAAATGAAAATTTTGAAATTTTTTATCTATTGATTTACTCAATTTTAAATTTTTGAGAATTGATAGATTTTTGGTATAACTATATCGAATGATAGCTTTGTAGAATTATATTTGATGAAATGAAGTAAAAAATACCTATACATTTAGCTCGATATGGTTGCATTAATGATATACGAGTACGTACTACGTGCAATATGTATTATCGATTGATTCACTAATTACGTCCTTGCATTTCCTGCGTGATGTCTTTGACATGAATGTACAACATGTATACGTGTTCCTAGTGCATTTCTCGTAATTGGAGAAGAGCTTTCTGAATTGTCCTAAACGTCTTTGTTTCATAATCCATATAAATTCCATTATCGACGATAAAAGGAATATCGGAGGATAGATTCGAGAGAATCGAATAGTATTATTCGATGAATATTGAGATGCTTTGAAATTGAATTTTTCGCCGGTTTATTTGAATTTATAAAATAATTTAATATTCTTTTCTTTCTAAGAGAAATCAAATAATATTGGAGTAGATAAATAAAAGAATTTTATTGATATAAATAATTTTTAATATTTCATTAATAGATAAATAGATAATAGATGAATAGATTATAGTGTCGATGTTTTTAACATTTCGAACAAGATGAATCAGGCGTTAATTACAAATATACCAACATGATTATTAGTCGCACCGCGATTAACGGCCTCATTAAATATCCACTATGGGCTTATGAAACATTCTTATCAAACGTGCTACGATCATTGTAATAAATGATAATTAAATTTCTTAAATTATATGACAATGATTCGTTACTAAAGAAAATTGTTTAAATAATATTTTTTTTCCTCATTATTCTTCACATACATACATATATAATTATTGGATTAATTATTTAAATAAATAACCATTATTTTATTATATTTATAATAAAATAGTATATGTTTGATAATACCTACTATTTTCTTGCTTTTTCTTACAAAGTTTAATGTGCATAATATTTTTCTTATTATGGTAATTTCTTGAGAAATATAATATAGAAAAAGATAATAGAACAGTATGAATTCAATTTAACTCAATAAAATATCATAAAATATAATACAAAATAATATACGTGAAAAAAATTTGCAAGCAAAAGTATAAAAAACTTTTGAGATGACTTAATAAAATAAGTGTTCACAGTATAATAAATATGAGTTTTGTATCTTACATCGATGTGACCTTGACATGTCATCTTTTCCCTGTTATAAATACAGGTAATCCTCCTATAACACGGTAGATAGGTTCCCCAAAAATATCGTGTTGTGTGAAACCGTGTTGTATGAGACCCAGAACCAGTGCAAAAGGGGTGTTAAGTTCTGAAAACTTTTTAAAAACAAATATTTTGTTCTTTTAAATAAACAACTTAATTTTTATTAAAAATATAAATATATGAACAATACAAAACAAAAAATATTATTTTTATTTAACGCAACTTTAATTTAATAAAGGGTATAGCCGGATTAATATGGGAAATCTGCCCCCGTGGCTTTTTTGACTCGCACTTGGGGGATCGATTTGGTGTCGAATAAAAATAATTCACCTCAAATTTTAGCTCTTTTACTAAAACGGTTCTCGAGATTTTCAAAAAAACCTGTTTTGTCGATTTTATTTTTATTTTTGTAGTAAAATTCAAAACTAATCAATGATGATTTTTTTTCTAGTTCTTAGGTATCCAAGACATGAAAAAAAGTATGATCATAATATTTAAACGAAAGGCCGATTTTTGGCGGACGAAAGAGAATTAAAATCTTTTTTTTTTTAGCTTTTTTGGAATATGTCATTCACCAAAACTCGTCAGAAAATGCCTTTTATACTCCTCTACACTCAGGAATTTTCTTGAATTTTTTGAAGTGGTGGAACAATATGAAAAAAATTAAAAACTCATTTTTTTTTCTAAAATCTCAAGTTTTAACTAACTTATATTTTTTTTTAGTTACAAAAAAATCTGAAAAAATATTTTTTTACTCAAAATTCACAATAACATTACTTATCAAACATTTTCAATCATTTGGTTTCACAATGACTACGTAAAAACTATTTTTTTTTAAACTCGCGCCGAGCTAAAAAAAGATGACATTATTGTGGTTAATCGTGGTTTTCGTGGTGTGATTCTATACTTAGAAGAATTAGGGTTTAAAGTGCTAATGTCTGCCCTCAAAGGAAAATGCAATCAGTTGACCTCAGATGAATCGAATGAATCCCGTTTCGTTACCAAAATTCGTTGGGTTGTTGAAGCAGTACATGGCAATATTAAGCAGAAGTTTAAGCTATTAGATCATAAACTGGATAACAAATTGCTTCCAAAACTAGTGTTTTTTGTCGAATCGCTTGTTTTTTGCACAATGAATTTGGAACAAGACTTGATTCTGATCTTGATCTTACAGAACAAATAATTTAAATATTATGATCATACTTTTTTTTCATGTCTTGGATACCTAAGAACTAGAAAAAAAATCATCATTGATTAGTTTTGAATTTTACTATAAAAATAAAAATAAAATCGACAAAACAGGTTTTTTTGAAAATCTCGAGAACCGTTTGAGTAAAAGAGCTAAAATTTGAAGTGAATTATTTTTATTCGACACCAAATCGATCCTCCAAGTGCGAGTCAAAAAAGCCACGGGGGCAGATTTTCCATATTAATCCGGCTATACCCTTCCTTCGTCGTCACTGCTTAGTATAATCAACCAAGAACGTTTTTTCGGTGAAATGATATCGCCTTTACTTTCAGAACGTTTTTCTTTTTTTTTTAAGTTCTTGCATCTCCGTCCCTCTTTAAAAATCGGTAATTTTATTTTGCTTGTTGTTTCTTACCAGGTCATTGTACATTTCTTAGTATGGAACTAGACAGTTTTGATGCTTCCTTTTGAATTTTCGGCTCCTTTCTTTGGAAGGATCTGCATTCAAGAAAAATGACTCGAGATTTTCAGCTAAGTTTAGGCGTTCTTGTAATTTTTTTAATGTTAACTTATTAACTGCACAATCTTCATCAGTGCTAGTGTCCTCAGGATCAATTTGATTTACAGTTTCGGATGCCATTTCCATCAAATTCGCCTTGTAAACTTCTTCTTCCTCTAATAAACTTTGAACGTCCGCAATAGCCATATCCACAAAATCTTCGCCTTCGATTGATTTAGCAAGTTCTAATATACCATCAATTTCATTTTGTGGCGATTAACGCACATTTTCTATTTCAACTGAAGAGGGCCATATCTTCTTTCAACACGCATTTAACGTTGATGTTTTCAGTACACAGCAGCGTGAGACACTTTTGTTTTCAGGCCATGGAGATGAAAAGAAATACTTTCCGCAGCACTGTATCTTTAAGACGGCAAGTCTCGTCGCGGCTGTAGAAGTACAGTGTTGTACAAAGGTTTTTTTTTTTGAAAGAAAACAATTTTATAGGATGCCGTGTTGTAGGAGGGGTCCGCAAGTTATGAATAGTGTTATAGCGAAACAGTGTTATGAGATGCCGTGTTGTAGGAGGGCTGCATGTACTGACAAAATAATATTTATAATAAAAAAAAAATATTCATAAACACCGATCATATATTTAACGAAATGTTAATCAAATGAATAAATGTTTTTTTTCTTGTTTCATTTTTTTTTCTTTTTATTTTAATTGAATTGTCTTTTATTTCGCGTTCCCTCTTCGGAAAACTAAAAATTCTTGATAACATTTAATTTCTTGCAATCAAATCCGAGACGATTGCTTTCAACCTAGAGTCTTCTTTCTTGTCTAATAAGTTGAAAACTGGCATTGACAGACAGAAGACTCGCAAGAGAACTCGGAGGAAGAAGAGAAAGAAAAAGAGAATGAGAATGAGAATGAGAATGAGAATGAGAATGAGAATGAGAATGAGAATGAGAATGAGAATGAGAATGAGAATGAGAATGAGAATGAGAATGAGAATGAGAATGAGAATGAGAATGAGAATGAGAATGAGAATAGTAGTAAGCCCGAAGGAAAATATACTGGACATTGAGTGGAGACGGTGTTTTGTCGCTCATAGAACACTGAGAATCGTTCGAACATTCTGGGACTTGCTCTTTAACGAATCGACAAATATTGTTTCTGAACGTGAAAGGCTTTCTTCTTTTTCATTCCTCTCTCTCTCTCTCTCTTTCTCACCCTTTTTTCACTTTGATATTCATCTCGTTATATTAAATTGAAATCTAATTTCAACCAGGTTACTTTTTACAATTCGTTTCAGTTGACAGGTTTATAAAGTTCATGTAGGAATTTCTTTTTCTTTTTATACAAAAATTTAGGATTATGTTTAATTTTATTTAAGTATGATCTAATTACACGTATCTCTTAGTTGCAAATATATTATTCTAATTTAAGTATCAATTAAATGTATAGTGGAATTAAGAATTATACATTGGCTGATGTGTTTAGAAAAATTTTGATTAGAATATTATTTCGCGCGATTATTTGTAGATTTAACAAAAAGATAGATAATGTTGAAATTCGGTGTAAGAATTTTTAGTTAAGATTACTCAACGTAGGAACATATACGTGAGAAAGTTAGACAATTTTCATGCTTCCTTAACTCAAGGCTGTAGAATGGCGTACTCGGGAGAATTCCTTTAGAAAGATGGATAGGTGGGTGGGTGAGTCGATGGTATCGACGTTCGAAGTGAACTCCAAAGAAAATAATCTGACGTTAAGTGGAGTGGCTCGATGTTCGTCGCTATATCAAACAGTAAAGAGAGAGAGAGAGAGAGAGAGAGAGAGAGAGAGAGAGAGAGAGAGAGAAAGAGAAAGAAGACTATTGAGTTTATAGGAAGAGCGAGTAACATCATTGTCCTTGCCTTAAGCGCATTGTCAGTCCTTCTTTTCTATTTCATTCTCTCTTTTCTATAGAGAAATACTTTTTCTTGAAACTTTTACCTTCTACTTATTATATCAGTATTTTAACAAAATTTTACTCTTTTATTTTAGTTAATAAACGTTCATTTTTAATAATAAAATATCTCGATTTAATATAAGCTGTCACTGGTACATCAATTAATTACCAAATGTTGTTAATGTTGATAATAAAATACGAATATTTTATTCGTATGAATATTCAATCGCAGTTATCTATATTTAAAATATTGATGATATAAGTAAAAGTTTTAATCAAAGTGTCCTCTTTTTACCATTACATTTTTGTTTAATTACTTTCCTTAGTAATTAATTTTACTGCATTAAAAAGATGTAGATTTAATATGCATATTTAATAATATCTTGAAACGTTTCGAACGTAAAAGCTTATGGTAATTATTTGTAGAAAAATTACTTCTACGTATAATCGTAATTAATATTAAAATCCGAGCATACAAATTGTTCTACATTTTAATCGCAATTCATCATTTATTAAGACTTAAGTAGCATGTAATTGTAAGCTGCTCGGAAGTTGGTGGCTCAAGGTTTTCTTCCTTAAATAATTGAATTGTACTCGTGCATCTTATCTGTAATAACGTTTAACAGTACGGTAAACATCTGGGGAAAATTCTAAACTCGTTGAAAAATCCTTGATGAAGGATTGAGAGACTATTCCAGCATTTATTTCTTTTCTTTCTTTTTCTCTTTTCGTATCTTTTTTTATTTTTATTTCTTTTTATCTTTTACTTTTCCACCCCTTTGTCTATCTAGTTTTCTTTGTAGAATTGAATAGTCACGGATTCAGAATTCCTGTGGTCCTTTTGTATACCGCTCTCGGTGCTAATTAAATTTCTCTTTACATCTGTCTGTCTGTCTGTCTGTCTGTCTCTCTCTCTCTCTCTCTCTCTCTTTATCCATCTCTCAAATGCATGCACATTTTTGATTCGTTCTTACTCTTCATTTTCTCTCTCTCTCTTTTTCCCCTCTTAAAAACAGACACATTTTTAATTTGTCCTCACCCTTAACTTTCCCAGTCTATATATACCTTTCATTCCCTTCTTCTATGTACACATTTGTAATTCGTTCTTATTTTTCGTGCATTTTCTTTATTTTTTCCTCATGAATTTACCTTGTTCGAATGAGTATAAATGAATTTTGAATTAGAACGTGCCTTAGAAAAATCCTTTCCTAACTAATTTGTAACGTAAGTTAAGTTCTATTTTAACTCGTTACTTATTCCACCTCCCCTTCTCCCACCTCCTGTCAAATTTTATTTCACCTAGTTGAAACATGAAAGGTCATGTTTCATTATTCTCTCTCTCTCTTTTTCTGTATCTCTCTCTGTCCCTATTTTTTTATTTTTAATTCCTACTTTCCTTTGTGTCTCTTTCTCGTAAATTTTATTGTTCTAACGATAGCGAAATGACACGCAAAACTTCGGACGTATATATGAGAAACTAAGGAAATGTGCTTTTTTTGAACACAGTTGGTAATTATTCAATTATGTTGGAAAATCAATTATCGGAAGGTAAAATCGAACTTAAACAATAGATGATGAGATAAAAATGTTAAAATATTGAAATATAAGTCTTGCTTTTATTTTGACATATTTATACGATTTTTTTTATCGTATTAATGTATTAATATCTGTTTATCTTGCATCTACTCTTTAAAAAAATGTACTTTTTACATAATTTCTTACGTATGAAAAATATTAAAAAATGTTTTAATTAGAAGAAAATGATAACAAAATCAACACCCTAATTTCTTCGATTTTCTCGAAATTCTAATTTATTTTTATAATCCAACATTTACCCTAATCTCATCTGATTATGTTGGATTAAAATCTTTTTCTTTTTGTTACAGGTAAGAGAGCACATTATTACACACAATCAAGAATAAATTGAGCAGAATCTACATGGCACGTAAGTTTCAACGATTAAGTTAACGTTAATTATTTCGTTTAATTTTGTTTCTCTCTTTTTTGCGTTTAATTTCCCCCCCCCCCCCAATAATAGAGATGAATTTATGATAATTCGATAGTGGCGATCATCAAACGATCAAAAAAAATTTGATTGTTAAAAATATCTATGATGGAGAACTATAACACCAATTTCAATTAAGATGATACTCGAGGATGAAAATTGTAATTTGTTGGATCTCGATGAAGTTCATGAGAGGTCCATTCCTTGCGCCCTAGCAATTTTCCTCATCGAAAATTTGGTTTTTGCGAGGAAAAGAGGACGGAGAGTTTAAACGCTTTAATAACAATATATTTGAAAACTGTTGATGGAAACATAACAAAGTTTCCTGTTTTTCGAAACTTTCCAACAGCTTTTCGTTCATATCGTGCGATTTCCTTCTCTAGAGATTACGTATCTATCTATCTATCTATCTATCCATCGATCCATCGATCCATCGATCCATCGACTCATCGATCCATCGATCCATCGATCCATCATTTAACACTTACTTTTCTGTGTTAATAAATTTTAAACAAACTTTAACAAAAGTTTAAGTTTAAGCTAAGTTGAGTTAAGTAACTACGCGAATGGTTCGAACTATTGCACGTTTTATTGTCTCTGTTATATGTCTGATAACAAATTCGACAGAATTCCATTAAAAGAAAAAAGAAAGAAAGGGGTTACGTTCGACTGATATATCGAAGTAACTTTGGATACGAAGCTCTGTGTCTTTAATTTTCCTCATGTTTCTTATTTTTTCACAAAAATACTGTAGGAACGATGGATTAATAAGCACGAAACCATCTTCGTCACTGTCTAAAGTAGCAACGCGATAAATTATCCCTTTTTCTCCTTCTCTTTTTCTCTTCCTTTCAATGTTTTTTCCGTTAAACTTCCGGTTTGGCATATTTCGTGTTCGCCATCGCGAATCTTTCAATAATTTACAATTTCGATTTTTTTAAGAACTTTTTTAACATTGTAGAAAAACGTAACGTGTTGTTTTTTTTTCACAAAGTAACATTTTAATATACTTGCGTCATGCATGAAAATGTTATAGCTAAAAAAGAAATACTGAATTGTAAATAAAAATACATATAATAAAATTGCAAACGTACAATAATATTTACTATTTGATTAAATTAATATTTATCGATGCCTTCGTGCGTATTGGATTTTCAATTTGAAAATATCTAACGTTTACTACAATTCATATTTTTTGCCGGAATGTGACGAGGAATTTAAACAAATTTTATTTTTATTGGAGAAAAATAATAAAAGTCTTTTGAAAAAATTAAACACTCGGATTCGAGTTTTCTAGGATAATAATTTCAACAAAAAACTTAAGAAAAGAATCATTTTAGACAATGTATGCTTTTATTCGATCAATAAATTACCCAGCTCGAGGTAGCTGTCTAGGCGCTTAAAAATCAGGATATACAGGACAATCATCCTACCGGTAGTCCTTTATGGTAGCGAAACGTTGTCGCTTACGTTGCGAGACAAAAAGAAATTTATAGTTTTCGGAAACAAAGTCTTCGTAAAATCTTCGATGCAAAACGCTATAAGGAAATGGGCGAATGGAGAAAACTCCATAACGTAGAAGTACACCTACTGTACAACAAACCGAACATTATTAACGTCATAAAATCAAGCCGATTAACCCATTAACTGCCAAGTTTTTGTTGTTGAAGTTTTTGGCCGGATAAGTCATGTATATGCACAAAAGTTTGTGTAGCAGTATAATTATATTCGAATTGTTTTGTCTTGAAAATATTTAATATTTTTGAAAAAGTCCCAAATGGGAATTGTGTCAGGTTGCATGAAAGAAAACTAATAGGAAACTAATTTTTTTATTATATGCGTTTTCTCATACATACAAGCATAGATATTATTTATGCCATTTTTTCATACAGTCCACAAATAACCCGACATTTCATTTGCCACATGTTTTCTTTCATTTGTTTTGCACACTGCGCCTTTTCTTTGTTTTCTTTCAAGAGTTCTTTCTAAGTAATGCCCTATTGGGTCCGTCCTTACGCTTTTGGGAACACGTTTCGACGCTTGCTTTTGTAGAGAAGGTCTACCATGATTTTTAGGATTAAAAGGAGATGCTCGCTGCAAATATGCTCGTGCGATATTTTGTCGAAATTCCAACAATAGCATGGCTTTGTTAGCATGGCAATATAGTACGTAGACGTTTACAACTGTTGTCATTATCTCTTCATCAAATACAGTTTTAAAACCCTCAATAGATGTCTTTCCTTCTAATTACTGCTTTATTTGTGATCGAACATTCTCAATGTCATTATCATTTCCAAGTATTTTTACAAAGTCCTGTCTTACTTTTTGCCAATCTAAATTTGTTTCTTGACTCTTCCTATTAGTTTGTTTTATACGTTATCGTTTTTGTACAGTTCTAGTTACATTGTTGTTATTAGAGACTGTGCTTGCAGAAGCTATACTCAGAGCACTCGAATGAACTTCTAGCCTACCGGGAACATCTCTGGGACAGCTGTCTTCTAATGTAGTCTCATCAATTCCTTCGATATCCGAAACAATATCGACTTTATCAAAAGGAAGTTCAACAATATCAACAGTAGTACCATCACCGTCACTTTCAAAGAAATTAGGGTCATCTACAGCCTCTTCTAATTCGGCAAGCGTAAAAACTTCCTAGTACCCATCTCTCATCAAATAAAAATAAACCCTATGAGAGAGAAAAAGAAACTTGATATCAGCCACAATCCCCAAATAGGTATTGTTATAAAATGATCAATAAAATCATTTCAATAAAAAACAAAAGACTGAGTAAGTAACAGATCGTTACTATAACCTCTAAATTACATATTTATCCACGGTATTTCATTATAATATAAAAACCACACCAAAAATATAATGCTTCAAGTATGACAATTCTATTCTGGTCAACTTACAGACGAATTTCAAATTTATTCGTTTATTGTAACGAAACGAAGCACAGAATACACACTTTCCGCCACCCACAATACTAACTGAAATATATAAAATGAAACAAAACAGTCGCGCGTACCAAATATATTTTTGGCGCTGAGTGGTGTACGTAAAATTGAGGATCGTGGTAGCTAATGGGTGTTAAGATGAGCTGGTCACGTGGCGCGCAGGGGGAAGGATCGAACGGCGCATAAAATACTGGTTGTTATACCGAACGGGAAAAGACCACTAGGTAGACCGAGACGTAGATGGGACGACAATATTATTTCGGAATCTTAACCGCTTCGCTGGCACAGACGAGTTATCTGTCAACGACGAAACTGCTTCTACAAGGTCACAGACCTATTATTCCGCACTGCGGTACCGTTTGTGTATTGCCACAGACATATCTCGCGTGCTCCATTATTAACTTAAGAACTTTAATTCGGAAAAGCGGTAATTTTGGTAAGGGTATATAATAAAGCAAAGCTTTGATTTAAGGATATTTGAAATTTATTATTTCTCTGTATGGTACAATTCAAAGCAAGGAATTGCATATAACGCGATATCACAATTCTTACAATAATAGCTAGTTTCCTTACGAATCGATGCTGTTTTGCACCATACACAACGCTTCGTAAGATAAAATGTTTTTTTGTTGAAGGTATTTTCTTTAAGGAACATCTGGATTGAAAGCGAAGCGGATGGAAATGATTCTTGTTTCCTTTCTGTTGAAAATTATTTTCTTAGTTATGGTATATTACGACTGTGATCTTGTACAAGCAGTTTCGTTGTGGTGAGATAATTCGTCTGTGACCTTGTACAAGCAGTTTCGTCGTCGCGAGATAACTCGTCCGTGTTAGCGAAGCGGTTAAAGAAATAGGCTACGAGGACCGCGAATGGAGGAGACACGCTCAGGGACGGGAACACTGGTGGGATTTGGTATTTGCGGCAATGAACTTTTGAGTTTCTAATGCCAATTAATAATAATAATAATAATAATAATAATAATAATAATAATAATAATTTCAATAAACAAACAAGTAAATCTTAAATTTCCATTTCTATTTATTGTCGAATTGTGAGTCGCGTTAGTATCGATATAGATTCTATCTTGACATTGTTTATTCCAGATGCGAATGGACGATAAATCGAATATCGATACTCGTACCATGCCAGGAATTCTAACAACGTCGAAATTAACCTATGCGGCAAACCAACCATTTCCAAACAGTTGAAAGTTGTCGTTTGTACTTGTCCAAAATAGTTACGATTCTTTCAAGATTTTCCCTTTTTTACCCCTTAACACCCTATATTTCCCCCATCTCCCCCTCATAACACGTTTTATATATTTACTTTTGTCCTCGTTTTTTTTTCAAGGTTAAACCTTTTAAACTTTTTTAGGTTCATAGGAAAAACCGATAACTTTCCCATAAGTTTTACGAATTAATTGCAAAATCACATTTCCGTTTTAATTATTTTATTTTATTTCCTTGTAACCTTCATGGTATATTGTATTTACGTCATAACCTGTTGCTTCCGTTAACAAGAGAAAAGTGAATATAATTTATTTCGAAATCGTAAGAGTGATGAGGAAAAAAAAGTATGTTAATAATGTGTTTGATATAGTAAGGAAAGTAGCACAAAAACAGAGAATGAATCATGGTTCTATTTTTAAAAAAGGTTATGATAACGGTATAGGAAAAATGTAGGCAAATTAATTTCATTATAATGTAATAATAAGATTATTATTTTGATCGTTCAGTAATTCGAAAATAATTTGGACATCTGTGCGTAATACAATGAAAACATCTATCCTTCCTATCTCTATCTATGTTCAATTCTATAGTTGTTGTCTGTACTTGGAACACTCAAACTGCAAGTGCACCTGGTATTAACTCGGATTTAACCCGGTCTCATCCTTCTCTAATTGTAATCACACTCGGTCTCGTTGATTGACGCGTAGCAACGTCATAATAACGAACAGCAGCACTTACAGCATCCACCGGGTTCCACAATATTCTAAAATATACCATTTAATGTGTTGTTCATATATGTGAATTAGAGTGGTCGTTATTTATCTTTCTGAAAAATGTTGACGAATGCAATCCCAACTATCCCATTCCCTTTAATTCCGCTGGAAATAATATTTCATATTCTCGAATTTATATTTAAATTTAAATTATAAATCTCCGAAAATACAATGTGAAATATTACGCGTGACTAAAAATATTTAATACAAAAATAAACAAACTTTCTCGAATACACTTTCTTAATTTGTTTTAATAAATGATATTTAAAAAGTTTTCTTAAATTCGTTTTATTTGAATTGTATTATATAAAAGAAAAAAGTATACGCCATCGAATTCGAATTGAATTTTACGCTGGTTCGGGAAGATTTCACGGTTTTTGTTTCAATCATATTACGTTAGAAATAACTCATATAACTTATAATATTAATAATATTTTTCAAGGAAATTTTGGAGAATGCAATAAATTACTTTGATTGTATTATAATTTATAATTTTTAAAATACAATTATCAAAGATTTTCACTCTTATGTATATAATAAATATTTATTTTTAAAATAAATATATGAAATCTCAATTACGTTTTTTGATGTCATGCGGTATCTAACACAAAACATGCATTACGCATATATTATAAGTTATTCGAAGACATTGTGTTAATATTAAGATGAAAAGGTCTTATATTTAAGGATAATTTCTTTTTTAAACAATTTTTTCGAGTTTGAATTGCGAAATATATTCGGATATAAAGTAACGACCACACTAATACATAAATAGTGTAGTATATCTTTATCTTTGTCTATCTATATAAAGAGATCTATAAAATGTATTACTCGGCAAGGGAATGAGGATAAAGGTCTACCTGGATAGATAGAAATGAGATAGAAAGAAAGAAAAAAGAATCATATAACACGGAAAAAAAGAATGTTTCTAGGCTTTTTTATGGCGCGCGCAGTTTTCCATTTGATGCAGCAAAATACGAGGACATGCGGACGTACCATGAAAATATGCTGAAACAGAAACCATTAACCTCGGCTTATAGGACCTTCGTATTATGTTATTGACGATATTTGTTCATTCATTCATTTTTTTCCTTTTATTATTTTTTTTTCATTCTGTCGTGTGAAAAGAAAAAGGAAAATTTTCTGCACTTTTTATTACATCGACAATGATTCAAAAATGCGATGTTCTAAGAAGATTTTTCTTTTTATTTTCCGAATATCCATCGTTTCTCATAATACGCCTCATTTATTATTTTTCATTTATTTTCCAAACAATAGAAAAACTATTTTTTCTTTTAAAGGAAGAATAGTTAGGAGTTGTTAACTATATTCTAACGTGAACTATCTCGATAGTAATACAATCTACATTTTGCGGTATATTTCGTAGACCGCGTGCACTCGGTACGCTAACGTGCTTGCGGAATGCATTATGGAAACCGCAACGCGTATTGAATGCAACTGTGTGCTAGGATGCACATGGCGAATCATAACCACGCTCGAATACGATCCCAATGCATCCTTCTATACTGACAACGATATATATTCAAGATATATCTTTGCTAATCCATTAAGTATCTTTGTTTGACAATAAACAAAGCTTTTGACTTTGCTTTTAGGTTAATTAAAACAGACAATGCTATGCAATTGTTACTTATAATTAATATTTTAATATATATTAATTAAAACTATATTTATATTTATTTTCAATATTAAGTTTTATTAAACATTAATAAAGTAATATTTAATAAAATTAATCTTTATGCTAGAGATTTTTGTTTGGAAAACTAGATTTTTAATTTTTTGTTATTATTTTCTAATGTCAATGTTTCATTCGAAAAAAAAGACAATTAATGTAATTAAACTTCTTAAATCTTTTTAAGGATTTCCTTCTAAATAAAAAAAAGAAATAATTGTAGTTTGATATTAATGAGACTGAGAATCAACACGTGGTTGCGACTTGCATTCGACGCACGAATTCTATTTTTAAAATGAGAAACAAAAGGCTGGGAACACGTTCGAATTTACTTGCGAAAAATATTAAAACTGTGATGTGTAGTAGAAATCAAGTCCTCTCTCTCTCTTTTCTCTTCCTACATTGTTGCTTTATTTAATAAAGATATCGCAAATGGAAATTTTTCATCATCGACTTAATAATATTCCACGACAAAAAAAAAACAGAAATCCTAAAAATTTCAAAAAAATAAATAAAAAGAAAAAGAATCATGTGTGCAAATCACGCGTGTTAGAAGTGAAACCTTCAAAAAACTAAGTTTTGAGAGAATGAGACGAATGCACAGTTTCAAGAGTAAGATAATTGTAGGATTTATTTATTATAATATTATTACTGTAAGATTTATTGAATTGAATAGAAGTATTTATTACAATAAAACAAATACTTAAATATTAAGATTTAATTTAACAAGAATAAAGAGATAGAAATCGAAATAGTAAGTCACAATAGTTAGAAATTTGAAACTCGTAATTGTACTCGTATTACACTCGTTCACTCACAACTAGTCGTACCGAATCAAGAAGGCGCTCGCTGCCTTTTCCACCGTGTTTATATACGGGGCATTCCACGTCAAATCGGCCACTTTTGATCCCGACCCCTTTTGATTTGGCTGAAAGTTTTTTATCCTATTCTACCCTATGAAAAACAATTTTCAGAATTTTTTCAAATTTTTTTACCATCCATGAAATTTAAATCCATTACCATCCATTTAAAATCCATGAAATTTTCGCATTTTTTAAGAAAAACCGTTATTTTCTCGAAGTTTGCCATTCTTCATTTTTTTTTTAATTTCTAAAAAAAAACTTTGACTTATTCTGCGATTATCCCCGCCAGTCCCAGAGTGGGCCGAGTTAGTTTTTTATTTTTTTTTATTTGATTGAAAAAAAATTTTTCAATTTTCAAAATTTAAAATGTTATTTTTTGAAAAACTTTGTTTTTTGAGACTATAAATTAAGTATAGCATATTGTAAAATTGTTTAATTGCATTAATTTAATTTAAAAAAAATTAAATTTAAAATTTTGGAAATTTAAATAAAGATATATTTATATACCTTCCAGACTCATACAGACTAACATACTTACACAACTTAGAAAGCAAACTACACACCTTCTTTCTTTCTTTATTTCGACCGTCGGTTCGTTTGTACGTTATTCTTTTGTCGCCTACCTATACGCCTATCTCAGTTTATTCTTCTACCTTTCTATCGCTCCTACCTACAAACAGGTTTAGTATCGAAATTATATGAGTCCATGCTTCATAGTATGCAGTCGCACACAACACACACATATATTAGTCCAGTCAAAATAGCCCTGAAATCGGGTTTTTGAGCTATACGGCTGAAAAAATATGGAAATTATCAGAAAAATGCGTACAAAACTGTGGGCAAAGTAAAAAAGTTTTCAACCACCGGGAAAGGGGTGAAAAAAATTAAAAACTACCCCAAAATACGATTTTTGGATTATATGTTGAAAATATCAAAAAAAGTTTCAAATAAAAGTTGTAGAGCATAAAATTTTAGGCCTATCACTCTCAGACCATTTTTCCCCTAAAACGCACCCTTTCACCCCTACGACGGTTCAAAGTACTCAAAAAATGAAAATTCAATAAAAAATATAAAAACTGGACTTTTAAAAATTTTTTTTTTTAATTATCTTTAAAAAACTACAAAGAACAATCGTAGGGAAACAAAAAATTTTTTTTCATCCCTTCTATTAAAAATCAAGGGGTGAAAACGGTTTTTGCTCGATATTTCGCTTAAAACGGGTTATTTAAAAAAAATTTCTTTTTCATATGAATTTTTAATTTATTTTTTAAATTTTGGTGTTGAATTTATATTTATAAATATTTACCTGTAGGAAATATCCCAATTTAAAGACAGGTAATTATTCCCTTAGTCCTACGCCTTTGTAGAAGGAAACAGAAAATGAAGCTATCCTGCTCTTACTCATTGTGACGTAGTTCGCCATGGCACGCATGCGCAAACTCTTAGTTTACATGCGTGCAAGAGAGATAGTCAACCTATGTTAGTTTCGTCCAAATATAAACAGTATAACGCGTTAAAATACTTTTTCTTAAATATATTCTCTTTTTCTTCTATATTCTCTATAGCTCGAGAGTCTCGCGCGCATCTGTGACAGCATGATAGATTTTTGAAAATATCTCAAAAAGTAAGCGAGATAAAGCGATTTTGTATTAATTATGTTTTGCAGACAATTTTATTTGCTACAAAAAAGGTTCAGTACTAAAATATTTTATCTTCCTCATTTTTCGAGATATATTAAAAAAATTAAAAAACTATTCCCACCTTTTCTTACATTTTTGAAAATATCTCAAAAAGTAAGCGAGATAAAGCGATTTTGTATTAATTATGTTTTGTAGACAATTTTATTTGCTACAACAAAGGTTCAGTACTAAAATATTTTATCTTCCTCATTTTTCGAGATATATTTAAAAAAATATAATTACTCTCTTACCTGATACTTTTTATTAAGTTTCACCACTGACAAGGACAGCGCAAGGTCTTGCCCTCTCGGATTTTGTTCAAATTTTGCAGGATGATAGATTTTGCTTACCTTTTTACGAATATATATGGTTATAGGAGCCACTACTCAATAATTTTTGAGATATTTGCAATTAAAAATGCTTATGATACTATCTAGTGTTTAAATTTACTTCTGAAGTAAGCAATGGTATATAATAGGTTTAGGATAATGACAACGATTCGGCGATTCGTTCCAATAGTGGCCGAGTCTTTTAGGGTTCGAATCTTGGGAGGTAAATTTTTTTTTTTTTCTATTTTTATATGTAAAGATACATAATAGAGTTTAAATAAGTTGAAAATAAAATGTCTTAAATGACTAGAAACCTTATAAGAGTTTTTTTTTTATTAGCATTAAGGTGGGAATAGTTTTTTAATTTTTTTAATATATCTCGAAAAATGAGGAAGATAAAATATTTTAGTACTGAACCTTTTTTGTAGCAAATAAAATTGTCTGCAAAACATAATTAATACAAAATCGCTTTATCTCGCTTACTTTTTGAGATATTTTCAAAAATCTATCATGCTGTCACAGATGCGCGCGAGACTCTCGAGCTATAGAGAATATAGAAGAAAAAGAGAATATATTTAAGAAAAAGTATTTTAACGCGTTATACTGTTTATATTTGGACGAAACTAACATAGGTTGACTATCTCTCTTGCACGCATGTAAACTAAGAGTTTGCGCATGCGTGCCATGGCGAACTACGTCACAATGAGTAAGAGCAGGATAGCTTCATTTTCTGTTTCCTTCTACAAAGGCGTAGGACTAAGGGAATAATTACCTGTCTTTAAATTGGGATATTTCCTACAGGTAAATATTTATAAATATAAATTCAACACCAAAATTTAAAAAATAAATTAAAAATTCATATGAAAAAAGAAATTTTTTTTAAATAACCCGTTTTAAGCGAAATATCGAGCAAAAACCGTTTTCACCCCTTGATTTTTAATAGAAGGGATGAAAAAAAATTTTTTGTTTCCCTACGATTGTTCTTTGTAGTTTTTTAAAGATAATTAAAAAAAAAAATTTTTAAAAGTCCAGTTTTTATATTTTTTATTGAATTTTCATTTTTTGAGTACTTTGAACCGTCGTAGGGGTGAAAGGGTGCGTTTTAGGGGAAAAATGGTCTGAGAGTGATAGGCCTAAAATTTTATGCTCTACAACTTTTATTTGAAACTTTTTTTGATATTTTCAACATATAATCCAAAAATCGTATTTTGGGGTAGTTTTTAATTTTTTTCACCCCTTTCCCGGTGGTTGAAAACTTTTTTACTTTGCCCACAGTTTTGTACGCATTTTTCTGATAATTTCCATATTTTTTCAGCCGTATAGCTCAAAAACCCGATTTCAGGGCTATTTTGACTGGACTATATAACTAGGAGCGATAACTACGAAGCATAGCATAAAGAGGAGACCGAGAATAGGAAAAACTGTATAGCTATATTCTGTCTCATTCTCTCGCAGGCTCAATCCTATATGTTTGTCTCTTTTTCTCTTTTTACTGAGTATCGTGGTCGCTGCATCGAACCGCTGCATCGCTGCCGTGTTTCAATTTTTCAAATCATTCCCTATTCTAAAGAAGTTTTCACTTCAATAAAAGTTTCAAACAATTGTCGTATTAAACGTAAAATTTGACCGGTCATTAACGAATGGTCCAAATGAAAACTTTAATCAAAGATAAGGAAGAAGAAGAAGAAGGCGAAATAAATTTTCAACGTAAAATTTCATCGTCTTTTACCATTTTTTCGCAAGCAATTTCTTCATCGTTGTTGGTAGAGACTAGTTGGATAGGAAGGTACGAAAGATAGATAGATAGAGATAGATAGATAGAGAGAGAGAGAGAGAGAGAGAGAGAAAGAGAGAGAGGCGTTGTAGAAGTTCTGCAAAATTGCTGTAATTGGTAATCTGCACAATTAGCTCACGTCTGGGTGCTTCCTTCTCGGACGGAAAGATTCAAGGGAAAGCTAATTTTCGAATTTCTCTGTCTCTATCTATTTTTCTGTCCTCTCTCTTATCCATCTACCGTCCTTCTCTCACTTCGTGGCAAACCACGATCAGAGATCTCTTGCCAAGGACCTTACTAAAATTCCATAGACTTTACTATGGAATATAAATGCTTTCTTCGTTTGCTTATTTTATTTCAAAACCGTTTTTATTTTTCTTTCTTTCTTTTTTCTTTTATTTTATCTCTCTATTTCTCTCTTTCTCTCTCTTTCTCTTTCTCTTTTCCTCTCTCTTTTTCGTCCCAACATCGTTAGCAACGATCTGGACATTTTATCTTTTATTTTCGCTTAATTTCCAAAGTAGATATCCTTCGTGACAGATAAAAGGATAATCGGGATAGGAGTTGATTCATCTTAGATAGAACGAATATATTCTACGTCAAATTTCGATTGAATTTAATTCAATCAATCAAGAGAGTTATTATCCACAGAAAAAATTTCATTATTCTTTATCAACTTTAAACCTATCCATGCGCTCTTAAATGACCGTATTCTATAATTTTTAAAAATCCAGTAATTTATAAAAAATTCTGTAAAAACGCATAAAATATACATTATTCATTTCTAAATGAAAAAAATGCTCGGTTCACTATCTAATTAGCTAAAATCTCATTCTGTATATTAAGATTAATATTTTTTTGAGATAGATATAGGTATACAAATGTTGGTTAATTTATAGTGTTAAAATTAATGTACAGTAAAAAAAGAAAAAACGAAAGAAGTTCCATTTTGAGTTCAAAATTATTATTTTCTTTTTTCTTTTTTTTTTTTTTAATTTACATTTGAGGAGAATTTTAAGCAAGAAACTTTAATTCGTGCTAATATTTTTTTTCGGCCTCGGTCTTTCTCTCCTTATTTTATTTCCTTTTCTTTTTTAATTTGATTCTTTTCCAATCAAGATTCTTTCGAAGCTTCCATCGAAAAGAAAAAAAGAACATTCTAATTTATGATTATTTATGATTTTTTCTGAATGGTATTTATCGTTCATTTACATTTTATTGTTTATATTATCTAGTTATTCTTTTTTTTTAATTATTATTATTATTAATATTTAGGAAAATCATGAGATAAACGATTTTATAATTTTATGATAATTATCGAAATTGATTTTGGTTGAAATTTGTAAACAATTGTCCTTCGAAAATGTTTGTAGAATTCACGAAGATTGATTGCAAAACGAGCTAGTAATTCCTATCTATCTATCGGGATATTCGGATCAAATAGTTGGAGGAGGCGTGACGAATAACACGTGCGTCAGAAACACAAGTCCAGCTTTCTTGATAATCGAAGGCTTACCTTTATTAGAACGATCCTAACGTCAGGGATATTCACAAAATACCGGTTCTTATTAGACAAACGATAAATCGATTTGTCAATATTTGCCCTTCTTTTTATTCCTTAATAACTGATTTAAAATTTATCTAAACTGATATCTTCGTAGGTACACAAATTGCAAGCACAATTATTATTGCATTTTACTTTTAACTAAATTACAAAAATATCTTATCTACGATATCAACATATGCACAAATATATTTGCTTTACGAATAAATAATATCAATGTTTTTTTTTTTAATATACTAATCATTGTATATTTCGAAAACCAGTACGAAAAAATTACTTACACATAAAATATTTGAAAAGTTCGATATAAAATATTAATAATTTCAAATACAAAATAATTCGAATTTTTCAATACAAAATTAAATTAATATAAATATAAATTATTAATAAAGGGTATTACTTATTAGCAAATGCAAAAAATAAATTTGAATTCCTAAAAAAGAAAAATTCATTCGATACCCTTAATCATTGATCATAATTTAGTAATTCGAGATGAAATCGAAAAAAAGGAAAGAAAAGAAAAAGAAGTTTCGCTTTCGTACGGTCTCGCGACTATACAGGGTGGGGCAATAACTATTAGCACCACAGATATCTTCGAAACTATAAGGTTCACAGAAATATATGCTGAAATAAAATTGCACAGTACATAGGGGGCCATCCGATAGCGATAATAGTTTTTTTGCAGGTGGAGGTACTTTGGACATTTGAAAGTCGCCTCCATTTTTTCAAATGGATCGGTATGTTTTTGTTTCTGTATCATGATAGAGGAGCTTAAAACGAGTTCAACGACCTATCACATAAGGTCATTGAAGGTCATAGAAAGTACATAAAAGTGATAATTATTTTATCAATGGAAATTTGAATGGCAACATCTACGCTAATTTTATCAAGGATACATTGGGTCTTCTGCTAGAGGAGTTACCTTTACTTACACGACCAACCATGTGGTATCAACATGATGGATGTCCAGCACATTATTCATTGATTGTACGAAGAGAACTTGATGAAAAATTTCGAAATCGTTGGCGATAATACTTACAGTTATGGCAGTAAATAAAATTATACGTTTAGTAGGTGTTCGAAATGATGACCATCAGTATCAATGCAACATTGAATTCTTTTTACGATTGATTGACTTGCAAGTCTTACAGTGTCAGAACTTATTGATGTACAGGCTGCAATAATTCTTTGTTGCATGTCGTAGAGTGTAGTTGGTACTTCTTTGTACACTTTATCTTTCAGTGTTCCCCATAGAAAGAAATCTTGAGGTGTTAAGTCTGGGGAACGAGCTGGCCACGATATTGGACAGCCGCGTCCAATCCAACGATTTCGAAATTTTTCATCGAGTTCTCTTCGTGCAATCAATGAATAATGTGCTGGACATCCATCATGTTGATACCACATGGTTTGTCGTGTAAGTAAAGGTAATTCCTCTAGCAGAAGACCTAATGTATCCTTGATAAAATTAGCGTAGATGTTGCCATTCAAATTTCCATTGATAAAATAATTATCACTTTTATGTACTTTCTATGACCTTCAATGACCTTATGTGATAGGTCGTTGAACTCGTTTTAAGCTCCTCTATCATGATACAGAAACAAAACCATACCGATCCATTTGAAAAAATGGAGGTGACCTTCAAATGTCCAAAGTACCTCCACCTGCAAAAAAACTATTATCTCTATCGGATGGCCCCCTTTGTACTGTGCAATTTTATTTCAGCAAATATTTCTGTGAACCTTATAGTTTCGAAGATATCTGTGGTGCTAATAGTTATTGCCCTACCCTGTATACTTGATGAATTACGGGGTTATACGCAGTTGCGAGGCTCAAAAAAGACGTTTTTTTTTTATGAATGTTTTATAGAAACAGTTTTTATTTATCAATTACAAGTGATGGTAATTCAAATAGAGCCTACTTTTAAGAATACAATAGTGCGTCGATCATGTAAAAATATTGATGTGCACCGCTCCTGTAGATGATCTCCCGAACGACCTCCAAAAAAAGGCGCTTGACGGTGATCTCCATTTCGGCGATTTGGATAATCTGAAATAAAAAAATATGGTGGATTCTTTTAAAGGATAGATTAATGCAGGTAGTGGACGAAAGAATAATAAAAATTATAATTTTTGACAAAATGGTATTTATTTGAAAAAAATTTTTCGTTTTTGACTGAAATTTTCGCTCCAAATTGATAAAAAAATCGTCCAATACCTGAGGAATATATATGAGAAGATTGTGTAAAAATATGAGACCGATCGGTTGAGCCATTTCTGAGAAATCGAAATCACCGACTTTGAAAACACCGTTTTGAGAAAAACGCGTTTAAAGTTTCAGAAGTAGTTTACACATAGTTAAAATTTTTTTTCTTCAACTTACATGGTATCATCTATTTCAAGGCCATAAGAGGGACCCTTTGCCGTATCGGTAGCTTCTAATAAGTCCAACTAGTGTTGTCGTCGAGCCATTCTTCCTTCTCGCGTGCTCCCATGCGCTCTCGCGTCGGAGATCATCATACGCTCTGCGTCCTCTTTGTCGACATAAGCATGAGCTGCGGTACATAATGAAAGTCCTAATGCACTCATAAAGTACAGTAATGATTTTGTACCTTCATTAAACATTCCAGTTGCAATGTAAGCCGCTATTTCAACAACTTTAGAGCCACATGGAACAATTTTTGGAGTTATTTTCCATATTAACTGATTATAACTCTCATTATTATTTTGTGTAAATCCACCAACACACCTTTCCAATAATTTTACGTTGCTAAAGTCTTCATAAAATGGATATATAGATTTAGCAACATCAGCTAGTAAAGTAGGATAATCATGGGTGTAAGAAGATAATGTGTCTATTGCTAGCGCTTGCTGCCAACTACACCATTAACACGATTTTCACACTTATCACACACTACACGAGTTTGAAACCAAGTCTACGGGAATAAGCATTTTCAAATTTTATTTTTCCGTCACAAGAGTTACATTTCACCTAATCACTTATCTCAGCAAATACTTAATATTTAGATAAACAATATTTTATCTCTGCTGCCTATCGTATTTAATGATATTTTATTTCATAGGCTTATCGCAGGATGTTTCACAGAAATTGAATATTATAGAAAATAACAAATATAAAGTTTATAGTCTACAAAAGATTTGTGGTACGGCGAAAGATTTAGTACTGAACGCACGACTTTACACTTTGTCGTGGCCTTAACCCTTTCGCTACGAGCGTCGCCCATAAGCGACATCCGCGCGATGTCCTGTGTGTACGAGCGTCGCCTATAGACGATGTCAGCCACCTGACCTCAGACCGGCAATTTTTTTTACGCATACTGCACGTCGATTGCACTTGTCTCATTCTCTGGTCTGCTCACGCGACACGGTGGCCCGTTCAGTGGCGTCACTCCGACGGAGAACACTTCCGTAGCGAAAGGGTTAAAAATTCAGGTATATCTCCGAAAATATTTATCGGATTAGCTTCAAATTTTCAGAGAATATAATTAAATATATGTACATTCCGAAAATGCAAAAAAAAAAAAAATCGATTTCATAAAAATTCTCTAACTGCGTATAACCCCTTACAGCAAGTTCTCTTACGATTCATCTTACGTAGCTTTCCATTCGTAGGCGGGTTGAATGAAAGAACACTTTGGTAGAAAGAATATATTTCTCTTGGGGGATCCCATTGCCTTTTTCGTTGAAAAGTAACCGGAAGGAATACCCTTCGAGCATGTGTATTTCTCTGTACGTTTTGTTTTATTTGTGTGTGTGTGTGTTATTTCAGAAGGAAGAACACTTAAAGAGAGAAAGAGACGGAAAGCGAATACGTAGATGTGTGTGGGTGAGAAATAAAGGGTAGAAGGGAAAGAAAAATCAGAGATAACGTTTAGAAAAGAAATAAGAACTTCGTGGTGTTGTATATTCTTTTGTTTTTCCTTTTTCTTTGTTTTCTTGTTTTGTTTTGTTTTTATTTTATTTTTCCACCCTTTTCTTTCTCCGTCTCTTACTATTTTATTTTCTTTCTTTCTCTTTCTCGGAACTTTTTCGCGCGTTTCTACACTAACATCGATAACAATGAGAAGACTTTGAAGTCCCAACTAGACAGCTCTGGCTTTCCTTCTGTTCGCATTTCAGTTCTTTATCAGAGGCGTTTGAAACGAAAGGGAGACTCAGAAAAAGCATGAGAACAAATAATTAAAGAGAAAGAGGAGGAGTGGATGAAGGTAGTAGGGTGAGAGGGAGAAAAAAAGCTCTTGCTAGACATCAAAGTACTTTGTTGCATCGAACTCTCTCGCTTGCCATTTAAATTTCTACCCCCAACGAGATTGAAGCTTACTCCTTTTTTCCCCTTTTTTCTTTATGTATGGCTGTCTTTTTTTTCTTTTTCTTTTTCAAATGTCGAAATTAACATCGGAAAAAAAGTCTTATCGGATATATCAGAATCGAAAAATTTCGAGTTTGAACGAATTGGGAATTATATAAATTTTGGAAGTGTAAATTACTTTAATACGAATTTCATTTTTATTTGTTAGTTTTATTTATTTACACGTTCTTTAATATCGAATAACGAAGAGAAAAGCTCTCTTATAATATTTTATAATACATTATTATGTGCGTACATTTTGTTTTATATATATATATATATATATATATATATATATATATATATATATATATATATACTTAGGCTTTCTTTAGGTTCTTTTATCGTCTTTCTTATCTTTTTCGTTTAATAAGAAATAATAGAATCGATCGTAGAAAAATCTTAAATGTATGTATGTACGCAGAAAAACGAGAAAGTATTAAGTATATGTATAAAATGAAAAAGTACCCTTGTTTTTATTTCGTTTTTTTATTATTCTTTCACAAATTTTTCATTATTTCATACTTGTTTTTATCTGTAAAATGTTTAACGATCTTATCACGTTGATTATCTAAACGTTCTTCTTATTCTTGTTCATAATTTTTTTTCCTTTTTTTCTTTTATCCCTTTTTTGTTACTTAAACCGAGATTATAACTTTTGCTTATAACTTATCTTTATTTTAAGCGTACTTTGTCCCCTCGCTTTAGGTCGCAAGTCGCACGACAAAAGTATTCAGATACAGAACGAATTAGTTACGAGCGACTCTCGACTTTTAATAATCAATTTTTAAACAAGCATATTTTTTTTCTTTTCTTTTTCCTTTTCTACATTGTTTTGGTTCTTTTTTGTTCATTTAACGACTTTTCACAAATTACAATTCATCTCGAGAAGAGGTCATCGTTGAATGGTTTAAGGACGATAAATGGTACAAGGAATGATAAAATAGCAGAGGACTAAAATTATCAGTAGATTCAACATCCGCGATATTTCTCTCGGTTGTACATTTGATCATCCTTATCAACTTTCTCGTTATCTGTTTGAGGGACGGGTTTTCTTTTTATTTCGACCGCCTTCGTCATTAATAATTCCGGAAATGGGAGATAAAATCACGTCCTTCTTTCTTTCTCCTCCTCTGAGAGATGTGTTTTCACACTTATCTTTGAATAAACGTTGAAAAAAATAGAAAGAAAGTAAGACTGACAGAGAGAGAGAGAGAGAGAGAGAGAGAGAGAGAGAGAGAGAGAGAGAGAAATTTCATTCATATGAAATAATAAAAAATAAATCCTAACATTTTGATGATGACCATAATCGCTTGCTCGTAATTTCATTTTAGTATAAACACGTTCGCAATGGGATCTTAATTTAGTATCTTCGTTGTGGGATCGTACTTTCTCTCATTTGGCATCGCTGAAAAAAATGCTATGACATGACAATAGTCGACGTATCATCGGTGGTACATGCCGTCACGAATGTGTTTAACCCTTTCGCTACGGTGGGCCTCGCCGCGAAGTACCTCGTCTAGAACGGAGCGCCGTACCGAAAGTGGGAACATTAAGCGTGCGCAGTCTTTAGCATTCGGAGCCTTTTGTCTCAAAAACGACTTTGTGACATTACTTTTAGAAACAAAATGATTTGTGTTCATAATTATGTGACTATAGTCTATGACTATAGTCACCCGTCGTGTGCGGGTGTCGTTTTGTGGCGGGTGACTATAGTCACCCGTAGTAGTGAAAGGGTTAAACAAAAATATTTAGATAATAAATATTTGATAAAATAAATAAAGGGTTGAATATAATTAAAATCATACATCATGAGTATATTGTGAAAGATTTAAAAATGAAATATAAAATACGAGCGAGAAATGATAACAGTAACCAAACGAAATTCACAGTTACCGAAGTGTTAAGCATTTTTTTAAATAGATTTGAAAGTGTGAAAACATTGTCTCTGACATTTCACACTCCTCGTTGATAATAGTCCAGATTCGTCGAAATTTCGTCGTGCGAAATTATTCTCTGCAAGTCGAATACGAAAGTCGGTCACCGACCATGCGTTAATAAATGGAATAATTAATTTCGTTTTGCTTGGTAAAACGTCAGGATTATCGGTATTCCTACATACATGGTTGTACCACTCGCGGCATCGATTAATCTCAATTCGTGTGATACGAAAAGAGAGAAAGTTAAAGAGACAGAAAGAGAGACAAATTTTGACAGCGATTGCCATAATTAAGATAGTTTTATTAATTGTTCTTTTATAAGGTAATTATCTTATTCTTTTAGAAACGATTAATCATCTCACAGAAATGTATTCTTCTCATAAATACATATACTACAATAAGACTCTAATTGCATGCAGTTGATCCGATGATCCGATAAGTCAGTATGCAGACTTGATTTGCACGTAATTACATGCGATCTACTGATCAGATAATAGATAAGGAGCCACAAAATTGATTTCTTGAAATTAATTCATGTATTATAACTTGCTCCTTTACCTAACATTATATCTTGCTCCTTTTACCTCCTTTTTGTGACGTTTTGTAAAAAGAACGCAGTAGCTACATTAGATTTATTTTCTATGTGAAATATGTTCTGTTTCAATTTCAAAATATTTAACAACAAAGTTATAAGAATAAATATCAGTAATTAAACTTGAAACAAAAATTTTTATCTCTAAAAATAAAGAGAGGCCCTTTAACTTTCAAACAAACGCTTTAACAATTGTACGTCGTGTACACTTGTACATGTGTATGTCGAAATAACTTTAAGATTTTCCATATATTTTTGGTCGGAATCCTCTTCGTATGAATTTGAGAAATCATAGTAGCTTCGAAGATAGAAAAAAAAAGAAAAAGAGGGAGAAAGTAAGCTTACCAAAAATATTGGATATTTTACCACGAAATATGTGAAATTCAAGAGAGAAAGAGATAGAGAAATGAAGAAGGGCTGTAGGGTTCGTAAGTTATGAGTTGTCACTTGTATTCGAGTCGCTGAAAAGTAGGAACCTTCGATAAGAAAAAACTTTGAAGAACCGTAAAGTATTGTTTACGTATGATACATGTATGCACATTTATACCAATTTTATTATTTTCTATTATTTATTATCGTACGAATGGTAAAAAAGAACTAAATTAACTCTGCAGGTTAAAAGGTTACTGGCTTATCAATCGTAAAATCGTATTTAATACAAACTCGTTTGTCCACACACACACACACACACACACACACACACACACACACACACACACACACACACACACACACACACACACACACACACACACACACACACACACACACACACACACACACACACAATATGTGTATTTTTCTCTGTCTCTCTTTTCCTATTTCTCTCTCTGCTTCATCAAATTATCTAATTTTCTCTACTGCAATACAGTGGTTGACAGATATGTAAACTTATCATATACAAATACATATATATTTATTTAGATACCCTACAATCCGAAAATTTGTATTGTATTTTACTATGCAATTTGGAAAGTTACACAATTTACTAACATCTATTGCGATAGAAATAGCTGTGTTTTTTTATCAATGAACATTTAAATAAATACACAGAATTGAAATAGATTAGCGTGAAATAATATTAATTTATAGCAGACGATTCTTCAAACGTGATCCTATTCAAAAACCGTGGACGATAAAGATGGGAGGATTGAATGCAATTTTTGTCTCTTGACTATCTTTTTTTTCTCTCTCTCTCTTATTCTTTTTTCTTTCTCTCTCTTTGGTATACGTTCGAGCAATCGATTTTGATTCCACAAATCAGTTTTTTTTCTTTTTTCTTTTTTTGTGAACCTTTCCAAGCAATCTCGATACATATTATCTAGAATTTATTTATCATATGATACGATGTAACTCATCGATCGTATTTTACGAGTATTCAGAGTTCTTACATGTTCATTTTGACCTTAATAATTTAACTTTTAAAAGAGTAAGTTTTAATCGTAAATCTATTACATCAAATATAAATCGAATTCTACGTCTTCTTATTTTTCTTCATCATTTTCTTGTTTTATTTTCTTTTTTATGTTTTACTTTTTCCTTTTGTGTTGAAAGTTCGTTGATGTTAGCTGACGTAAATCGAAATGTACGATAATATTGAAAAATCTCACTTGCGTTGCCGCATACATTATTACTATTATTATTATTTTACGTTATTAGATATTATTAATAAATTATCGTAAGTCAATATTAATTCTCTTTCATAACAGTAATTTTCTTAGTTCTACGAAGATCGCAAGGTTCGCGATATTTTTATTTAACGAACGCCATTAAACATATGCTTTAAGTCTATTTATATTTATATTTATATTTATATTTATATTTATATTTATATTTATATTTATATTTATATTTATATTTATATTTATATATTTATTTACATATGCAAATATTTTCACTTTACTAATAAAAATATTTGGTACCTCGTTTGCAAGGACGTTAATAAGATCAATCGATTTTTTTTTCAAGTCTTATCGTAAAACTTCTGGTCATCTTCGAAATCTAATAATCGGAATATTATTTTATACAGCCCCCAAAAATACGTCAGATTGTTCGCGCTTTATTCCATATTTGTGTCGATAATTATGAGAGTACTATAATACAAAACAGATTTTTTTAAATTGATTTTAGTATTTATTTTATATTTCAATTTATTTTTATTATAAATTGAATAGTAACATCAATTTTTTTTATTTTTAACTATCAACAGGCATAATTACCGACGCATGTATGCATGCATAAATATTTCTTAATCGAATTACGTTTAGTGTATTATTGAGCAGTAAAAAATTTATCGAAAGCAATATAATTTCTAGTTAAAAAGAAAATTTTAAATAATAAAATGTTACGATACGTCTCCAAGTAAAACTTGTTTCTTTTAGCAAGTAAACATATTCGAAATTTTTTGCTAGTATTAAAAATTATCCGAAGCTTTCTCAGCATTGTTTTCGAAAACACATGTTTGCATACTTTAGAGTTTGATCGCAATATGCGTAAATGTTTGACTTATTCTTTCAGTGGATTTCCCAATTTTCACATACCTGGGATTTAAGTATTTTGATCAAGAAAAAAGTCATCTAGGAAAATACAAGATTTCCCACCAGAGAGTCTAAGAAAATTGCTTTTCTCTTCTTTTACTTGAAATCTTTTGACAACCAACCTTGATTTTCTATTGCCAATATTCGTTCAAAATGTAAATATATACTTCGGTAAGGAAATAGGAATGAGAAAAATAACATCTTCGTATCTTCGTTTATCATAGCGTTCTATAAACAAACTGCTTCAGAATAACTGCTTATAATTTTGTATTAATACTTAAAGACATGTAATTAAAACGATATCTGAAATTTTTTAAATATATTCTACGTGTGTTCATGTTACAATATGACTTAAATTGATGATTTTTTATTTTATTGTTGAGGTATTATTAAACCGACTTTTTTAATATGAAAGAAGAATTAATTGTTAGAGTTATTTTCTTTGCTCATTTATCCACGTAATTGTTCGCAGATATTGTAACAAATTTTGTCGTAATAGCAGCTATAATCTTTTATAATATTTAAAATTAATTGTTTCAAGTGTTTTTTGTTCGGGCACAATTTGATTACGAAAATGTATTTAATTAATGTTCCTAGTAAAATTTGTAAATAAGGGATAGTAATTATGAAACATTATAAACAAGGTATAAGAGACAAGAACTCGCGGTGCATATTCAAAAGACGGAAACGATTAACGAACTATCAACAATTAGGTCTCCACTTTTGTTTACGAGCCATCATCAAAATTTATTTACTCGAGGATTAAGGATCCTTTTAACGATCTATTCAAATTGATTTAGTACGCCTTCCGGCATATCACTCAACGATTTTGCGTAAAAGAATTACTGTAACGTAAAACGTAATGTATTAAAATATTATCAAAAAAGAACATGACAAACCGTTTTAACAATCTTTTATTCATATCAACTGTTTTCTAATGTAATATTTTATAATTTCAAAAAAAAAGAAAAATTAATTAAATTCGAATTATTGCTCAAAAGACACATTTTTGTTTTTTATTGCACAAAAGACACTCATAAACACTTATTTTCATATTTAAATTCTATGAAGTATCGATCCTTAATTATGGAAGAAACAACGCTTACATGTTACATAGAAATAATCATGATTCTTTCCAAGAGAAATAGAAAGAACTAAAAAATGTCTTTATTTTTGATTCTCGATTAAAGGTTTCTCGATTAATTTCCGACATGTCTGGATATTGTCGAAAGACATGATAAGATATTTGTGTGATAAAAAGAGATGATATATATATATATATATATATATATATATATATATATATATATATAGAGAGAGAGAGAGAGAGAGAGAGAAAGAAATATAGAAAGAAAGAATAAGAGTTTCATCGACTTCTTTGGGTTCAACCTCAGAGAATACTCTTCCTATTATCAAGCCTAATCTCTTGGAAAGTAAGTAAATGGACGTTAAAGCCTGGTAACGGCAGACCCCGGTCTCCCGGGGCCGAGTGCCTACCTAGATGGTCTCCAAGGTTGATTCCTGTATCTGCAGAGTAGTACCTTTTTAAATGTCTGCCTAAATACCTTATTAAAAATAGTATAAAATATAGGATTAACCATGGAACTGGCATAACCGAGCCACGTAGCAAAATCAAATAAATTATGGCCGATTTGTCTCTCGCAATCTGGACAAACGGCTGGTACTAAATTCAAGATAAAAAATGGCGCCCATAATATAACGAACGTGAAGAATACTATTCCGAGTACTTTAGTAGCTTTTTGTTCGAGTTTTATTATCCTACCATGTCTCGAACTATTCCTCGATACGACGCTACTCGTTCTCGAATGATGACTACGAACACCACCGGGATATCTCAAAAGACATGGGGATGATACATTTCCAGTTTGTTTCGATGACATGCTGCTACTTGCTGTGCCTATAGTAATTGTTGATGTTGTTGTTGTTGTTATTATTGTTGTTGTTGTTGTTGTTGTTGTTGTTGTTGTTGTTGTTGTTGTTGTTGTTGTTGTTGTTGTTGTTGTGCCGTTGCGCGCGCGCATTGTTGCAGCTCGTTTTAATGGAGTTGATCTGGAACACGCCAATTGAGTCCTTGTGCTACCTGTCGATAAAGAAATATCTAATATAGTTTATAATTAGAAAGTTATGATCGTAGAATTAAATAGTTACAATGAAAATTGTTACTTTAAGATATTTATTTTATTATAAATATACTTATTGTCTATTTCAAATATTAACCTTTGTTATGAATTTGAAATTTACCTAAACTAGAACCACGTCTTCCACCCCTCCAAGTAACAACCGAATTAATTGGTATTATTTCGTTGATTCTCGCACTATTCTTTCTACCAAGAAGATTCACCTCGAGTGTTCTTTCAGAAATAGGTTTCATGGTGTCGTTCGATACGATTACAACTTCGGTAGGTTGTGGGGTTTGTTTTTTAGAAGATTCACCGAAATATGGACAAGTGCAAAGTGGTGGCAAAAGTATTGTCGTTATTTCATTATCCGATTTGTCTGAAGATTTCCTCGATTTGGGGTTATCGTCGTTCGCCGAGCTTTTCCTTGACGAGGAGGATCGTCTAAACGTCGTTTGCTCGTTAAAACTGAATGATCTTTTCCGAGGCATCTTAGGTGAGATCGAATCAGCTCGTTGAAGGTGTGCCTCATTATAAGTTGATGCTCTACGCCTATGTTTCCAAGGAATCGGTGAACTTAAATCATCCTGACCCATTGATAAACTCGTCCTTGAACCCGATCCACTACTTCCTCCGCTATCCCCACTGCTGTTATAATAAAAGAAATTATATATTCTGTTCGTTAATTCGAACAAATAGTCAGATATAAAAATTGTTTCAAAGAAAAAAATTGGTAAGATATTTTATGGACTTCGATATTTCTTTTCTATTTTTTCTTTCATTTTTTCT
This sequence comes from Polistes dominula, assembly GCF_049000335.1. Classification (NCBI taxonomy): domain Eukaryota; kingdom Metazoa; phylum Arthropoda; class Insecta; order Hymenoptera; family Vespidae; genus Polistes; species Polistes dominula. The sequence continues at coordinate 9,554,507 of NW_028300915.1, forward strand.
CTTTTTTTATCTTGTACAATTCAATTTTTTTGATTTCGGAAGATAAAAGTTATGCATTGGAAAGTTCCTTATATATATGTATAATATATTCACGTTAAAATCTAATGACTCTATGCTAACTTCAAAGTTTACAAAAGAAAAGAAACAAATAGGATATTTTTACTTCACTTTCAAAATAAAATCCACTTAGCTAGGTATTTTTTGTTTCACTTTAGCATCGGAATCACCGTCGGGGCTATCAAAATGAAATGACAAAAAAATATTCCTATCCTTTTCTTTTTTTTTTATTTCAAATGTGTGAATCTTTGCTAAAAAATACGAACTAGGGAAGATATTTGAAAAATTATTTGTTTTTACATAGGAAACTCTTTAGAAAAAGAAGAGAATAAGGAAAGAGTGAGAAAGGGAGAGAGAAGTGCGTTAAAAAGCCAGCTGCATCGGGCGTTCTTGACATATATCCATCGGTGTGGACATTCCCTATCGATTTCTCGATGCGACACGTCTATGATGCATTTTTACGTTAAGCGAAAGCATCAATAGTGAACCATTATAAAATTCCATTTTAATACCGTATTTAGAAAAAAGCAAGCAAGCAAGTACTGAAGCGAGAGAACGTGGAATTGATCTATAGATCTTTCCATCGTTCGATAGATCGATCATATCGATCAATCTATAGCTTTGTCATTGACAATTTCTATTTTCTTGTAGTCTCTTCAATCCGACCTTTATATTACGAGTGAATATTACTCGACGAGCACTCTGTTGTAACTTTCGCAAATCCTGCAAGCGACACGACATGTTAGAAAAATTCCGGAATTTTTCTAAACAATAATCGAATACTTCACACCTTATAACTCAATCTTTACTGTATCATCCCATACCAATACAACATTTTACAAATTATGAAATAGCTTGTGTGTGCAATTTTTTTGATTATTTTTTTAATTTATTTTCTTTTTTTAGTTTTTCTTTCTTGCTACAATTATCCAATCTCATTAAATTATTTCTTTCAAGCATAAAATTTTATATCCATTAAAAAAAAAATAGTATACGTGTAGTTTGTAATTATTTTTTTTTTTCTACATTATTTATATTTGCATTTTTACTTATTTTGCAAGTTTAAAATTCCTTTTATGTTTTTATAAAGTTAACTCGAAATTTTAAGTAGCATTATAAAAAAAGAAATATAATATTAAATTGAATTTAATGCAGTTTTATTGTTTTCAAAGGAAATTAGAAAAAAATAACATGCAGAGAAAATATTTTCACGATCCTATCGTAAAAAGTGAAACTAGCAAGAAGAGTTAAGTAGGTGGAATAAGAAACATTTAAAAAAACGAGAACTCTATTCCTACTCGATTGTTTTTTTTCTTCAACAATTACCATGAGACAATCGGTTAGATCTGTCTCAAAGTTTTATAAGCTATACGTTTCGTAATATTTTCTAAATCTAATATCGGTTCGAGTAGGTGTTTGTATCTAATAGTGAATTAACTAATAATTAATAAATAAATTTTTAATAGAAAAAACAACTATCATTATTTATTAAAATATTTAATACTGAAAACTTTCAATTAAACAAAATAATTCATTACTTTTCAATAAAACAATATAAGAAATAAAATAAAAACTATTAAAAATGTTCAATATATAAAACTATAATTTGTCCCTGTTATTTATTCAAGTATAAAATATTAGTGTTATTTATTTAAATAATATCAATTATAAAATAAAATTTCAGTTATTTATTGGCCACCGATAAATTCGTGAAATCTTGATAGTTGAATTTTACTAACACTAGTCGTTTTTCTTATCCATTGTAATTAAATTTCTTAAGAAAACATTTAAAACTCGAGTATTTACGTACATAGAAAGCAAATGACATAGCATCTGCTTAAATACAACCCCAATGCATTTCTGTTTTCTTTCTCAAAGGCGAAGTAATAGGCAGATATTCGTGATGTTAACGAAAGAATCTGGTTGCAAAGAATACCAAGAATCGATTCTGAAGTTTCTGTTTTCTTAAAGAATTATAAATGAAAATAATCCGTTGTGAAAAAAATAAAGTCAGGTAAAATAACAATGATAATAGTTATCATATTTGTATCTTTTTCATTTAACTTTCGCGATATTTTTTCATTGAAATATTCAAACAAACTTTTAATTGCTATTTATTTAGACAATATTATTTCAAACGTTTCTAATATTTGTATTGAATAAAATAATCACATCATATACTACATAATTATTTTACAAAATATTTATCATAGCAACACTAATTCTGTTATAGTAATATGTATGAATAATGATCATAATTTAATTTGGACAAAATAAATAATAATAGATATTTTTTTATTTTCAATTTATAAAATACTATTTTATTAAACGTAGAAAAGAAAGTTATTTTTCGTGTATCCTGTTAAAAACGTCTTTTACACTTACATACGTACAAATATAGATAGACATTATGTACATATAAATAAATATATATTTTTACCTCTCTCTCTCTCTCTCTCTCTCTCTCTTGTGTGTGTGTGTGTGTGTGTGATCATCTTCGGGCTTTTCGGTATAATTCTCGCGGAAAGTGTGAAAATATCGGATGATAGTGGGAAACCAGGATACCATTATAAGTTGCGGTGACGCGGTCTCAAAGTGGATTGCACTTAGCTACTGGCATTCAAAGTGCAAAACGGACTCCAGGGAAGAGAGGAGTCTCGTTCACTTCGTGGTTGCACTTAAGTAAACTTCTCTTCCTCTTTCTCCCCATACAAGTATATATGAAACTGTTTAATAAAGGAATGTGCACTTAGTTCGTGTCTCTAAACGCGTTTCTATGTCAATCGAGTCTCACCCTTGTTAATGATTTAATACATTTTCATCAATATCTTACTTTTATTCTTTATTTTATCTTTCCTAACAAAATTTCAATCATTCCGATCACAAGAATCAAGCACTTAGGCGAGTTTGCAATGAAGAGTTAAAAGGTGAAGTTGAAACTAAGTTTCACTAACGTATTGTTTTCGTGTTCGAAGGTCGTTAAAGGATAAGAAGGTGTCTTTTCATGATTAACTACGTGTACTGTTTCTCTTTCTCTCTCTTTTCCTCTCTCACTCTCTCTCTCTCTCTCGCTCTCTCTTTCTAACTATATTTTATATTTAAATTGTTATAAAAACAAGAGAATGAAGAAATAAAATATAAAAGTAAGATAGAAAAAGGTGAATTTGAAGAAAGTTCGTGTCGTGATAGATAGAGATGGGAAGTGCTCGGCAATTTTTCCTTTCAAAACGAAACCGAGAACACGTCCAGTTCGATAAATCGTTCCTTGCTCTCGTTTAAATGGATATCACCTCTCTGATGGGTTCGTTATGAAAAAGAGAAAGTACTATACTTCTACCATAGTATAAGTTCTACGATTTCTCTCTTTCTCATCTATTAAATTCTTTCTCTCTTTCTCTTTTACTCGGTTGAATTATCGTAGCCAGTAACTCATACGAATCTACCACACTCGATAATACTAACCCAGAGCTCTTGCTCGAGAGAACCTACTCGCTAGTTTCAGCTAATTGCAACTTTAAGCTGCGAACGCTTACCCGGAATTACGTGGCACACGAAATTAGGTGCTCCAGTAACTCTCTCTTCTTTTCTTTCTCTTTCTAATGCATTAACTTACACACCAGATGTTCGAAATTTAACTTTATACGGATAGGAAGTAACACTCGAAGATTATCGAATCATTTCGAATAACGAATCTATATTAAATCTACTATTTTAAATTAAATGATACAATGATTTTTCTTGTTATCATGATATTATTTATTTTATTTGAAAATATTTATTTGAATTTTCCAATATTTTTATTGGATTATGAAAAAAAAGAAAAAAGAACAAAATAATAAATCGTAAAACATTCCAATAATACATTTTCTATTCTGTATTTTACCGATTACTTTTCCAACATTGAAATATAAAAGAAAAAGGGAAAATAAAAAAAAAATGAGCTATTCGAAATGTATTGAAAATTGCAAATCTCGGCTTTGCACTCGCACCAAGTTTGAAGGATTTAATACAACAGATGTATGCAATGGTACTTACTTCAACAATGGGAACTTGTCTCCTTTCATTGGGATCGATACGAAATTCTCTTCTCAGAAAAACGTCCCCCCCCCCTCTCTCTCTCTCTCTCTACCGAAAACGAATATATATATATAGTGTTTTTTCTAGTATTATTATTCCTTTCTTTTGGTTTCCTGACCTCTAATTAGATTTATTCGATTTCACAACTTATTACTTCTACTATAATTTATAATTTAAAACATTTTTTGACTTTATAACTAATACAAAAAGATGATAAATAAAAGCATTTAAATTTTGCCAGTAGATATTTTTAGCGAAACAAGAAAATGATAAATAGATGAGTTTTTTATTTGGATAGTGTTGGTATATATACATATACTATAACTTGATTTTGTATATTCTCAAAAAAGGTTTCCTTCCTCGCTATCTTATCTCGAAATACTTTGCGAAATGAATGCGAGATGAAAGAAAATATTTAGTGGAAAGTTTTTCCCCCAAGAACGGGGGCTGATAAAAAGAAAAACAACATTCTTTCTGAAAAGTGGTGGTTAAGGCGTGTTACGTTACGATTTTCCTTGTAGAAGTCCATCAACCTTTTCAAATTTAACGAGCGAACCACTATTATCCTCATCTCTACTTAAAATCTTTTTTCAATCGATAACCCTTTCATCGAGAAAAGGGATGATCTTTTATTCTTTGATCAAAGAAATTTGACGAATAGGATTTTTCGATTTTCTTTGCTTAATCCCAATCAAATCTTTTTCTTTTATTTTTATTTTTTTATCCGACAGAGAAAAATCTTTTCTCGTCTCCATTTTTATCCATGAAATATATTATTATAGATTAGGATCAACTTTCACGAATTAAGTCGTCGTAACTTGGATCGAAAGAAAATTGCCGAATCAATCGAAAATGGAATTGATTCGTTCAAAACGTTTTGATCATACTTCTTTGACGTCGTTTTATCGTTCCGTGTAAAAAGAAAAATAGAAAGAGAGAGAGAAATAAACAGACAGATAGAGAAATAATATTCGAGTAACCATTCTCTTGAAACAGAGTGTCCATTCTCTTGAAACAGAGTGTGTAAATTGTTTTTTGAAAAATTGAGGAATTTCTTGAAACCGCTTTTCTACGTTCATGAAAAGATGATATTTATATACAGGGTAAATTATTTCAATTGGAACACTTTCTTATTTCCGTTATTTATGGCTTTAATATTTAAAACAAGGAACATTCTGAAAAGCTAAGATAAATATCTATTTTTTTTCTTTTTGTAAAGCAATATTTTGCGTACTATTTCAAGATGATCACTGATTTTTAAATTTAATATATTCTTTATTAAATTAATCGATCCAGTTTATATAGTTCTGTATAAATAAAAAAAAAGTTACTCTGTTTATATCTTAAGAGTAGAGAAAAAAAGCTGTTAAATTATTTTATAAAACTATGAATAAAGGAAAATATTGAACTTCACCGATTAAAATAGGTCACCCTGTACACATATATAGATAGAAAATAAAGAGATAGATAAGTAGGCGACTAAGTTGATGAATTCAATGAAATCTTAATCGTCGAGAAGGTTGAAACAATCCGTGCTAATGAAGTATTCGCACTTTACCGAGGTGAGGGGATACAGAAAAGAGAGAGAGAGAGAGAGAGAGAGAGAGAGAGAGAGAGAGAGAGAAAGAAAGATAGATAGAATTCTCGAGGTGACTTTACGTTTAGAAACTGAAGTTTCATTTGAAGACGACAACGACGACGACGAAAACAACGAATGTATCGTTCCAAATTTACGGGCTCCATCGACGACGATTTAATCTACGCGAGTTTCTGCGTAAAAGAGTAATTTTTATTTTTAACCTAATGACTTCGATTACGTTTAACGATCCCAACATTGCTTTCCTTAACAAAAACTTTTAACCTTTTCCGCGATAGTTTGCAAGAATAATTTATACTCTTTCGTAAAGTACAATTACGTATATTTAGACAATAAAATAAAAAAAAGGAAAAGTATTAACTCTAAAGTAGATTGAACGGTATTATTTTGATTTCCATTTTTTCTTTTGTTTAAGATAATGATTATTTTATAAAATGATTCACCTAACTTGCACACCTTAAATAATTTTTAAATCATGTCTGTAAAATATTATTTAAATATAAAAGTTACATGATGTCATGAGAAAGATATGATGGTATGTTGGTTTTTCTTGTGCATTAAAGGTTGTCGATATATTCGTGGTTAACTTTATTTCTTTTTTTTTTTTTTTGTACCGTAAACTATCTAATTATTTTTTTTTTTGCTTTTTTTTTTAATTTAATATTATATTGATCTATGAAAAAGTAATCTAATCTATTAAAAGAAATAAAATTAATCAAAGTTCTGAAACTTGTCCACATATGAGAAAAATTGATGCATCATCATTTGCCCTTCGCAATGCAACTATTGTAATTAGCAAATTTTCATTAAACGCGTATTTACAAAGTTATTTAAGATATAAAAGTTACACAAATCATACTGCATACTATAAAAGTACTCGAAGTTCTATTTGTAAAAAAAAAAAAGAAGCAAAAACATATTTACTGGAATTTGTAATTTTGTCATTTTTTGTAATCACCTATACAAAATCTTTTTAACTTCGATGAGTTTATTAGAAAAAAAAGTAAAAGAGAGGAGGAAAGAGAAATTTAATTACTTTTTTCTTATCGTTTTACATCATATATTACTCTTCCTATCGAGCTAGATGAATCTATGAACGATAACGAATAGCCAATCTCGAATATCTTTCGATCTTTCTATCTTTTTCACTCCTTTTTCTTTCTTTTCTTGCCCCTCCTCATTCTCTTTCCTTCGTAGGAAACAAGCCACCTCAGTGGATCATAAAGAGAAGGCTTGGACTAGAATATCAAGCTGATGCTTCGCTTCTTTCCTGCACGCTAGTTTCGACCAAAATCGCATAAATCAGTCAATATATATTGAACTGAAAAAATACTTTAACGTTGAAAAATGTTCTAGTTATTTTCTATAATACGTATCTATAACAATCACTTAAATATTTTTCTAATATATTTTTTTAAATGTTCAAAAATAAAAATTGATTGACAAATTAACGAGATTGAAAAATCTTCAGGTTTCGGCTCGTTTTCATGATGATGTAAAATTTACATTTGCGTTTTTCTCTCTATAAAATTTATTTAATGATCGTTTATACATATATTGACTTAACACGTTGAGCGCCACGCTCATTTTTCAAGGAATTTCCCGTCAGGCCACGCTCATTTTCAAGGAAGTCCCCATAAGGCCACGCGCGCCGTTTAGAAATATCATGTTATTTATACGCTGTCAGCCAGCGGTGGCTGACGCGACCTAAACGAAAAGTCTAGTGTTCGTCACTAATGGCGGACGCGGCCTAAACGAAAAATCTAGTGTCCGCCACCGATGGCGGACGTGGCGCTCAACGTGTTAAAAAATAAATTGAAAAAAAAAAATAATTTAGGCATGAGTTAACGAGATTCAAAATCTTCTTATTTCGGCACATTTTTATCCAAAGTGGAAGTGGTTTTAAAGGGTAGACACGGACGAGTTTAAATTCGTTTGTAACAAAAGCAAATAATAACTAAAACTGACGTATTCTGACCACACAGGAGCAGTTGACGGTTCTTGCATTTACGAAATGACACAAATTCAACATATACGCACCTACATAAATTGTAACTCTCGTTGTGTTAACTAACTGATAAACTACAAACAAATCAAGAATATTTTCATGATAACTCAGGCAACAGTTATTCGCTATGATTTTTCTTTCCGTCCAGCTTTAAAAGAAATTTTTGTATTACACACAAACGTACTTTTTTCTTCTCAACATATACCATATCCTCGTAAATATGTCGTATAAAAATGATCAAAAATAAAATAAACAAAAATCGTTTAACGTTGTATTTTATTCAATCGATCGAAATCTATTGCGAAAAATACCTTCGTCTATTTTTTTCTCTTCTTATTCCGAATCCAGGAGTTATACAAATTCAATCTAAGGATATAATTTTATGATCTAAAACTCTTCTTAGCTATAGATCGATAAATACGGTTTAAAACGCGATCAGAAATATTTACTCGTAAACTCGTCTTTGAGTTCATCCTCCTCCTCATCCTCTCACCTAAAGTCCTTAAATAGTTTTCATACAATTTCGTATTTATTAAGTATACTAATATCTAATTTTTCTACAAAAGAATTACTTTTTCATTTATTTATTTAATTCTTTCAAATTTTAATTAATTAATCATAAATATTTTATATATCGCTCAATATAAACATTTCTATGATACTAAGCATATCGATAAATTTGTTTCTCGTAACGTTTGCACTTTTTCGCAAGAAAATATTCACGTTTGATTTGTTGCATCGATTAGATTTAATCAATGTGCACAATCACGTGTATGTGTATACATACATCATCATCAAACTTTCATGTGTACTGATTTTTGTCTCTGAATATCTTTTGAACGCTTAATTTAATCGCCAAAACATAAGGCACCATTTTTATAGAGCAGTTAATTTCTTACAAAAATTTGTATTGCGCATTTTATAATAGTCATTTATTGTCGAGTTATGAAATTCATAAACAAAAATGAAATTTGTCTTAAAGTAATCAAACTTAAATCTTGAATATCATTCAAATGGTGAGGTTTACGGAAAATATATAAACTACCTTTTTTGTAGAGCATTAAATTTCCTACAAAATTCTTTCATAACATTTTTTTGTGCAATCAATTAATGATGAGGTATGAATTTTATTCTATTGGACTGAGAAAAAAATAAAAAACTGCGATGCGGAGGATCTTCCTATTAAAATTAAGAGCTCATATTTGGTGAAAATTCTTTTAGGGTGTCTAGCAACTCATTTTTTTGTGGCACTTGTAAAAAAAAAAATAATTGATTTTTTTGACCCACCCTAATAAACATAATAAAAAGGAAAAATATGATAGATAAGAGAAGAAGAATAAAAAATAGCATCATTACCCGTTTCGAAAGCTGGACCGATGTTGTTGCTGATTAAGCTGATGATGATGATAATGATGATGATGATGATGATGATGATGGTGATGATGATGATGATGATGATTATGTTTATGGTGTTGTTGTTGCTGTCGTTGTTTTTGTTGCTGTTGTTGCTGTTGCTGTAGTTGTTGAATACCACCTGAAGAATAATGAGCACCCGAAATTGATGATCTGCCCATCCTAATTGGAGTTTGAGTTAAAGGACTGGCTATACCTTCCAATCCTCTAGATAATTTTAACATTTCAGCACCGAAAGCGTGAAGTGCTGACATCGCCGATGGTGGCGGGTCGCTTTCAGGAAGCCATAATTCGTGAGTGTCGAGGGTTGTGAGTTCTGTGTCGGTAGATGTACCAGAAGTATGCTGAGGAGTACCACCACTTCCGGCTGAATTTTTATTCAGTAGAAATCTCTTCCACGTTCCACGCCTCTCCAGACCTGTGAACACAATTTTTGAATTCTTACACTTGTTATATTTACGTACAAATAATTATATTTTCCTTTTTTTATGTTTATCTTGGATACCGCAATTCGTCTTAGTAGGTCGGTTAATAAGTAGTGTGAAAATTTTGCTTAATAGTTAATATTTCAATGAATAATATCATTAATGTTGTTTACTTGATATTTAAATAACTAATGCACTAATATTTTTTTATATTAAATTCTAATATTATCAATATTTAAATTTCTAAATCATTTTTTAAAGAGGAGAAAATCATTTTTCATAAAGAAGAACATCTATGTTTATTTATGTAGAGATAGTCAAACATAATGTATATATTCCTACTCTTTCATTTCAATTGACTTTTACACAGTGCAATGAATACGAGTACATTTATATACAGGCATTGCAAAAATGTATCCCGAGCAACGCATATTCGATATTATCCTTGGACAAAGGAATCTCTCTCTTTCTCTCTCTTTCTCTTTCACTCCCTCAGGAGTTTCACAAGACTCTTCCAGTATGATGCAGAATTTCGTTGGTGTGCCAAAGTTCTACCTTTTCAAAACAAAATACGCTTTGCTTTCCAACAAAATATGCTTTAATGTTTCTAAACAGCCTAATTACGAATCTAATTCCTCTATCTATTAACTAACTTTGTCTACCATTAAATTAAATAACTATATTCGAAACATTTCGAAATTAGTACATGATAATTAATCGTTCAAGAAAATTCTGGCTCTCGTTTGAATAATATTATATTAAACTTGATCATTTTCAGAATGATTCTGGAGTATTCAAACCAGTCGTTTATTATCGTTGAATTTCGAACGGTCGATTAGTTTCCGATATGATTATCTATAATGTGTGAAGTATTTATCGTGTTCCTGGGGGAAGAGGGGGAGAATTTTCATTATACGAAAATAGCGCATTAACACAAACATTGTTAATGTGATATTATTAATATGTCTATATATGTACATGGAACAATTGGACGTCCAAGCGAGCATGTTTTATGTATAGTTGATGTATGATCGTAACTACAGATGAAAAGTTATTCATTTAACATTAGTATAATATATCTATAATTCCGATAATCGTATTCTCATATGCGTAATTTAAAAAAAAAAGACGTAAAGGAAAGCAAAAAGAGAAGAAAAAGAGATCGAGAGAAGTTTATTTTATACTATAAAATAATCCGTGAAATATATTTAATTCAATAAGAATTTTCCAATCTTAATTTTTCTTATATTTCTTTCAATTGCGATATTTATTATCGTATCTAATATTGTTATATTATAATTATTATAATATATAATAGTATATGGGTGAATTGGTTGGAACTTTAAGTCCCATTCCCCCCCCCCAAAAAAAATATCTTTTATTATTTTGTAAAATAAAAGTTATTTTAATCAAAACAAAAAATTGTTTCTATGTTAGGCTCAAAACTTTTTAACTTATCCACGTTTATTATATAAAATATTATTATAATAAATCTTATAATATTTAAAATATCATATATAAATTAATTTAATCAATATGTTAATAAATAATATATTTATTATAATAGATATACTATAAACGTTTGATAAATTTCTGATGCAGGCCGATGGTATCGACAGTTCAGATTGCATTGATTAATTTCTTGGATCGTTCATTTTCTAAACCATCCCTATTTAGCATACCTCGACACGTTCAAAGCTAATACATAATGACCTCCCACCTATCTTCGTGTCCTGCTTCTGGCAGTGATTTTGTTCGCGTGGACACGACGGACAGAGGCTCTCTAGTGTGTACTTTTATAAAAATTCTTTCATCCTGCCAAATGGGCGTTTCGAGGATCGTCTAATCGAGAAATGGGAAATATAATCAGAAAATCTAATAAATAGGTCACCGTACGATTAATCATTATTTTCGCATTTCTCGATAAAATTGATTTTTCATTGACTTTTTTATTTATTTCATTTCTATCGAAAATATATATTCAATTTCATTTCTATCTTGAATTCTCCTATCTACAAATGTTCGTATTTTTTCAAACATTTGTAGTTAGTATTTTATCAAATAAATGGTCACGCTCTATATCAATATAGTTTATTCATATTTTTAATAAAAGCAAATTATTAGTTTCAAAATATTGATCCAATATAAATAATTGTTTGTTCATGTTTCTATATCTGATGTTCGATGTTTTAAATTTTTTACTTTAGTCCTTATTTTATTATTTTCTCCTTTTCCTTTTTTATATAAATTATACAAAAGAGGATTATTATCCCGAAAAATAGTAGTATTAGTAAGTACGCCATCATAACATCGATCTTTATAAATTTCTGATCTTAGAAAACAGCATTCCTAGGTTCTCACTAACCGCTAACTAATCTGACCGACTTTTCGTATAGTATGCCATAGATTGTCATGTCAGCGGCTCGATTTATTTGCAAGTTAAATCGACCGATGCAAATCTCCGTTGCAGCCCGAATAGGACTTGGTCGTACGGTGGTGCGGTCCCGCGCGTTCCAATTTTTCGGCCGCATCACGAAACTCGCACGAACCTCTCGAAAAAAGAGAGCACTACTCACCCTAAAGCACACGAACAGAAAAAAAAGAAAGAAAAAACTAATCGGAAAGAAAGTGAGAAATAAATAGAGTTTATGTAAGCGGGAATGAAAGAGAAAGATACGTCCTATTCTGTTTTTCATTCGTAATAAAACGAGTGAGAATGAGAATACTAAAATTCGATCGATCATAGTCGAACATGTATTTTTATTTCGTTTTGTCCATGCCAAGACGTATTGCCCTCGCATGAATCATTCGATTCGACTTGTAATTTCTTTAGATAAGGAAGAAAAAAGAAAAAAGAGAGAGAGAAGTAGTGAGGAATGATATTAGAACATGAGTAGGAGTATTAGGCAACCAACAAAAAAAAACAAAAAAAAGGAATACTAAAAGTGCAAATTAGAATTAAATGATACAAAGGGAAATTTTTGTAAATCCTATGTAATCTTTGAAGCAGCTCATATTTTTCATTCAAGACAATGAGGGTAATCGATCGGTTCATTTATGTTCGCTCTTATTCTTTTTCTGTTTTTTTTTTCAAGCGTAACGAAGTAATCTCCGCTTGAATAAAAAAGGTTTTCTTTTCTTCTTTTATTTTTTTTTATTTTGTTTGTTTTATTTCTTCCGATCTAAAAATGACAGAGCACGGTTTGTACGGTCTCGTTGTAACGTAAAACGTAAATTTCATAATCTCTAACGTCCTTTGAAATACACTTGTAATTTTCTCTACTCCCTTACCTGAGAAAACGGAAGAAAATAGAATAAAATTGCAAACGTGAAAAAAAAGCAAGAAGTCGAATTGGAAACAAATAAAAAAATAAAATTATCAAACGTATTCTATTTCTCTCGTCTATGTAATGATGATTACTTGGTACTTCAATCAAAAGTTTACAGATCGTTCATTCTTTCTTATTCCTTTTTTTCTTCCTTCTCTTGTATTTTATTTTTTTTTTATTTCATAGCATAGAAAAAAAATGAAAGAGAAAGATGGCCTAGTTTAACGTTTTAAGATCCAAAGGTACCTCGGTATCTCTATTCCTTTTTCATCGAGAATCCTTCTTCTTCTTCTTCTTCTTCTTCCATGAAACGTTGGACAAAGAAAACCAAGCGGCAGAACTAATCGCAATCTTGCACGATACGAGACACGAAGAAAAAACGTGGAAATCGATGTCGTATTACATCGAACAATACTGTAATAGGTCTTTATATTAGCTTCTTTAAGAAAAGAAAGTAAAGAAAATAAAAATGTATATATAGATAGTTTTCGTTGAATCAAGATCGTTCCCCTTTGACAACTATTTTCTCTCAAGTTTGGATTAAACAACTTATTGGTTCCTATTAGTTTCGTATTGTTGATATCATTTTACTAATTGTCTGGCTATTTCTTATTTCCCAAATCTTTTCAAAAATGAATTTTTTTTTTTTTAATAATAACCAATGATATTTTTTGTTAATTTTATTTAAGGTAATTTAAAAAGAAAGAAAATATGTGAAAATGTTATAGTAAATAAATTAAATATAATTGTCCACATTTGTTTTCAAAGGCCCTTAACAAATTATTTTAACTAATAACTAATATTTAACAGCTTTTTTATATCTAATGCTCGTTAAATTTAAATCGCATCCCTTGGAAAACTATTAGGTTGTTTTGAAAGTAATTTCTTTTTTTGTGTCATACAGAGATTTTATTACCTAAACCTCACTTTTACTCCTAATTTAAACCTTAAATTCGCTTTACATTTTAGCAATAGATACTTCAGACGTGATCTATAAATTGTTTGTGTTTCTATCTACTAAGTAGTATTTTCTTTAGTATTACACCAGAAATAGAAAGTTAAATGGAACATTTTTATTATATTTTGCTTGTTTTATTATTACGTTTTATTTACGTTTTATTTATCCTGTATTATAAGGATAATAATGAGATACAAGAAAATTATGTACCGTCTAGGAAAACCTAAATTTCATTCTAAATAAATTATATTATATTTCGAAAGATCCAATAGTATGAATTTTTAGTATAAAAGTTTCATTTTGTCTTCCAATGATCGTCTTATTTTATTCGAAAGATGTCTTCCAACATTTTACCTAACAATAAACATTTATGTTTTTCCAACGGATGGAACATCGTCGATTCCTTACGTAACAAATACAAAAGTACTTTTCGTCGCTTCGATGACTTGGAAAATTGAGAATGGAAATAATGACTTTCGAAGCAAGAAATAGTGAGAGAATACGATCTGTTCAATAATGTTAAAAGAACAAATAAAAGAATAAAAAGAAATGAGGAAGACAACGACGACCAATGACTATGGTCTACTTTAAGTTCGTTCAGAATCATCTATTTGAAATCGGTATGCAGGAAACAGCTGCAACTCGTAAACGTAAATTTTATCCCACCAACATAGAGAGAAGTTTCCAAGTATTGGGGGAAACTATTTCTATACCAAATTACGTTTAACTCTTGTCGCGAAATTTAAATATTTCCATTTAATTGATCAAAATAAATGGTCACTATATTTACATGAATACATTCAGTTTAAATAAATGTAATAATAAATAGTCACTATATTCATAATACGAAAAGATCAAATCAATCAAAAATTGTTTTCAAATACTGACCCAATAAATATTCACCCAATCAAATCTATATGAAATCGTCACGTGTATACGTTGTTTTGTATCCAAAAAATAAAAAAATTTATTTTATTAACATACAAAATTATATAAATAATATACAAAAAATAACTAAAACAGACAATATTATTTCGTAAAATGTATCTCTCGAGTCGAAAGTTAAAATAATTTTTTAATCCATAAAAATTAAATTGGTGCACGATAAAAAATAATAATAATAATAATAAAAGTAAATAATAATGTATATGAAGTTACATTTGTATCTAAAAATAATTTTCTTTTATTATACATTTTATTTAATCTCCATAGCTAACGCACTCGAATTTCTGACTCGTGAGATATATTTTGCAAACGGAACCAAAAAAGTGATAGAAATACTTTGTAGAGATTTACAAAGGATGTTATAGGAAAGTTTAATCTCCGCCAATACTTTGGTTCATACGTTATATATAAAAGAAACATCAAGGGATTCGTTTCCAATTGAACGACGCTACATGAACTTTATATTCGATATAATTCGACTACATAGATCTAACATACTATTCTCCTATTGGTGAAAACGTCGGAATCAGTTTATCGTTTTCTACAGTTTCTCTCTCAATTTCTTCTCACACTCGATGATCGTGAACTCGAACTATTTTTTTTCTAACGCGTATAAGGATATTTGTTTTTTTCATTTCGAGAGGATAGATTAGTTGTAGATAAAAGAAATAATGATTACACGGTATTAACGTACGTGCATCGAGGGAGAAGACACTTTAGATGATGGATGAGAACAACTCCTTCTATGTTTCTTATTTATGTCAAAAGAGAAAAAGAAAACGAAGTTCAATAAATTATCGATCTCTTCCGAGAAAGAGAAAAATAACGATCTTTCTAGAAAAAAGTGAATCAAAAAATATTAAAAACAAATTCACTTTAGATCAATCACGAAAAATATTCCATTACTTTCAAATTTATTTAATAATTATTTTTAAGTAATATGTATATATTCCTCTATTTAAAAAAAAAAAAGGAAAATGAA
The DNA here is from genome assembly GCF_049000335.1 of Polistes dominula. Classification (NCBI taxonomy): domain Eukaryota; kingdom Metazoa; phylum Arthropoda; class Insecta; order Hymenoptera; family Vespidae; genus Polistes; species Polistes dominula. The sequence goes on from NW_028300915.1 coordinate 9,570,298, forward strand.
AAGGTTTTTTTTATATTATTTCTATAGAATTTTGGATCTTTGGACTTTTGGAGAATAATTTTATTCAAACAAGAATTATCTGATTAAAATGGATAAAATATTATGACGTTTATTATTTTTTATTTGGTGGTAAATTTTAAAGGTCGACTATGTTAATTTTTTTTTTTTTTTTTTTTTTTTTAATAGAAACGTCCAATTGTATATAATACCAACATATCCTACAAAAACAAATCAACTCATATAAAACATTTTTTCCAACTCGAATCCGAAAAATACGAAATGTGGTTACAGAGGGTTAAAAAAAGAAATAAAAGAAGGAGAAGGAAAGTGTATATGTGATATTTCAACTACGATTTAATTCTTACTTTTATTCCGGTTCGCTTTTAACGTAAGCAAGAGCGTATGTGTGTATGTGTTATGTGTGTATATTATACTTGGGTGAATATTTGCTTTTCACCGTGGGTTTAGTTCCATCAGTGAAACTGGCAAAGGCGATTGAATTTCACAAAGAGATAGGTGTATCAGGTGATAACGCCTTTTCGAAGAAAGAACTCGTCTTTTACATCCTTCGACATTCCTACGCATTCTCGCCTACATACCAAGTTGAACATAACAAAAAAACATCTCTCTCTCTCTCTCTCTCTCTCTCTCTCTCTCTCTCTCTCTCTCTCTCTCTCTCTCTCTTTAACCTTTTTCAATATATTTAAATCTTATGGTATCGTTCGATTCACATCGTCTCGAACGAGTTGGTAAACTATTAAACAGTTTTTATGATTTTATCTTTTATATATGTCCTATTCGAATATCGAAGTTCAACTCTTCGAAACATTTCTTTCTACTTCACGAGAAATACAAATTAAATTTATTGTTAGAAAATCATTTAAAACGAATCATAACGAGTGATTGTAAAGATTTCATTTCAATATTACTTCCGATGTTATTGGTTTTTTGCCTTTCACTTTACGACGATTGTAATTTGAAATACTTTTTTATTATTTCAATCAATATCAAATTTATTATTATCGTAAATTCGGTGTTTAAAAAACGTGTTTTTTTTTTTTCATTACAGTCTTAATTTGTTGTCTGCGATAAATTCAAAAAACAAAAATAAAACAAAAAGTATGTTTATTTCATAATTATTAACAGAATCACTCGATAGAAGTAACAAAGTTATTATCCGTCTGTTGGTTGAAAAAACACGTTAATTAAGTTGCTGATGAAAGTTACTTATATTAGTTATCAACGAGATGACCTATTATGTTCCTCCGTTAGAGAAAATATAATTGGACGAGATGATTTATTGTAATGGATGCTCGCGAGATAGAAATAATAAGACACAGGTCAGTGTACCTGATATTACACTAACCTCCCGTGGATGCACCTTGTGGACCACCCAACCATCCTGATGACCAACCTGTACCTCCACCAATATTCTGTCTCTGTTTAGCCAATAGTCTCACCGTCAATGCATATGTGAGTAGCATTACACCCAGTGGTATGTAGAAGCAGATTATGCTACCAATCAGCTTATACAAAGGATCTGGGATTTGACAGGCACCGTCGACCAATACGGAATTGTGATCCTAAAACAATTCAAAAGTAATTCAAACGATTAACATTCAACAGTTAACATCTAAATATGTATCATTCGAATTGTTTTTAATAAAAGATAAAATGTATGAGATGGTAGGGTTAAAATTATGGGTGGGAATGAATATATTATATAACATGCTTAAAAGCTATCCGGATGTGCCTTTGATTGACTATGCATATGTGTGATTCAAAAGATTTATAAACTAAAATGTGCATAATAAATTAACTTAGATATTAGGAAAATATCTTATTTAATATTTTGCATAAAATCCAAACAGTGTCTATGTGAAATGTCTTATTAATCGAAAATTATATAATATTTATTAGTTATTTAATTACTATATAATTAACCCAAATGCTATACATAAGTATATCCTTGCTGCATTATAAATATCAGTGATTTAAAAAAATATCTATAGAAAACTATTTGCTCTATCCTCGATTTTAATTGAATTTCTATACAAATATTACCCAAATACTAAAGAAGAATTTGATTTGATTTTTTGTAGAACACCAGAGCAATGTCCAAGCGTAGTATCTCTCTTGGCTGAAAGTTATAATCCTCATGTCCGATATGGCGCCGCAATGGCTCTGGGAATTGCCTGTGCTGGTACCGGCTTGAAAGAGGCAATAGCACTATTAGATCCAATGACGAACGACCCTGTGAACTTCGTCAGACAGGGAGCGTTGATAGCCTCGGCAATGATCCTCATTCAACAAACCGAAGCAACCTGTTCTCGCGTCAAGGATTTCCGTGCCCTTTACGCGAAGGTAGTTGTCGACAAACACGAGGACGTTATGGCCAAGTTCGGTGCTATTCTTGCCCAGGGTATCATCGATGCTGGTAAGATGATCGAAACTGTAATCTTCTCTTCGTTTTGGTAGAAGGAAGAGATGGAGAGAGAGGGAGAGTAAGAGAGGAAGATAATACGGACTCTTCCTCTTCAGTCTTGAGAAATTTCAAGGAGATTATAAAGTAGCCTCGAGCTAAAACTTTCAATCTCTCCTCTCTCACCCTTTTGACACTGTTTAAATATTTTCGATGAAACATTCTGATCGTGCTCAAAACATCTTCATCAATGTTAGTTTATTTTCTTCTAATCAAATAATAATTTCATTTTAATATTTTTCTAGGTGGTCGTAACGTGACAGTTTCACTTCAGTCTAGAACAGGTCACACGAATATGTTAGCAGTTGTTGGTGCACTTGTGTTCACTCAGTATTGGTACTGGTTTCCCTTAGCTCATTGTCTTGCTCTAGCATTTACACCTACTTGCTTAATAGCTTTGAATGCTCAATTAAAAATGCCAAAATTAGAGATTCGTTCGAATGCACGTCCAAGTATCTACGCATATCCTGCACCACTCGAAGAGAAAAAACGTGAAGAAAGGGAAAAGGTCACTACTGCTGTTCTGAGTATTGCTGCACGGGCACGTAGAAAGGAATCTGAGAGAAGAGCACGTGACTCTCATGAAAAAATGGATGTGGTAATGAACAATTTTTATTATTATTATTATAATATAATATAATATAATACGTTAACCGCATATTGTCTAAAATCAAGCTCGACAATCTGACATTTATAATTGAGCCGTTCAGAGGTCAAAACAAATTCCAGTATTTAAAGTTTTCAAAATTTTATTATGAAAGTTTCAATATACTAAATCAATATTTAACTTTTTACATTTAAAATAAATTTTCTCAATAATTAAGCTTAACATCATCAAATAAAAACAATTTGTATGATCACTCGATTATGGAGGGTAGAGGTAAGGAGTAAAATCTCTTATGGAAGAAAATGTGAAAAAGTGTCCAGCGTTTTCTGTCAATAACAATTCAAAAACCTTCCAGAATGGCGCTGGTGTAGACACTTGGTATGGCATGAATGTAGCAATTGTAAATGTATTGCAATTGTTTATTTCTCAATCCTACTCTAATAATATTTGGCGCTTCCTTTAAAATTTACCATGATGCTAATGTGGCGCCACCTCAATTGGTTCGATTTCGACGGACACTTTTTATGTACAGAGATGTTACTCCTTACCTCTACCCTCCATACACTCCATAGTGAATCATACGACAATCGATGTTCTCTACTTTTGTTTTGTGAAATTAATCGATTTGACATACAAGTGGCTCAATTATTAAACAAACTCTTTATTTCCTTTTATTTACTCTTTTACTCTTAAAAAACTATTGTCTCTTACATGCAAGTGGTATATAAATTCGCAAATTTTGTCGACAGATCGTGTTACTTTTTTTCTCGGTTTTAAAACTTACCAACCAGTCAACGTTGCCTTCTCTTTTTGTAGCTTTGAAAGTCAAAGGTCACTTCGTTCGTTCGTTCGTTCGTTCGGTTCGTTCGTTCATTCGTTTGTTCATTTCTTTTTTTTTTTTTTTATTTAAATTATTTTCTTTGTCCGTAAATTAATCCGAGGGAAACAAAAAAAAAAGAGATGACGACGAGACCAACAATTTTCTGGTTTAATATCTTTTAAAGGATCCACCTATAGTAGTAGAGACGAAGGAAAGCGTTGAAGTCAAAGAAATATCGTCAACATCATCGTCGTTGTCTCTGCCATCGTCGTCATCAACAACAACAACGTCAGCGTCATCGTCGGCAATAGCAACGACAACGGCTTCGAAAGATAAAGAAGAGAAAAAAAAAGAAAAAGAAGAGAAAAAGAAAGAAAAGGAAGAGAAAAAGAAAGAAAAGGAAGAGAAAAAGAAAGAGAAAGAAGAGAAGGAGGTTAAGGATACGAAAGAGAGAATCGATAAGAAGAGCAAAGATGACACGGAAAAGAATGAAAAAGAAAAGAAGGAACCGGAGCCTAACTTTGAAATTCTTCAAAATCCTGCCAGAGTATTACGGCAACAACTCAAGGTCATTCAATTAGTCGAAGGTAGTCCTTACGTCCCGGTCAAGGATCTTCAAATTGGTGGAATCGTTATGGTTAAACATATTCAAGCAGATTCGGAAGAGGAATTGGTTGAACCAGTCGCTGGTGAGTTTTAATTATTATTATTTTATTTTTATTATTATTATTTTTTTATATGATTGCATGAATTTTTTTCTTCTTAAGAGAAACATTTCGGAAATTATTAAGTGTAGAAATGAATTCGGTACCATAAATAAATACTAAATATGTTTTTAAAAGACATCGAATTAATTCCTACACATTGAGTTGATCAATAATGTTGAAATTTTTTTTACGCAAAATATTAATGAGTTGTTTATTCATTGAAATATAAATTATTAAAAATTTCAACATTATCTATCGTATATTCCAATTTTGCATCAACAGATATGTGCAAGAAACTATTATGTGACATTTTATTTAAATAATTAACTATTTTATTTTATTAGACTACAATTTTTTTCTATTTTTATTTTTTTATGATTTCAGAATCTTCAAAAAGTTTCCCTATAAGGTTTAGGAAACCCCTTTATATAGTTATTTCAAAAAAAAAACAAAAATGCAATTTAAGTTAGAAAGTCAATATCTCAGAAAGTTACTTTTGTCACGTACACAGGTTCTTGCATACTCCTGAATAAATTTACTTCAATATCTTCTTTGGGTTTGAAAAAGAAAATCAAAACAAAAATAAAATAAAATAAGAAAAGAAATTCTATTTCATCTTAAACGAAAGGTTTCGTTTAAGCCAAAAAATGGTCATTTTAATTAAGACAGATTCGTGGCCATGATTAAAATCAATTACTTAACCGTAAAATCTCTCGTAATGTCGCAAATCTTCTTATGAATACGTATCGACCTTTGGCCTTTTAAAATGGTGTATGTTTTAGCATTCGGACCAAAGCCAGATGAAGAAAAAGAAGCTGATCCACCAGAACCTTTTGAATATTCCGAAGATTAAAAGGGGGAACAACCTGACCTAATTAATTATTCTCCCTTTTAGAAGTAATGATAAGTCATTTTGTCTCATATATAAGTACAGACATATATACAATACATATACTTACACATTATATACATATTTACGTGTCTCTTCTTCGTACGCGTAGGCGCGTATTAAAAACGCGAAACCTACAATCGATATTCTTCTTTAGCAAGATGCATTTCTATTCTTGATTGTTAATATTAATATTACTATTATTATTATTGTTTCGTTTCTTCTTTTTATCTTTAGTACACCGTTTTAGAGTGATACTTTTAGTTCGAATAAAACGGAACTTTGTCAAAAGAAAACATTATAGTTTATTTATCCTTCTTTTTGATATAATTGATTAATATTTGGGATTTTTAACGTAATAAAAACAATCATGTATATAATCAATGTGTAAGAGACGTTCTTTGTTGTTTTTTCTAATATCATTGTTTCGAATAATATGAATTTATTTCAACATGATATTATTAAAGTTTATCACCCATCCATCTCTCTCTCTCTCTCTCTCTCTCTCTCTCTCTCTCTCTCTCTCTCTCTCTCTCTGTCATTTATCCCTATAATCGTGCATAATCGATAATAAAATATTTAATAATTAACAAATTGTCATCCTGTGTTTATTATTTGGTCGACCAGAAAGTTAATACCAATTTATAAATATTTGTTAATAAACTATTTTTGTCTCTCTTATAACACATTGCGTACGGCACACTATTCGCGCAACATGCTTCCAGGGACCGCACATTTTTGGGTGTAGTTCTATGTCAAATAGCATTACTCAATTCAAGAATTTCCCTATTATCACTGAGTTCATTTTCGTCTGCAGTATTATTCGATTCGTCCGATAAATCATCAAACATCAATTACTGGTAACGTAACAAGAAAGTCTATCTTTAGTTCTTTAAATCGTCGATTGAGTTGAAGAAACCTTAAAACGATATATAATAGCCGAGATATCTCAGCTCCCGGCCACAACGTTTGGATTGCTAAAGACGAGATACCTCGTCTCCCGTATGCAATGTGATAAGATTAGGTTTCACGGTAAGTTTTTGTCAACTTCGAAAATTATATATTTTTTCAATATTGTTTCAAAAATAAATTTATATATTACCTTTATAATAAACGGTCCGTATAATACAAATATTAATCAGCCGGAACTTTCAGTGAAACCCAATATTTTTCACCAGATATAAAAAAGATTTTTAACACGTTGAGCGACACACAAATTCTTAACACTAAAAAGACCGAAACTTTATATATATCTATATTGCCCAAAGCAGTCAAAATGACTGCATTGTGAAAGAATAACTAATGTGTAAAAAAATTTATTGAAAATTAATTTTTAATATTTTTTTATATTATTTACAGTTATAAAACGGGTTATTAATAAATATTAACAATAACAAAAATTTATTTCACTTGGAAAAAAAATAATTTATGCATTATTATCTGTATATTTTATGTAAATAAAAATTGAAATCTTTTCATGTGTACATTTTCCGCAAACATGATTTTGACATTTTTCACATATATTATTTGTTTTGTTGTTGTGGCAAAGTCGTACTTGACAAATTTTGCGTTTGTTAGAATGGGTTGCATTTGATAATGTTCCAGCTCTGTATTCAGTGGAAAGCTGTTCTGCTAATTAAAACAAGAATACTTTTCGTTGTATTTGTATTCCTGTCGTTTCTTTGTAAAGGATCAAAGCATTTATAGCAGCCAAATCTAAAATATTGAAAAATATTTGGAGGGGCCATCTACGAGAACTAGCTTTTATTGTATGTTTTCTGGCCATTGATCGGCCATATCAACTCCAAATTTTGTGCTGTTATAAAATTGAATAGATTCCGGTAACATTTTTTTATTACTTTTATTAATTTTCAAAAATTTATGTTGAGAACTTAGAACAACTACTCTTTCATTTGGTTTGCTTTTATATATTGTAAGAACACAATTCTTTGATTTATACATTATAGTAGAAAAACGAGGCATGTTATCCTTCGTTTATTTGGCTGCTTTTGGTAGTTCTCTTTTGTTTCCTCTAATAGTTCCAATTAGAGTTGTTTTTTTTGGCCAATAATTTGGTTTTGGCTTATTTCGACATGCTAGTGAAAAAGTTATTGGTGGTAATATTTCTTCCACAGCTTGTATATGGCTCGACAAGTTTCAGAACAACGTGTTCATTTAACCCTTTGACTGCTAAAAGCGTATATAAACGCTCTCACAAATCCATCAATATTTTGAAGGATTTTTTTAGAATTTATTGTAATATGTAACATAGAAACTAAATTACTTAAAAAAAAGTTTTTTAAATTCATATTTTTATTTTATTTGCCATTATTATCTGTTTTGGTTAGTTGTCAATAGAAAAACAGTCGCAGCAACTGACATGCGAAAATTGCGCCGCCGTTCATATTAACGGATTAGTTCGAGAGCGCGCCGCAGTCAAAAGGTTAAGCATTGACGATGGTCATTTAAAACATATTTGCTACTAACATCTAATGCAAGATAAAAAAAAAGAAACGAGAAAAAAAGCATGTGTGCAGATCACACGTGTTAGAAGTGAAACCTTCAAAAAACTAAGTTTCGAAAGAATGAGATGAATGCACAGTTTCAAGAGTATAAGATAATTGTAGGATTTATTTATTATAATATTATTACCATATATAACAAAGGGCACCGGTATGATCTCTGGGTGGAATGAATAGCTGATAAAAACTACACTTCTCCAAATTCAAGCAATAAAAGAAGAATGCTGAATGCGATAGTCATAGATAGACACCAAAATCGTAGGATGTTTATCGAGGAAAATATAATTCGTCGTAAACTAAGTAAATATAAAAAATCATTTTTGTGAAACTCAGGTATAACATTTTATTGTTTACGATGGTTTTCTAATTCTCACTTTCATCTATATTTTTACGCTGTCTAACAAACATTTCAGGAATGACGAAATAAAGACGTTACAAAAAACATATGAAAAATACTGCTAGACTGAACGCGAAGGTTCTGGTACAAATGCAATAAGATATCTAATAGAGATCTTTTCTAGAAATGCTTTTTTCAACTCCAAAACCTGCCACACTTTGAGACCCTTATTATTTATAACATATATCTCGTCTTTATTTTTTGAACCACAAACTTATATTCTCTAAATACTCTCGTCTAAATAAAGATCTGAACAACGAAAAGTCCAAAGAACTCATTGAATCGTATCGCTCTCTCAGCTTATCGAACTGTGTACACAACGAGCCCCGTGGTAAACTCCACCAATTCACGCTGGGCATTCAGCCTGTTAAAAATGTTTTTATTTGATTAAAAAATTAACGTAAATTTCTTTATTACGTAAATATTATAATTAATAATATAATTTTTTTGTATTCCTGGCTCAATACAAGTTTTTGTATATTTTTTATAAAAACATATATAAAAATCAAATTCAATAGACATATTTTAATCTTTATGAATCGAATATATTTCATGAAGAAGGAAAATAGAAATGTGGCAGTAATTTACTTGCTTTTGAATGGAGTTTGTCAGCTGCTTCTAATGTACTCTGCAGTGTTGTCTAATTCTTTTTCTCTGATGTATCTTATAATCATTTTTTTTTTTTTTTTGAAAAATATTGCAGACAATACAATTATTATATTCTATATATATCATAATTATAATATTTGCGAAATAAAGAATTTAATACTAATTTTTCAATAAAATAGAAATATTTTTAAATAGAAAAGATATGACACGTTTGGTAAAAAAAAATACACCATATTTGCTATTATATTTTCAATAAAAATAATACAATTTACTGTACAAAAAATTTTTTAATTTGCTTGCACAAAACCAAGCAATAAAAATTTTATTGGTGGTGAAAGTGTATTAAATGTTGGACATGTGATTAAGTGTGGGCAAGTACCAAATGGTGATTGTAATATTATAAGTATTTTAGCTTTTTGTTTACAAACTTCACATATTAAAGATAATCCACATGAAATAACTGGTGAAATATTAAAAAATGGTCGAATAATTAGAATGAGTTGTTCATGCAAGGCTGGTTTAAGTGGTATTTGTAAACATGTTGTGGCAATATTGCAATATCATTAACTGTCACTAATTCAATTGATCTGCTACGTATTCTTTCTTCTCGAGAATCTATTTAATCTACAAGACAAGCACATTCTTTGGATGATCCTAAAGGAAGATTTTGACTAGGAATATTTGCTTCTTTTCTAAATAAGTTCGAGTTGAATCAATAGCTATAAAAATACACAAAAACAATATAAGCATGAGTAAATTTATTGATTTAACAATTTATAATAACAAGAACAAATACTCACGTATCATTGTTGAAAATACTCACATGAAGCTAAAAAATCATCTTTAATAAAATGGAGTGAACAGACTTTCATACTGGGAGTTATACTTTTTCCAACTTTTAGCGCTCGTACCCAAGCTATGTCTATTAATTATTTCTTTATCATCAAATTTGTTTATTTCATAAATAAATTGTTTTTTACGAGGTGGAATTTAAAAAAAGCCTAATTTTTTCATCACGACAAGCTATGCTTGTACAACCAAATATACAGCAGTACACTTTACTTGTATTTTTTTTTGCTGGGAACTCCATATAAAAAAAAATTCTTTGCAACAACTTTTTAGTTTAACGATACTAGTTATTTTCAATTCTACTTTCAATAATAAATAAGCAAGTCATAAAATTAAAAATATATGTAAATATTTCTACATAAATATCGTGTAGTTCAAATCATCTGTCAGCAATTCGGCACATGACACTATTTTTTAATTTAGCCACCAGATAGCGTATTCAAGTGCTAGAGATCCCAATACTGTGTAAATCTGCACCTGGCTTTTGAAGGAAATAATTGCTCGTCAACTGTTATATTTTGCCCTGGTTGATAGCAAGCTTTACTGTTTTCAATGAACTTATCCCATATTTCCGAAACCAAGGTAAATTTATTTATTTTATTTAAAATAATGATTCCCTTTCGGGATACATGGATAAATTTATTTATTTATGGGCGCCTACTTCTTTTGGTTCTTTTGTCGAAACGAATAAATCGTAGGATTTGCTTGAACTTTTCTCTGACCATAGTTTTTCTAAAAAATTCGGAACTTCACTTTGCTAGAGATTAGGGATCCTGTAGAAGGGATGCGCCATTCATATTCAGCTCATGTGCCATTGGCTGAAAATTTTGGGGGACCGCTTGAACTTATAATAATTTTTTCGTGTAACCTATTCTATTTTAATATAAATTTTTAATTATTATTAAATATAGTTCATTTTTTTTCTGTATTTGATGCAATTCATTATTGCATAATTATTTCAATGTTTGAATCATTCGCGCGCAAAATCGAGTTCCGGTCCCCCAGCAATGTACATGGCGCATCCCTCCTATAGGATCCCTACTAGAGATTAGAGACCCTTTAGGAGGGACGCGCCATACATATTGGTGGGCTGAAAATTTGGGGGGGACAGCTTCCCATGCAACGCATAGCTATGTTTATCTTTAGTATGTATTAACGGCTGTGGTTAGTTTAAGTTAGGAATACTTATAGTTTTTATTGTGATATTTATATTTAATTGTTTTTTTTTTTTTAGTAGTTTTCTATAAGTGTAAGTTTAATTTACTCATTTAATAATTACAAGTATAAATGTAGCAACCTAACCTATAACTTATCGTTTGTTTACAGACTAAAATGTTTGAATCATTCGCGCGCAATCACGTGACTACACGAGTTCCTATTCCCCAAAAATGTTTTGGCGCGTCCCTCCTATAGGGTCTCTACTAGTGATCCCAATAAACCAGTGATCCCAGAGACTTTAGTTAGTCCGATCGACACAGGGGCGTAAAATTATCGTACGCACCGGAAAATTATCGTACGCCCCGGGAAAATTAGAAATCCGACAATTTCTCGGATGAGATTTTGAAAATGTAGAAAAAGAGTGCAAGTTCCAACTTTTTCAAAGTTGATGACTCGGAGATTGGGAGGAAACGATATTCCGTTGTTTAAAAAAAAACTGCCTTTATGCATGATTTCACTACAATCTTTATCAAAAACAAAAGCTGTATCCATCGGTTGACTATGGGGGATGGATCCTTCGCTATTGGTCGATAGTATTCAAAATCTCCTTCCCTCTCCAAAGGGGTGTCACTTATTTATGATATAAATATGTGAGAGTTTTTAGTTTTAGAGTTCCCTAATCTATCAGTTCTTAATCTGTATCAGTCTGTATATCTATTTGTCTGTATCGGTTTCTTAGTCCTTTGTTCTCAGTTCAATAATTATATTTTCAGTCTGTTATATTCGTCTGCGTATTTTATCGGTCAGTTTATCAGTTTATTAGTCAGTCAGTCAGTCTTATATTCATAACTCTTTTGTATTCTGTATTTTTGTAAGCCTTTTGTAAATACCGCTCAACATCACATCATCATAATTTAATAAACTATATTATATCATCTTCAGTTTTATTTCTTTCTGCCTGAACCCCACAATGAAATGTTAAATCCAGCCAAATCAACCATAAATGACCCAAAAAACAATTTCATCCTCAATTATAACTAATTTAAAAGCCTACTAGAAAATATCTACAACAATGAAAATCCAATTGACACCCTAAAGGAGTACACCACAGACACGGAATCACTAATAGATGTAATTAAAGAAGTACGGCCTCTACTAAAGGACAGAAGCATTAAAAACAGGCTACACCGCCTTACCAAAAAATTGGAGAAAGAAACACCCTCAAAATCAAATCCTCGCGAAACCTTCGACTCCGAGCTCGAATCATCATAAATATAAATTTAATAACAACCAAATATGCCTTTACGCATAATACAATGGAACCTCAACGGCTTTTACAGTAGATTAGAACACTTACAAATATTAACCAACGAACTGCAACCAGAAATAATCAAGAATAACAATAGGGATACACGGCACTCACACACCAACATCTCCTTAAAAAAGAAGATCCTTTAAACTGCGATATATGCTTCGAACAGTTAACAGCGGACCACATCATCTTAAACTGTAGGAAACTCACTGCAGACCGACAGAAATTCTCCGGTAAATCTATCACTAAAAACAACCTAAATTCTAAAACAACTATACTAAATCTACTAAAATATTTTAAGCAAATTAATATGTATAATAAACTATAATGTATAACTCTTATGTCGTTAATAGTCCCTGATGGTTGATGCGACATTAAATAAAGCTATATAAAAAAAAAGCATTTCATTGAATAGTAAATATCTTTTACTGCAATAAAAAAAAAATTTCTAATATATTTACGTATTTGTATAGAGTAAATATCAATCTGTTAGTAATGCGCTTTGTATTCCCGCAATATCAGTGCTTTTAAGCAGCGCGCGTAGCCTAACGAAGATTTCCTTAACACTAGATTGCCCAAGCAAGTCATTTTGACTGCTTTTCATTTTCAACTAGAAAAAAACTACGTTTATAATGATAATATTTTTTAGAATTGTGTTGGGCTGAAACACATGGCTGAAAAGTCCCGGGCCTAACAAAGAAAACACGGTTTTTTTCGTTCAAAATTGGCTTTATTCATCAATATAATATAATCTCCATCAAGAGCAACACAATCATTCCAGCGCCACTCTAACATTTCAATACCACTTTTGTAGAACGATTTATCTTTTGCCTAAAAATAGGCCTCAGTTTCAGAGATAACCTCTTTTTGAATTTTTTTCCAGCGAGCATTCTTTTAAGATCTGCAAATAGGAAAAAGTCACTGAGGGCCAGATCTGGAGAATACGGTGGATAGGAAAGCAACTCGAAGCTCAATTCATACAACTTTGCCATCGTTTGTTTTGATCGATTGTGAACACGCGCGGCACCCACTTTGCACACATCTTTCGCATGTCCAAGTATTCATGTATTATATGTCCTACACGTTCCTTTGATATCTTTAGAGTTTCAGCTAACTCAATTAACTTTACTTTACGGGCATTCAAAATTATTTTGTGGACTTTCTTGATGTTTTCGTCTGTAACAGCCTCTTTCGGTCGTCCGCTGCGTGCATCATCTTCAACGCTCATTTCACCTTGTTTAAACTTAGCAAACCACTTCTCAATGGTTGATTTTCCTGGTGTAGAGTCCGAATAATGATTATCAAGCCAAGCCTTGGCCTTAAACAGTATTTTTTTCAATAAAAAATAATGTTTTATTAATACGCGACAATCTTTTTTATGCATCTTTTTGAAAATAACAAAAGCTGCTTCACTCAAAATGCTACATCTCATGAACCAACTACTCGATAGCTGGGAAATTTAAACACATATCTTTTGAAGGTTAGTACTAACTGAAAATGAGATGAATGCAATAAAAATAGCGCCATTTATGTGTGAGGCCCGGGATTTTTCAGCCTATGTGTTAAATGCGTTTATTAATAATTTTAGTCATCTCCCCCTCCTTCATTTCCGGTTTATATGTGTTATACCTATATTGCCCAAAAGCAGTCATTTTGATTGCTTGGGAAATTTAAAATAATCAAATGACTCCTATTATTAAATTGAATTATTTATGGTCAGCAAAGTGAAGTCCCGAATTTTTTAGAAAAACTATGGTCAGAGAAAAGTTCAAGCAAATCCTACGATTTATTCGTTTTGACAAAAGAACCAAAAGAAGTAGGCGCCCATAAATAAATAAATTTATCCATGTATCCCGAAAGGGAATCATTATTTTAAATAAAATAAATAAATTTACCTTGGTTTCGGAAATATGGGATAAGTTCATTGAAAACAGTAAAGCTTGCTATCAACCAGGGCAAAATATAACAGTTGACGAGCAATTATTTCCTTCAAAAGCCAGGTGCAGATTTACACAGTATTGGGATCTCTAGCACTTGAATACGCTATCTGGTGGCTAAATTAAAAAATAGTGTCATGTGCCGAATTGCTGACAGATGATTTGAACTACACGATATTTATGTAGAAATATTTACATATATTTTTAATTTTATGACTTGCTTATTTATTATTGAAAGTAGAATTGAAAATAACTAGTATCGTTAAACTAAAAAGTTGTTGCAAAGAATTTTTTTTTATATGGAGTTCCCAGCAAAAAAAAATACAAGTAAAGTGTACTGCTGTATATTTGGTTGTACAAGCATAGCTTGTCGTGATGAAAAAATTAGGCTTTTTTTAAATTCCACCTCGTAAAAAACAATTTATTTATGAAATAAACAAATTTGATGATAAAGAAATAATTAATAGACATAGCTTGGGTACGAGCGCTAAAAGTTGGAAAAAGTATAACTCCCAGTATGAAAGTCTGTTCACTCCATTTTATTAAAGATGATTTTTTAGCTTCATGTGAGTATTTTCAACAATGATACGTGAGTATTTGTTCTTGTTATTATAAATTGTTAAATCAATAAATTTACTCATGCTTATATTGTTTTTGTGTATTTTTATAGCTATTGATTCAACTCGAACTTATTTAGAAAAGAAGCAAATATTCCTAGTCAAAATCTTCCTTTAGGATCATCCAAAGAATGTGCTTGTCTTGTAGATTAAATAGATTCTCGAGAAGAAAGAATACGTAGCAGATCAATTGAATTAGTGACAGTTAATGATATTGCAATATTGCCACAACATGTTTACAAATACCACTTAAACCAGCCTTGCATGAACAACTCATTCTAATTATTCGACCATTTTTTAATATTTCACCAGTTATTTCATGTGGATTATCTTTAATATGTGAAGTTTGTAAACAAAAAGCTAAAATACTTATAATATTACAATCACCATTTGGTACTTGCCCACACTTAATCACATGTCCAACATTTAATACACTTTCACCACCAATAAAATTTTTATTGCTTGGTTTTGTGCAAGCAAATTTAAAAATTTCTTGCAATGTAAGTTTCCTTTTTATTTAATTTAATTAAAAAAAATTATAATAATAATGATATAAATAATAAATAATAAATAAATAAAATATTCATAATAATGTTATACATGTTGTTCTCTATTTTGGTTATACAAGTAATGCACAAACCCATCCAGTCTCTTGTTCATATTTTTCCCGCTAGGGTAAGCCCCGTTCCTGCCAGAGATCCCAATATATCAAGTACAATACAATATCAAATATTATTTTTTTAAATAATATATATTAAGTATTTATATTATTAAATAAAAAATTACCTAATTTGACGCGGACGTAATAAATATGTCATTATCAACAACAACTTTTAAAATACTAAGTATCCATATTTAATATATAAATTTATCGTGTCACAGTGTTAGTAGCCAAACTCCTCTCAAACGACTTGATCGATTTTTATGAAATTTTGTGAGTATATTCAGTAGGTCTAAGAATAGGACGTAAACTATTTTTCATACCCCTAAGTGATAAGGGTGGTCCACCCCAAAAATTTTTTTTGACTTTTTGAACAAAATTTTTTATTTTTATTTTTTTATGATTTGGCATTAAAAAATACATACAACCCTAAATTTTCACTCTTCTACAACCAACCCATATTTTTAATAGTGATATTAGTACTTTAATAATTTTCAACTCTTAGTGGTCGATAACTGATGTCTAGTACCAAATTCTTAGTAAACGATAAACTTTATATTTATTATTTTTTTAATATTCAATATCTGTGAAACAGATCCTGCGATGAGCCTATGAAATAAAATATCATAAAATACAATAGTTAGCAGGTATATAAGGTATTGTTTACTTAAAGAACAAGAAATTCCAAAGGGCCATAAATCCCATACTATCTTAATAATCAAAGAAACATATGGTGCGAAGAAAAAACCCTTTTACATTGTCGGGTCCTCTGAAGTGTTATACAATATTATGTAAATATGACGTAACACAAAAAGAAAGAAAATTCCTCATAGAGAACATTCTGTAGGTTAACCCCCACTACAACCCTTTCCCTAAAACATAAGATTTTTTATTTGACTACCAAAATATTCACTAGAAATAATTTATATGGCAAAACAACGTTTACCGGGTCAGCTAGTATCTATATATATATATTCAAGATGGCGTTTAGAAACTACGGAGACAGCCGAAATAAAACGAAAACATCCGAATAGAGGTTATTTTTGTGCCTAACTTTACTTACTCGATAAGAGAAACTCTCAGAGTTGATAAATAAATAATTTTTTTCTTTATTTTTCAAGTTTAAAAAAATTTTTTTTTCATTATCCTGTAAAAGATTAATTTTTAGGAAGATAACAAAATTTTCAAGGGGTCATTCTATTTGAAATTAGAAAGAAAAAAAAGTTTTAAGAACAGTGTGAGAAAATCTCTCTACACGATAATACTGAAGGGTTAAAAATGTTTTACGTTAATGAAAAATTTTAACAAGGATTTTACAAAAGATTTACGTTTTTATATTCATTTACCATTAATTCTTTTCGATTCTTCGTCCAGTGCAGACATAAAATTTTATTTAATCTTGAACGTAAAAATGTCAAAACGGCGTAGAGCACATGTATTTTTATCATCTAAGGAAAAGGAAAAGAATGTTGGAAAATGGCATGATTCGAGGGGTAATCAGCCAAACATTGCTCCCTTTATAAATCTTTCTGGGTTTGCAAGTGAAAATGTGCATATAAGATCAGATATATCTATAGAAACCTGTTATGAATTACTTGCGCCAGATAAATTGTTTAAAAACAATTAGAAGGTAAACGCACACAACGCTTGGAAAAGTGACAAATAAATGTAAAATAAAGAGAATTTTTGGACTAATTCTGTAGATGGGATTAGTGAAACTACCAGCTATATATTTATATTGGTCCCTTGATCCTGTGTATATGCAAACGTTTCCGAGAAAAATCATGTCATCAAAAGATTTGAACTATTATTGAGAATGTTACATTTTACAGATAACAGAAACAGTAATGGTTCTAATTGTTTGTTCAAAATACAATCAATTATAGAAAATTTGGAAATAAATTTTTAAAAATATTACAATCCAACCAAGGACATGTGTATTGATGAATCCTTGATTCCGTTCCGTGACCGCATTATATTTAGACAATATTTAAAACAAAAGAGTCATAAATATGGAATCAAAATATTTAAGTTATTATGCTGCGGATCGGGTTATACTTATGATCTTCGTGTATATACAGAGAAAACTTTAAAAAAAGAAAATACTACGCCCACTAAAATTGTAATTTTGCTTTTTGTCTTTGCAGAGATTTATTTGATAAAGGACACACATTATACACTGACAATTGATATACAAGCGTTGAATTAGCGGAAAAATTAATCAATAAAAATATGCATTTAGTAGGAACATTACGTTCTAATTGTCGAGGAAATCTGCAGCAAGTAATATCAACAAAATTAAAATGGGGAGAAATTATTGCAAAAGAAAATAAACAAGAAATTACCATTTTAAAATGGAAAAATAAACGAGACATTCTAGTTCTATCGACAAAGCATTCATCAGAAATAGTGAATATTGAAAGTCGATCAGAACACATGTTAAAACCACAAATTATAGTCGACTATAATAGAGGAAAAGCAGCTGTCGATCATTTATCTGACCAAATGAATGCCAACAATAATCCACTACTTAGGTCTATAAAATGGTACAAGAAGCTAGCCTTTGAACTGTTATTGAATACTGCAGTTCTAAATAGTTACATTTTATATAAAGATATAACGAAGAAGAAAATCAAAATAACTGAATTCCGGAAAAAATTAGCAGTACATCTTACAAATTGCCGAGAAAAAGACATTCCATCTAGCAGTATTGCAACATCTTCTAAAAAGCAACAGCACAAACTCCAAAAAAAATCTTGAAAAGTCTTTGAAATGAGAAAATATTGTAAATCTTGTTATAAAAAAATGCGACACATTATTTATGTATTGTCTCCATAACGGAGCCCTTGAGTGCAAAAGGTTAATAAAGGTAAGTGTTCAATGATTATCAAGAAATTTATTTTATTATTATAAAAATACTATATTAGATCGTGGAAACTTCATTCCAATAGTACAATTTAAGAGCAAAAAAAGAAAGAAAGAACGAAAGATAGAAAATGAAAGAATATCATAGCTTGCTTTGTAACATCATCATTTTGTCATGTATGAAACTCAGGATGCATAGGGGTGTGATAAGCGGTAATACCACAAGCTATGTATGGTTGTATGTACTTATGTATGTATTTCGTACTCGTGCACCGTTTATAATCATCGATTTACGTAAAGCTTTCGGCAAACGTACATTATGCGTAACGTTATCGTACAAAGACCATATTTGAATTTTGTTGGCTTCACGCTAGATCAACTAGTACTTCGATTATCCGAAATTTGTTGAACCAATGAAACCACTATCTATTTTCTAACTCTCCAACTATCTAATTATATAAGTAGACATTGTCTAACTAAATTGATTTGGTGAATGATTTTCAAATTATATTTGAAATTCGATCTCACATTTGATTTAGAAGTACAAGTCGAATTACCCTATATATTATATATATAGAATGGTAAGTATAATGCAATTTTTTAATTGGCATTAAAAAATAAAATTGTTAAAAAGTATAATCAATAAAATCTCAATACGCCTGATCTCTTAAAAATAAACTAATGCATGTAAAAAAATTACTTATAGTAGTATTAACTATTTGATATTATCCATTTAATTAACATTGAAGAAAAATCATAATTATCATATAAATATCATGAAAATTAAAATTTGTGTATTAACAAATATATAAAAAATAAAATAACTTTTTATTTATTATAAAAGTAAAAAGAGAAAACAAACTTATCATATGAACATTATACATCGAATCACGATAAAAATAATCTTTTTCTATATTTTTTTTTTGGAACCTAAATCAAATATTTATAATCTGCGAATGTGGAAATCTCCATACCAAGAGTTATAGCATTAGATCTTCATACATTTCTAGCAACGTGAGGTAAAGCTCGGTTTCTATGCCTGTCGATAATACGTTTCATGTAATCTCGAACGAATGGAAAAATATGATAGTGACTCTGATGTCGATGAAAAGCTCTACTCTTATTAACCTTCTCTCTCTCCCTCTCTTTCCTTTTCTCTGCCATTTCAATGCAATCAAAATCGATATTTTGAAAAAATATTACACGACACCTTTTAAAAAGTATTATCTTGATGATCGACTATCTACGATTATATATAATGTATAATGTATATGCTATATGTACTTATATACAATATATTCAATAGAACAGGATGAAATAAAGTTTCTAGTAAAAGGTTTTTCTACATAAAATTTGAACGTGCCAAAGAATCGAATTATTCTCTTGCTTTGTAACATCTAAAGACACTTTTTAGCGTTCCTGACAAAAGGGAAAATCGTCTTCTAATATTTTAGTGTCTCTACATGAACGTGTACTGGTACGTGAAAATGACTACTGAGTACATTCTTAACTACATTCATTTCTTTTACAATGTAAATGAATTTATATAATAATAATAATAATAATAATAATAATAATAATAATAATAATAATAATAATAATAATAATAATAATAATAATAATACAGGTAACCCTCCTATAACACGGTAGATAGGTTCCTAAAATACCGTGTTGTGTGAGATCCCGAGTCATGAGCAAAAACTTTTGTTTTCAGACCATGGAGATGAAAAGAAATACTTTCCGCAAAACTGTATCTTTAAGACGGCAATCCTCGCCGTCTGCCTGTAGAAGTACATTTTTGTACAAAGGTTTTTGAAAAGAAACCGTGTTATAGGATGTCGTGTTGTAAGAGGGATACCTGTACATATATATATATAGTACAAAAATAAGAAAGTTTACATATTAAATTATCTATTCTAAAAAATTTTGATATTGTTTTTCTATTCCTTTTATCTAGAATATTCTTTTTGAAAATATATTTTCTCTCTTTTTCTCTTTGTTTTTTCCTTTTTTGTCATTATATCCTTCCTTTGAAATTATATTTTTCGATACGAGACTCTGATGTCTCGTAAATAGCTTTATTCTCGTCTCTCACGCACAATGTGAGAGTCTCTCACCCTGGACTCGTCAAAATTGCGTTTTATATGTGCGGTACATATACATATTTTTTCAAAATATATGAGCATAACTTCAGAAATGGTTTCGATACGTTAAAATAAGCAAATAATTCCTTTTTTGTGTTATACGTGTTGTTATATAATTTTCATGGAAACTATTTGAATCCAGGCTTTCAAACGTCTTATTGTACATGTTCTCAATCGTTCAAAATATCAACTGTTGTTTGAATTTACCAACATCATAAGATAAGAAGCTTATTCGTAAACAGTTGAAGCAAGCAATCAATAAAGTTCTATATAAAAACAGCTATAATTCGGAATCGAGGTTAAATCGGGCATACGAATATATGAACTTATTTTTTATTTTATCATATTAAAACCAACCCTAAAATTAAGCTCATATATTTTGAAACCTCCTGTATATTTTCATGAATTTTTTTTGTATATTTTTTGAAGGTGTTTTTAGGTTTTCTATTTTTATTGATTTTTCTTTTTATTTAGTAGCTTCGGCAAATAAAAGTAGCAGGAAAAATAATCGTATTTACACCGTACGCGTACGAGTTTATAAATTGTTCTATCGGTAAAATACTTTGAACGTTAAATCGATGGTAATTGCAAAACTGTCGGTGTTTTTACGCGTACAAGCATATGGGCTCGTAGCCCAAATAACTCCACTTTGTAAATTATTTAGAAATTTTCTTTTTAATTGCAAAGCACTCAATCAATGCTTAACTTTTAACATTTTAAAATACATTTGTTTAATAATTAAATTCGGTAGCATTAAATGAGGAAAAAAATGTTAATAGTTGTTTAATAATAAATAATATCGACAATATACATAAATTTTGTTCTTTTTAAAGAATGAATTAATTTAATATATGAACGACTCGCACGTAAGTACGTGTAAATTACGTAAAAATCGTGTATACTTATATTCGCGTAATAAATGCTAACCCGTGTCACTATAATTGTAAACGTCTCCTTGTTGTATTCTGCACATAATATCCCATAAACAGGACCTTGATGAGAATAAAAGCTACGTAAAGCTCCATGTTGGAAAGACCAAAAAGGGAGCTTTGAGCCTTCCATCATACTAACCCCTCGAATATATATTAGATTATCCGGATTAGTGACCAACGCTTCCGGTTAATAAACCAAAGCCTATATATCCTCATACACATTTTGAAAAGCAAGTTATGGACATTAGTAGTCTTTTTGATGAGTCAACAACTTTCTCATTTCTGATATACTCAAGGAATAATATAATTTCCAAGGAAAAGTACGTTTGAAAAATAAATTAACAATATGGAGAATAAATGAATTATTAAAAATTATTAATTCAAGTTATATTGAAACGTATCAGTCCTTACAATATGATGAAACAAAGTTATTTTAATAATATAATACGGACTCAACCATTTTTTATTTCTTATTATTTAATGCCAATTTATGCTTAGTAAAGCAATTCTTGCATAATAGGATTATTAAATTTATTCGATAAATGAGTGTAGGATGAAAGAAATCGTTTCTCAAGACAAGAATTCATGTATTTGTTTTATAATGCAACACCATTTAAAAGAGTCTATCGTTTAATGTTTCGTCCCACCGAAACCTCTTGAATATTAGTAAGGAATAGAAGTAAAGGAATAATCTAGATATTTTATGTTCGCGAATGGTCGGAAAGTTTCGAGAAAGACAAGAAAAATATAAAAAAGAAGCGATTCATAATTAGTCGGTTCAATTCAATTCAGTTTGAATCTAAAATATAATATTTGCATATTTAGGAACTTTATACTAATTTTTCAGTATAATTGAAACATTTTTAAATAAAAGAAACGGAACACGTAATCAAACAAATAAACCTTATTTGCTATTATATTTCCAATAAAAATACAATAATACAACTTATTATAGAAATATAGAAAAAAAAATATTTTAATTATAAAATAAAACAACGGAAATGAAAAATAGATTTTAGAATCGTTGTAATTCAAAACTCGATGAAAAGAAAAAAAATACGACCAAAATTGTTCTGTTCTTTTTCAAGCATCTAAAGGTATTAGTTGCAACAACAAAAAAATACTTATGTGTGCTTACCAATGATAAAAATATCTCAAATTCACAGAAAGACTATCATCTACCTGAGTTACAAAAAAGGGTATATTATATTTACTTCGATTAGGACGGCGTATTTTTCCGTCGACAAACATTCTACAATTTTTTTTTCTATCTATGGCTATCGCATTCGGCATTCTATCTTAATTGATACAATTTGGAAAGTGATAGTTTTTGTCAGCTACCCCCATCCCATAATCATACCGGTGCTCTTTGATATATATATAGTTACAATATTATAATAAATAAATCCTACAATTATCTTACTGTTGATACTCTGCATTCGTCTCATTCTCTCGAAACTTAGTTTTTTGAAGGTCTCACTTCTAACACGTGTAATCTGTACACATGATTTTTGTATTTTATTTTTAACAAAAATTCGGCCCATAGTTAAGTTAAGATCGAAGTTGAACACGATTAATTGAAGAGTTTTAAAAGTGGTCGAAATCACAGATTAATGCTACGCTGGCTGAACTCAAGAAAAGTGTAAAGAATTTAGATGTAGCCCTACAGGATCTAATGCCGAATTGATGCATCGGCTTAAAGAATTCGATCCATTTGAAGCGTGGGCGCAAAAAAATGTAAACAGGTACAGTTCCGCTCGTTGTTTATGAAGAAATGAGATTTTCTGATGTTGTAGAAATCACAAATTTTCAGGAGAAAATTCAGAATAACGATGAAGAAGAAACTGGAAGAAGCGATAGATAGTTATTAAATTCAGAATTGAAACTCGTACGACACAAACTAGAAATATGAAGAAGTCTCTGCAGTACAAGTATTAATACCAAGCGTCGGCGATCGATTGAAAGATAAGAGGAAAGCGAGTATTATCCAGAAAATAAAGAAAAAAATTAATATAAAAATATTGCTGATCTTTTAAGTACTTTCAAAGGAGAAACTGATTAATATGATAACTGGGAAACGTAGTTAGAAATGCTGCGAACCACATACAGACTCGATGATAGCCAAGTTCAAATGTTATTGGATCTACAAGTAAGTTTCCAGCGTTTTCTAATAGATGGTGTCACGAGTAGATTCCGGACAGAAATGTCACATCACATGTGTCTTTTTCGAAGCTTGTGTATCTGTTAACAACATTGCATCATCATATTTGCGCATTTCTATCACGTCGTATATTTTATGAAGCAAAAACATGGCAAGTTATGTGCCAAATAAGCGTCATTTGCGGGAAGCGCTGCTTCTATTCTTTAATATGAAGAAAAGTGCAGCTGAGGCCTATCATTTGCTTCTGGAAACTTACGGGGCGGAATGTATTGGTGAATCGACGTGTCGTGGGTGGTTCAAACGGTTCAAAAATAGTGATTTTGACGTTGAAGACAAGGAGCGCTCCGGAAAGCCGAAAAATTTTGAAGACGAGGAATTGGAGGCTTTGCTGGATGAGGATCCGTGTCAAATTCAAGAAGAACTTGCTGCAT
Organism: Polistes dominula; assembly: GCF_049000335.1. NCBI lineage: Eukaryota > Metazoa > Arthropoda > Insecta > Hymenoptera > Vespidae > Polistes > Polistes dominula. The sequence goes on from NW_028300915.1 coordinate 9,594,398, forward strand.
CATTGGGCGTCACACAACAAGCCATTTTCCTGCGCCTGAAAGCTTTGGGATTTATCCAAAAAGTTGGAAATTGGATGCCGTACGAGTTAAAGCCGAGAGATGTTGAACGGCGATTTTGCATGTCAGAAATGTTGATGCAGCGGCATAAAAAAAGTCGTTTTTGCATCGTATTGTTACTGGTGACGAAAAGTGGATCTATTATGATAATCTTAAACGCAAAAAAACTTATGCAAAGCCTGGCGAACCGGTCAATTCAACGCCGAAGCGAAATATTCACATGCATAAGGTCATGCTCTCTATATGGTGGGATCAGAAGGGTGTCATATACTACGAACTGCTTCCGAGTGGTCTAACCATCAAAGGACCATTGTATCAAACCCAACTAATTCGTTTGAAGCGAGCATTAGCGGAAAAACGGCCAGAATATCTGACCAGGCACGAGTCCATAATTTTTCACCACGACAACGCTCGGCCACGTGTTGCTGCTTCGGTAAAAAACTACTTGAATAATAGTGGATGGGAAATTCTGCCTCACCCGCCTTATAGTCCAGATTTGGCGCCATCCGACTACCACTTGTTTCGGTCGATGCAGAACGCTCTTACCGGAATGCGCTTTACTTCAGTAGAAGGAATCAAAAATTGGCTCAAATTCTTGAGCTCAAAAGACGGGAACTTTTTTTGGTTCGGAATTCACAAATTGCCAGAAAGATGGGAAAAAATTTTATCTTCCGATGAACAATATTTCGAATGAAAAATATGTAACCATTTTTTCAGTATAAACCCTCAAATTTTATGAAAAAACGCTGGAAATTTACTTGTAAACCCAATACTAGGATCGGAAACGTATTCAAACAACAAAAAATAAATATAATAAATATAAAGAAAAAGAACAAAATAAAAGGTTTATTGTCTACAATGTTATTTAAAAAAAAAAAGGATAGGGCAGGTAGGAATGTGGAAAGAGACTAAGCTGTGATGATAGCATAAACATAATTTCCACCTAACATATGGAATCAAGAAGCACATGTACTTGCATATTATCATGTAAGGGTAATCGAAAAAAATGAAAAATGTTATTATAATACAGAGCCGAACTGGTCATATAGGAAATTTACGCAATTTAATAATAAAAGTCATTATATTATTTTAAATTGCCCAAGCAGTCAAAATGACTGCTTCTGGACTATATAGGTATAACACATATATATACCGGAAACGAAGGGGGGCGGGAGATAACGAAAATTATTAATAAACACATTTATATGTTGTATAAAAAGTCAACACAATTCTAAAAATTTTTATCATTATAAACATAGTTTTTTTTTCAATTGAAAATGAAAAGCAGTCAAAATGACTTGCTTGGGCAATCTAGTGTTAAACACTATGAGAATATTTGATCAATTGTTTGAGTTACTGTATATAAACTACCTCCTGTCACTTCACTAATCAAAAAAGAAGAAATTAGAAATTTCCTGAACGTATCATTTCAAATATCTTCATAATTTAAACATTTTACTACGATGGAAGTTAAATTAACAATCGTTGCAAACGCAAATCTAAAAATGGCTCCAGGACAAGACTTAATTATAACAGGAAGATAATGAAAGAACTGTCAAGGAAAGGGATCATGTTAATAGCTTCCATATTCAACTCTATTCTACATCTAGGCTACTATTCAACTTCCTGGATGAAGCTGTAAGAAACTCTTATTCATAAACCAGGGAAACCAGCACATGAAATCATATCGACTGTACGATCCGAAATGATCTTACGGTAACTAACTGTATTTGATATGCACGCGTTCGATTCTATCAATTAAAATTCTAGATCGATATTCGTTACGAATATCGAATAACTTCAAGCGACTATCGAAGCGCTAACGATAGCCACCACCACTTCTCGCATCCCCACCTCTCACCTCCCCACTATACGCCCTCCGTTGGGCCAACTCAAAGCTGTGCTGTCAGATCGTGGGTAAATCTTACCCTCTCCCTATGCCACTGGGATTGCACACAATGAAAGTTATCCATGTCCATGTGTTCGGACGACACGAGTCGCTTTCATAGTGTGCCACACCGGCGTGCCCGCCAACTTCGGTTACATTCGACTTCTTTCGACATCCCAAACACACGGACATGGATAACTTTCATTGTGTGCAATCCCAGTGGCATAGGGAGAGGGTAAGATTTACCCACGATTTGACAGCACTGTCTGACAGCACAGACTCAAAGGAATACTCATTCTATTCTTTGGACGGCTGTGAATATACATCTAAGTCGAAACGAGAGAGCAAAGAGCTAAGTCGAAGGAGTTAAGGGTTCATTCTGGCTTATCATTTTGAAAAAATTAATTTTTTTTTTTTTGCATTTTTCGAAAGTAGACATATGTAGAATTATCATACAAAAATTTTAGAACGATCCGAGCAGTCTAATATATTATTTTGCGACCCAAACACATAGAGATATTACAGATAGAGGAGACAAACCATCTGCGATTGTGTAAGTGGAAATGTCTCTGCATGAATACAGCAGCAAAAAACAAAAGGTTGATATTGACCTGACAAAAACAGAATTACTTGAAAGATGTTTAGGTGGCCACAAATTTAACATAATGATGAGTGCTTCAACAAATGCGTTTGGGCTATGGTGCCTAAACACCTATTTAATGGTAAAAAAATTGTTGAAATAACTTTTAAATTGGCAGCTTGTATATTCAACGAAGGTTTTGATCCAATACTGAAAATAATGCACGTTTTGGAGATAAAACTTGGCCCTATCGCAGTCAATTACGCTAGTAACCGCGGCAACACGCGCGTGCGCTCAGCCAATTGTTTGAGCGGAGAAGCTTTGATAGAGGCCAGGACACAACGAAAAAAGGCTAGAGTGGAAGAAAATGAGTATTTTGAAGAAGCAGAAGGCATACTATATGGTGCAGGCATCGCAGAATAAGGTAAAGTCAGACTTTTTAAAAATTTGTTAAAAGAAACTTTAAACGCGTTTTTCTCGAAACAACGTTTTTTCGGTTAGCGGGCATGATATCTCCGAAACTACTCAACCGATCCTTCTGAAATTTTAACCACATACTCTACACATGAATGGCTATCTCGCATGCTACAACCAAGTCAAAATATTAATTTTTACTATTTTTTTTTTACAAAAAAACTGCGAAAAAAATCGTTGATTTTTTTATTTTTCGAAAAATGGCCGTCATTTTGTTTTGTTTTCATAAAAATTGATAGTTTTAGCATACCCGATAGCCATTGTCATACTGAATTTAAAACCGTTTAATTTTTTTTGTTTTAGATCACCCGTTCTCAAATTTCGATGCCCGCCAACAGCATACCTACTTTTGACGGGTTCACGTTTGTCAGCCATTTTGGATGTCAAAAAACGTTAAAAACAATAAAAAAAAATTTTTTTCTTGTACTTCTAAAGTGTATTTATTATACCCAACAACTTTCATATGTATATGTATCCTACAAAGCCTAAAAAAAATCGTGAAAATAGCCTTTTTTTTCGGCGTATAAACCAGAATGAACCCTTAAGTTGAGGTAGTTAAGTCGAGAGAGTTTAAGTCGTTACGAGAGGTGAGAGGGAACGTAAACGAAGCGGACGAGAGGTGAGATCTTTCCATTATATTCATTTCACGTTGACGGTAATTTCCCGCGTGGTAACGCCACGTGGTGGATTCTCATTATTATACTCTAATATCATCCAGGATTTTTATGCCGCAAGGTTTTTCCTTGACGAGCCAATAAAGCATTGTATCTTTGTTTGACTCAACCACATGTTTGATTAATTTTATTCTAATTCTTCTTTCCTCATCCCTAGCAACTAATTGCCAGAGAACTCCTAATCGAGAAATCTAGGCCACAACATCGACCAACCAGTCTTTTTTCTACATTATCCAAATTATTTGAAAAAATGCTAATTAATCGTTTCTTCGAAGCACTAGATGTCCCAGCGTTCCCTGAACATCAATTCAAGTTTCGAAAAAGCTATTCTTCAATTGAACAAATTAATTATGTAACTCGTCATATATCACAAGATCTTGAACAGAAAAAATGTTTTTTAACAGTATTCCTGGACATTAGATAAGCTTTCGATAAAGTATGGTACACATCTTTTTTACATGATCCTTAAATTTTACCTCACTAACAGAAAATTCATAGTCAAGTACCTAAACCAATTCACTATAGCCTTTCGTATTTTATCTGATGTCCCACAAGGCAGTGTACTTGGGCCATTATTATATGCAATTTACACAGCAGATGTGCACACCTCAAAGGAGATAACAACGACTACATTTGTGGATATTACAATTTTGTTAGTATCTGAGAGTGATCCTCAAAACACGACTGAAATTCTCCAATGTCATCTGCATATGCTAGAAAGAAGATGCCAAAAGTGGAATATTAATATTAGTGAAAATAAATCGGCGCATATAACCTTCACGTTACGTAAAGGCACATATCCTCCTGTGACCATAAATAGAGCAGTTATTCCAACCAAAGATTCGATCAAATACTTAGGTATGATACTGGTTAAAAGACTGAGACAACACATTCAATCCGCAACAATCTACCTAAAGGAAAGAGTATAAAAACTATATTAGCTCATTGGCAGAGCATCTAATGTAAGTTAAGTCTGCAAAAATTATATATAATTCTCGCCGAGAATTGATTATATATTCCTTTATTAAAATAAAAAAAATGAAAAAAGGAAATTATCGATAATCCATAGATGGATGTAAAGTTCAAAAGAAAAAAAAAATTTCATTCAACAAATACTTTGAGATCCAACTTGAATGAGTAATTAATTGTTATTATATTATGTTGTTTATAAATATGTGTACTGGTAATTGTAGTAGTGTATTAGGTCAAAAAATTGGAAATGTAATTTTAAGCTTTTTGTATAATTAAATTACTTACGTTATACTTGTAATACAATAAATTTAAAAAGTGAATACAACATATACAAGGATTGGGATGCTGGAAAAAAATGTGTATATAAAATATGAAAATAGTATGAGAATAATGAATAATGAAAAATTTTATCGAGAAATTTGATGTTTTCATATCTATGTAGATGTTCAAATCATTTTCATTGTAATTGTGACATTACTCTCACCTTAGAATACATTAAACTGAGAGGTAAACTCATGGCGATGCTGAGTAACCAGACAAAGATTATTTTCAAGATTACTCTTCTTCTCGTTTTATTCCGACCAAATTTCATGGGATAACGTAGGCTGAGATAACGGTCGACACTTATGGTGCACAGATGCATTATACTTGCCGTACAAAAAAGTACGTCCAGGCTAATCCAAGCAAGACAGTAGACTGCAGGTAATGGAAAATAACCTGAAATCATAAAGAAAAAGAAAAATTAGAACTTTTAAAAATACAAGTGTGATATAAGAGAGTTGAAATGTAATGAGAATTAAAAATTTTAAAAACCTGATAAGTAGATATTTATGGAAATTCTATATTTTTACAAACCTTTTATCCGACTTTTTAAATAAATACTCGGAATATTATATCGATTAAATACAAAAATTGTCATTATTTTAATTAAAATATTTATAAACATAATAATTGGTCAATATTGTCAATAAATTTAAAATATTTACAATAATTGCAGTAATTTTAATAATTACAATTTATACGGACCAAGTAAACGAAAATGCAAACAATTAACACCCAAATCGCTAAGTTAAACGAGCTGGAACGCTTTTTGAGATTTTAACAATTTTTATTATTAAATTTCATACAAGTGAAATACACCTCTTTTATTATATTATTATTATTACCGGCTCTTATTCGTGTTTTTATTTTTATTGTTTTACTTTTTACTTCTTTTTAAAACCATCGTGCAATGAAACGTGTCGCTTGAAATTACAATCGAAGATCGTTGGAAATCTTTTTACTACCTCTTAACACATACAAACACATCAATCTGCCATGCTCAATTTTCTATACCACTAGTAACGAGTATTGCATTCGTGCGTTTTTGAAAACAGGCATTCAACTATTGTCAGTAACGTATATTGACGGTTTATTTGGACTTTATATTTAATCCATTTTGACATCTCAACTTTTCTTTCAAGGTTTGTTCAAATACGTGCTTTTCACTTGAAACAAGTATCACCGTATACACTACCGACTAAAAACTTAATATCACTAAGTAATTTCGAAGAGACGAAGAAAAAAATGTATATCTTTGGAGTAACCGAGATAGATTTACATATCAAAAAGACTTATGAACGCAGAAGAATTTCCAGAAGGAGAAAATTTAGTATTCGAATATTCTAGCATTAGCATACACTTCTATCTTGGCATCCTGAACAATTAATTTTTCGAATATTTCTAATTGAATATTTGTCCATTCTTTTCGTCAAACCTAAGTTTCCAAATATGCCCCAATAGGAAAGTTCATTTTGAACATCACCTAAAACTTAATTTATTTTCAGAACCATACAGAAGTGTTGAAGTAAGAAAATACTAAGAATCTTTAAAAAATAATTAAATTTATTAATATTCGATATAATAGCAATAATCAATTTTTATTAAGATCTACGAAAGAATGATTTTAAACTTTTGTCGATTAGTGTATATAAATAAGTACATGTATATACAATATTTACACAGAGATCTACTAGTATCTACGATCTAATTTCTTTTCGTATTTTTTTCTTTTTCTATTTCTTCTTGTCTCAACGTATTTGTGGACATGCGTACTTGTACATGTGTTATAGACTACAGGCCCGACCTAAAAAATCGATGGGTCATCTGATCCCCCAGGAAACCTATATCGGACGATATAGGGGCATAAAATAATAACATTCAGCACTATGCCGTCACTTGAAAGCTGTCCAACTGAGTGCAGGTAAGAATTAAAAAGCACAAAATAACCGGGTGCTTTTTTATCAAATAATTTTGTACGGCATTTTTACCACGTATAGATCCATCGAAAATAATTTAAAAACACGTAGTGCCGTTAAAAAATAGTAAGCCGCAAAGTCGGAAAAAATTTTTGATTTTCTGAAAAAACCCCAGGTCTATTAAATCATTTGATTTTGAACGGCATTGGTTTCATACAATTTTAATACCTATTCTAATTGATTATTTTGCAACACTGTACAAAAATCATGCAACAAGGGAGAAAAATCAAGGGTTCAAATCCACCTTTTTCCATGGGTCCGGGGGGTGATCTGCATGATTTTGCATGATTTTTCGGCTTTGTGGCCTATTATTTTTAAACGGCACTACGTGTTTTCTCATTATTTTCGATGGATCTATCGGTGGTAAGAATGCCGTACAAAATCATTTGATAAAAAAGTACCCGTTTATTTTGTGCTTTTTAATTCTCACCTGCACTCAGTTGGACAGCTTACAAATAACGGCATAGTGCTAAAAATTATTATTTTATGCCCCTATATCGTCCCATATAGGTTTCCTGGGGGATCAGATGACCCATCGATTTTTTAGGTCGGGCCTGTAGTCTGTAACGCGTTTTTGTATGCGTGACTCGTAGTAAAAAAGTACAGGTCAATGGTGTATAGCACGAAACGTAACAAGAAACCAAAGCTTTCATGTTCTAGAGAAGATCCTTTTACTCGTACATATACATACGTACTTCAATCACCATTCTGTCTCGTTTGAAACAATTCATTTTTTATAAGAAGTTCATATTCAGCGAGGATATTTATAGTAAAACATGCAAAACATTTTTTTTCTGCACGCTTTTTTTAATTGATAATTCTCGATATTGTTAAAAATAAATTTTTTGATATCTTTCTTCCTTCCAATTCCCGCTCCATAAAAGCATATTTTATTTACAATAGTTTAACTCTCAACGGACGTGTTTTTAACGCAAAAAAAAATCGGTGATACTGTTATTGATCGAAGTGTGAAAAATAACGTCATCAATCCAAGAATATCAATCATTCATTATTCGTTTGGTTTGAGGCGTCAAATACATCTAACAGAATTTTTAAAATGTTCTTGATAATCTATTTTAATTATTAACGCATCGAGTTTATCCTATTCGTTAATTTGGTATTTAATATTTTATTAAGAAAACATATTTAAATATTATACGAATAACTCTGGTATATTTGAAAATTAGAAATTGATATTTTGAAAGAATTCGTAAATTGATATAAATGTGACCGTTAAATAGCAATAATTCCATCAATTCGTTCATTTGTAATTATTCGAGGAAAATTCCTTATAATTAACGAGTTCTAATTAAGTTTAGTTTCTCTAATAACGTACGATTAGTTAATATTAGATGAAAGTTCGTATAGCATCGTAGTTTAATAAATGTAATATTAACGAAAATTAGAATTAGCAGAAAAATTATTGTCATTCTGGTATCCTTTAAATCCTATTTGGTGTTTTCAAAAAGCATTTAAAAAACAAAAAATCTATGTGCAGATCACACGTGTTAGAAGTGAAACCTTCAAAAATCTAAGTTTCGAGAGAATGAGACGAATGCAGAGTATCAACAGTAAGATAATTGTAGGATTTATTTATTATAATATTGTTACTATATATATCAAAGAGCACCGGTATGATTATGGGATGGGGGTAGCTGACAAAAACTATCACTTTCCAAATTGTATCAATTAAGATAGAATGCCGAATGCGATAGCCATAGATAGAAAAAAAATTGTAGAATATTTGTCGACAGAAAGATACGCCGTCCTAATCCAAGTAAATCTTATCTCTATAAAATTCCCCTGTCACAGTGTTTGTTATTCTTATTCTCCGAAACGACTTGACCGATTTATATGAAATTTTTTCTGTATATTCGGTAGGTATGAGAATAGTTTTTCGTATATTTCTTATACCCCTGAGTGATAAGGGTGACTCACCATAATTATTTTTCCTTTAAAAGGATATTAAGAAAAAAGAGAAAAAAAGACAAATATTATGTGCCTATATTCAGACAATGTAAAATTATATGATGTGAAGTAAGTGGTGATCTTATGTTACAGCTCATGCGCAGTTGGTTCGATATTAAGAAAAAAGAGAAAAAGAAGATAAATGTTATGTGCGTAGATTCAGATCTATCTATATATTTATTAGCCACAGCAACGCGTGGTCGGGGCACCCCTAGTATAATATATATTTTTTTGAAACTCAGGTAGATGAATTTTTTTCTTTTACACTTTTCACACTTTCTGTGAATGTGAGATATCTTTATCATGGGTTAGCATACACAAGTATTTCTTTTTGTGTTGCAACTAATAACTGTAGATGCTGTTAAAGAAGGGAACAATTCTGTTCGTATTTTTTTCGTTTCATCGGGTTTTTAATTACAACGATTTTAATATCTATTTATCATTTCCGCTGTTTTATTTTATAATATTAAACATTTTTTATAAAAAATTTATTTTCTATAATTTTTTGCTATATTGGTAAAATAAGTTGTATTGTATTTTTATTGGAAATATAAAGTAAATAAGGTTTATTTGTTTTTGTAACGTGTCTAGTTTCTTGTATTTAAAAACTTTTCTATTTTATTGAAAAATTTGTATAAATTTCCTAAATACGCAAATATTATAATTAAAAAACATGTCTTTGGATATTTATAAGAAAAATATTCTAAAATGTTGTTTAATTTTTTTTTCTCTGATATATCTGATGATCATTTCATTTTTTTGTAAAATATTGCAGACAATACAATTATTATATTCTATATATTTCATAATTGTTAATTATAATATTTGCGAAATAAATAAATAATTTAATAATATTAATTTTTCAATAAAATAGAAACATTTTTAAATAGAAAAGAAATGACACGTTTGGTAAAATAAAAACAGACCACGCACCTTCTTTCTTTATTTCGACCGTCGGTTCGTTTGGATCTTATACTTTTGTCGCATACCTACGTGCTTATCTCTGTTTATTTTTTTATCTTTCTATCGCTCATACCTACAAACATTTCGAGTATCGAAAGAATACGTGTCCACGCTTTGTAGTATGCAGTCGCACACAAACACACACATATACAACTAGGAGCGATAACTACGAAGCATAGCATAAAGAGGAGACCGAGAATAGGAAAAACTGTATAGCCATATTCCGTCTCTCTCTCGCAGGCTCAATCCTATATGTTTGTCTCTTTTTCTCTCGTTATTTAGTATAGCAGCCGTTTCATAGCTTCGTTACAACATAGCTGCGTTTGTTTACTTTTCAGATCACTCCCATTCTAAAGAAGTTTTCACTTCAATAAGAAGAGGAAGAACAGGAAAATATCGTTTTGGAAATTTGTCTCATTTATCTTCCGACGGTTTTACAGTCGTGTACGCGAGCTATTCTCTTAATAAATTCTATAATACGAACTGTTATGCGGAAATATTTGCGCGAGGTTAGATTTGCGATGATTTCCGGATAACGTAAGAATTCGGCTTATTGAATTTTTGTAATCGTATTAAAAACAAGGATTTCCAAGTTTTGAAAAGAATAACTTTATTTAACAAAGATTCACGTTCGGATACAGACAACTTACAAGCGTAACGGTCAGAGTAGAAGAAAGTTTCGGATGTCGAGGGAAATCGAAACAAGAAATATTCTAGAAAAAGAGCGTTCCTTACTAGGTTAAGGGTTTCTTATTGGTGTTCTCACGGCACAGTGGGAGATTGCCTAAAATTCCACATTTTTCCGTTAAAGAAGTTCTCTACGGCTCGGCGTAATAAAATAGAAACGGAAGGTTTTTATGTTCGGTTTGCTATCACAACGCAAGTGTAGATTTTATCTACTGGGCCTAGCAGGTCTAAACGGGTTTTCCAAAAGATCAAAAGAGTACACCCAAGCAGGTATTCGCAGCATAGTTCACGTTGGGCCTAACAGAACGATATTCCTACTTTAAGCTACTACTCTCTGACACGTTTTACCCCTTTCGTGGCATCTAACCACGTTGAAGAGCTACGTGACGTGTCGCGTTAGTAGATATAGATATATTAGCACGTCAACATTCTAAATTGTTGATCAATGCATCTGAATTTTGTCAACCAACAAAAGTTGGGTTCATTTTTTTTAATCAATAAATGCATACATATATTCCATTCAAACAAATTCATTAAACATAAACTCCATAACTCTATAATAACCTTTTTTGTAATATTTGATACTTTAATTAAAAATTTAAGATTACAACGAGTATATAAAGTAACCTCATACAACCTTTAACATGTATCGTTATATTTTTCTTGAATTTAGTTTACAATTGAAACACGATTAAATTACTATATTACCACTGATAATTTTATAGGTATAAAATTGTTTATCTAATATTGTATAATTATTAAAAATTAATTATTTTTCATAACACCATAAATAATATTAGATACTCCGATTGATTTAAATCTATTTAGCTCATCTTACTTCCCCTTATATCTACTAACCCCTTTACTCGTACTTCTTTTCTGTAATAATTAAATCATTCTTTTCACATAAAAAATACTACGATCAAATTTTCCTATAGCCGTATAATCTCATGGCGATCTTAACGAATAATTTTCGGAAAATTGCTAATGACTGTCGTTGTCTTCAAAAGTCACCAAAGTTAAATGAGTCGCAGCTTTACGAAGTCTCGAACGCATACCTAAGAAGAAAAGACAAGAATAGAGAATAAAGCTAGAAGGAAAGAGAAGAGAGATGAAAGAGAGGTATAAGGGTTGGTAAGGGATATGAGGAGCTTAGGAGAAGGGGAGTAAAGGAGGCCAACACGTTTCTGTTAATTATCCTTCTTAACTCGCTTCTTCGATAATTGCTCTTCCAAGACTTAACTTATACACGTAGATCCAAAAATTTTCGATGCTAAGAACATACAACAATGAATATTTGATTCCCTCGCGAATGTTACGTCTTTAGCATGTCAGTTTGCGCTAAGAGGACGTCAGTTTCGTTCGAGAAAATATTTGTTGTCCGTATGATTAAATTAAATTTGTTCTTAAAAAATAATTGCTTTTTTCAGAGGTAAAATTATTTTTGTTCATAACACGTTCAGGAAGAAATTATTATTAGTTTTTTTTTCATTTTTATTATAATAATGAAGACTCTTTAACTTCAATAAATTTATTTTATGGTTAGAGGGATTTTTAGTTTATTCTAAGGTTAAATACTTACGTTAACATAAAAACTTCTTACAAAGTAAATATAAGAAAGAATGTGAAAAATATACGTCCGGAAATTTTTATAAGTAAACTAAATAAATAGCATAAATATCATAAATTCATCTCATGATTAAACACCTTATATTTTCATGGCTAAATACTTACGTTAACATTAAAACTTATAACGAAGTAGATATAAGAAAGAATGTGAGAATTATACGTTCCGCAAATTTTTATAAGCAAGTTTTACAAATTTCTATGATTCTTGTTATATTGTACTTTGCAATAACGTTTATCTTATATTTGACTTAATCACTCAAATTATCTCTTAAAGAAAACAAACAATAAATGCAAAACGATAGATAAAATAAATTTCTTTTTTATTTATAAGGCTAAAACAAAAGAATTATGATTTAGTATAGTTTTATAATTGTATAAGAATTCATAATTTTTTTGTAATTTTGAGAAAGAAAAATCATTGGAATTGCAGACGAAGTGTTTATTGATTATCTCTACGATGTTGCAGTTATTTATTATTAAAATATCATTTATATTTAAATACTTTGTATTAATATTATACAATAATTTATAAATAATCATTAATAAAGACTCATTTATAAATAATATTATAAAATTCATATATATACTAATTCAAAATTATCATTTATTTAAAATACTGACCCAATAAATAAATAATTGCTAGAAATATTATCTTAAAAAAAAGATAATAATAGTGCAATATTTATATATAAAAAAAACACAGATAATTCGATTACTGATGAGTCGAAATACGAACAAACAATCTAACCAGGAACTTAATTAACCTATTTGCATCATTGCGCGGAATATTGCACGAGCCGCGACTGTCTACTATCACCAAGAGCGGAATAATCCGCGAACCCGGGACTGTCCACTATTACCGAGCGCGGAATAATCCGCATAAGAAGCATTGGTTTTTATACCTGTGAGCATTTGACCGGTGACACCGGTCAGTTGTAAGTTTTATTTATGTCTCCAGTTTTATTTTTACGTAGCACCAATAAGTAGATTTCGTAACAATAAATCCTAACGAGAATCGATTGGTTAAAATTCACCAAGACCTTTTTTCTATCTTTCTTTCTCTCTCTCTCTCTCTCTCTCTCTCTCTCTTTCTCTTTCTCTCTCTCTCCCTTATATCTTGTTAATTTTTTACTTCATACAGGTGCAAGTAACTTTCTATTATATATACATCAACCCCTATAACCAGAAGTATTTACACCAATATACTATATAAATTAGGTAGATTAGTTTTTTTCTAACTAAGTTTTTTTCGGATCACTAAAGTGGCACAAAGTTTTTTCTCTCACATTGATCTTTATGGCTTCTTTCCAATACATTGTCTGACTTTACGAGCTTTCAAAACTTCTCCGATCATATAAGGTAGCAAGTAGCACGCGAGTTTGTGCGCTAAAAAGAATTTTCAACGAGACTTCGTTTCAAGTGAACACCCAAACTTGGATGACACTTTTTGCAAGCTTTTTTTACAATTTTCCTTTCCTTTTATTTTCTTTTTTAAAGAGAAAACTTCTTTAGAATAGGGAGTGATTTGAAAAAATGAAACACGGCAGCGATGCAGCGATTCAATGCAGCGGCCACGATACTCAGTAAGAAGAAAAAAAAGAGACAAATATTGTTGCGTACTGGTGCCTTGATCAGTACTATGGCATTTATTCTATCGTAAGAAGGAGTTAAAGGGATGAGGGTTGTGAATCAATTGTTGTTATTTAACGTTTTAATAAATTAGGGGGGGGGCGCTTTCGCGCCCCTGGTTGTATGAGTTATTTCTTATTAATGCAAATACAACGCTAATGCATGTATACTGCTTCTGGAACTGATAAATGCAAATATAACGCTGTTGCGCATATATCGCGACTGGAACTACTAGAACTGATGAGTGCGAATATAAAGCTGGTGCGTATATATCGCAACTGGAACTACTGGAACTGATGAATGCGAATATAACGCTGGTGCGTATATATCGCGACTGGAACTGATGAAGGCGATACGCTGATGCGTATATACCGCCGCTGCTGTTGCTGCTGTGGGTATACCGACAATGCGTGTATACCGCTGCTGCCACCGCCGCCGCTGCGTATATTTCGCTAATGCGTATATACCGCTGCCGTCGGTTCTACCACTGCTTCTCCTTCTTCACGGTCTTATTCTTCTTCTTATAAGGACGTAATGTAAATCGTGAGTTATATCGAAGTGCCAGGCTTGGATTCTTGCGCTCTTTTATACCCAGAATTGGTTTTCGGACATCCCTTCCCCAACTTGATTGACCAATAGGAGCAGAGTTCCCCCACTCCACTATGTCCTCCAATGAAAGGACTTGTGTTTCAGTGAGGATTAAAGAAGTACAAGAATAGGTAAAGCACCCACTGTGCCTCGATGCTTTGTCGAACCAATGTTATTCACATAGTTCTTCTAGAATATTTTTTTATATTCGGATCGAGTTTTACAGTTCGACAATGTGCTAGAAATATGTTATATAATGTACGCTCTTAGATTAGAGTAAGTGCTACAATCTAAACGTAAAACGGTTAAGTGGCTTAATATATTTGTAAAAATGTATTCATGTACACACTATTATTATTATTTTTCAATAAAAATTTATAAAAAATAAAAAATAAAAAGTAACCGATAGATCGCTGGATCAAATCTCATTGGGTTGACTTCTTATTTATATTTTTTCTTTTCTCTATTTTTGTACAGTAAATTGTATTATTTTTATTGAAAATATAATAGCAAATATGGTGTATTTTTTTTTACCAAACGTGTCATATCTTTTCTATTTAAAAATATTTCTATTTTATTGAAAAATTAGTATTAAATTCTTTATTTCGCAAATATTATAATTATGATATATATAGAATATAATAATTGTATTGTCTGCAATATTTTTCAAAAAAAAAAAAATGATTATAAGATACATCAGAGAAAAAGAATTAGACAACACTGCAGAGTACATTAGAAGCAGCTGACAAACTCCATTCAAAAGCAAGTAAATTACTGCCACATTTCTATTTTCCTTCTTCATGAAATATATTCGATTCATAAAGATTAAAATATGTCTATTGAATTTGATTTTTATATATGTTTTTATAAAAAATATACAAAAACTTGTATTGAGCCAGGAATACAAAAAAATTATATTATTAATTATAATATTTACGTAATAAAGAAATTTACGTTAATTTTTTAATCAAATAAAAACATTTTTAACAGGCTGAATGCCCAGCGTGAATTGGTGGAGTTTACCACGGGGCTCGTTGTGTACACAGTTCGATAAGCTGAGAGAGCGATACGATTCAATGAGTTCTTTGGACTTTTCGTTGTTCAGATCTTTATTTAGACGAGAGTATTTAGAGAATATAAGTTTGTGGTTCAAAAAATAAAGACGAGATATATGTTATAAATAATAAGGGTCTCAAAGTGTGGCAGGTTTTGGAGTTGAAAAAAGCATTTCTAGAAAAGATCTCTATTAGATATCTTATTGCATTTGTACCAGAACCTTCGCGTTCAGTCTAGCAGTATTTTTCATATGTTTTTTGTAACGTCTTTATTTCGTCATTCCTGAAATGTTTGTTAGACAGCGTAAAAATATAGATGAAAGTGAGAATTAGAAAACCATCGTAAACAATAAAATGTTATACCTGAGTTTCACAAAAATGATTTTTTATATTTACTTAGTTTACGACGAATTATATTTTCCTCGATAAACATCCTACGATTTTGGTGTCTATCTATGACTATCGCATTCAGCATTCTTCTTTTATTGCTTGAATTTGGAGAAGTGTAGTTTTTATCAGCTATTCATTCCACCCAGAGATCATACCGGTGCCCTTTGTTATATATGGTAATAATATTATAATAAATAAATCCTACAATTATCTTATACTCTTGAAACTGTGCATTCATCTCATTCTTTCGAAACTTAGTTTTTTGAAGGTTTCACTTCTAACACGTGTGATCTGCACACTTGCTTTTTTTCTCGTTTCTTTTTTTTTATATCTTGTTCGATAAACTATTCTTTTTATTTCTTTCGAAGTACTGTCGAAGAACATTAATAAGTATTTTTTCTTTCGATCGTACGGTTCTTTCGAGAGCTTTCACGTTCTTTGAAAACAAATTTGTCTTTCGGTAGATAAATCGCACGTTCCTAAATGAAAAACCAAGATGAGACTCTCTCTTCCTTTCAAATTTGAATATATTATTTTCTATTTCCGTTATGTGCTTGTCCTATCTTACATAAATTTTCCATAACCGAGAAAATGATTCGCTGTAGGAGTAGTACACTGCGACGTAAGATAAAAGACAAATTCTATCAGTCTTATGTATAGAATTTATGTTGCTCAATGAAATTGTCGAGTTTTATATTTTTACGAAATTATTCTTGTCGTAAAAAAACTATATTTAAAGATAAGTCATAACTATCCTTCAAACTATCACTCAAAGTGACAAAAATTAATTTATTAAAAGCAATCCTACGTATAACATTATTTTTTTATCTTTATTTTGGAAAAAAAATAAAATGTTATGCTATTATAAAAATTGTATCGAACTATTTTAGATTTATAATCTACAGAAAATTTTTAATAGTATTTATTAGTATTATTCTTTCTAAGTAACCCTTTAAGAAATATTGTCAAGCAACGAGACGTAACATAATCAATATATCATTTTAATTTTATTTTCATTTTCATTTAATTAAAAATCTTCCAATTTAACTTACTCAATTTCAGATCATTTTGTCCGTTTGTTTGCTATTCTCTTTTTTCCTGATTATTCTTATTTTGTTTCGCTGGGTTATTTATTCGATGAAATATTGTGTGCGGTGAAAAATAATTCTTTTTTGACGTCAGAATTATTCTACTGTGCTGTGAGGAAGACTCGTTTGAAAGGATTAACTTTCTTGACACTTGTGTAAACTCACTTTTCAAACCTTGATACATATTATACTTTCAAATATAAATACGTTTTCGTTAACCCTTTTATTTCTTATGTGCTGGTAAATACAAACGGATTACCAAACATGATTATAGACTCAGCAATATTTACTTAAAAAAAGAGAGATGTTAGAAAGCAAGAGTCAGATATTTGCATTTATCTACTTATCTAGTCACAAATTACAGACATTTGACGTTGAAACGTTTTTTAATGTGTTTTCATAAAAATTAGAAAAAGAAAAATTCGATTAACTCTATATAACACCGAGTTACTTTAAAATCAAATATTCAAATGTATTCTTTAGTCTTGTCTCTTATCAAAATAATTTGTTAGCTAGTTCAGTATACTAATTGTAACGTTAGTATATTCATTGTAATGTTAAATATTTTTAACAAAGAAATATAGCATTTATTATGTTTTATATTATACATATAGTATAAAGTTTTAAGGTACTTTTAAAATCATCAAAATAAAAACCAACACTTTTTAATAATACTTATATATTCTTAAAAAGAAAATAAAAAGTAATACCTTTATCAGTAAAAGTGTTTCATCCCAAAAGTAAATTTATTTTAGTAATAGATAATTAATTGTGACAAATGTAAGAATAATAAAATAAAAATAGTAGAACAAACAATTAAACGATTCGAATTAATCGAGTTTAATGAAAGACAAATTAGATAGAATGAAGAAAAAAATACATACATAGATAGATATGTTTTCCTCTGGGAGAGTAAAATTTATCAGGTTCTATAACGAAACGACAGTCGTTAATGCACCAAGGAGCAACGAGTTAACGCAAGTCTTCCACATGTAGAATGACATTACTATGTCTCTAGAGAATTGCATATTCATGGACGTTCACTGTGATATTATATCAACGCGCGCCCTCCTATTAACTATGATTTTAACTTACATAAGCTTATTGCATCGCTCTTTGCTTTTTTCTTTCATCCTCTTCCATTTTCACTCTTCTTATCCTAGATTAAATGTATATGTATATACATATATACATATATAAAATTCCTTTGTGCAACTTTGCAATGATCGAGAAAGTACCTGTTCGAAGAATTAAGAAGCCTTAAGTTGTTGAATAAAAAGTCAATTAAAAATAATTATTAATGATTAAATTTAAAATTACCAAACTTCGAACTTTAAATTACTGAGGTAATTAAAGTACTATTAATATCTATTTCAGTTTAGATATATTAATATCGTTTATTGTATTTATAAAATTTCATCTCATAAACAAGTATTAAAATTAACAATTTTCATAACCATGTCAAATAGCATAAAAAGCAGCACACAAAAATATAAACAAATGAAAAACTGATATTCTTACGAGAAAGGATCCTATAAATTAGTTTTACAATCTTCTAAAATGTTTCGAGATTATTTATCCATACCTATAATAATTGCTTGTGAAATTAATATTCCTAATTTGATTATATTATACATAGAGACAGAAAAATAGTATTTTTAACAATATTATTTTTTTATTCTAGTTTCTTTTTCTTCTTTTTTATGTTTTTTTTTTTTTTAGAGAACGGAAAACACGTTATTCGTTCATTGGACAACTTTCTCTCTCTCTCTCATTCTATCTCCTTTTGTTTCTTTGTCTTTCTGTCTGCTGTGTCTGTGTCAATGTATGTACGTGTATGTATCTCTCGTATTACAGTGAGAAATTTGATCCCATATATAAGCTTCGGAAAAATATAGAAACGAATTCTTTTCAAAAAATGAGAACAAAGTGATCAACGATTTATAACGTCGGTTAATAAAACTATAGTAAAAAAAGTATCATCTATGGACTATTTCCAAGTTGTTCCATGGTAGAAATACTCTATATCGGGTCAACACTCGAGTTTTATAGAATAAAAGAAAAACCGAATCGTACAAATCATTCATGTGGTCGTGAACTCGCAGAATCGATATACACATATATATATATTTTTTTTTCTTTTATTCCAGATTATCCCTATCGATCTCCTTTTTCAACAATTTTTACTATAACATTTTAAGAAGTTTTTTAGATTGAATTTAAATTTTCTTTGTACGATTGAATTCAATGATATTGTCATAAGTTCATTCGTTTTTTGAACAGAATAAACTATTTTTAAATACTTCTATTATATTCACTAGATGATCTGAACATGTTTTATTTTAGTCT
Organism: Polistes dominula; assembly: GCF_049000335.1. NCBI lineage: Eukaryota > Metazoa > Arthropoda > Insecta > Hymenoptera > Vespidae > Polistes > Polistes dominula. The sequence continues at coordinate 9,613,686 of NW_028300915.1, forward strand.
AGGTAATAATCTATCAGAATTGTTGTATACATTTTATATTATTATTGTGATTATTTACATACATTTTATTATATTATTGTGTTCACTGATCATTTATGTAAAAAAACGAAAACTTATCTAATAAAGTAGATATTTGTGAAAAAAATATTTTCTATAGCAAAGATTTTACTACATTTTGTAATAACCGTGTTTTAAATTTGAAAAGGATGTTTCTTCGAATCCTCTTACATATTCTCCTGATAGTGAAGGTAAGGAAATTCTTTTATAATTTTTAAATTAATATTGACGTAGATCAAACACAAATCGATCTCTTTTCTTCGTCTCTTCAATTCGCGAGACGATAGACTAATTTACATTTTTTTAATCTAACGCGAATCGCTTCATCCAGAAATTAAATATCGATTTAAATTCACCTCCAATGGGTATCATTGAAAAAGCACTATCTTTCTCTTTCTCTCTCTCTCTCTCTCTTTCTAGATATTTTTCACGTAGATTGTTTGCATCGTCAGCACAGCTCTGAAGTCAATATTAGAAAATTAGAAAAATCGCTTATATAACGACAGATAGGATATTCTTTTAACGAGTTTAGCCAACTTATAAAAAGTCAACTTTGTTTTCAAGATGTTGACCGTTTTCTCCGTTTTCTCACTTCTTATCTTATCTTATTTTATCGACTGTCATCTAATCAATTTTAAAATTCTGTAATTTTTCTACCTTTAATCGCGTTGTACATAGAGGTAGCCCTTCTATAACACTGCACCTTATAACACGGTTTCACTATAACACGATTCGTAAATTGTGTTAACTTTCCTACAACACGAAATCCTATACCAAGTACATACTGTACTTCTAGAGCCGCGGCGAAGCTTGCCGTCTAAAAGATACAGTGTTGCGGAAGGTATTTCTTTTCAACTTCCATGGCTTGAAAACAACACGGTCTCATAAAACACGGTTTCACACAACACGGCATTTTCTAGGAACCTATCTACCGTGTTATAGGAGGGCTACCTGTATGTATATATTTCAAGAATATTAAACATCGATTTATTAACGAACGTCAACGTAAAACCTCGAGTTCGAATTTGGTTACAACCACAAAATTGATTTATTTAGAACTTCTAATCACATCGTATTAAATATCCCTCTATGCGTTCTAAAAGAAAAAAAGCAAGTGTGCAGATCACACGTGTTAGAAGTGAAACCTTCAAAAAACTAAGTTTCGAAAGAATGAGATGAATGCACAGTTTCAAGAGTATAAGATAATTGTAGGATTTATTTATTATAATATTATTACCATATATAACAAAGGGCACCGGTATGATCTCTGGGTGGAATGAATAGCTGATAAAAACTACACTTCTCCAAATTCAAGCAATAAAAGAAGAATGCTGAATGCGATAGTCATAGATAGACACCAAAATCGTAGGATGTTTATCGAGGAAAATATAATTCGTCGTAAACTAAGTAAATATAAAAAATCATTTTTGTGAAACTCAGGTATAACATTTTATTGTTTACGATGGTTTTCTAATTCTCACTTTCATCTATATTTTTACGCTGTCTAACAAACATTTCAGGAATGACGAAATAAAGACGTTACAAAAAACATATGAAAAATACTGCTAGACTGAACGCGAAGGTTCTGGTACAAATGCAATAAGATATCTAATAGAGATCTTTTCTAGAAATGCTTTTTTCAACTCCAAAACCTGCCACACTTTGAGACCCTTATTATTTATAACATATATCTCGTCTTTATTTTTTGAACCACAAACTTATATTCTCTAAATACTCTCGTCTAAATAAAGATCTGAACAACGAAAAGTCCAAAGAACTCATTGAATCGTATCGCTCTCTCAGCTTATCGAACTGTGTACACAACGAGCCCCGTGGTAAACTCCACCAATTCACGCTGGGCATTCAGCCTGTTAAAAATGTTTTTATTTGATTAAAAAATTAACGTAAATTTCTTTATTACGTAAATATTATAATTAATAATATAATTTTTTTGTATTCCTGGCTCAATACAAGTTTTTGTATATTTTTTATAAAAACATATATAAAAATCAAATTCAATAGACATATTTTAATCTTTATGAATCGAATATATTTCATGAAGAAGGAAAATAGAAATGTGGCAGTAATTTACTTGCTTTTGAATGGAGTTTGTCAGCTGCTTCTAATGTACTCTGCAGTGTTGTCTAATTCTTTTTCTCTGATGTATCTTATAATCATTTTTTTTTTTTTTGAAAAATATTGCAGACAATACAATTATTATATTCTATATATATCATAATTATAATATTTGCGAAATAAAGAATTTAATACTAATTTTTCAATAAAATAGAAATATTTTTAAATAGAAAAGATATGACACGTTTGGTAAAAAAAAATACACCATATTTGCTATTATATTTTCAATAAAAATAATACAATTTACTGTACAAAAATAGAGAAAAGAAAAAATATAAATAAGAAGTCAACCCAATGAGATTTGATCCAGCGATCTATCGGTTACTTTTTATTTTTATTTTTTATAAATTTTTATTGAAAAATAATAATAATAGTGTGTACATGAATACATTTTTACAAATATATTAAGCCACTTAACCGTTTTACGTTTAGATTGTAGCACTTACTCTAATCTAAGAGTTTAATCTACAGTTCTTATATAATATTATAAATTTTATTCTTTGCTTAGTTAGAATTATCACTTGTGGTATATATATTGGTAATTGCTAGTCTCTGTAGGAATACAATATGAGAAAAGCTACTTGTGGAAATGTACCAGTTTTATGTATAATTAATCTATGAATGTGTTAAAAAGATATGTGGCTTATCATAAAGTAATTTATATTTATATTCAAAAGGCATATTGTAGCTTCTGAGTTTAGTGATATCTTATAGTAATTTATTGCACTTTAATTGATTTTCATAAAATCTTTCTCCTAGTTGTTTAATATAGACATCGATATATTCTGTGTTAGTTTCTTCATGTAGGTGTATAATTGGAGTATATCTGCTTGCAGAAAGTATCAATCTGAGGCATTTGTTCTGTAAAATTTGTAATTTCATTATTTGTGTTTTAGCTGCACTGCACCAGACAGGTGCAGCATATGTAATTACAGGCCTTAATATTGTTTTATATATAAGTTTCTTGTTTGAAGACGATAGTGGTGAGTTTATTACTAACTGTGGATATAATGTTTTTTTTTTATTACTGCATATGTTTTCGTTATAATTTGTTTCACATGCATATGATATGTTAGTTTACTATCGAGGTGGACTCCTAAATATTTCACTGGGGTGTACGGGTACGATCGGATGACCATATACTGTGATTAACTGGAAGATTTTATTGTATTTTTTACTAAATACAATTACTTCTTTTTTAGTTTCATTTACTTTTATTTTCCAGTTGCTGTAGTATTTTTCTAATAAGGAAATATGTATTTGCAATTGTTTCGCTGTTACTATTGCTGAGAATGAGTATGAGTATATGGCTAAATCGTCGACGAATAAAGCAGTATAAGTTTTTCCAAATTTATATGTCATTTATATGTATGATGAACAACTTCGGATCAAGAACTGATCCTTGTGGTACGCCTGCTCTGACTTTACGTTTGGTAGATTTTGCACCGTCCACTGTTACTATTAGGTGTCTGTCTTTAACATAGGAGTGTATAAATTTAATAAGGACTTCTGGATACTCGTATTTAATCAATCAAAATTTTATATAATACAGCATATTACCAGGCCTTATTAAATGCTTTTTCTATGTCAAGCAATGCCATCACGGTTACCTTGTTTCTGTTAAAGTTGATGCTAATGTCGTTTACTATTCTTGTAACCTGTTGTACTACATTGTGAGTTTGTCTGAATCCGAACTGCTCATTTATTAAGATTTCATGTTTACATTCGTGATTATAGAATTGTCTTAATATTATTTTTGAAGTGAAAACTTCTTTAGAATGGGAGTGATCTGAAAAGTAAACAAACGCAGCTATGTTGTAACGAAGCTATGAAACGGCTGCTATACTAAATAACGAGAGAAAAAGAGACAAACATATAGGATTGAGCCTGCGAGAGAGAGACGGAATATGGCTATACAGTTTTTCCTATTCTCGGTCTCCTCTTTATGCTATGCTTCGTAGTTATCGCTCCTAGTTGTATATGTGTGTGTTTGTGTGCGACTGCATACTACAAAGCGTGGACACGTATTCTTTCGATACTCGAAATGTTTGTAGGTATGAGCGATAGAAAGATAAAAAAATAAACAGAGATAAGCACGTAGGTATGCGACAAAAGTATAAGATCCAAACGAACCGACGGTCGAAATAAAGAAAGAAGGTGCGTGGTCTGTTTTTATTTTACCAAACGTGTCATTTCTTTTCTATTTAAAAATGTTTCTATTTTATTGAAAAATTAATATTATTAAATTATTTATTTATTTCGCAAATATTATAATTAACAATTATGAAATATATAGAATATAATAATTGTATTGTCTGCAATATTTTACAAAAAAATGAAATGATCATCAGATATATCAGAGAAAAAAAATTAAACAACATTTTAGAATATTTTTCTTATAAATATCCAAAGACATGTTTTTTAATTATAATATTTGCGTATTTAGGAAATTTATACAAATTTTTCAATAAAATAGAAAAGTTTTTAAATACAAGAAACTAGACACGTTACAAAAACAAATAAACCTTATTTACTTTATATTTCCAATAAAAATACAATACAACTTATTTTACCAATATAGCAAAAAATTATAGAAAATAAATTTTTTATAAAAAATGTTTAATATTATAAAATAAAACAGCGGAAATGATAAATAGATATTAAAATCGTTGTAATTCAAAACCCAATGAAACGAAAAAAATACTACCACAATTGTTCCCTTCTTTAACAGCATCCACAGTTATTAGTTGCAACACAAAAAGAAATACTTGTGTATGCTAGCCTATGATAAAGATATCTCACATTCACAGAAAGTGTGAAAAGTGTAAGACAAAAAAAATTCATCTACCTGAGTTTCAAAAAAATATATGTTACATTTACTTGTATTAGGACGGCGTATCTTTCTGTCGACAAATATTCTACAATTTTCGTCTCTATCTATGGCTATCGCATTTAGCATTCCATTGATGGATAGAATTTTGAAAATATTAGTTTTTGTCAGCTACCTACACCCTAAGGTCGGTTCCTTATCATGAGAAAAGAATTACAAAAAATAGGGAAGGTCTGTTGAAATTCGATCTACATTTATTATCTTTATTATCGATGCGATAATATTCATGCCTATAGTTTTTTTTTTACAACGTGTCATATCTTTTCTATTTAAAAATGTTTCTATTTTATTAAAAAATTAGTATTAAATTCTTTATTTCGCCAATATTATAATCAATAATTATGAAGTACATAGAATATATAATAATTTTATTGTCTGAAATATTTAAAAAAAAAAAAAAGGATTACCAGATACATCAGAGAAAAAGAATTAGAGAATACTGTGGAATAAATGAGAAGCAGCTGACAAATTCCATTCAAAAGCAAGTAAATTACTGTTATATTTTTATTTTGCTTCTTTATAAAATATATTTTATGCATAAAGACAATATGTCTATTAAATTTGATTTTTATATGTTTTTATGAAAAATATCCAAAGAGATGTACTGACCCATGCATATATGAAAATTATATTACAAATTGTGATATTTGCGTATTTAAGAAACTTATACTAATTTTTCAATAAAATAAAAACATTTTTAAGATGTTGAACGCCCAGCGTGAATCAGTGGATCTTACCACGGAGCTGAAATTTGAGACTCGTAGTGTACACAGTTCGATAAGCTGAGAGAGCGATACGATTCAATGCATTTTTTAGATTTTTCGTTGTTCAGATCTTTATTTAGACGAGAGTATTTAGAAAGATAAGTTTGTGGTCCAAAGAATAAGGACGAGATATGTTATAAATAATAAGGGTCTCGAAGTGTGGTAGGCTAGAGTTGAAAAAACATTTCTAGAGAATATCTTTAGTAGATCTTTCATTGAATTTTACCCGAACCTTCGTTCAGTCCAGCTGTATTTTCCATATGTTTTTCGTAACGTCTTTATATAGCGTTATATAGCGCAAGAATGTGGATGAAAACGGGAAATAGAATACCATACTAACAAAAAAAATTGTATACCTGAGTTTCAAAAAAAGGATTATTTATTTTTACTTAATTTCTGACGAATTATATTTCCTTTGATAAACATCCTACCATTTTGGTGTCTATTTATAACTATCGCATTCAGCATTCCATTTTTATTCCTTAAATTTGGAAAAGTGTACTTTTTATCGACTATTCCACTCACTAATCATACCGGTGACCTTTATTATATATGGTAATAATATTATAATAAATAAATCTTACAATTATCTTATTCTTGAAACTGTACATTCGTCTGATTCTTTAGAAACTTAATTTTTTAAGGTTTCACTTCTAACACGTGTGATCTGCACACATGATTTGTTTTTGTGAGTTTGCTTAGTGTACTTAGTAGACAAATTGGCCTATAACTGCTTAGGTCATTGCTCTTCTTACCGGGCTTAAGTATAGGAGTTACGAGTCCAGTTTTCCAGTGAGATGTGAAGTGAGCATATTTTATCGAAGCACTTATTATATATTAGGTCATTAAGTATGAAATGTCTGATTACCTAAAGCCTCAAGTTTGATACCAGATGTCTCCGATATTTCACTTCGATTAGAGACCCTATAGGAGGGACGCGCCATGTACATTACTGGGGGACAGGAACTCGTGTAGTCATGTAATTGCGCGTGAAATATTCAAACATTGAAATAATTATGAAATAATGAATTGCATCAAATACAGAAAAAAAATGAACTATATTTAATGATAATTAAAAATTTATATTAAAATAGAATAGGTTACACAAAAAAATTATTATAAATTCAATAAGAAAGATTCAATTAAGTTTGATTTGATAAAAGGCAATAAGTCTGTAAACAAACGATAAGTTATAGGTTAGGTTTGTACATTTATACTTGTAATTATTAAATAAGTAAATTAAACTTGCACTTATAGAAAACTACTAAAAAACCGAAACAATTAAACATAAATATCACAATAAAAACTATAAGTATTTCAAACTTAAACTAACCACAGCCGTTAATACATACTAAAGATAAACATGGCTGCGCGATGCAACGGAAGCTGTCCCCCCACATTTTCAGCCTTGCAACCTACATGGCGCGTCCCTCCTATAGGGTCTCTAACTTCGATCATCCTTTATTTTTTTTTGCATTAAGAAGATACGCCATCTGGCTTTTAGATGCACTTTTTTGTTTTTAATAGTTTATTGTATTGTCGTCTGGAGGTTAAATATTGTAAGCCATGGATAAGACAAAAATGCGAGTTATTTTTGAATATGAGTTCTGTTGTGGAACTAATGCAGTGCAGGCAAGCCGAAATGTTAACGAAGTGTTTGGCAAGGATGTGGCTAACGAACGTACAGTATGTCGATGGTTCGAAAAATTCCGATCTGGAAATTTTTATCTTCAAAATGAACCACTCGGGCGGTCTAAGAGCAAGGTGGATGACGACCAACTGAAAGCTGTAGTGGAAGCAAATCCATCTGAAACGACGCGTGGACTAGCAGCAAGGTTTGAAGTTACCATTCCAACAATATTAAGTCATCTGAAAGCAATCGGAAAAGTAAAGAAGCTAGATAGATGGGTTCCGCATGAGTTGAGCGAGCGTCAGCAACGGAATCGCTTCGAGGCTTGCTGTTATCAAGGTATCAAGACTAAAGGCGATCCATTTTTGCACCGGATAGTCACGTGCGATGAAAAGTGGATACTTTTTGATAATCACAAGCGTTCGGCACTATGGTTGGACAAAAATGAAGCGCCAAAACACACCCCAAAGCCGAGTATCCTCCAAAAAATACTAATGGTGTCTGTTTGGTGGTCCAGCGCGAGTGTTATACACTATAGTTTTATGAGAGCTGGGCAATCGATAACGGCTGACCTCTACTATGAACAGTTACAAGAAATGATGAGGCAGCTGCAAATTAAGCAGCCGAGATTGGTCAACAGGGACAGACCAATCCTCTTGCAGGACAACGCTCGACCACACGTTGCAAGATCGACGTTACTTAAACTACAGGAACTGGACCTAGAAACACTTTGTCACCCACCGTACTCGCCAGATCTCGCGGCAACCGATTACCATTTTTTCCGAACTTTGAACAATTTTTTGCAAGGAAAAATATTTAATTCCCAACATGCGGTGGAAAATGTCTTTCGCGATTTTATCACCAGCTGCTCTCCAGATTTTTTCGCTAGCGGTATTAATAAGCTATCGTTAAAATGGCAACGTTGTATTGATAGTTTAGATGCATATTTTGATTAATTATATTATTTATTGTTCGAGATATAATAAACCAAACTTTCAATCTCAAATCAGACATTTCATACTTAATGACCTAATACATTATTTGTACTATTATTTTCTTTGGTAAATTTTTAAGAATTATGTTTTGTATACTTTCCAATCCAGGCGTTTTTTTTCGAAAGTAGTTTATTTATTTCTTGAGTGATTTCTTTAGGGTTGATGAAATATTAATGAGCTTCTCTAATTACTGTAGTTTCCAAATAGTTCTTTACTGTTTCTATAACATTTTTCTGCGCTGTTATATTGTTTGTGAGATTAATATTGTGCACATCTTCAAACTGTGTAGCCAGTAGATTAGCTTTTACTTCGGTTGTTACAGCCTCAATACCGTTTTTCTCCAGCATAGGTATTGTATTGTATTCTGTCTTAAGGATTTTTGTCATTCTCCAGAGAGAGTTATCTCCTTGGGATTGAGTTTTTGAAGTTGTTTATTCCATTTTTCATTTCTATATTCTTATTTTTCTCTTAATAGTCCTATTTGCTTCATATAACTCCATTTTGACTTGTGGCATTCGAGTTTGTTGCCACCTTTTCCTTATCTTAATTAAATTTAGTACATCACAAGGCAGTCTATCATTAGTATTACTTACTTGTCTAATAGGAATACTTTGTTGAACACAATAGTTAATGTTATTTGTAAGTTTTTGTACTTCTAAATCTATTTCTTGTGAGGATGTTATTTTTGATGTAATTTGTACTCTGTTATTTAATAGTTTACGAAATTTCTCCCAGTCTGCTTCTTCGTAGATGTAGCATTTTATGTTTCTATATTTTTTGTGCTGAGTTCCAAGGTAAAATATTATTGGATTATAATCTGAACTTAGCTCGTGTTGTACTTCTACATCTGAAATGTTCCTTACATTTTTATTAATTACTATGTCTATAGTTGATGGTGTTGTATTATTGGGTGGGTAGTTGGTTCATTCGGAAACATTATTGCACAATTATTATTTTGTGTGAAATCATGTAAAATTTTCCAACTCTTGTTAATTCTGTTGCAATTCCAGGCAAGATGTGTTGCATTTAGATCACATACGATCAGTACCATTTCTCCAGTGTTCATTAAGGTATTAATGTCCTGTTCGTTGAGAATCACGTAAGGCCTCCTGTAGGTTGATATTATGTTGATGCCACTTAACAATTTTATTCCAACTACTTCTAATGTTAAATTAGCATTAGTACTGAGTAGTTTATGTGGGATAGTAGCTTTAACGAATATAACTACCCGTCCTGCGCAGTTATCACGTTCTTTTCTGTAGCAAATATAACTTTTAATTTTTAATTTATCCTTGTCAGTAAATTTAGTTTCATTAAGTAATAATATATCTATTTTATTTCTATCTAAATATTCTATTAATTCACCCACTCTTCCTCTTAGTCCATTTGCATTCCAACTACAAATTTTTAATCTGTCCATTGTGTCTCCAATGAATCAGTGAAGTTAACAAATACAAGAAATTGTTCCCTTCTACTATGACATTGTTCTAATTTTTCCCTTAATTCTTTTACTAATTTAAGCATTAAATTGATATCGCAAATCTGATTTATTTTGTTAATTTCTGATGATAGTTCTGTAATTTTAGAGCTTTGGTTAGTAATAGTGTTTGTGAGTGTGTTTTCTTGATACGTACTGTGTGTTTTTATTTTGAAATAACATACTCGTGGCGTTCCATGGATTTATAGAAGATACTTTTGTTTTAAGAATTAGAAATTCCTTGTTATTATTTAGTTGGAGTGTTTGCATGGACACCTTACCTTTTTGTAAATTCTTGATTTTAGTACTACTGTTTTTATTTGTAAGCAGATTGAGTCTGCTTTGATATACTTTACATACTGTTGCATTTGCTGAATGGTCTTCGCCACAATTGGCACAAATAACAGGTACATCTTTGGGTTTATTACAATCTTTTGTAAGATGATTTTTGGAACATTTTAAACAGACTGGTTATGACTAGCAATTTAAGGTTGCATGTCCCCACTCTTGACATCTATAGCACTGGCTTATTCTTTTCTTGTTAATGTATGGTTCCCAGGTGATTATTGTATAGTTAAGGTAATGTACTTTTTGCTTCAGTTGTGTTAGAGTTGTGTCAGCGTTAACGTTACCATAAACAGTGGCCTCGCTATGTTTTTCATTAAATTAGCTTGGATAGCGTTAATATCTTGTTCATTTAGTTCTTGTACTATTTCTATTGTGTTGTTATTTGCATGGAGCCCTCTGATTACAAATATGCGTTTTTATTGTCTTTTTCTATAAATGTATGAAATTGTACGCTGCTATTTTGCCAATGTGTTTTTAATGATTGGTAGTCTTGTTTGGTTGTAGTATACACTTCTGTGTAGCCTTTACTGTACTTTACATGAAATTTATCTTTTAGTATATTTTTAGAAATATATTTATTTATTAAGTATATTTATAATATACACTTAGGTGTGGTTAAGAATTTGTTATGCTCACTTATTTCCCCATGTATAACCAAAGGCGGAGGTTTTCTGACTGGTTTGGTTTTATGAGTTTTTGGTTGATCATCAGTGCGATGAATGCCATTTTTATTCTTCGCTATGTCTGAGTCTTCGTCATCTGTTTCCATGTCGCTAAGAGCACTGTATTTGTTTGATGTAGGTACATTAAAGGTTATGTTCCCTTCCAAAATTTTGCTTTTTGTTTCTTAGATTGAATATCAGAAACTTGTACCTTTTGTAATTTCCTTTTATTGGTTTTAACTATATAATTAATTTTGCATTTTTCTCTCTCTGATGCATCAGAGACGACACTTGCATATTGTAGGTTAGTATCGGTAATATTAACTTCTTTACCTTTGCTTATATATTGCACTGTTATATATTGCACAATTTAAGAGTTTCCGATCTATATCTATCACATACGTGATTTCAGTCTGTTATTCTTAATTTTCTTTGAGATAATCATTAAATTCGGGAATGAACTCGTGGACGCGTACCGAACCGAACCGGACCGGACAAAAGTTGGACGAGAACTGTATCGGTTACTAATTTAGGTCGATACGCATTACGCTACAACTATAGTTGATATTAGATTTAAAGAAATAGTATATAGCAGTGGTTCCCAAACTTTTTTGTCCTATCGCCCCCTTTCCTGAAAAAATATTGCATATCGCCTCTTGCCCTCTTGAAAATTTATTTACTTTTTAATTTCTGTAATTTTCTTAAATATGTGACCTTTTTTTTATTTTTGAAGTGAAAACTTCTTTAGAATAGGGGTGATTTGAAAAAATGAAACATTGCAGCGATGCAGCGCTTTTTATGCTCTGCTTTGTAGTATCGCTCCTGGTTATATATATGTGTGTTTGTGTGCGACTACATACTACGAAACGTAGGCTCATATCATCTCGATACTAAACCTGTATGTATGTAGGAACGATATAAGAGTAGAAGATTAAACAGAGATAAGCGTGTAGGCGACAAAAGGATAAGATACAAACGAACCGACGGTCGAAATAAAGAAAGAAGGTGTGTGGTCTGCTTTGTAAGTTGTGTAAGTGTGTAAGTCTGTGTGAGCTGTGTGAGTCTAGAAGGTTCCCGAACGATACCGATGCTTTGTCTATTGCATCAGACCGGACGTTTCGGAAAATTCGAAAACCACATGCGGATGGATATAAAAGAGCGGGTATCGAATCGTCATGAGTAGTCGCTAGTCGTCATCAGTCATTGTTGTCGTCATTCAGTTGAAAAAGTTCAGTTACGTATATCGGTTGTTATCATAAGATTGTGAATCCTTTATTGTATCTTTTCTAATACTTATTTTAAAGATAATTTATCAGTAGGATTAAACTGGGTGTACGTTAACCTCACACCTCTCTACACTAAACCCAATCCTACATGTATATATATATATATATTTGTTTCTTTCTATGGCTATCACATTCGACACTCTATCTTAATTGATATAATTTGGAAAGTGATAGTTTTTGTCAGCTATTCCACCCAGAGATCATACCAGTGCCCTTTGTTATATATGGTAATAATATTATAATAAATAAATCCTACAATTATCTTACTCTTGAAACTGTGCATTCGTCTCATTCTCTCGAAACCTAGATTTTTGAAGGTTTCACTTCTAACACGTGTGATCTGCGCACATGATATTTTCAAATCACCTTCATTCTAAAGAAGTTTTCACTTCAAAAAGAAAATTTCCTGCTTATCGTAGTAGCCGACTAAAAGGAAATTAACTCGTTAAAAAAAGTTCGAATTTCTTTAGAGAAAGAAACTTTTTCATTATCGTGGAAAACAACCTAATCGAATTTTACGTCGAAATGTAGAAAAAAGTTCTCTAATCGACATTGAAATGTACCGAGAGACATTTATTTGATGATAACATCGCGATCATACACTTTGCCACGAACTATACTCACAAAATTATTAATTTACGCAAACCTTAATAGCTTAGAATTCTCGTGAGAAAAATATGAAGATAAATGATGTGTAAAAATAGAGAAAATTCTAGAAGGTGATGAATTATCTATTAAAATATAAATATAGATATTATATATAGTAAATCATAAGATTATATGCTTACTTACTCAAGAACTTTGAAATTATTTCTTCTGTGTAAATGGACTTTGAAATATTAAGAAAGTTGGTTTTCCTGAATCATTTGGAAAATAGTAAATGTATGGGAAAATTTAATGCTACGGTAATTATACAAAATTACTAGCAAAGAGACCATTTCAACTTTCTACTATTTTTTTTAAGTAAATAGTACTTATGTGATTGTAATTTTTTATTCTTTTTTATTTTATTTAGTTTTTATTTTTTTTTTTTTTTATTACGAAAAACAAATGACATAAAATTTATTCTATTACTATCTATCTTAAGTATTATAAATGGTACCTAATATATACTTATTGTAAGATGATTTCTTTTCTTTTTTATTTTATTATCTTTTTCTCCTTTTTATTGTTTTTATAATAATAATTAAATAAACGAATGAAATTAAATTTACGAAGATGTATGAAACAATCGAATCTCTAATAACTCTGATAATATAGGGAATAAAATAATTATATACTTATCGAGTTCTCGTTAGAATTCATTTCTGCCTGTCTGTCTGTCTGTCTCTCTCTTTCTCTTTGTCTCTTTCTTTCTTTCCATTCATAATCAAAATTTAATTATCAAAATTATTAAACGATTTCCCGCGTTAGTTATATAAATTATTATGAACGAAGTGGAAATGTAGGTATAAATGCATATATACGCGAAAGGACATAATGGAATCGATAGGATTCGATATATTGATAAAATAAAATTGGGTGATGAAGATACACAGAGAACAAAAAAACCACACACATACACACATCCAATAAAAAAATAATAATTTTAATTCAATTCAAGAGTACAAAGACACATACATCTCTTAATAAATGAAACTATTATTTATAGGAACTATTATTATTTTATATTTCGAGAAAAAGCAATAAGAATATTTCTTAATCAATTTTCATTTAATATAAACAATTGCATTGTTTCGAACGTTATGTAAAATGTTATAATGAAAAAAAAAACGTGATTCTGACTATCATTTTTTTAAATATTCAATTTGCAAGTATAACGACCGACCTACACCATACAAACTCACATCCACACTCATATACATGTACTCATAGAAATATACAACATGTAGATATAGAGGTTGGACAAGAGAGGATTCATAACGTGGAGTGTGGTTATAACGGAAATGAAATTTGACCTCGACTCTAGGAACATGCGACATTGCGAATACAGTTATCTTCCATTCGTCAATTAGTGTCCTCAAAGAGGTAGATCACGTTGAGCGTTTAACGTGGAATGTCTTTCAATTAATGCAAATCATAAAGATCTACATATGTAGATACATTCATACTCCCTCTCTCTCTTTCTCTCTCTATTCTTTTTCATTCTCTCTCTCTCTCTCTCACTCTTTAACAAAAACTCTTTCTTTCTTTCCTTCTCTCTCTATTCAGGAACGTACAAAGCCAATGAAAAACGCATTAGTGGTTATATATTAAGAGGATGCCTTGGAAAGTACGTGAAATTTAATATGAATCATGTTCATTTTCTTCTTAAGAAGAGTAAATATGTCTTAGAAATAATTTATTATACATAGGCTGGGATACTTTAATTAGAATACATAACTATAAGAGATATTCATGGTTCTTAGTGTAACATAATGGTATTTAAACGAAACGCATGTGAATGGTTAAATAATTTTGTTGGCCTCAAATTATATTTCTTTAAATGAAATAGTATATTTTGTTTTAACAACACTTACTTAAAATTTAAAAGTACTGAAAGACTATCACTTAGCAGCATTTAAATTAAAATAATAATTAAATAAATAATTAATAACAGTCTTCATACAGTTTCTTAGACGTGAATGAAATTTAATTTAGAATCTCTAATTTTATACTCATCCATTATTTTAATTCACTAGTGTAATAATAAAATTTCTTTAAATGTTTTAATAAATAATTCGAACTCTAATAGTAAAAATATTTTGTTTATAAAATTGTAAATTTAAATATCTCATCCGGCAAATACATTGATAATTCCTAAATTTAAAACCGAGATTTTAATCTTACAATCTAACAATAATTATTTAATAAATAATTAAACTAATAAAGTATCTTTAATAATCTTGTAATTATAATAAATTTATCGAAGAAATTTTATCCATATAAGAACTTAAAATATTATTATAACTATGAAGAAATATCGCCTTTGATGGAAATCGTATGGCTTGTCCATAGTAAAAGATTAGTCTCGACGTAAATGGCCGACGGGCTGTGAAAATATAATTAAATAGTATCCTGGAACTAGCATCGACGAGCGTATTGCGCGTATGTTAGTCATTCGAAATTGATGGAACGTCCCCTATAAAAGCAGCAACATCGTGAACTTTAATAGCACTCACAACCCACGTGGATGGAAACGTATATTAGAGTGCTGCTTTCATTGTATTTCGTGTTAAAGGACGTAACCCAGCTTCATCATAAAGAAGGATTCGCATACGTTTCTTCCTGTTCTATTATTTTCATAGATATCATCTAAATGAAATTTATTAATTATAATTATTACAATATTCCCAAATAAATGAAAAGCGAAAAGTTTTATCAAATGATAAAACGAATAACGAACATTTTCTTTCATAGTTTTAAACTATTTCATTTTAGGATCAATTTTTGGTTCTTTTATTATTTTAGACTATCTGACAGCTCGTGACAGAAAAAAAAATCGAATAAAGAAAAGAGCAAGAGGAGAGAGAATAAGCTTGTAGAGCTTGCAAGTAACAAGAAACGAGATCATCTAAAATGTAGGTAGACATTTGGGTTACGTTGACAAGAAAGGTCGCAGCTTTTCTTATGCATATAAAGGATTGGAGGGAACATTGCTGAAACCTATGAGTATTCATTTTGTGTCCCAGTTTCCTTTAGTTCTTGACCACCGTATATACCGATAAGATTATACAAGATTTAGTTTTTCTATTTTCGAATATTATGTTATAGGGTTATAGGGAACTTTTCTCAAGGTCGTAGGTGCCAAATTTTAAAGTCGATTTTTTCATAAACGCGAACATTAAAGGTATGTAGTTACGAAGGAAAGAAAGTAAAAAGCATTAGGGTGAGCCTCTGAAAATTTAATAAGACAGCTATACATGAAAAGAACTCAACCATATAATGTTCCTAATGGAGGTGTGGTTTTTGTGAACGTTAATAAAATTTAAGAAAAAAACTAATTAAAAATTCAAAAGCATAAAATACAATTTTAAAACGCGATCTTTTAACTGTAATTTATCAATATTTTAAATAAATTCTATTGAAAACTATTTCTATTATAAACATTTTAAAATTATTATTTATAATAAAAAACAAATATTCATATATTCTGACTATTTATTTTACAAAATATTAACCGAATAAATAAAAATTAATATTTTCGCTACAACAACTGAGTAACGTTCAAGTTCATCTTTATTGCGGTTACATTTCGGGGGAGGAAATTGAGTAAAATAAAGAAAAAGTGAGTTCGTAAGAGAGAGAGAGAGAGAGAGAGAGAAATAGAGAAAGAGAGAAAAAGAGAGAGAAAGATGGAGAAAGAGAGAGAAAGGGAGAGAAAGAGGAGAGAAGAATTGAACGGATGTTATTTTAAAAATGGAAAACCCGATGGACGCCGACTAGAAAATGTCAAGACGCTGCTACGTTCGAGAAGATAAAGCGCGTCAGCTGCTTCGTACGTTTCTTACAATGAGATGCAAGAAGAAGAGAAACCTTGATATATGCATATATACACATGTATATAAAGTATGGATACTTTACGACGGTAAGAGTCGAGAAAAAGAATAGTCTAAACAGAAAATGCTACTTCAAAATCTCTCGGTTTTGTTTGTGAACAAGATTTTACCAACACCATCATGGTAACATATGATAAAACAAATTAACAAACTATTATTTAATTATGCATATACAAAATGTTCATATGTGTTGAAGAAAAAAAATTATTTTTACTGACTTAGGAAGACAATTGTTTTACTTCCATAAGAAAAATACTATGAGTTATTGGATATAAAAATAAAATGATTACAAATGATTGTTGAATAGTCTTTATAAAATTATTTTTTACCGAGGTAGAAAAATAATTTTTTTAATTTATTTATTTTCAAAAAAGAAGAATGCAATAAAATGTTGAATAGAAAAGAAAATTTATTACAAATGATAATGCTGACAATCCATTATTTATAAATACACGGTTTTACTGTTTACGAGAATTAATGACTGCTGAAAGAACAGGTCTTTTCTCATTGGTCACAACGACAGGCTGCTAGACGACAAGTTTGAAAATTAGAAGAGAATATGACTACATCCTTCGTTCTCACTCTCTCTCCCTCTCTCTTTCTTTTTATGTCACTCCTTTCTGTTATAGCGTCGCAAGACTTCGTAGAACTTACAGTAAACTCCCAAAAGCTCTGGGACGTTGTTCCTCCTGATAAGCACCAAGTTAATATTTAACGATAATATTAACCGAGTACTACTATAGAGGAAGTTATTATTTTGACACAATTGTAACACAGATTACTCGAAACCAAAATATTTAACATTTTTACCTATTTAAACTTTGCATCAGGACTTGTGAATTTTCTTATAATAAGTAACTTACAAGGGAAAAACCAAGTTTATAGAACATCTATTTTTTTTGTTTTACACAATTATAGGATCCATTAGGACTATACACTGTCTAATTAACAAGATCCAATACTCAATCGTTTCCAAAAAAAAAGAAAGGAGAAGTTATAAACAAAAAAATTATAGAAAAAATATAAATGGACTGTATCCATCCTTTTGTTAGAACATACAAAACTATCTGATACGATAGAAATTTGTTTATCGGGTCGGCCGATAATAGGGATATTTAAATACAGATGGGCTTAAAGATATCGAAGTTTTCACAGGAAAAATTTATTATATTTACTCATTTTACAATGGGGTATCTTTCGTCGACTACTTCCACCCTGAGGGCACAACGGTGACTTTATGGTGAAAAAAGTATTATAAATAATAGGGAAAAACCATTACAACTCAGTTAGTCCAGCAATTTCACTAAAGTTAGTTCCATCTATATTTGGCGGAATTATATTCAGTTGATCCGCACATTATCAGTTACGTACAACACATTAAACACTTTAGTGACTAGTTAGTATAAATCAGTAGTTACTACTAGTAGGAACTAAGGAAATTAGGGCAGATAGTGATACAGGGTCCGAGCACCACGCTGATCTGCGGTATAACGAGTACTAAAACATATCTTTAATTCATTACAATTGGGGTGTGTTGTTTTCTTGGATCAACTCCTTCCGCCCTTATAACGTGGAACTGGAAAAGCGCACGACCGTTCACCCAACAGATTCGTTGAAAAGTTATGAGCTTAATAAACGACGATGAGTTGAAAAGTTTTGAACCTATCATGTAGAGGACTGAAAAGTTTTGACTAGTTCAAATTATTTAAACAAAGTTGTATCATTACACAATTATTATAACATTTAAAAAAATAATTATAGATAACTTGTTTTAAAGAGATTATTTAGAAAATTTAATTGAATATTTGCATAAATATTTCTATTTATTTACGAGATATATTATTTTCGAAATGTCAATGATATCGATTTTATTATAACGATAATATCGAAAAAATAAATAAAAAGAGAACGTCTTCCTCTTGAAAAAGGTTTTAATTGCAAGTTTCTATGACTTTTCGTACCAAAGATATCGTCTTCAAAATATTGCCATTCATAATTCGTTCACGCTTGTGCCTTAGTAGTAAACGTAGTAGGAGTAGTAAAAATATAATACGTTTACTACGCCGATCAAGCACGTGTGTTTTCATGAATGTAAATTAGGTCAATGCGTCACTACGCTTATTGAATTTAAAGAAATTATATAGATTGGTCTTTTAATGTAAACATTTATAAAATTTACGTAAGAATATCTTCGAAACTTCAAACATATTTGCAACAATTGTCTAACAATTTACTATTAATAATTTCATATAAATAATTTGTATGTTGAAATTCTGGTAATTTATTATTCCAAAATATTGAATATTATTTAATGTTCTTATTATATATTATACGACAATTTTTTATAAACAATTTTTTATAAGCAATTTTTATTACAAATAATTTTTGTTGATATTTTTAAAATTTAATATTTTCCAAAAATATATTACATTTTTAATATCCATGTAATAATTTTAAACAAAACAATTTTTTAATAAACTATAATTTTAAAACGCAAGTAGTTTAATATTCTTTTTGATTATATAATCAAAAATTTGTTCAAAATTTTGTTATAAACAATTTTAAAGATTTTCTCTATAATAGTAAATTTGTTTGACGTATCACGCTTTACTAAATACTTATCATACCAAATAACATCCATTAATCGACCATGGAATTTATAGATCGCACTAAAAACAATATAATAGAAGCAATCGTCTGAGATAAACATCTGCGTATACACACAAACACGTACTCGCACAAGCATACGCACTATCTCCCTTTCTCGAGAAACGCTATTTCTATTACGCAAATGTAGGCACTTAGTACTCCAATTGAGTATCAATTAGGTAAATTTCATTCAGAAGCTAAACGAATTTTCTCAATCCATTTAAAACTCAATTACTGTTATCGCTACTTTTGGTTTTAATCGTTTCCAAATAATTAAAACTTGATTTTTCTTTTATACACAGATAAAAAACCATATGAATGAAATTCATCAATAAGAAAGACAAATGTCGAATATTTATTTCAAATATTTGTATACAAAAAAAATTTATAAAAAATCAAAACCAATTAATCTTCTCAAACAGCAGATAAAATTAATTCCAAATATACATTTAATTATTAAAAAAAAAGTCATTAAAAATTACAGAAAAAATATATATTTTCAAAAAAGAAATATCCATCTGTAAAATAAAATTTTAAAAATATGAGAAAGTGTGTGAAAAATGATATAACAAAAAAGAAGGAATGTCCTTACTCATTCTTTCGGTTTCATTTTCAAGAAAAATTTTTCCTTTACTTAAAAAAAAAAAAGTAACAAAAGTGAACGAACAGTACGATGACACGTTAAATAAAAGATAGATGATCGATTTAAAGGTTCCAACGATATCGTATGAGATTCATCTTGTCAAGGCGAAAGAATTTTCTACGAGAGTTCGACTGTCGCCCGTTTATATCTCTTTTCTCCAAAAGTGGATCCCAAAAAAAAGAGAGAAGATAGAGAGAGAGAGAGAGAAAGAGAAAATTCTTTCGTATTGCGAGCGAAATTTTCTTCAAACAGCTTCTTACTTCCTATTTTTAAGCATCAACCTTCTTAAAGAAGTGCTGAAAGCTCAAATGGAAGAAAGCTTTTTCTTTCTTTCTATCGAACGAAAGAGGGAAAGAAGGAAAAAAGGGAAAGAGGAAAGAAGATTTTATATTTTATTATATTTTCTACGTCGCAAATCGCCGTTAAAAATTCTTTCACTCTTTAACTAAAGTAGTTCTTTTACTTCAAGTATATATCTTTTTTTTCACAAACTTCAAAATATAAAAGTAAAATATTTTTCGAACGTTAACTTTTTTACGAAAGAAAATAGGTCGTCTGTAGGATGTAATATATTTACATAAATTACTCGTTATAATTGTCTACGATCTTTTTCTTTTCTTTTTGTTTGTCACGTTTGAACTAAAACAGAAGAACAAAATCCAAAATTGTTTAAATAAAAGATAATAATTTTGTATGCAAGAAAGCAGAACGTTAAAATGATATAATATATTAACAAATTATTCTTTATAATTGTCTACGATTTTTCTTTTTGAATTAGAAAAATAAATGAAATTTAAAGTCGTAAAAGTAAAGAATTTATTTTTCTTACGAATATTATCATTCCTCTTAAAAAAATAGGTCGCCAGTACGATAAAACATATTTTTATCATAATTTTCTGCGATTTATCTCCTTTTTCATATTTTCTTTCCTTAGTATACTTAAATTAAAAATAAAAGAAGACATATACGTTTTATATTATCGACATAATAGCAAGCATTGCTTTACCTTTTAAAAGTATTCGACTTGAACTGTCTCACAAATTTCAACTCACCTCCAATATCCAACGAAACAATGTATAATGTAAAAGTCACGATAGAATTTTACTCGAAGTGGTTTCACTGCCACTTGTATGTTCTCTCTTACGATGGAAGTCTCAACAAATAATAGATCTCATTTCCAACTGCTAACCAAATAACATAGAATTCTTTCGCGAGAGGTTACATTTGAAGTAACATTTTATTGTTAAAGAAAAAACGTGGTATAAAAAAAAGAAAAAATTTATTTCATTTGTGGAAATCTTCTTCTTGAAAAAAAAAAAACATATAATCTACATTTTGTAAGTATTAAAATGTATATTTTATTTTTTATTTTAAAAAAGAAACAAAAAAAGTAGAAGAGAAAATATTTGATCCAAACTTATCTTTTAAAATTATGAACGATGATTAAACTGAATGGTTGGGTACGGGGAGAGGTAGAAAAGAGTAAAAAAAATTGTAGAAGTCTTGTTAACAACAGAATAACATTCTTGTGGGCAATAAAATACCATATTGTAAATGTAGGAAGGTACGATAGCTATTTTCAAGTCGTTCTCACGTTTCTCTCTGTCCCCCTTTTTCAACCAAAATTCAGAGAAACACGTTCACCATTTGCCTAGTCGAGCGTCCGTTAAGTAGGATAATAATATGCCAGTAAAATTACACTTTCCGAGAGGCCACTTTACCAAAGGCAAAAACTTTCGGTTCTATCGGAAACAGTCCTCTCTCTCTCTTTTCCCTATACCCAGAAGCGAAAATTTAGTATGCAACTTCTTGCAAACGATGTCGTACCGACTAAAGAGAAAAATCTACTTCTACCCTCCGGCAAGTCGATGCCCATCAAATTATTTCAGAGGTAATCGAAAGATTTAATGAATTAATGAATAATTTCAAATCACTATCCTTCAGAAATATTTTGTTTTAATAAATTATCAGTGTATATACATATATATATTTTATTAATATTTTTAAATAATCAATATTTAAAATAAAATATTAGTGTGCATTTTATATTAATATGCAGCTCCAATTCAATCCTGTCCAAATAATAAATATTGGTCGTCTATTTAAAATACTAAACACATATTATTTAAAGTGAAACAAATGTTTATACCACTATTTACTTTATAAAATATTAGCAAATAAATAAAAATAAATTTCCAAGCCCTTTATGTTATTACGTAACAATAATTTATACATCTGATTATTTAATCCGACTTTTCTACTACCTTTTGTCTCGGCTGACTATTTTAACGTTTTACCACTGTCCGCTTATCCTTTCTTTGGTCTAAAATGTCATTCCATGGATTTTCTTGTAAATAAAGTAAAGTTTGTAAACCATCTACTTCTTTTTTCCTTTAACTTCATAAAGCTACATAAACAGAGAAAAAAAGAAAACTTTTGTACGTAATGAAAAGTAAAACAACGATAAATTAAAGAAACATTTGTTGTTTCTTCTACAAAGTATTACATTGACAATTAATCATAGATTTAATATCATTTTGTATTCTTTCTTAGAAACATGTAATTTTCTTTTTTATTTTTTATTCTAGCAGGTTACTGTGGGACCCTAATCACTCCTAAAGGGACTTATTAAAGCTAGATTAAAAGTTAGGTATATTACAACTAACAATATCCTTCAAAATATGCCCATTAATTCTACTTAAACGTAAGCCGGATATTGTCTTTTATATATTTTTTATTTTTTATTTGTCTTTATTATTCTTTTCTTTTTACAGGTATAATGGAATTTATTTCCTTCTATGATCGTTTAACAATAAATTTTAATTTTAATATTAAATTTATTAAAAATAATAAGAAAAATTTTTTCCTTTTTTCATTTCCTTTTAAAAATTAATGTCACAATATTTTCTAGTGTCGACTTAGAAGATCTATCCAAGTAAAAAGAGGGCGGACAATACTCAAGAGAAGAGGATAGAAGGAAAAGTATTTCACTGCTTGGTGACAGCTTAATCAGGATACAAACTTCCCGAAAGATCGGAAGGCTCTTTACTTTGACAAGAGTCCCTTTTATTTTGGAATTCAATGACAATATCCAATCAAGCCATTTTCAAAAAGAATAATATGAATTTAAGGATAGATATGCAAATATTGAATTATCCGATAAATTATTCCATAATTTTCCATAGAAAAAATATTATTTTTTTTTTTCATTTCAATATAAAATAATTAAAAATGATGGAATATCTAAAATATGAAGATACATTATTTATGAATATATTGTATAAAGTAGTAAAGATTTCTAATAATAAATACTAGGCTTATTTAAAGATAAATGAAAAAATTCTCACCTTATTTATAACAACTTTCAATGAAAAATTAAATTTTATAAAAATATTATGTTTAATAATTTAATCATGTATAATAAATTATTACCGAATATTTACGATGAATTTAGAAATGTTTAACACGCAATTAAAATATATTACAAACTCGAAAATGGATATTAAATTTGCACCTACTTTCGGTTCTTTCATTAGAAAATAATTGAATACACAATAGACTAAAGTCCGGTAAATGGTAATTCCAAATAGCCTATTGGTGTTTCTAGAACAATAAGCTTGTTTATCCCTATTAATGACGAACTATATTTGTCTTCCAATAGAAGCACGAGTAACGTGAATGTGTCAATAATGATTGTAAAAATTTTTACAGTTGTATAAATGTATATATATCCATATTTATATTTAATATTTTACTAAAAAAAATCAATTAACGCATTTTAAAAAATATTCATGAAATATTATAACACCTTTATTTACTCAGACGTGTGTATTATAACTCGTTACAAGAAAGAATTAAATTATCTGAACGTACCGGGGAACAAACGTGAGCAGAAATATTTTCTACAACGAAAACTTGATCAAAACTAATAAACGTTATTGCAACGAAACATATGCAAATACATTCTTTTGACAAAATACATATTGCGAAATATGCCACAAACAATATACTTACGTTATATGTGTAACAACAAATGCAAACGCATTGTATATGTTCTATTTAAACAATGCGTTTAACAATCGCATAAGCAGAAATGTAACGGAATGTGTTTTACCGCTTCGATAACGAGGCTCTTGATTGAATTTTCTCCATCGACTATTGGATTTAACAGCTTCTATTTCGTAAATGAACGAAATTGGATACTAAACGTGGAAAACACGTATCGTTAATAAGAGAAGAAACTGATATCTGATTTATCGAATAAGTATATTTTATTTTTTGTCTTTTTTCTATGTACATACATGTATACCTAAGTACACACATCATCTTAAAAATATATTTGTTTTAAAGTTGTAAAAGAGACAAAAACTTATATGGAAAAAGAACAAAATAAATGGTTGTAAACAAATAAATTAGATGAATTATGCGAAAAATTTATTTTAACCTTTGTTCGACTGTCAAATTATTTCTCACCTTGTAGAACTTTTCGCTTTTATTACCTCTTAACTCCGTGGATGAATAGCATACAAAGCCCAAGTAAAAAGTTTTTAAAAAAAATATAAGATCCTAGTCGACCGTATAATTGACAATTCGATAAAAAAAATAATCACATTTGGAGTCAGAAACAATTGATGGATACTTTTGTGTGTGTGTGTGTTTGTGTACATCAGTAATTTGAACAGTGAATTAAATAAAAAACATACAATATTAGCAGATATATTAATATTTACATTATTTGTTAGATGTTCGACTATTTTTATAGTACTTATGTATGGATTCTGTTTGTATTCTTGTGATAACTCGTCCAGTGTACTGACTAATTTTTCGTGAACGTCCATTTCTCTAGTTATTTTGTAGTTCTTTCTTAATCCATACTTATCAATGACTCTTTCTACAGTAGATCAGGTTCTGTTTTCTAATTTGCGATATTTCTAATAAACTTTTACATTGATTATGTAAATTAATAATAATTTTTCTTTTTTCTATCGTTGTTTCCATACATTTTCATCTTATTTTTTAAAAATAATTTTCAATCTTAAAAAGTTTTTAGTTCAACTAATGTCGATAACGCTTACAAACATACTAACGATGTCAATTATACCTAAAAAAAATTACGTGATGTTTTTACATTATGGTTTGTATACAAACTCTTTAGTAAATAGTTCGAAATAAGAATATATATTTTTGCCAATTTTTTTATTTTCCTTGTCAATTTTTTAATTTATTCAAAAAAATTATTTTTTATTTCATTATATCTGTTGTAGAAACTCTCTCTCAATAATATGTACAAATTTATTGTTTATAAAAAATTAGTTAATAAACTACAATTTCACAACATTTTATTTCAAATTGATAGGTGTACGAATACTTTCTACACCCACTGTATATTAGTAACTATTTGCTTCAAAACGAAAAGATCATGTAAAAATGTAACTATTAAGGTAGCTAACTCGATTTTTTGAAAAATAAACTTATACCATTTTCAAAATAAACGGCTCATGTCGTCTATTTGTTACGTATATATAGATGTCATCCTCTACTAACGCCTATCGTCCCTTCCCTTCTGGCATACTACCTCACCCTAAACTACCCTTTCGTTTGAAACCCCCACATCGTACCATGGCGGATAATAATTCATCATATGATCGCTCTGTTTTCAGTCGTGTACGCCACAACACACATGCACAGACATGCACACGCGCTCACACACACACATTTATTCTCTCATTTCTTTATACCATAAAAATAGGAGACAAAATTTCTTACAGCTTTATTTATCAGAAAAACATCTTTACCCATCCTAGAAATATTTATTTAAACTTATAAAAACGTTTCCACCATATTCTGGAAATATCTATTTATATCCGTTTATATGAAAAATTCTTTTTATCCTATTCTAGAAAAAAATATCTATTTAAAATTAACTACAATAAGAATGTCATTAACTTATCCTAAAAACATTAACGTATACATTCAATAATGATCGTTTTTAAATATTCATACCTTAACCCTTTCTTGTCGTTACACTTATTCTCACCTTTATTTATAAATTGTCCCCAATTCAACAAATATTTGGTCTTAAGACGCTTATATCGTATTTTTTTTCTTTTCCGTTTTTTTCGAAAGTACTTTTTTTAAATTGGAGTAAATGTTATCTCAAAATCTGCTCAACCATCATTTGAAAGTCAATATATTGGACTTCGTTAGTTTCTTTTATTTACAAACTATAAGACTGTTATAGCGTAAATATGCAGCCCTATTTAAAAAAATTATGATAACCTTGAAATCTAAAGGAAATGACCTTGAGAAAAAATTCGGCCCATCACCGTATTGGCGTCTTCGAATAAAATATTTTCTCTCTCTAACATTTTTTTCTATCGTAAAAAATAAGCTATATATTATATTTAATCAAGTGAAAGACCTTGTATATCAATATATATATGATTAACTTTTAAACAGGTTGTAATTATAATATTAATAAGTTGAATGCCACAGGGGTCACCCGACACTTAACTGGGCTGTCGTCATGGGGGTCACCGGTGACCGACGTGTCCAGATTAATAGAATTATATTCCACATCGTGGCGCCACGGACAAACCCGGTATAGGAACCCTGTAGAAGGGACGCGCCAAAGAATTTTGGGGGACAGGAACTTATGTAGTCACGTGATTGCGCGCAAATGAATCGAACATTTTAAATAGTATAAAAGTTGTATATACTTAGTAATAGTGAATAGTGTAGGGGGTAGAGTGGTGAATTGGTTGGAAAAAATTATGAAATAATGAATTGCATCAAATACAACAAGAAAAACTGAACCATATTTAATGATAATTAAAAAATTTTATATTAAAATAGAATAGGTTAGACAAAAAAATTATTATAAATTCAAAAAAGAAAGATTCAATTAAGTTTGATTTGATAAAAGGCATTACAGTATTTAGAAATTTCAAAACAACTTATAGGAATTTATACAATTTTGATAAATACAATTATCTACTATATATATATTATATTTACAATAATTTTAATCATTCGTACAATTTGTTTTCAATTTCCAATATTAATAAATCACCCAGGATTCCTGGGTATTATATCTTCATAACTAACCACAGCCGTTATTTATACATACTAAAGATAAACATGGCTGCGCGTTGCACCGGAAGGCATTAATCAGCCGATAGAAGTGATGCTAGATCAACTAAATTCTCACGCGACGCTAGCAGCTTAACAGTCTATGGGTCACTATATACCTAACTATATATTATATTTATATATTGTTCTCTATTACACATTATTTGCTTAACCTTTGATAGAATAGAAAAGATAATATTGTCTTTATCGAATAGTGTAGATATACTTGAAGATATCGATCTTTTCTAACGTCTTTAGAATAAACAACATCGTTCACATTGATTTTTTTACTTAACAAAACCTTTTTAAATATATATTTTCATATACCTACGTAATACGATCTTAATCTTAATGCAATGTAATTAATCGTGAAAAATAGTGTAATCATTAAAAGTTTTCTAATTACGTGATGCATGCAAACCATTCGTTACGCAGGCTTACACGCTTACTTATTACTTTCTTCATCACAATTTTACCTTGGGTCAATATAATAACCGTTAAATACTAAATATATGAATTCGTCGGTGGGTTGTAAAGCTGTGACCTTAACATAAAAACAATTATTTTTATTCAAATCCATTTTTATTTAACAAAACAAATAATAATAAAAGTTCCTCTAATAAATTATAAATATTAATTTATAAATATCATTTAATATTATATACTAACTACAAATTTAGAAAAATTTGACTAAATAAATATCAGTCATTGTACTCTTTCTCTCTCTCTCTCCCTTTCAGTCGCTCTGTCTCTCCTTCTGTCATACTGTCATTATTGTAGGCTCTATAGGTTCAAAAGGTAGGGAAGGGCTGCTGGGATGAAACGTCGGATACAGAACTACGTACTGTCATGTCGATGTATTCTGTTGTCATATGGATCTGTCCTTATCATCGTTCGTCTCGTACGCGTTTACGACAGCTCGACATACGCTATTTCAACGAGCATTATCGATACGCTGTTATCGCATCTATCAACGCTTCTTTAACGAGTGTTCATCCTTCTTCCATCGGATATATCTGATAGATTTTGCATATATTATCAGCCATTCATAAAGCTAACTTAAACTCATTAAAATCACAATCTATCCTAAATCAATTTTAAGTTTACATTATTAACATTCTATGTTATTCTATATATTTTATAAATCTACAAACTCATTAGAATTAGATTTTTCAATCCATCCCTAATAAATGTAAAATTTATTTTACTTAACATTCTTTTGTATCGTTTAAATCTTATAAGTCTTTAAAGAACATACATATATTGGTATAATAAAATGTGATTCATCGTGGTATTACATAAATGTAAAACTCTTTTTTATCGATGGATAAGGATATCAGACAAAAAAAAGAAAAGGATAATATAAAAGAGAGAAAGATCACAAAGAAGGGTTTTGCGATCTAACAAAAAAGTAAAATGTAAAGCTCACCCTTCATATTATGTGTATTACGATACATGGGGCATAACGAAAATATACTGCAAAAATTTAGAAATGGATAACTTATATGTAGAAAAAGAAAATTACATTAGCATAAGTCCATAGACGTCTGGGTTTTAAATTATTAAGTAATAAAAATCAGTCGTTCATGTACAGCCAGACATTAAACTTTCAGGTATGATTTAGTTCTATTTTTTATTAGAAAAGAAATTTAACAAGTATGATCACATATTTGAGAATTTTATGAATCTTCAAGACAACTTAACAAATTAAGCATTTTCAAACCTATGTTAATTTATTTAATTTTTCTTTCGTCAACAGAATTGTATTTAAAATACATTAATTTGTCGTAGCTAAAATGCTCGATTCTAAAAAATGACTCATACACTCTCGTGAAATCTTATAACACTTTTGAAAACGTTTAACGCGATGTCGCGATTGAAGTACTTACTTATGAATAACTTGAAGATATTAAAATGAGAACGCGAATATTATAGAAAACGAGAGAGAGAAATGGAACATACACGTTTGACCGCGAAGAAATCCAATCTTATAGAAGAAACTCTCTAGAACGAATGTTGAATTGTGAAAAATTATGCATGAATGAGCAATGAGTGTTGAACGTAGCACCAAATTTTCCTTCTTTCCAGTCGATTATATTGAAACGAAGAATTCATAATAATATGGAAAATGAAATAAATTTATTTAAGATATCTTCTTCTGAAATATAGTATAAATGTGGATCTCCAAATATATATATCAATATTTACAATAAATATATTTTTAAATTTTCTTTCAAATGAAATAAATTTTAAAATTAAATTTAAAAAAAATAAAAATTTATTTTTAAATTTATTTATATAAAATATCTACGTGTAACTGAATCTTCAAGTATATCAATATTTATCATAAAGATATTTCTAAATTTCACTCATGTGTATGTAAGTATATTTGTATGTATATGTATGTAAATATAATAATATAATAGAATTATAATTTCGTTGAGTTAATCTATTAAACGTGTTTTATATTGGTACGTTCGCATCATCATTTCTGTTGAATAGGTACGTGGGAAAGAACATGAATAATATAATAAGTGAATATGATTTAGCTATCGGCTACGTTAGGTACTATTTTAGGGAATAAACGTAATCTGTCAAATTTCCTCTCCCAGCAATACACATACGTATACATATCCACGCATGTAAAATTGCGTGTCCGAAGATAATTATCGTTTACGATATAAAAATGAATATTTTCTTCTTCTAATATAAATATGTGAAAATTCTTAAGGTTATTTAAAACGTTTTATATATCAATACGAATTCTCGAAATTGGTTTCTATTTATTTTTGATATTTCAAGTACCCCTTATAGCTAAAAATTATTTTAAAAATGACAAGGGAAAGAGTAAAGAATTGTCTCGAATTTATTAAAACGACGAAAAGTATTCTCTATGAATATTTAATGATGGCTCCTGCTAGATATTCTTTATCTATATCTTAACGGTTATATAAAAAATAAAACGATTCCCCATAATCAAATTCGTATCTTTTAAAAATTCATAGGCGTCTTCGATCGATCTTTTTTTCAACATAAATATCTAACTCATCCATATACTCACGTACATGCATATATATATATATAAATCCATAAAAAGAAAGAAAAGAAAAAAAAGTAATGATAAAAAGTGATAAGAGAATTTAATGGTGAAATTTTTGATGAAATTCCATATTCAAAATCGTCATTGATTATCTATACGTAATCGATACAACGTATATACTGCCTAATAGCGAGTTACCGATATCTGGTTTACTACGGAATGTGGTATTGCACCCAATAGGCTATCCGCAAGTACCACCCCCTTATTAAACGGCCGATTCTCGGTCCGATCGACTAACGATATTCTATTGTCACGTTGATTAACTTTTCCGATAACTATGCGAGAGACAAATTCCATATTTTTTATTATTATTTTTTGTTTTAGGTGAAAAAGTTTATAACAATTTTGTTTCTATCTACTCACTAAGTGACATTTACAAAATATAATATGGTAAAAAGTTATTCTCCTAGCTTTTTTCAAAAATTGTATGCAATATATCAATTGTTTTTTGATCTAAGTGTGCAGACAACCGGATTATCTACAAAACTTTGAAAATATCTTTAATGATACGTAACGTTAGGAATAAAATCGTTTATGTAATGATCATAATCGAAACGTTCTTAACGATCATCGGTCTCAGCAAGGAAATTACAAATTCTGTACTACCTACTATAACTACCAGTACTACTACTAGTATATTACTAGAAGCTAAGCTAGCGGAATCAACTAGTTTTGGGAAGGTCGATGGTAATCATTGTCGATAGGAATAGTTGAGTATTATTATTATTACCATCGAACTCTAAACTACATGAAAATTACAGACATTTGCTAAATACTTGTCTGTCAATGTATAATACATCAAAGAAATTTATGATTAAACAGCATTTGAATTATTTGATGTAAAATTAAAACAAAAATATAGACGATAAAAATGTATAGTAAATAGACGCACGTGTAAACGTTGCACATCTATATAACTGAATTAATAAAACAGAATGTAGAGAGATGTTACACTTGCAAGAGACTAAGGTCAGGTTCATTAAATCCTCGACAGGTAAGACATTGATGTGCTTTCGTGTATCTACCCACTAGTTTAGAATCCTGTACGATGTTAGCCCAGTTGCTAGCCCTCAGACTTACAATTAACCGTTCCTACGCATATAGGAATCTTGAAACTCGAGATTGAGACTTGAGTTTGACTAGGGTATACATAGGACACTTCAAACGACAGGGACCAAGTCGATCCTAGCAATTTCATTTTGATTCCGCTCTTCGACGTGCCGATGTGTTATCTTAAACATAAGACACCATTTTTATAGAGCAGCCAATTTCCTACAAAAGTTTGTATTGTGCACTTTTTAATAGTCATCCATTTGAATGATATTGAAGATTTAAATTTGGTGATTTTTAAACAAATTTCATTTTTATTTATGAATTTTATAACTCGACAATAAATGACTATTAAAAAGTGCACAA
This sequence comes from Polistes dominula, assembly GCF_049000335.1. Lineage (NCBI taxonomy): Eukaryota > Metazoa > Arthropoda > Insecta > Hymenoptera > Vespidae > Polistes > Polistes dominula. Next base: position 9,645,408 of record NW_028300915.1, read on the forward strand.
TACAAATTTTTGTAGGAAATTAACTGCTCTATAAAAATGGTGTCTTATGTTTTCGCGATTAAATTAAGCGTTCAAAAGATATTCATCATCAAACTTTCATGTGTACTGATTTTTGTCTCTGAATATTTTTCTGTTCAATCAATAAATAATGAAGTATGAATTTTAATCTATTGGACTGAAAAAAAAATAAAAAACTGCGATACGGAGGATCTTCCTATTAAAATTAGGAACTCATATTTGGTGAGAATTGTTTTAAGGTGTCTAGCAACCCATTTTTCCGTGGCACTTGAAAAAAATAAAATAAGTCATTTTTTTAACCCACCCTAATCTATATATATATAAAAATCTCGTGTCACAGTTTTCGTTCCCATACTCCTCCGAAACGGCTTGACCGATTTTGATGAAATTTTTTGTGCTTATCCGGTATCTATGAGAATCGGCCAACATCTATTTTTCATCCCCCTAAATGTTAGGGGTAGTCCACCCCTAAACTTTTTTTTTCATTTTTTAGACAAAATTTTTAATTTCTATTTTTTTATGATACAACATACAAAAATACATACAATCCTTAATTTTCACCCTTCTACGATCAACCCTTATTTTTTAATAGCCATTTTAGTAATTTAATCATTTTTCCTCTCCGGTCGATAACTGATCAATCGTCATTTATTTAGTTATTATTATCCCCGCCAGATGTTTATAGGTGTCACTTCTGACCCAGTAAACAGCACGGAGTAGAACGAAGCCGGTTTCCTTTTTTTTTTACTCCCTACACAGTTGTCGGCCATCATTATTGTTTATGCATCAAGTGTAGTAGTAACGTTGACAATTATTATTTTGCTATCTCAGTGTAACTCTTATATTAACTTTTAATCATTCCTATTTTATCAATAATAATTAAATTATCAATTTTGAGTGTATTTTGCACGATTAGTTAATCAAGTGATTTTATAACCTCAAAAGTACTCAACACGTGACACGAGCTTCCAATAACAACGGATTTTGTGTTGTAAGTATACTTTTTTTTATTTATGTTGTTGATCTTATAAAAATGTAATTTTAATTTAATTTTATTAAAAAAATGTAATTGAACAATTAAGATTTTCATAGTTTCCAAAAAATCAATCATTATGAATCTTTATTTTGAAATGTCAATGGAAATATTGGTTGTATGAAAAAATTATAAGAGACAATGTTTTCATAAAATTTAATTTTTTACTTTTGTTTGAAAAATTTTTCCATAAAACTTATATTTTTGTTATAATTTCATAAATTAAAACTAATCATTTCAAAACTGCGGCAAAAATCCTGGCCCTAATTATACTTTTAACATTTTTCATCATTAAATAATTTCATTAATTCTATTTATGTATGTTTTGCTCGAAGGATTACTATGCGTATCGGTTGATGATTAGACGCGGTCAGGACAAAATCATTCTACGATTTCGTGAACTTTGCCAACAATTCATAGTAGACATGTACGTGAAGATAGGGAGCGAATGACTATGATACTTACGATTTAATCAACAGAAACTGCGTGCGGAAGAATACAATCACTTGCGTGGGACTATTGTAAACAACGCCGAAACCGCAGAAATTGGTAATTCAGTCATTCTACCATAATCGTACATAGGCAGTCCACGTTACATGCAAGAATATAAAAAGGAAGCTATGACTTTCGTGCTAAAATACGAACGGAAAAACATCGTACAATCCATAAAACTTACAGATTTATAATGTTTCTTTTAGTGTTATTATGATTAGTGATTATCATATTATTGCGATATGTAAATATATAATAGATTAATTGATGTTATTAAATACAATGAATTAAAGAAATGGATGTTTGGTGTTTTGAAATTATGCTAGGTGCTAAGTTGGAAAAAAACGAATGTAATAAAACAAATTTCAATAAGATAAGATAAGCAGTTTCAGAATTATTAATAGACAAATAAATTGTGACACTGATTTTTATATATAGACTTTTATTTAGTAATTAATATATAGAATAAAAAATTATATAATGAATTTTATTAATTAATAAATTATCTTTTTTTTATCAGTTTTACGTTCTTTCATTTAACGATTTTTAAATCGATCTGATTTTGAAAAAGTTTTCACCTCAAAAAAAGCCACAGCAACGCGTGGCCGGGGCACCCTAGTATATATATATATATGTCTATTGGTTACTTTGAGACCATTTTCTCCTATATAAGGTATTGTTTGAGGACATTTGGCTGTTTCGGGGACTGTCCTCGTAATTTATTCCACGTTTTGTATACTTCGAGAACTGTCCTTAAAGTATACACCGTTTATATAAAGGTTTATTTGAGGACATCATTACTGAAACGTGTATATAGGGACAATGTCCCCAAAGTAGTTGATCACCAAAAGTATGATTTGAGGACTTAGAAAGAAATTTTCAGGATTTCATCGATAAAGTAAAAAGTGATCAAACTAATGAAAAAACCATTTTATTTTGCAAACTAAAGATCTATGGAAACGTTCCAGATAGCCAGGGTTATACTATAACTTAGTTATTGTTCTACAATAACAGTCAACATGACATCTAGTTATCATCATTTCTTAGCAGTATAACTGTTAACTAAATATTATAGTCTAGTTGAACTACAAGTTATACGATCCCACCAAAATCAGATCATCTGTAAACAGTCGCGTTAAGTACACGTTCGACTCTTTAAAAAAAAAAAAATTTACTTTACAAAAAAAGAAAATCAGAAAAAACCAAGTATAGCTGGTGATATAAAAAATCATGAAAACAAATTTTTTTTTAATTCAAAAATTAAAAGTTGAAATGGAAAATGTGATAAATTTTTTCAACTAAAAATCCTATAACTTCGACAAAAAGAGCGTCTCCGTATACGGAGACGGAGCCCACGGGGAAGCATGATCGTCTCCTCTATACGGAGACGGGGCCCACGGGGAAGCATGCCCGTCTCCTCTATACGGGGACATGGCAACGAACATGTTAATCGATGTGTGTACTGAACGGCTTAAATGTGTATTGTATCCATGTATTTCTCCGCGGCGCGTGGTGAGAGAGTATTATTTCTTCTCTGTCGGAGAGGTTAGCTGCGCGACAGAGGAGTTTTCTTTTCAACAAGTCAAGTGTTCAAGAACTTCTTCAAGTTCACTTTTCCAAATTCAAGCAATAAAAATGGAATGCTGAATGCGATAGCCATAGATAGAAACAAAAATGGTAGAATGTTTGTCGGTGGAAAGATATCCTATCTTAACCTAAGTAAATATAATATATTTTTTTTTGAAACTCGGGTAGATGAATTTTTTTCTTTTACACTTTTCACACTTTCTGTGAATGTGAGATATCTTTATTATGGGTTAAGACACACAAGTATTTCTTTTTGTGTTGCAACTAATACCTGAAGATGTTGTAAAAGAAGGGAACAATTCTTCTAAAAAAACTTCTTTAGAATGGGAGTGATCTGAAAAATAAATAAACGCGGTCGGTCAGGAAACGCAGCTATGAAACAACTGCTATACTAAATAATGAGAGAAAAAGAGACAAACGCATAGAATTGAGCCTGCGAGAGAATGAGACGAAATATAGTTATACAGTTTTTCCTATTCTCGGTCTCCTCATTATGCTATGCTTCGTAGTTATCGCTCCTGGTTGTATATGTTTGTGTTTGTGTACGACTGCATACTACAAAGCGTGGACACATATTATTTCGATACTCGAAATGTTAGTAGGTAGGAGCAATAGAAGGTTAGAAGAATAAACAGAGATAAGCACGTAGGTATGCGACAAAAATATAAGGTCCAAACGAATCGACGGTCGAAATAAAGAAAGAATGTGCTTGGTCTGTTTTTTTTTTACCAAACGTGTCATTTCTTTTCTATTTAAAAATGTTCCTATTGTATTGAAAAATTAATATTAAATTATTTATGTCGCAAATATTATAATTAACAATTATGAAATGTATAAAATATAATAATTGTATTGTCTGCAATATTTTACAAAAAAAAAATGATTATCAGATACATCAGAGAAAAAGAATTAGAGAACACTGTAGAATACATTAGGAGCAGCTGACAAATTCCATTCAAAAGCAAGTAAATTACTGTCACATTTTAAATCGCATATAAGAAAATTATATTATTAATTGTAATATTTGCGTATTTAAGACACTTATACTAATGTTTCAATAAAATAAAAACATTTTTAAGATGTTGAACGCGCAGCGTGAATTGGTGGAGCTTACCACGAAGCTGAAATTTGAAACTCATAGTGTACACAGTTCGATAAGCTGAGAGAGCGATACGATTCAATGCATTATTTAGATTTTTCGTTGTTCAGATTTTTATTTAGAAAGATAAGTTTGTGGTTAAAGAATAAAGACAAGACACGTTACAAATAATAAATGGTCTCGAAGTGTGGTGGGCTATTAAGATGGAAAAGCATTTCTCGAAAAGATCTCTATTATTAAATCTCTCATTACATTTGTACCAGATCCTTTGTTCAGTCCAGCAGTATTTTCCATATGTGTTTCATAACATCTTTATTTCGTCATTCCTAAATTGTTTGTTAGACAGCGGAAAAATATAGATGAAAACGAGAAATTGAAAACCATCCTACAAAAAAATTTTTATATCTGAGTTTCACAAAAAGGATATTCTATATTTACTTAATTTACGACGCATTATATTTTCCTCGATAAACATCCTACGATTTTGGTGTCTATCTACGACTATCGCATTTAGCATTCCATTTTTATTGCTTGAATTGGGAAAAGTGTACTTTTTATCAGCTATTCCACCAAGAGACCATACCGGTGATCTTTATTATATATGGTAATAATATTATATTAAATAAATCCTACAATTATCTTACTCTTGAAACTGTGCATTCGTCTCATTCTCTCGAAACCTAGATTTTTGAAGGTTTCACTTCTAACACGTGTGATTTGCACACATATTTTTTATTTATATTATTATATTTTATTTATCGAAAATAATAAAATATAAAAATATCGTTTATTTACCGAAAAAAATGAAATATAAAACTATCTTTTATTTATGGTTTTGGTAGTGGAAATTTTGCATAAAAGAACTTTGTCTATAATATCGGAACATCATTTCTTTTTCTTTTTCATTTCATCTTCGCGCAGCTAACCTCTCTGACAGAGGAGAAATAATACCCCCACCACGCGCCGCGGAAAAATACATGGACACAGAACACATTTGAGCCGTTCAGTGCACACAACCTGCAAGTTTATGATAGTGGAGATGATTAGATAATGGACAAATCTTGAAAATCTTTGTTAGTCTTCTTTCAATATATTATGATCTTAATAATTAAAAATAAAAAAAAAACAATTATTTAATAATAACTTTCCTGAATAATAAAGATTAACACTATTAAACGGCAAAATTTTTTTGAGCAATTGAATAATAAGTACTATACAATATACATTATTTCATCGCATTTCTCAACTTTTTGTTTTATGGAGTTAATTGATGTGTGCACTGAACAGCTGGTATCAAAATGTAGTATGATATGATTGACGCTTGAGATATTACGCTTCTTTGATAGAACATTTTTTACTGATTTGCGATGTTGGATAGCTATACATGGATATTTCTAAGTTTTTATTATAGACTCTCTCCGATTTTTATTAAAAAAAAGGATAGTATCTTACGTTTGAGGCTATTGCTTCTATCAATTACATGAATAATAACTGCTATGGATATGCTCTTAAAATTAGAACTGTCGGAGTGTCCTCAAAGTGGTCATCATATGAATGTCCCGATAATATACATTACATTCACACGATCAGTATAGCTATCAGTATAGCTGTCCCCATAGCAGTCGATCCTTAAACAAATGTATATGTCCTCATATCATCCCTTATATAACTGGTCTCATATCATACAATACATAATAAATTGTGTAAAAAGTCCATTAAAAACCCATAGTTGACGGATATATTAATGTAGTTTAATCTATAATGATATTTTCTACTGTTTTCTGCTATTTAAAAAGGTTCCCATTTTCTGTCCCCAAAATAGCCAATAGACATATATATATAAATACCAAAAAAGTTCCTATATACTATTTAAATATTTTTCTTGATAAAACGGCAGGAACTTCCTTGATTACCTGATATTAATAAAGAATGGATTATATATACATGTAGACCTCCTACAACACGGCATCTTATAACACGGTTTCGCTAAACATGATTCATAAATTGCGGGAACCCTCCTACAACACTGCATCCTATAACACGGTTTCCTTTCAAAAAAAATCTTTGTACAACACTACTTCTACAGCCACGGCGAGGCTTGACGTCTTAAAGATACAGAGTTGTGGAAAGTATTTCTTTTCATCTCCATGGCCTGAAAACAAAAATTTTTGGCTCATCGATCTGGATCTCATACAACGCTGTTTCACACAACATGGCATTTTGTAGGAACCAATCTACCATGTTATAGGAGGGTTACCTGTATTAAAAATCATTTCATAATTTTTATCACATTTCTTTCTTATACAATGTTTGATTTTTTGTATCAAAAAAGTAAAATATTTCTTCATTGGAAATTAACAAATTGTTTACTAGATTGAGACAGATTTTTAACAACAATGGTCAATATATTATTAATTAAATAAATGTCTTTACAAAGGTATAATCGTTAAATTAATTTAAAATACTACAAAACAATGCGATAATCTATAATTTACAAAATTAGAAATAATCAAGAAAATTAATACCATTTTAAATAATAGAGATAAATGATAGGATCACGTGAAATTTTTTATCTACTTAACATAAAAATTCGCTTATCGAAAATCGTCAAATTATTTGACTTCATTGAAAAAAAATATTCATATGAGATTAAAGTAGGAAAGAAATGGAAATAAAAGTGGATGGAAATTATAGAAGAAATTCGAATAAGGAGACTAATTTACGTTCTACGAAACCTATTTTCTTCGATCCCACATTACCTGTAGTAAGTGCGCACAAGAAATTTTGCAATCTAACTTTCAACCAAAAACATACTGCTTCCTTTTTTCTTTCTTCTTTTTTTTTCTTTCTTTTTATTTTTTTCTCCTCTTCTTCAACAAACTATATAGAAACTTTAACCTGTCTCTGAAACGCATGATAAGGGTCAAACTAACTTCGAATAGAACATTCTTTCTTTTTCTCGCTAAACTGACGAGAATTTTAGTGAAAGAAAGTAATAGCCAGATTTCTATCGGTAACTATTCTGTTCTTGACAATTACCATCTCTCTTTTTTCTTCTCTTCTCTTTTGTATTGAATTCACGGAAGAAGGATCATAAGATTTATCAAACAAAAAGAAAAAAAGGAAAAATAAACAAAAATTAATTTCCCCCTAAACAAAAAAAAAAGGGAAAAAAATAATTCCCATCAACTGAACAAAATTCTATATGAACAGAAAAAAAAAGAAAGAAAATGAGAAAGAGAAATACAAAAAAACACACGAGTTAAAAAAAGATTCAAAAAGGAATGGAGTATAAGTTTTTCCATTCTAATTCTTTTTTGACTTAGTCAGTCACGTATACGCACACACGTGATAACGTCACGTGCGTGGTCTTGCAAAACAGACTCGTGTAGCCTCGTGTGAAAAAAAAGAAAATAAAAAATACCAAAAAGGAAAAGAAAAGGATACCATATAAAAAAGAAAGAAAAACAAAGATGACGATGATAAGAAAGAAGAGGAACATCTTTGTTCACTTAACTAGAAACCCCTGATGAAAAAAAAAGAAAACAAATACAAAACTAACTAAGAGTATTAGAGTTATTAGAGTATTAGAGTTTTCCCGATGTCTCTTACGAACTGTCATCCGATCACTTTTACCAATCATGAGCGCTTGACTTGAAGAAGAAGACTGGTCGAAACGATTGTGTTCAATTTACAATGAAATCGTTTCTCAAAAGATGATCCATTATTCATGAGGGACATTTCGTGTGGCGACAAAGGAAAGTCGATCTCCTTTTCATGCCTCATAAAACTGCCTATTACGCGAAAATGGCCCTTACTAACACCATCTTTTCTCGAGTTTCCTTTTACAAAATGCTGCAATCTGCCATAACCATTAGCCTTACGTAACCAAAGCAACTGACCATACGCTGAAAAATATTCTTTAATTTTTATTCTATGATTCCAATTCTTTTCTATTTTCGGAATTGAAATGTTTTAGACAAAAGTTTTTGTATTTTTATAGAAAAAATATGTAACCTTTTATCACAGAGTAAAGTCGTCTTTAAAATTAACTTGAAATTGTTCTTTAAATAAAGAATAATAATTGATATAATAATTGTTTGCAACAAAATTATAAATAAAATAAAACACGAATGAAAAAAAAACATTACTTTACTCTTAAATAACATAAACGTTTGAAATAATTTTGAATATAAAAAAATTAACATGAAGGTCTAAAGTTTGAGGATAATTTTTTCATTTATTTTAAGTTGAACTAGGGAAATGCATTGATAAAATGCAAAATAACGATTACCATGATGTATAATGTGTATTCCGTATTTGTTAAATATGTTGAAATTACAGTTACAGTATCATAAATCATATCATAAATTCGTATACCACTAGAAAATCTTAGAAAACTCGATAAAGTAAGTAGTAGCACAGCGCGTAGAGAAAAGTATAAGAGAAGTTTCCGCTATACTCCTTCGTATACTGCTACTACTAGTGCATTTATAGCCATCCTTCCATTAGAAGACTATTTTTATAGTCAACCGTAACGAGTAGCTTCTACCTATGTGATTTTGTATTATACGCTTTCAAATGAATACTCTTACAAGTAATTTTCTTTGTTGTTCACTTTAGTACTTGAGTACTAAACGTTAAAATTTTGATTAACATTTAATATAAAATTTTGACGTTTTCGACGTTGTAAAAAATTGAAAATATTTTATTTAATCTTAAGAACTTTTAACGTCGACATTTTATTTCACTTTCTATTTTTTTTCTCATTTTACGATCATCTTGAAGGGATGATTCGAGGATTTAATAGGCTCTTACAACGTTTGAGAGTAAATTTAAAATTTAAACAAACCGATATCCCTTTATGCTAGATAACCCCTACAAAAAAGTGTTTTAAGAGAAAGAAATAAAATAACAAAAGAAAGAAAATGAATGGCAGGATACAATATTAACCAGCATCGTTCTCGCGAGAGCAACTCCGTTTAAAAATGGATCAACGAAGATAGAGTCTCTCTGGCAAAGAAAAACAGGTAGCAGGTAAGTTAGAGATAAAGAGAAAAAACAAATAGAACAACGTTAAAGAAGCTGAGATTGATGGACCACCCTTACAGGGTTGTAGAAATTGGTCAGTTATCCTCAGACATTTGGAAAAATAACGAACGAAAAGAAATGCAAGATAAGATAAGTGGCCAATTTGTAGAGACCCCATGCTATTCTTTGCTTCCAACATTTTTCTCTCCACCTATTCATATCTCTCTACTCTTTTGTAGGTGATTTAGGATATTTTAACAACGTTTTATTATCAAAGAAATTGTATCTACCATCCTTGACTGATAAAAATTGGATTGATCGTAAACAATGAATACAAAACGAAGAAAAAGGATATAACACTAATTAGAATTTCCTTCCTTCTTTCTTTATTTTCTTTCTTTATTTATCTTATTTAGCAACACGTAAAGCAACCATTGGATGTTTTTCATTTTAACAAAAACCACGCGTTTACGCTACTCAAACCCACTCACATACAGAAAATATTTACGTTTATTATTATGTTACGTATTAACTGGCATTATCGATGAACGAGTAAGTATATATTTTCAAGGAGTTTTTTGTATATCATCCATATTTAAATACGATATCATCTCATTTAATACACGCACCCTTTCCGAGAAACCATTAAAAGTATCGCGTTCGCGCTAATCTTAATTCACCCACACGATTTAACGTCATTACCTTGTTCGTTCTACCTTTCGTGCTAATAATTCGTGCTCGTCTCGCGTTACCTTCGTATGCTCTTCTGACGTCAGAGACTGAAAAAATAAAAGAAGAAAGTAAAGAAGAAGATGGGAAAGGGGGTTCGGAGAACAAGAGGAAGGGAAAAAAAGAAAAAATGAAGAAAAAAAGAAAAGTAACTTCCAAGAGTCCACATAAAATTTTGCAATAATCGCATTAGCATCGCAACGATGTTGCCCGAGCAATCTAGTTCGCCATCATTCGAGGGCAACTTGATTGATACGCGCCTAAAAAGTAGGCATTAATCAATAAATCGACAACCATTAACTCTAATGTACTCTCCGTTCTGTTATTACAGGACATTAGAGTGAAAAAGATAGAATGAGATAGAGAATGTTATAAAATGTTCTTCGCACTTATTGTATTGTTTTTCCATCTTTTTCACGAATTTAGATACATTTTACGATCATTATTAGGCTAACAGTTTGGAAGACAATCGAAAATAGGAATAAATTAGATCTTCAAAAATAGAAATATGAAAGGAGGATATGGTGAAAGAATGGAAGATGAAAGTGATTTTGACATTCGTCAGAAACGAATTCGCTACAATTACGTGAGTAAAATTCATTAATTTTGTTAAATACGTTACCGCAATGAATCCGATGAAAAAGAGAAATAAAAAAAAGGAGAATGAGAGAACTGACTGGTTTCGAGGAGCGTTAATTTTTAATTAGCAACCCGAATGACTTAAAATACTCGCTGATATATTTAAAACTTCACGAACAGTACAACAACCATATATACTCCGTTATTCGTTATCATACTCGAATTTCCCTGAAGCTCGCTATCGAGTTTTGATAATAATAATTACGTTCGACGAATTTTAAATGCACCGAGATAATAAATATACGCTAAAACGACAATTGTGATAGGCGCGTTGACCTTAATTCGAATGACTTTTTCTACTTGATGGATTTTCAATGGTTAACCATGAAGAGAGTTTAAGTTCTGAAGTTTTCCTATTTGTTTTTTCTTTTAATTTATCGTACATATTTTATTTTTATTCAATTAAAGTTTTTAAGATCTATTCTGAATTAATATGAAAATATTTCTTTTCTAATTGTAATGATATGTATTCGTTATTTTTATATATTTTCGATGTTTATATTAAAATAAATAACAAATACTATTGTATTATGTATTCATAAAATTTGGAAATATTTGATATATTATATCTAAATAAATAACACCATAAAATATTTTTGTATGGAAAACTTTTAATACTTTATATTTAAATAAATACACCAGAGAATATTTTATTTACCGATAACACTTTTTACTAATCAGTTTAAAATTTGATTCTTAACGATATTTTAATGTATACAGATGAAAAGGATACACTACCTCGATACTTATATAAACAGATTTAATAATTAAATTTAATATTAAATTACAACGGCAATTATATTACACAAGTTGTAAGTACTTTTACCTTATAATTTTAATATTTTATCGACACGATCGATAATCAATTAAAAAGAACAAAATATATTCATCGAGATAACAGATAATTATCATAAAATTCTTTAAATTAAATTAAAAGTGCAATTAAACGAAGTATATCTTCGTTTGTTTGCCAAATAAATTATTGCAAAAAAAAAGAATTGACAAAAAAATTAAAAAAAGATGAAATTCTAACATCGTGTCGATAAATAGTGGTTCGTTGTCAAGATTTCCTAGGAAAGGACATTAATTCGGGATAAGGTTGTAAACAAGGTAGATGGGTGTCTCACATTTTTCAAATGTCAAAAGGGCACCTTCCTACTTTCTCGTCTAAAGCAAAAACAAAAGGCAAAACGAAAAGTAAATTTGATAAACAGGCTTGGTGTCGCGTCATCTCGTTGCCGGACATGTTGCTGGTGACGTTATGCCAGCTGCAAAAGCTGGGGTATCATCAACATGACACGTGATTCGTCCTCTTATATATGCTACTTTATCTGCTTGATAGCCAGCTTCATCAAGAATTATTTGTATTTTAATTGTAAAAAAATATTTTTCTTTTTTACATAATTTTTACCCTTTCTTAAAGGTGAGTAACTTTGAAGTCACATACTTGGATTAATACTTTTGTATTATATATTTAGATTATTTTATTAACTTAAAATTTTTGTTTAATATAACGAAATAATATTATATTATAACATGTATCAAATATAACGCCATTAATTTTTATGTAATGCTACATTCATTCAATTTTATTTAATGGAAAATTTCTACATAATCTTAAGACCAACTTACAATTAGTTTTTCCTTTTGTTTTTAAATAAGAACCTATTTTTTATTATAACAATTCCAGGCAAGAAAAACAAGCGCTTTGCCCAATAAATATTTGTACATTTCTAATATAAAATACAAAGGAGACAGAAAAGTATTGTTTAAAATAAACCCGTTTGTGGAAAATCAACCCGGTTCATGGTAATAGATTTATTTAGAAAAAATCTATAGTCGCTGATGTTTATTGAAATCGTTTAAAGAAATATGCACTCACAACAGTGTTTGTAATCCTGAAAATTTTGTAGTATACTCTCTTTATCAACGTGAATGTGCGAATAGATAATAATGGTATAGAAAAGCTCTCTTAAAATCTCTTGAACTCTCACGTCGTTACCGTACCATACCGTATTGTACCGTATTGTACTGTACCGTATTGTACCGTACCGTACCATGCCGTTCCATACGTATAATGCTTGCAGTATTGTTTCGACAGCAGAACGCTTCATTGCCACAGACACTTGTTGTATCGAGAGTTTCGAGTGCACCAGTCGGTTCACTCTCCAAAGACCCTTCATTGGCAACTTTCATTGATCATGCGAGATCATTGAGAAGATCGAGAACGATACCACTTTTTAGCGACTAATTTATTTTTACACACGCACACACACACACACACGTCCAACATACGTAATTGAAAGAAAAAGAAAAACAATAATTTACGATTTTATCGGATTATTGTTTTCGAATATGTTCAAAGGAAAATAAAAATACATAATGGGTATATCATTACGTAAAATAAATCAAAACTCATGTTCAAGTCCATGTATTAAAACACATCCACTTTAAAAGTCATGCGAGAACGAATTATGTGCACGAAAAATCTTTTTATAATACTAACGACATTAGTAATATCTAAGTCAGCATTGCGTGATCAAACTTTACCAACTATTTGTATTTCCTGTGTTCGATGAAAACGACTGAGAAGAAAACGAGACACGCACGTATTAAGAATCGACTGACAAGCGTTATTCTATGAAAAAAATAGGCCATAGAAAATGAAAAATAGTAAACTTTCCAATCCCGACAAAAAAGAAAGAAAGAAAGAATATATATAAGAGAGTGAAAAAGAGCGGGGGGGGGGGGGTAGGAAAGAAACATCATACATCTGCATTTCTTAACATGCAAGGCATAGAGGAACACGTGAGATACGATGTTATCGTTGAATAATGTAGCAATGGTAAATATTGTTCCCTGAAGTCATAGTAGACATAAGAAGAAATAAGGAAAAGTCTAAAAGTACAGAAACATTTCTCTTTCTTTCTTTTTTTTCTTATTTCTTTATTTTTTTTTTTTTCAAATCCGACTACTCATCCCATTTTATCCTTCCCTTTTATTCTTTTCATTTCCCCGCAACATTTGCCAATTCCCTTTATATTTTCCATAATATAAATCAAGATCGCGCGCGCGTTAAGAAAGAAAGAAGCAAAAAAATAAAATAAGTAGAAGAAGACATTTGATTGTACAAACACTCGAAGATTTAACAAATGCAAGCCTAATTAAGTGAACATTAGGTGTTATATTGGACAGAAAATTTGTTATACATTGAATGGTAAACATAACAAAAGTGGACATTTAAAACTCAAGGGTTGCTGTATGGCAAATCGATGAAAATTAACATTGAACGCAAACGAACGCTTCACGAGTAAAAGTAATATTCGTTTTGCTTTTTATTGATTGTTTTATTATGTATAAAAAGTGAATGTGTGATGGTTGGAGGAAAAAGAAAGAGAAGGGTCATTTCACATTGGAACGGGAAAACGGCAGGTAATCCTTCCAGTTTCGAAGAGATTACAAAGGGAGTAACTAACAAAATGGTAATCCTTCTTCATCTATAGAAACTAACGAATCGAAGAGACTTTATATTTTTCATTTGAATTTATTCAAAAACTTTGAAGATTATCCATTTATAGTCGGTTAATAATCTTGTGATTTCTCAGGACTTAATTGATACCAAACTAGCGAAGCATTCAGAAAATTTTGAAAACAAACGACAGAATTTTTTGAGTTTAGTGTTTAGATAAAAAAAAAGCATATTAAGAGCAAGCAAATCTTCGTAGTAATTAAACACAACCATACGACTTTGATAAACCCAGATAGCATGATCAATGAGGTTAAACAAAATAAGCATGTTTAAGACTATTAATAAAAAATTTCATAAAAGATAAATTTTAAGAAAATCCATTTGAATCCTTTTCCAAGTGTCTCCGTTCAAAGTGGAATCGTGTGCGTAGAAAAAACCTACTTTAAGATAATAGAACGCAATAACAGGAACGTTAGGAATTTCCACGGGTTAGAACCTGTAGTAAACCTGACTTTAGACACAATCCATTTATGCATGTATGTAAGTATATGTGTAATATATTATTTATGTATACTTATAAAAATGATAAAGAGAATTCGTAATAAAGTATACACATAGAAAGGATTCATGATCTTTTAGATTATTCATTGTTAATACCAACAGCATTAAATATATACGTACCACATAAAGAAGAAAAATAACGAACTAAGAAATACCATATAAAGAACTATTTAGAAGATTTCTTTAAATGATAAAGAAAAGGAAATATTTAATATTGAAATAATAAGATTTTGTTTGCTATATAACTGAACATTTCATTTTCTTTTCTTTCAATACCAAAGAAACGAACGAATTTGATCGAAGGTCGAATAGGATGAGTGCCACTCGAAGGAATCTCCTCGACTCCTTATTACTCCTCGAAAATGAACTCTTGAATCCGAAAAAGGAGAGTGAATTCGACGCTCAGCATCGATTCGATTCGAAGAAGGCCACATTAATTCTCGTTAACTTTCGTAAAAGTCCAAGAGTACTTACAGATGCAATCTCAACGATATTTTGTACGTTATTTGACCACTTACCGCTCGAGTTAGCCTCTTTCTATTTCTATTTCTCTCTTTGTTCGGTAAATCTTCATTTGAACATTCGAGGACAGATAGACAATCTCGGTACAAAAGGAAACTAAAATTCGGTGATGCATCAAGCAAAGAAAGAAAAAAGAAAAGAGTCAAGTTCTTCGTCCATTATTGGGAAATGCATCAACTTGATGAAGATTTCAATGACTCACCATAAAGTTTATAGCTCGAACACGATGGACGGATTTCTATCGAACCCCCAATTTTACCAACCACTTACAAGACTGCGACCATTGATTTTTCTTTATTTTATTTGTACTTTTTATCAAGTACATCAACGATATTGCTAGAATGGGTCGTTGAAAATGTCCAAAATCCTTGAATCCTTGTACTTTATCTTCGTTCGTTGTAGACGATCCTCGAGATGGATAGTGAATCGAGAAAAACGTTTAAGAGCTAAAAACCGTCAGTTGGAAACTTGCAAATAAATCCAGTACGCTTTTCAATCTTGCGTGCTACTGCAAAGCAACTGCTGATCTACAGCAACCGTTCTACCATGGAATAGCGTGCGTTCCCATTACTTATAATCTAACGCGAATTGAATGCACCAAACGTTTCTGCTTTCGGTTGCACCATAAAGATTAATGATCACATGAAAAACGAGACACAGAAAAACTATCCCACCCTTCGACTCATCCCTTTTCCTTCACTTACCTTCTTGGGCACTGCACATATATTTGTACAGAAATTAATGTAGTTTGAGGAAAAAAAATGAACTAATACAATAAAATTATATATATATATACTTTAAAAAAGTACGATCGTATCGTACCAAACATTTATTAGGAATAATCAAAAACGTCAAATTAAACGTCACGTAACATCGCATCACGTCGTATTAATAAATAATTGACACGAACGATTCAATCGTCAAACGTGAATAATTACGAATGGCAAAAGACGACGAATAGGGACAGGATACATACATCTTGCCGAATATTTAAATAATCTCCTTCCCTTTTCATAATATGTGCAACAGTTATAAATTCCCCATTAGGATGCATCATTTTTCTGATTAACATAGATAACGTTAAAAACACAACTAATCTGCAATCGTTATTAATGCATAGTAATATCTCGAGTATCAAATTAACAAATTGTATAATTAATAAATCTTATCGAAATAAGTGATAACAAGATAAAAGAAATATCAAAAAATCGATGATTAGCAAATATTTGAAGATTAATAATTAATATTATAATTACAACATAAGATCCAATCAGGATATCTTACCTCTAACGAGAGTGAGAATACCCAATGGCATGACCAAGATGGCGACCATAAGATCAGTTATGGCAAGACTCATAAGAAAATAATTGGTTACATTTTGTAATCTTCTTTCCCAAGCAATGGCAAGGCAAACCAAAATATTACCGGCGGCTGTGCCAACTACGAGAACCAGTGCTAACATCGCCCACCAATTGTTCAGTCCGTAGTTGTCTACGTCGGTGCGCGCACCATCTCCAGCAGCTGCTCCTCCTTCAGTTCCTACACCTCCAACAGCTGCCGCAACTACTCCTCCTACACCAGTAGTACCGTCCTCCTTGAGGACGATCTTCAGCTCATAATCACTCTCGTTAAATATTCTCCTCATGACCGATCGCACTGTCTCACTATTGTCAAGCTCTACGTCCATCAGCGATGACATGTTGTCCACTTCGAGAGACTCTAGGAAGAAGCCCTCGTAAGGTTCCACTTGTTCAAGATCAATCATTGGAATCATCGATGCCCGAGTCATCGCTTAAGAATACCAATTTGACACAATTATTCCACTACACTGCACTCTTTTTCTTTTTTATTTTCTTTTATTTCTGTTTATATCTTTCTCCCACTGTCTTCAAAATCAATTCACTCAACAATATTCTCTTAATCTTTTAAATTTGACTATTTTTTAAAAAGAAACACACCAATGTGAAATCATTGATGACCGGAGTGCCATCGTTCAAGGACGCGAATTCAATACAATAATTCAAATACGCTGCACTCTTTTATTTATTTCTATATATCTCACCCTCTTTAAAATCAATACACACAATAATATTCTTCTACCCTTTCAAACCTGCCTACTTTCTAAAAAAAAAACATACCAACATGAAATTTTCAATTACTCGAGTTATCATTCAAGAATGCCAATTCAACGTGATTTTTTAACAACACAACACTCTTTACTCTCTCTTTCTCTCTCTTTCTCTCTCTCTCTCTATTTCTATCTTTCGCACCCTCTTCTTCTTATTTTTCTTTTTCTTCTCCTTTTTCTTCGTGTCTTGAAACTTAGCTACTTTCTAAGAAGAAACACCAACAACAAACAACAACGCAGCTCTTTCACGAGGAACTATTAACGAACCCGGTAAAACTACATTATTCTAAAATCTTCACCCTCGTCTTTAACACTCTAACATTCTAATTCTCTCTCATTATTCCTTCGATTAATCTTTACGTCTCAAAATACCCCGTACTGAAAATTTATTAAGGGGGGTATTCTGGTCTAGAAGCCTAAATTTTAGGCATTTTTCAAACTAAGATAAAAAAAAATGAAAAACATTTTTAGTATCCATTTTTTTATATAATGTTTATTAACATTTTAAGAATACAAAAAAAAATCGTGAAAAAAAATAAAAAATTCGTAAAAATACAGGCCAGTGAAGTGGGGGCTACAAAAAAAACGGTGCACTCTGGTTGACATGATTCCAACCCTTCTGGGGTTGGGGTCCCAATCTGAAACACAAAAATTTGGAAAATTCTTAATCAGTAAAGATGTCACTATCGGGTGACCCTTAGCCAAAAAAAAATTCACAAAATGGCGTCGATATGAAAAAAAAATTTTTTTGATCTCTTTTTTTTTGACCTCGAATTTTTTTTAAAATACTAAAAATTAAAATTTTTCAAAATTCAAGGGTCACCCGATAGAGAGATGTATAAAGAAGATTTCCACCAAATTTCAAAGGAGTCGGTGAGTAGAACTTGAGATATCATGTCAACCACCTCGAAAAAAGTAGTTTCGAAAAAAACGCGTTCAAAGTTTCGCGTTATAAGAGTAGGATACAGGATACCGCGTCACTAAAACAGTTATATCTCCAAAAATAATTTTAATTTTGAAAAATCCTTTTAAGGACATATTCTTAAAAGGTTAAGCTTTGAAAATATGAAAAAAAAATCGATTTTTTCAAATTTTTAGACCAGAATACCCCCTAATTAGTTACTTCAAACAAACCAATTTTATATGTACATGTCACCATTTAAGTATTTAATTCCGTTATTGTATAAAATATCTAAGTATTGTATGGAATAACTAGGCATTTTAGAAAAAACATATATATATATATAATAAGAATCTTATATATTATACACCCCTTTAACTAAGCATAGAATTTAAATGTATAGAATAACTAGTTAAAGTATACAATTCTGCCTTATTTCATACTTTAACTGGTTAATTTAATTATTCCATACAATAATTAGTTATTCTATAGATTAACATATTTTGTGCTTTAACAGTAACATATGCATACATATATCTTTTTCTTTCATTCTTTAATTCTTTCTTTCTTTCATTCGTCCAATTTCATACCCCGAAAAAACACGTGCCGACACGACATTCCGAGCGACCGTTAGTTAGATTCAACTAACAATAAAACAATAACAATACGTATACACCCATACTCGTATATGCGTATTTATACTCCGACTATCAAAAAAAATATGTCGTTACAGCCCTTTTGATGACAACCAAATTTCTTTCTTTCTTTTCTTTTTATTTTTTTCCTATATTTTCTCAATTTTATTTTCATCCTGTTCTATTAACTCTGGAAACACAATATTTATTACTTTTTTTTGTTTTTTTTCTACTTTCTCTTTCTCTTTTTTTAAAGCTGCGGTTACGACAAAAAAAACATGGCTGATAACGAGATTGCTCATACTACTACTACTATTGCTTATGGCTACAACCGGATCAAACGAACATTTTCGCTAAGAGATATTATCTTTCGCGTGAATTTATATGGAAAAAAGCTTGGAGAAATCGAGACGTTTTGACTAACGAACTAGGTTGAATTTTAACAGCTATTTTAGAATTAGATATTGTTTCAAACGCCAACTGAAAATAATTCTTTTCTTTAATTTTACAAAGAATTCAAATGAAAGAATGGAAAAAACATAATTTTTTTCAAATTGAACAAAATATAATATTTTTCAAATTGAACAAAATATTATTTAACATAATTTATACCTTATTCATATCTTCAAAAATAATTATATTATTTAATCTTTGTTTTCAAAACGTTTACATAAATATAAACATTTCGTAACAATACTGACAAGAGTTTAGAATATATTTCTAATATTTTATCATTAGTATTCCTCCCTTAAAAATTCTATTAAACTAAGTACTCAAAGTACAATGTATCCTTAAAATTCGTAATGGATGCACTTTATTGTATGAACATTTGTATTTTAATCGAATTATTAAGGAAATATCAAAATCCCAAAGCAATAATAATAGTTACGAGCACGTATTGTTACGTTTTGATAAAACAAAAGAAAGGAAAGTAACAAAACGGAAGAATGGCTTTCACCGGTTATGTCTGTCGGTCGTTAGAATTTCTAATCGGTACACACTCTAATCTAGGAACAATAATACATCCTATATATACATTTATACACGCCTCGTGAGCTATCGATATATGTTTATGCCCATATATATATAAATATATATGTATATATGTATATGTATGTGTATACCGGACAGAGATTTATGGATAAATTTTATCGGTCGAATCTTGTTGTTTCATTCGAACTGCGATAGATCACAACCAGAAATACACGGAGCGATCTATTCGTAATTTTTCTACTTTTTTTTTCATTTTTTTTTGCTATTCCTACACCGACGTAACCTGTTGAATCAAATCGGTCGTGCTTTTATATCACACGACTGACTTATCGATGATCGTGGAAAACATTGATACATGTAATCAACTTTGCTACAAAAAAAAGCAGAATAAAAAATACAAAATACAAAAATGGATATTAAATTTGTAGGAAAACAAGGAGAAAAACAAATCTGAACGAAAAAAATAACAAGCCGTAGAAATTAATTTTTTGAACTATTCGCAAAAATTGAGGGAAAAAAAAGGCGATTCAAAAAAAAAAATTAATTCATAGTAATAAAAAGTAATAACGAAGCTACGATAAAAAGAAATAGAAAAATTGTTGAAGTTACGAAAAGCAATAACTCCGGAAATGACATTAACCAAATTTACGAACTTTGAATCGGAAAACGTAACCACCTAGACAAGCTGTGAAATACTGTTTTCTATGTAAATATCCAAGGCTCGTATTGGGTATCGATCACGCATCAAAAAATTACTTGAGCTCGTACGCACGTAAACTGCATTACTTTTCAAATAAACAGAGTACAAACCGTATAATACGTAGAAT
Source organism: Polistes dominula (assembly GCF_049000335.1). NCBI lineage: Eukaryota > Metazoa > Arthropoda > Insecta > Hymenoptera > Vespidae > Polistes > Polistes dominula. Next base: position 9,666,072 of record NW_028300915.1, read on the forward strand.
CGTCGGTTAAAATGTGATTGTATTTTTAAATGGTGAGAAGAGAAAAAGAAAGAGAGAAAAAAAAGATAAGAAATAAAAAAAAGTATACGAAATGAATCAAGAATCGAAAAAACATATCGAATTTACGTTAAGCGCATTTTCATCAGTTTGTTTATATTATACAATTTTTAACATTTTGCCAATTAATCGAACGAATTCCATGGAATTCATAAAGTTTAAAGTTACCCTATTTCAAAGAAATACTTCATTTGTTCTCTTTACTATGCATACATGCTTTTAAAATATATTAAATAAAAGCATTTAATTTTCTTTCAGGATAAATCAGTTTTTCTCTGGAACGATCTACAAAACCAAATTCCATTAGAAATAAAGTAAGTAAGCGTAACTGTGCACATGGTATTATTTATTGTTAGTCAAGTAACGAGTCAGAGAGAGAGAGAGAGAGAGAGAAATAGAAGGTAAAGAAGAAGATACAAAAAGTAGATTATTCTCGTAGGTGAACACGGTACTTGTTTTTACAATGGTAACTAACAAACCAGGATATATTATACCAAAAGGCAAAAACATTTCGACTTGTTCAAGTTAGTACGTATACGTGAAATAAATTTGTTCTCTCGGGAAAGGTTTATCAAGCTACGAAATTTTCCTAGCCAATAACGGTTTGTTAAATTAAAACGTTTAATGTGTCGCACTTTATTAATGTCTCTCGCATGTTACACTAACATTATATATGCAACTACTTACAAATAATTAAAACGATTAGAAACGTATATTATAACAAGAAAATAAACAACTGTTTCATGCATTCGGTAAACATCTGACTATAATCGCTCTTTACTACCTGCGCGATTTTTTATTCTTTTTTTTAATAATACTATAGGAATAGATTTTTTAAGAGATAAATAAATTATTTTTTCTTCTGTTTCTTCTAAATTTTATGCATACATGTAATTTATATAAATTAGTAAATGTGTCACTTTAATTGACTATTATTACTTAAGAGTTGTGATTCTTTTTAATAATACTGTGTAAGTAGATTTTTAAAATAGTAAATAATTATTTTTGTTTTTTGCTCCTTTTAAATTTTATATTTACATGTTATTACAATATATATCATAAGTTAGTAAGCTTCTGTTAATAATACTGTAGAGATATATTTTTAAAACAATAAATAATGATTGTTTTTCTTCTTTATTCTTTCTGCTTCTTTTAAATCTACAAATAAATAAGCATCTAACTTCAATCAAATAAATTGTTAAAAATATAAATCATTCTTCTTTCTATGTTTTTTTTCTTTATTTTTTCTTCATCTTTTAAACTATGAGTATATACAATTTATATAAATTATAGCAAGATTGGAAAATCTTTTGTCAATTTAACCGAAGAAGTTAACAAGAATAAATCTTGAATAAGTGAATAAAACAACTTAAAAATATGTAAATGAATGTACAAAGTTCTACGTAGCAAAAGCCTCGAGAAAAATATAGAAAACTTTTAAATTCTCCGTCAGAAATTTAGTTTCTTTCGACTATCTAATATCTCACGGCCTCGGTAATTAACATTCTCGATGCACCAGATTGACCCAAACTTTTTCAACAATTTTCTTTTGTCTACCATCTTTTTCTATTTTATCTTTTCATTTTTTTTTTGTTCTGTTCAATTAAAACAAAGTAAGAAATGTTTATTAAGATATACCATAAAACTCATACATACACTATTATAAAATTGTTTTCTTAATAGTTTATTTTTAAGAAAAATAATTCATATATAATTCAAAAATCAACTTAAAATTAACTAGATTCATCCCCTATGCTTTCTAACCCTCTAATTTATCTTCGACATAAGCCGTAACAAAACAATAATCATTAATCATTGCGTTTGATCTTTTTTAGAAATTTATTCATAAACTTTTCAGAAAATCATTCCTCTCGCCTATCGTCCTATAAAATGTATTTTTCTTTGAGAAAAGAAAAAATTAAAAAAGAAAAAGTAATAAATGAGATAATTTAAACGATCGCTCGACAAATGTCGGACGTTGTAAGAAAAAAAATAATAAACGTTCACATTCACCGTGATCGAAGCAATTAGAAGTAAAATAAAGATCGATCGCCACCTTGTTGATATCCGACGAACGATCTTCTGCGAATATTTCCAAGTTCCTTCGAAAGAACATGTGAGCTGATAATGCGCGCGCTCTTACACACCGATTGACCTCTTTCCTTGGAAAAATTTATGCTAACGATGACATAAAGAATAAACAAACGAAAGAAAATATACAGACATACATATATAAATATAAAAAAAATGAAAGAAAGAAAAATATCTACAAGATCTATATATATGTATACATGATATATCTATATATACATATATAGATTTCAATTTTATTGAAACCCGTTATTGTGTCTTTCTCAGTTTAAGCTCACCCTGTCTATTAACCGAACGAACAATTTTTCAATAAAATTTTCACAAACTAAATATCAACATTTAAGAATCGAGCTATAATAATCGTCGCAACGATAGACACTGTAAAAACGACGACAATGACAATCCGCTTCTGATGTCTTATCGCGAACTGCTAGCCTACTAGCCCTCATTCCTTTCCCTATCCTTCCTTTCAATCCCACCCCTAGCGTTCTCACCACCACTACCACCATTCTACTACTCTCTTATATCCTATCAACCCCTTACAAAAGCGGAGCCAGTACACGTTAAAACGCGCATGATGCACCGGTGCGCGCATCCTTTCAATGCGCAGGCGTTAACTCTCCCAAGTATCCTCCAGACTACCCACCAAATTCACGCCAGACACCTGTTCGGTCTTCAAACATGACCTTCTTTTTATTTCTCTGACTATAACTTATTCTTATACTTTTCTTACTCCTTTCTTTTTTCTGTATTTTCTTTTCTTATGCTTTTTTCTTCTTTTTTTAATACTTCGAATACATTAACAAGAATAAAGAAAGTTTTCTTTTTTTATAATCTTGAGAAAATCTATAACATTTATCGAGATAGAATAAATATTTATTGAAATTTTAACGTTATTATATTTATAATAATTGGAATATTTTTTTAAATGACCGATATTAAAGATTTTCCAAAAAATGTGATATTTGTTTGCTTTTTATAATATCTACAAAGATTACGTAAAATTGATAAAAGAAATTATTTATAGAAAAATGACCGAGCCCGTTTCCCATGTAATTATGCATTTAATTAATTATTTATTCGAATAGTTTGTTTTTGTTTCGTACCTGAAGCTATGCAACACTCCATATCTCGTCGATAATTCCATTAGCAAACGCTAATGAAATCTATCAGTAAGTAACTTTTAAATCCCCCAAAAGGTATGCAACCAATTTGTACACGTGTGTAACGCTAGTTGACTATTAACAGGAACTTAACATAATTTGTTTCATTTGCTCATAAATGTGGATAGATTTGTTTTTCTTTTTCTGTTTAATCGATTTCCTGCTCGTAATTATAAATTTCTTATTAAGACGAATGTTAATGAATACCAAAATTGATCTCGCTTCGATCGAAAATAGAAGAGAGAAATTTATCGGAAGTGCAGAATGTGGAATGCAATACAAAGCGGAATCTAACACCTAACACCAACTTATGATCTCTACTAACAGCATACTCGGAATTGCTTGAGAGAATTCCAGTGAGCATTTACAGACTACTACTTTGTGCATATATATGCACATATTATATTCGTGCGCATACATGTACATACATAAATACTTATATATATATACTAGGGGTGCCCCGACCACGCGTTGCTGTGGCTAATAAATATATAGATAGATCTGAATCTACGCACATAACATTTGTCTTCTTTTTCTCTTTTTTCTTAATATCGAACCAACTGCGCATGAGCGGTAACATAAGATCACCACTTACTTCACATCATATAATTTTACATTGTCTGAATATAGGCACATAACATTTGTCTTTTTTTTCTCTTTTTTCTTAATATCCTTTTAAAGGAAAAATAATTATGGTGGGTCACCCTTATCACTCAGGGGTATAAGAAATATAAGAAAAACTATTCTCATACCTACCGAATATACACAAAAAGTTCATATAAATCGGTCAAGTCGTTTCGGAGAATAAGAATAACAAACACTGTGACAGGGGAATTTTATAGAGATAAAGATATATATATTAGGGTGGGTCAAAAAAATCAATTATTTTTTTTTTTACAAGTGCCACGAAAAAATGGGTTGCTAGACACCTTAAAACAATTCTCACCAAATATAAGCTCTTAATTTTAATAGGAAGATCCTCCGCATCGCAGTTTTTCATTTTTTTCTCAGTCCAATAGAATAAAATTCATACCTCATCATTAATTGATTGTACAGAAAAATGTTCTAGAAGAATTTTGTAGGAAATTTAATGCTCTACAGAAAAGGTATCTTATATTTTTTCCGTAAACCTCACCATTTGAATGATATTGAAGATTTAAGTTTGATTATTTTAAGACAAATTTCATTTTTGTTTATGAATTTTATAACTCGACAATAAATGACTATTATAAAATGCGCAATACAAATTTTTGTAAGAAATTAACTGCTCTATAAAAATGGTGCATTATGTTTTGGCGATTAAATTAAGCGTTCAAAAGATATTCAAAGACAAAAATCAGTACACATGAAAGTTTGATGATGAATATCGATGATGAATTCTTTTCGACTTTCTTTACAGAAGAAGATTTGATTTATTAATCCAATAAAGAATAAAGTCGGGTAGATACGTGTAAGATAAAGATAAGAGACTGTTCGGCATTTTGGATAAATCTAAAGTAAAGTACATCAAACTTTTGTACTTTATCGACTAGCTACAGGTTTCGGAATTCAGTAAACTTGAATTCGATGGAAGTTGAAATGGCTACGTCTTTCGTTTTAGCAAAGACATCATCTCTAACTTGTACACACACACACACACATGTATACATTAATTAACTTTCCTATTAGAGTTAACTTCATTATTATCTTCTAATGCCGCTTAGCAGTAACACCCAAAAGTGCATTAATATCTGCACAGATTTTTAGGAAAATTGAAACTGCATGAATGAATATATTAGATTTTTATTAATTATTCTAAATAAATAAGAAAAATCAAATATATTCAACGGTACATTCATCCTATAATCGTTTTTAATAAAATAGGTGAAAATGTATATAAAATTTTATTTTTTTAAATAAAAAAGGCTATTCCACACTTTATTTATTATATTTTATAATCGTTTAAGAAAAATTTCCCTAAGTAATCTTAAAAATTATTATAAATATGTATACATTTACTTACTGTCTACTAACGTATGTAAAATTTACTCACTAAACATATATCTCATTTAATCTTATCTTATATACAGATTAAATGTTCTGACACGTGCAAAAGTCCATCGAAGTGAAAAATAATCAGAAAGAAGATAAGAGTGAAAACGAGAAAAATCGAGGGAAATAGAAAGGAAAAAGAGAAAGAAATAGAGAGAGAGAGAGAAAGTAAATACATTCGAGCTTATGAGTCGATACGAGTGCTCCTTTCTCGAGGTCAAAATTTGCATAATATGCCTCGATCGGTGTGGTTACGATGTCGCTGTTAAACACCTTTTAAAGCGACATTAGATTTTCAATCGACGTATTTTCCAGTTTCGAGAGTATTTTCACCTAACGAATAACATTTTTCTAATTCTTTTTTGATAATCGAGTTATCGGAACTGTGCATCGACTATTAAATGTCGAAGTATTACATAAAGCATTTTCACTACGAATCAAAAATTCGAATTCACTTGCTGATGTTTATAAATATCATTTTAAAGTAATCAAACGTTATGTTAAATGTTAAGAAGTTGAATTACGTTTTAAAAGATTTTAAGCATTTTACCTTCATAATACACCCAGTTTAAGCCAATGCTCGTAATGAATTTTCCCATTTGGACATCTTTGACAACTTCTGCAAGAATCATAGAAAAATATTAAATTAATTATTAAATTTATTTATAAAATTATTTAGATAATTGAATTGCCATATGTCAGACAGTTAATAATAAAAGTGGTTTTTTCATTTTTTTGAATATGCAATTGAAAGAAAAATATTCGTTTGTTAATAAAAGAAAATAATACAAAGTATAAAATGTACTATGATAAAACCTTCGGTATTCGAATGAATAGGAAGACATAATTGTTAGTATGAAAGAATTTTCGTATTGTAAAACGCTAGCAATTTCCATTGCACTTTATCTACGAATAAAACGCGAGAAAAGACATTTTTTATGGACATATAAATATACCGTACAATCAATTAATTATCAATTCGATACACGAATTAAAACGCTACTCATAATTTATTCCTCTAAACGAAAAACGAATTTCAATTGTCATAAAGAAAGAGAGAGAAAGAGAGAGAAAATGACGAATAAAGCTTAAAAATATTATCGTTTCAATAATAACATTCAACAAAGAAAATTAATTCCGAATTTTATTAATTGTTCCTTTCAAAGCTAGGATATTATTACTTTTATTTTGGGAGAAAAACAGTTGGCTATGTTTTTAATCTCATTGGTCTCTTTCTCTCTTTCTGTCTCTCTCTCTCTCTCTCTCTCTCTCTCTCTCTCTCTTTGATTCTGTACTCTTGTCAAATTTTTACACATTCAAAGTAATCTAATAGCTGGGAAATATCCAACTAAGAATAAATAAAATATCTCTTTTTCTTGTAATTATTCTTTCACATTCATAAGGACATCACAAAGAGATGATCGCTTCTTAAAATAGGAAAAACAAAGAAATTATCTCAACCCGATTTTTTTGAATTCAATATTTCGAAAGTTCTGAACCGACGGAGGGAAACAAAATCATCTCGGATTTGACCCAGTTTGCCGTTATATTTTTGACCTGTTCAATTTTCTCTCAAATTGAACTGTTGAACTGTTCTGAGTATTTCTAAAAACATCTTCAATGAACACCAACTGTGACAATGATATTATATTTATACGTAAAAATCGAGTTATTTAGTTGAATCCGAATTACAAATTGGTTTTGTTTTCCAAATACTGAGTATACTGAAATATTGTATATCAAATTTGTTAAGCGAAAAATATTACATCTTTGAAGTTGGATATCTCATCGCTTCAAAATCCATTGGGCTCTGGTGATAGCCAATCTAATCCTTACTAAGTAAGTTTAACGCTTTCTCCTGAAAACGTGCAACACAATACCTCCATTACCAACCTGTTGTCACGTACAGATTCCAGTTTTTACATCCCTGAGGATGCAACTAACCGAAGGATTTACTGAAAGGTTGTTAATCGATCGTGATTTTATTCTTGCAAACACTTCAACATTCGCATAAAAGAAAATAAGAGAGAATTTTTTTAACATTCATTAATTTTATCACAATCATTTTCTTTACAAGAGACTAAAATCAATTGCACACAATTTTTACTTTATATCGATTCTTTGTAATTATTTTCGCGCCCAAAGGTAAACGTCACTTTATACTTCGTTGATAATATTGCAAAAAAAATATACTGATCTCCTCCGCGATCCTCGATGCGGCAACCCATTCACAAGTTCACTTACTACTAAAAAATTCCAAATATTTTCTTATTTTTATTCTAATAAAAATTATATTTTACAATAATACTTGACCTCTTTTTTTCATTACTTTTATCGTACCTTCAAATATCACCGATTCTCAATACTCCTTATCAAATTTGTATTCCTGAATGGTATTATATGAACAAAATGAATTTTACTTTTTTAGTTCCTTTGAGTTTGATGAGAAACTATTTTTATCTCAACGAGAATAAAATAGAATATAAACAAAAAAAATAACATAATTTAACGTTTTACGAAAAATCACAAGACGAGGAATACAATTTAATAAAATATCACATTTCTTCGATAAAAAAAAAAAAAGAGAAAAGAAACGATCGGTTTTATATTATCAGAAGCACGAGTAATAAGGATCAAAATTGAAAAGACGATTCCGTTCGCGTATCTTCGTTAAATCAAAGATAATTTCTCTCTTTCTCTTTCTCTCTCTCTCTCTCTCTCTCTCTCTCTCTCTCTCTCTCTCTCTCTCTCTACGATTACGAAATTATTTTCGCCTTCGATATAATCGAGTATAGATTGTTCAAGTAAAAAGAATATCTTATTATAAAGCATATTAATTAGATCGTTTTTTAGGAAACGATCTGAAGACTCTGTTAATTGCTCCTTTTCATCCAATTGATTTTATATAATCTTTACTTTCTTTTTCTATTTTTCCTTTTTTTCTTTTTTCCTTTTTTTTCTTCATCTGAGCATTTTATTAACTAATTTCAATTATTAGCTGTAATATCTCCTGTAATATCTAAGGAGTACAGAAATTGTAATTTCTTATCATCGCACAAATCTTTCATTAAACTTAAAAATACTATGATGTCTCAGCAAAAAGTTACAGCTATAAGAAAACAATTTCTTTTTTTAATATAAAAAATGTCTACTTTAAAAAAAATTATCCATTTCTAATTTCTCCAGCCCGTAATGGATTTCTTATCAATTATTCATGACACATTTCTATACATACGTATATACATTGTACATTTACCCCTAGTATATTCACAGAACAGAGAAGATACGTTTCTTCATCTTTTTATTTTCAGCGGAAAGTTTCTTGCTTTGCTTTAAAATCTCGAAAAATTAATTCGCAAAAATAATCCTGCTCACTCAAACTATTACAAATTTTGCACGAACAGTATTTCCTGATATTTGTATTGTTTTTATGTAGAAAACTGTATATATTAATTTTTTTTTTAATCGAACTGATACAAAAGAATGTTTAATTATCAAAACCACGAAAATATACAACAAATGAGGTACACGCGTGTAGAAGAATTTTACAACTTCCAAAGCACTCAAATAGAAATTGTCCGTAACTCAATTATCAAAGTACTGAAATAAAATCCGATATCGAATATTTTCGTATAAATATATAACAATTTTATATTTATCTGACATTATTGTTTTTTAATTTTAGATTTGTTTCCAATTCTACTCGAAAAAATAAGAAAATATTGTTTTTTTATAATAAATACATCAAAATATTACAGTTATCTGTTATGTATGGAATATACAATAATAATTTTAACAATAATTACAACATAAAATTTATACTGCAAAATTATAATATAATATTGCGTCTTATTTTAATTGATAATAAATAAATGAACGAGCATTATTTACAATATAATTATGTATATAACATTTTCATTTAAAAAATAATTTTTTTAAAGATAATCATTTTCGTTGTTCGTTACGTTCATTATGTACGTTATAAAATATAATATCCTTTGTTCTAATCTTGTAAATCTAAAATAATAAATTAAGAAAGGACATAGTTATAACTGAAAGTGAATAATAAATATAAAATGTAGTTATGAATATCATAAACAAATGATTGATGAGTCAATATTTTTGTTTTCTTTTTTATCAGCTACATATTATAAATTATTATGTAGTTAATTTTTTATCACTTATACTAACTTTCTGGTTGTGTGTAATTAGAATTTTCTTCTATATTTAGATTACATGGAACATATTCATGACTTGATACCTATAACAAACATTACTTTTTAATTAAAACAATTAAATTTGTGATTAAAAAAAATAAATAAATACACTCACAGAATTTACAATTATTTGTCTTCCTTCTTCTAAATTAAGACCATCCATATCCTCTGTCGTTAAAATAATAACAGAATCCTCTGGTAAACTATTTTCATCTATATATGTTATCGGAATTTCTGACGCGACCTGTAATTAATTATAATTATTTTCTATAATAATCATGAAATATATAATAAATACATTACCTCGCAATACGTATAATCGGATGCTTCTTGCTTTGGTTTATCAACTATGCTCGATGTTGTCTCAATACTCCTCTGTGATTTTTTTTTATTTGTTAATCTTTCCGACTTTTTACTATCTTGTTGCAAACGTCTCCATATCGTAGTCTTTGGTATATCATAAGCCATGGATGCTGCCGCTTGAGACATTTTTCCTCCTTTACAAGCAGCTACCGCTTCTTCTAATCTCGACTTTTTTAATTCCTCATTTTCTGTCTTACGTTTTTTCCAAAATGAAAGTGGCAATTTTCCTTCGTCTACTAATCTCGCTTTATCTCTAAATAATGTTGTCTTAGGTATCTATGAAATAAAAATATAAAAATAAATACACGCATAAATAAACATATAAAATGAAATTAAATTGAAAATTACCTGAAATTCAAGAGCAACTTTAGTTAAATTTTCTCCTCTTTCTAAAGCCTTAACAGCTGCTTCACGTTTATCTGATCCATAAGATCTTTTCATTTCAGAACGTAAAATTTGATAACCTTGTTTTTGTATGCGTCTCCATAATACAGTTTTAGGAATACTGAATATTTCTGATGCTTGTTGTAGACTAGTACCAGCTATAATAATTTTATAACGCTCTTATGGTTGGTCTTAATAGAAAAAGTGTAAATAGTATGATAAGTACTAACCGATTACAGTATCTATTGCCGCTTGCATACATTCGGCAGGATATTCATTCCTAGATGCATTTAAATGTATACCCAATCCTTTAGCACGCATGTATAATGTAGAACGAGGTATGTTATGTTTGGTAGCTGCTTCTATTAAAGTTTGACCAAGCCTTAAATCATTAATAGCCGATGCTAACATATCGTCGCTGTATTCTCTTTTCATCACATCTCTTTTTCTTTTTCTTCTTTTATTTAAGAGAGAGTTTTCTGTTGTCTTATTCTCAGTTTTTAAATTTCCTAATTCACATTTATTATTTAATGTATTTATCTCAATTTCATCTGTTTCATTTATTTCTGGTATATGATCAATATTATCTTCAGTCACATCTTTGCTATCAATAACAGTATCATTTTCATCAAGATCATCAATCTACAAATATAATTATATATTCTAGACAGATTATACAATTTTTTTATTATTAAGCCATTAGTATGTTACATAAAAAAAAAAGAGAGAAAATATACCTCATTAAGACCACATATTCTTAAAAATCGTGCTGCATCCAACAAACTATTAATATTCTCTACTGGAATACGTACTTCTCCATGATAGGTAAATTCAATAATTGATTTTATATCCTGAGCAGATATATCGCTTAATATTATCGTAGGATGGTCTTCGTTTACTTGACTCAAAACTTCCTACATTATAATAACAACAACAATAATTAAAATAATAATAATAATAATAATAATAATAATATTAACAATAATAATAATAATAATAAATGTTACACAAAATACAAATCATTTTGTTTATTAAAAATATGTTTTTAGTAGTAAATTTTTCTACGCAAAAATATAAACATTGTCAAGAAAAATTTAATGTGTTAATAACAATTATGTCACACACACAATATATGCACATATAAAAAATTCAATCATTCATAGATTTATTTACTTGAAATAATGTACTGCAAGCAGATAGAACAATACGGTGCGCATGAATACGTTCTCCTGCTGCAGAAAGTGTAACATCTACCATACAATCATCTTCCAAAAGTTGACGAACTACATCTGACAAATGATTTTGGTAATCATTCCATTTGAAACAATAACTTTGGTTAATTTCATTTTGAGTAGATTGTTCGCACATTCCGTTTCAATTTCGTTTCCTTTCCAATATTTTAAGAAAGTTTATGGATCTGGAATTCGGAATAGGACTGCAACATTGACAGTTAAAGCTAAAATTGACGGAGGTAGAAACACAAGAGAATGAACGCTGTATAAAAAAAGTGTCCGCCAAATGTGGAAGAAATAAAGTTTTAGTCCAGAGTGCACTGTAGTTGCTAAGGTGAGTCTCGCTTGAGCGTCGGCCCGTGCTCAGGCTTTAAATGTCTCTTAGGTCGCCGGCTGTTAATGTGTTAAATAAAATCATTTTTGTACATACCTGAAATTATAAACAGATTTATGTAATTATTGCTTATTAAATTATTTATTTAAAATTTGACGAACAAGCAAACTAATGAATTGAGAAAATTTTTAAATAATAGTATATATTTTATATTGGTTATTAATTAATAAATTAATAACAAAGAAAAATAACATTTCTTACTCAATGTAAAGTATATAACACATTTATAGTTCTAAATTTAGGACAAAATAGTTCAAAAAAATTGTTTTTCTATTATAAAATAATGTGTTAGCAATAAAAATTATTGAACTTTATTAATCAATCAACTTTGCAATACTTGTTGCCATTTTATTAATTTACGGAAATTTAAAAAAAGTATGAAATGAATAACAACTCCAATAATAAATAATTAAATAATCTGTGAAAATATTTATTTATAAAACATTTATGAACATAAAATTTGTTTATAACACAACAGTAAATATATTCGTGTTAATTATAAATACTTAACAATAGTTTATATGTTTGGAAAATAACATAAACATGACCTATACAAGTTTGGATATTTTACGTAATTTTTTGTTTTTAATTTCTTTTTTTATTATTATTTTTATTTATATGATTAGCAAGAAAGTGACCCCGGATAGTAATAAAATAATTTAATATTTTTTTCATCAACTTTGATTGGTGTTCTTTGTAGCCCACAAAAGGCAGTGCTTTTTCTTTACCGACTTTATCAAAAATTTCATTCATTGTATCAAATCTAATAGTTTTAGTCCCAACAACAGTTAAGATAACATTTTCTAATTGTTTGACAAGATTATATAAGTTCTCACTCGGACGTATACAATGTTCACTCATCAAATCAATGATTCGATCTCTGTCAGATGATTTATCAGCTTCTAAACTTCTCAAGCAATGATCACACTGATCGTCATGCCGCCCTAGTGGCAGAAATAAGTTTTAGTTATTTCTTACGATTTTCGAGGACGGCTAATGTTACAAATAGGGATCGTGCGTGAAATATAGAGGCAGCACTACTGTCGGAGTGAGCGCTCTCTTGTGTTTCATTTGTGAACATAGTGGGATCAAAACAAAAATTTAATAACATTAAAAAAAGTTATAACAATGGAAAAAATAATAAAATATGGTTTTCAACTAGCGATCCCATTCGTACGATAATTTGAGGTCCTGTACGATCCAAAATTCGTGGTGTACGATCCATTTGGAATTTCGAAAACTTGATGACCTTTTTTTTTTTTTAGTCAACAAATTTTGATGATTATGAAATGACTAAAAAAAAAAGGTCATCAACTTTGAAAAAGTTGGAACTTGGACACTTTTTCCACATTTTGAAAATTTTGTCCGAGAAATTGTTGGATTTTTCTCGGATTTCAAATTTTCCCAGGGCGTACGATAATTTTCTGCCGCGTACGATAATTTTACGCCCCTGTGTCGATCAGACGAACTAAAGTCTCTGGGATCACTGATTTCAACCTGTAGTTAATAATATTATACATGGCCAAAACGATGAGAAAGGCAAAAAATTATTCAAATCAAAGCATGTGTACGGTGTTGTTGACAAAACGAATAACATTAGAACTGTCATGACAAGATTTATTAAGATCAGTATTTATTGGATCACAACTCGAATCTTGAACATTTTTTACAATTGGTATTTTAGCTTCACAAATTTTATTTTGTGTTTTTTTTTTTATTAGAATATTTACCTGTACTGCGACCGTGCTTAAATCATTATGATAGTTGAGATTACAAAAAAAATATGTCAAATCTTCATAAGCTCCGTCTGTGACTATCTCTGTTTGACAACTTATGCTCCGTTGCACAGGCTTCACCGTAACAATTTCAACATGAATATCAATCTGATGTTCTTCAACACTACTTGCATGTTCTTCATCACCTTGCTTCATTATCTATCGTATTTTCAATGTTATGTTATATCTATTTTTTTCACTCACAATACATTTATTGATGTGGACTGTTTCTTTCACGATTTCTGACTCGTTGGAAACGTTCTAAGGATTGAATGTTTCTTTTTATATTATCACTAGCAAAAAATTGAAGGAACATAAGATGGATGTAACGGATGCTCTGATTTTTCATTATTTAATGAGAAAATGGGTACTACAAATTCTAGCATATTTATTTGGTAACCAGTCTTTTGGATTTTTTCTGAAATCAAAGAAAAGAATTAAAAGGTTAAGTCATAATTATAAGATAAATGCCACAAATATTTGAAAAGGTATAGCCGGATAATTATAGGAAATCTACCCCCGTGGCTTTTTTGACTCGCACTTGGGGGATCGATTTGGTGTCGAATAAAAATAATTCACCCCAAATTTTAGCTCTTTTACTCAAACGGTTCTCGAGATTTTCAAAAAAACCTGTTTTTTCGATTTTATTTTAATTTTTATAGTAAAATTCAAAACTAATCAATGATGATTTTTTTTCTAGTTCTTAGGAGTCTAAGACATGAAAAAAAATACCATCTAATATTTTAACGAAAAGCCGATTTTTGGCGGACGAAAGAAAATTAAAATTTTTTTTTTTTTTAGCTTTTTTGGAATATGTCACTCACCAAAATTTGTCAGAAAATGTCTTTTATACTCCTCTATACTCAGGAATTTTCTTGAATTTTTTGAAGTGGTGGAACAATATGAAAAAAATTAAAAACTCATTTTTTTCTAAAATCCCAAGTTTTAACTAATTTATATTTTTTTTCAGTTAAGAAAAATGTGAAAAATAATTTTTTTACTCAAAATACACAATAACATTACTTATCAAACATTTTCAATCATTTGGTTTCACAATGATTATGTAAAAACTATTTTTTTTTTTAATACGTTCCGAGCTGACGCATTTCAACGCTATATATCGGGATTTTCACTAACCAGCAATCATTTTTTCTAAAGTTTCGCTTTAAAGTTTTCTTTATTTTGCTTTGTTGTTTGCTTACAGTTGTAGCATTACAACCACTTGAATAAGTAATTTTTTTCATTGAATCTGTCTGTATATTTCTCAATTCCCTATACTGTAGGAAAAAAATATAGTATTCAGCTCTTTTCTTTATATTCTATTTTCTGGAAAGGAAAATTCTATTCAGAAACTGAAGGGAAAGTTTAGAAGGGCCATAAAACCATAAACAAACATAAGAATTATCGGGATATATTGGTGCAATAAAAACCCTTTGTGCAGTGTCGGGACCCTTTGAAGAATTTCGGATTCCTATGTAAACATATGCGATATACCATAAAAGAGATAATATTCCGATGTTCCAGATCAAGTTTCTTTATGCATAGTTTCCGTTACCAAAAACTATAGGCTGTACCCATCGGTGGACTATGGGATGGATCCTTATGATATTGGTCAATAAGATTTATAATCTCCTTCCCTCTCCAAAGGGGTGTAGCTCATTTCTGATATAAATATGTGGAAAGAAGTAAGAAAGTGTCCTTAGTCTTCAGTCCTCAGTTAGTCCGTCTGTATCTGTCCTTAGTCAGTCCTTAGTCAGTCATCTTCAGTTTTATATTTCTCTCTCTGACTGAAAACCCCACAATACATAATTCAAATCTTTATTTCAGAATGGATTTTGATAAAAAATGCATTAATTGTAACAGATATTTGCGAAAAACAGTTGGATATAAAAAAGTTATTATGACAATTGATGAGGCTAATATTGCGACAGAAAAAATTGGAAAGAGAGTCTTTATTAATGATACCTTTTGTGGTAAGTGTCGAGTTATTTTAACAAGACCACCTATACTTAAGAACACTGAGGATTCATCTGCAGATCAAGTGAGTATCGAAAGTCTGCCAATTTCATCTCAATCCTCATCCACTACTATTCCATCTGTATCGTCAACTGAAGATTCTTCATATATTATTGAAGAAAAAATGGAAGAAGAATTAGAATTTGTGGAGTTGGGTTTTCCTCGAATTGTTGCTACTCACAAATATTGTTGCATTTGTGGATCATCATCAAATATCAAATCTGTTCCATTTGAAACACGCAAACAAGTATTTTTCAAAAGACAACTCCTTATTCCCGAAGGAAATCGGTGTTGTAAAGACCATCTTATAAAAAAGCGGTTCTACGATGAAGACATTAACAATTTTCGAATTTATTCGAACACCAGTGTATTTGAAGTTCGTGATTTGGAAAAATTACTGGGGCAGCTCGCTATTGGTACTGACTCGTCCATAATTGATAAAATTGGAGATCACTCGTTTTCAGAAGAACAGTTAGAGGCATTTACTAGTCTTACCTGGGAAAAATTGATAAAACTTCGTGAAATGTTAACATCGATGAGAAACTCAGTGAATCGTAATATCGTTCAAGCTCTTGTTATTGTTTTATTCAAATTACGAACCGGAAATTCGAATGCAGTAATATTTTCCGTTTTTGGTTTAGTTCGGGAACAAATTGTATCTGACTACTGTGATGAAGTTATATCTTCGTTTGAAAAAGATGTTTTACCTCAGCATTTTGGAATTGATGATATCAGTAGGGAGACATTACTCACTAATACGTCAAACATTGCTAAAAAATTGTATCAAGTAGAAGATGACCAGTTGATATTCATTTGCGATGGAACATATATTCGTCATGCAAAAAGTGCAAATAACGAATACCAGAGGGAATCATATTCTGGTCAAAAAAAAGTCCCTTTGTGCAAACCATTCACGATATGCACTACGAATGGTTTCGTTATAGATATGCTTGGGCCATATACAGCTAATATGAACTATGCTGAAATTATAAGAGTGATTTTAAATGATTCCAACGGTCTGATTAAATTGCTGAAAAAAGATGACATTATTGTGGTTGATCGTGGCTTTCGTGATGTGATTGTATACTTAGAAGAATTAGGGTTCAAAGTGCTAATGCCTGCTCTCAAAGGAAAACGCAATCAGTTGACCACAGATGAATCGAATAAATCCCGTTTCGTTACCAAAATTCGTTGGGTTGTTGAAGCAGTACATGGCAATATTAAACAGAAGTTTAAGCTATTAGATCATAAACTGGATAACAAATTGCTTCCAAAAACTAGTGTTTTTTGTCGAATCGCTTGTTTTTTGCACAATGAATTTGGAACAAAACTTGATTCTGATCTTGATCTTACAAAAAAAATAATTGCTGCCATGAATTCAAAAAAAGATCAAGAGAATACTTTAGCCTTGGAGATAGAAACTAATCGTTGGGCCAGAAGAAAAGTTCCCTTTGCAATAATAACTTCAGAGCAATTAACTGGCTTTCCAGAATTATCAGAGAAAGAACTCAAAATTCTTTTCACTGGATCATATCAAATGTCTCAAGCTGTATCGTATTTAGCTGAGATGATGGATAAAAACGGAATAATTACATTCCATTATTTAAAAATTACACCTAATGTTATAAAGTTCGAAGTCAGATCTTGACATATTAATTCGAAGACATATCGTTGTTTTATTGAATATCAGCCAGATAAGAACGATATTTCCGGAATAACTCGATATTGTTGTGATTGTGCGAATGGTAGACGCACTGTTGGATGTTGCTCTCACATTGCTGCTATCACATATATTATTTATCTTACGCTCGATATTTGGCGAAAATTGTAAGACCTGCTGAGATCCTGAGTCGCCTGTTCATCGATGAAAAAATTAGTGTCGTAGTGAATGAAGACAGTGATGGAGACTAATATAGTTACATCTTTTATTATAATTTTTATTTTTGTTGCATAAGATTTAGAATAATATCTAATCGTATAAAGAATATATAAGTACCATCTTTAAGTGTATTTTTAATAATCAATAACCCTTCTAATTACGTTAGACGGAATATAGATAGATAGATAGATAATATTTACTGCGTCCCCGAAGGGTTACACTCCTTTAACAATTATCTCCTTAACCTATCTTAACACTACCCTCTCCCTCATTTCTCCTTCCACCCTTCCCCCTTCACTTGTTCCAAACCTCCACTTCTTCCTCCCTTATTCCCATCCTTGTCTCTCCTTCTTCTCTCTCATACTCCCAATCCTCTTCATCCACTCCTCCCCCTTCCACTCTCATCCAAAATTTCCTTGATCCTCTCTTCCACTCCTCTCCCGTCCTCCTGCCCAATATCTCTACTGCAGCTCTCCAACACATGCTCCCATATCTCTATCTCCCAACCACACACCCTACATTTTTTCTTCTCCTCCTCCTCCCAGTATCTCCCTTCCCTCATCTCATTCCCCAATCTAAATCTCGCCACTCTTCTTTTACGTTAGACGGAATATATCTTAATTGTTTTATAATAATCTTTATGTTTATTTCTGGCAAAGTGTATTTTGAGTAAAAAAATATTTTTTCATATTTCTTTTTAACTGAAAACTTGTATATGTGTGTGTTTGTGTACGATTGCATACTACAAAGAGTGGACACATATTTCAATATTCGAAATGTTTGTAGGTAGAGCGATAGAAGAGTAGAAGAATAAACAGAGATAAGCACGTAGGTATGCGACAAAAGTATAAGGTCCAAACCAACCGACGGTCGAAATAAAGAAAGAAGGTGCGTGGTCTGTTTTTTTTTACTAAACGTGTCATTTCTTTTCTATTTAAAAATGTTTCTATTTTATTGAAAAATTAATATTAAATTATTTATTTCGCAAATATTATAATTAACTATTGAGTTATAGGGGATATTAAAAATACTCTTTCTTATAACACAATTTTCTCTTTATTTTATATGACAAGGTGGAAGCACGTCTTTACTCAATCAGCAGTAGAAAAGGAATGAACGAATTACGAATAAACCAAAATAAAAATATTTCGTCGCCAAACACTTAAGATGCAGCTGCTCCTTGGTAGGGATAAAGAAAACAAAAATTAAGAAGGACCGCCCATCGATAGAACAAAACACTCTGTGTCCCACACTGGATATCGGATATTATTTATATACATAAAAGTATCGATAGCGTTTTGTAGATATGGTAATATAAACGCAGAATAAAGAATACTGCGTAGAATTTAACACGCCCCCTCAAAATTCAATCGATTAAATGTTTACATTAAGTCGCTTTTATGTCGTTTTAAATAAGATTATACTATCAACAAATAAATGATCTAAGTAAAAACGAAACTTCCACTAAGTTTGACTCTACTTCTGGGAACAAATACATATGGTCCAATATTCATTGCTAAGGAATGGGGAAACCCAGAAAAAAACCCACCCAGCCACTTAAAACAATAAATGAATACATAGTAAATGATTTTAAGTCTGCTATCCATATAACTACTTCAGTCTCATTCCATCTCTGAATTCCAGGAATTTGACTACTGGCAGTGGCTTAGTTAAAGTGTCTGCTACTTGGTTACCTGTAGGAATAAATTCGAGTTTTGTTACACCTTTTTCAACTTGTTCTCTTGTGAAATGGTACTTGATATCTATATGTTTCGATCGTCTGTGATTGCCTGGATTATTTGCTATACTGATGCAACCCATGTTATCCTCGTATATTACAATCGGTTCGGAAATATGTATATTAATACTAAACGCTAATGATTTTATCCAGAGTGCCTCTTTCACGGCTTCGAAGAGAGCCATATATTCTGCCTCTGTAGACGAAGTAGTTACCGATGCTTGTCTTTTTATATTCCAACTGATGGTACATTGTTCGTATAACTTAAATAAATATCCAGTTGTACTTCTCCGATCCGTTTGTTCATTACCTTTACAATCAGAATCGACATAACCACTCAATATGTTCTTATAGTCGGTTCTAGTGTAAGTTAATTTAATATCAGCTGATCCCTTAAGGCATCTGAGAATTCTTTTAAGGTTTTGCCAAAGTTCTTTGTTACTTTTATTTGAGTACCGACTCAGGGTATTCACAGCAATACTCAAATCGGGTCTTGTACAAACCATTATGTACATCAAACATCCAATTAAATTTCGACAGGGTGCATCATATTTTTCATCTGAATTCAAAGCTAAATGATCTCATACAGTAGGAAGGAATGTACTAACGGGCTTGCAATCTTGCATATTAAACCTTTGAAGAATAGTTTTGAAATATGAACTCTAATCTAATGATATTTTTCCTTTGATTCTCTCAACTTTAATTCCTAAAAATAATTTAATTTCATTTAAGTCTGTCATGCAAAACTTATTCATTAGATAACTCTTAAAAGCTCTCATTTTCTCTATCCCAGCAGTCACTATCACAAGATCATCCACATATAGTACCAATATATTCTTAATATATTCTCTACAATATTCTCAATATATTCTTTTTATCCAAAATATAAATGCAACGATCTACTGGCGAATTTCGGAATCCTTTTTCTACAAGGGCTTTATCAAACATCTCGAACCAACATCTAGCAGATTGTTTTAGACCATATAAAGCTTTATTCAATTTGCATACTTGATTACTATTGCTTTTTACGCCTTCAGGAACCCTCATGTAAATTTCCTCTTTTAATACACCGTTCAAAAATGCGGTTTTCATATCCATGTAATAAACCATGATGATTTGCAAAAGCAATAAAGAATCGAAAACTTGAAATCCTAGCAACTGGTGCAAAAGTTTCATTATAATCTATCAAATATTTTTGACTAAAACCTCGAGCAACAAGTCTAGCCTTGTATTTAATTGGATTCCCAAATTCATCATTTTTAACTGCAAATACCCACTTGCAATCGACAATGTTCTTATCTTTTGGCTTCGATATCAAATTCCAAGTTTTGTTCATAATAAGTGAATTTATTTCATCTGCAATAGCTTGTTCCCATTTTTCTTTTTCATTTCTCGTCTTAATTTCTTCAAATGACATGGAAATTGAATAAACTATAGATTGTGTAGTCAACAGATAATCATTATCAATCTCCATTTCATCATACGAGATAGGAGATCATTGTTTAATCCTACCACTCCTTCTGGGTCCTATACTATCCTTAGATTTCCCCTCTTTAATATCCTTAGATTTCGGCTCTACAACTATATCTGTTTCAGGTATAATTTTACTTTTTATGGGATCTACTATTACTTTCTCTCTCGAACTTACCATATCTGATTTCTCACTATCAGATTTATTTCTTTTACATACATCTGATTTCTCACTATCAGATTTATTTATCTCACCTCTCATTTCTACTGATTTTGGCATCACACTTGACGCATCAGTTTCATGTGAATCTCTTTCCGAATTTACTTCTTTCAGTACCGGTCGAAAGTTCAAGTAATTTATTTCATCTACTATTACATCCCTTATTATTTCAAATTTTCTATACTTAACATTCCAAATTTTATATCCATTCGATACAAATCCAACTAATATAGCTTTGTAAGATTTTTTATTGAATTTAGACTTTCTAATTTTATTATGCACATAGACTGTGGAACCAAATACCTTCAGATATTTTAAACTCGGCCTTTTATTATGCCATAATTCAAACGGAGTTTTATCTATTGTAAGAGCCCGCGTTGACGTTAAATTAATTAAATAAGTTGCAGTTAAGACTGCTTCTTCCCAAAATTTCTTTTCTAGATCAGTACTATTTATCATAGCCCGTGCTTTTTCGGTTATAGTTCTATTCATGCGTTCTGCAACACCATTCAATTGAGAAGTACGCGGAACCGTTAAATGGTAACTTATTCCCTTTTGAACGCAATAATCTTTCATTTCATTTGATAGATATTCTCTACCATTATCACAATACAAATTGACTAACTTTAAATTAAACCGAGCCTCACTCTTTACAACGTAATCTTTGAAAACTATGTAAACATCGGACTTATGCTCTAATAAATAAGTTACGCCATAATGCGTATATTCGTCAATGAATGTTATAAAATAATTTTTGTTATTGACCGTAGAAAGAATGATTGTTTGTAATAAATAATCATGGTTCGACAGTGTATTCTTAATTACTGCAAAAGTTCAACACGAATTACGCAAGACCGTAAATTTTTTCGTTTTCCAAAAAAAGAAGAACGTCGAAAATTGTGGTTGCAAAATAGTAATGTCAGCTGAAAACGTGAAAAAATATTCAGTTTTATGGTTTGTAAAATTTTGTCTGATTATACTAATTTTTAATTGATTTTAAACTAAACTAATAAATATTAAATGAAATAAATCATTTGTCTCATCAACAGTCTTAATCATACTGATTATTACAAAATTATATTGAATTAGTAAAATATTTTAAAACTAACGAAAATACTATCTAAAACAATAATAACCAAATATTAAAATATTAAATATAAAATACTAAAATATTAATCATTCAAATATTATACAATTTTTTTATTTTTCTAGAAATATATTTCCAGAAAGAAGCTTTTATCAGTGCTGTCAGATCGTGGGTAAATCTTACCCTCTCCCTGTGCCACTGGGATGAGTGTCGTCCGAACACATGGACACGAGTCGCTTTCATAGTGTGCCACTCCGGCGTGCCCGCCAACTTCGGTTACACTCGACTTCTTTCGACATCCCAAACACACGGACATGGAAAACTTTCATTATGTGCAATCCCAGTGGCACAGGGAGAGGGTAAGATTTACCCACGATCTGACAGCACTGGCTTTTATTACAATTATCGAAAATTGGGAATTGATGTTGATGCCATTTTATGAAGATATAATACCCAGGAATCCTAGCTGATTTATTAATATTGGAAATTAAAAACAAATTGTACGAGTGATTAAAATAATTGTAAATATAATATATATAGTAGATAATTGTATTTATTAAAATTGTATAAATTTCTACAAGTTGTTTGGAAATTTCAAATACTGTAATGCCTTTTATCAAATCAAACTTAATTGAATCTTTCTATTTGAATTTATAATAATTTTTTTGTGTAACCTATTCTATTTTAATATAAATTTTTAATTATCATTAAATAGAGTTCATTTTGTTTCTGTATTTGATGCAATTCATTATTTCATAATTATTTCAATGTTTGAATCATTCGCGCGCAAAATCAAGTTCCGGTCCCCCAGCAATGTACATGGCGCATCCCTCTTACAGGATCCCTAGTACAAAGTAGGGATCATGTAGGAGGGATGCGCCATTCATATTCAGCTCATGTGCCATTGGCTGAAAATTTTGGGGGACCGCTTGAATTTATAATAATTTTTTCGTGTAACATATTCTATTTTAATATAAATTTTTAATTATCATTAAATAGAGTTCATTTTGTTTCTGTATTTGATGCAATTCATTATTTCATAATTATTTCAATGTTTGAATCATTCGCGCGCAAAATCAAGTTCCGGTCCCCCAGCAATGTACATGGCGCATCCCTCCTATAGGATCCCTAGTACAAAGGGCATATTAGCGACCCTAGTGATGAAACAAGAAAACTTAAATATATGATTTGCGTGGATAGATTTTGGCAATTAATACGTTTGAGTTCGTGCTCCTTGTGTAGTCTCCATGACTTTACGACCACAAATTATAAGTTTTGTAGATATTCAAAACTTATGCTATTTTGTGACACATGGTTTATCACCCTCTAGCTACAAATTCCACGTACTAAGAAGAAATGCAATTGCATTTAATTATAATTTATTTACTGATTACGATCGATTTTTTTATTTTTATTAATAAAGAAAATTAATCGCAATTTATGATGTGTTTATTAATATAATAATTAGAAAAAATTATAAATTTTCCATTTAGGCTATTTCCGATATTTTGAGAAAAATCACTTATAATCTTACAATAAAACTCGCCAAAAGAAATTATCATTTTTTATCAAATTGAATAAAAGTAAATAAAAAAAGCGCGGTTTTTATCATGAAATTTCCAGGATATGATACTTGTAAATTTCTTAGGTATCTCATCTCAAATGAACATTTTATCGCTTGACAATGATAGAACAATTAATTTAAATCATGGTTTCGACGGAGATTAAGGATACATTAGCAGCATCAGCATCAATATGTACAATTTTACAATTTTTGGCTGGCGTGTAAGTAACTGATTATTCTCAAATATTTCTTGTATACAATCTTATCTAATTTAATTAAATTAATGACCTCATAATAAAAAAAATAATGTCTTTTCTTATCTTATCAATATTGAATTTATAGATTATTTTATACTTTATTATTTAACTCTACATATATATTTATATTTTGATAGTGGGATGATATTATATTGATAAAACTATTATTTTTTATTTGTATTTGTGTAAAAAATATCATTTTTACAGGTTAGTTTGCAGAAAATATATTAAAAATGGTACAACTGGAGATTCTTCCAGTTTAGCATTTGTAACATGTTATATGGCGTATGTATATTTTGAAAAGTTAATCAAATAAAATAGTACTAGTAATTTATATATACATACTAATCATAATATACAAGTATGAATGAATTATCATTCGAAAGTGATCGGTTCATTTTAACAGATGTAGCTTGTGGCTAAGATATGGGCTCTTAATTGGTGATACCTTTATAGTAATAGTAAATATTTTTGGAATAATATCGCAAGTATGCTATGTTATTATATTTATTATATACAATGTAAAAAAATCAGTAACACTAAAACAATTTATAGCAGCAACTTGCTTCCTCGCAGTCGTTTATTTTTATGTTGCTCATGAAACAGATAAAGATATTGCTACAAAATATATTGGTTTAATAAGCTGTAGTGTTACTATTCTCTTTTTTGCATCACCTTTAGTTATGTTGGTAAGCAATCTATTTTATCTATTACGTCGCTTTTTAAAAATTAATTAGATATTTTTGTATTTTGTATGCATACATATTGAAATATGACATTTTTCTAAAAAGAATAAACAAATGAATATATAAACGATAATATTGAAATCTGTTATAGGTACATGTTTTAAGGGTCAAGAACACAGACAGTTTACCATTTCCTGTTATATTATCTTCTTTAATAGTCTCTTGTCAATGGTTTGTTTATGGTTGTTTAATCAATGACCGATTTATTCAAACGCCTAATTTTATGGGCTGCATTTTATCTGCCTTTCAATTATCCTTATTTTATTGCTTTCCTAGTAAATCAATAATTGATCAAACACATTTAATATAAACAAATGTATTAAAATTAAAAATATATTTATAAATAAATAACTCAAAATGAAATTAAGATAAATATCAATTTATTTGTAGGAAGTATACTCTAAACAAATTTATTCATTTTTGTAACCTCTAAATAGTAACGTCTACACTAAAGCACATTTTAATTCCATATAATATGTGTATTTTAATGTATATACCACGTATATACTATGAACATTTATTCTTTTTTAAATTAAAAATACGCGATAGAATGTGAACAAATATATAATAATTAACAAATGAGAACAAATATATAATAATTTATATATAACTACGATAAACGATTTTTACTTCTAAAAATACCGCAATGTTAAATAAATTGATTTATGAATAAATTTTAGACCAATGTTTTCTCTTTGATTTTTATTTATTCACGATAATATATAAATAAAAAACATCTATTTGTTAAATATTTATTAGATGTTGTAATAGCTAAATATGTCTAATAAATCATTTCCTGTCTAACTTACCAATAGATGATAACTTCTCTAGAATGTAGCTAGGTGATTGGTGTACATATTGAATTAAATTAATATTGTAGTTATATATATATAAAATAAACCTTTGTTAATAATCGAATATTCGAAATAAAAATTGTATATTAATGAAAAATTTATGAAATGATAATTATATTTAAAAATAGTATTCGTAATATTTTTCTGTTGGTAAAATAGAATAGAATAGTTTATGAGTTTTGTAAACGTTAATAGAAATCACACAGGTACTCTTATATAGCTAAATATTTATACTTCGATACCAGTTATTTTTATAGAATTGAACTTCGAATAAATATTCGCAAAAAAGATTGGAAATAATCCTTAGACATTGAGTAAATATTCGTTTAAAACATTTAGTATATAATTTATGTATATACATTTGTAAAAACTAAATAAATGTTGATATCAGTGGTGGTGAATCGAATTTACAAGTGTGTGTGGAAACGTATTTTATTAGTGTTAATAAGTTCAATGATTATTAAAACATGTTATGACAAGCATTAAATGCACAGTGTTTATAAAAGGCAGCCTAAATGAAAGCTTATTATCAATATAATTTGTTGTTACCATTGTTATATATATTCGATCTTTATATTGTAGTTTGCTCATTTTAACCTAGAAAAATTACTTGATGCTTGCAACAATATACACAGTTGTCAGAGCAGTAACAAAAATTACGACACATTTTTTAAAATGTTGGAAGGACTAGTAGCCTGGGTATTAAATACTTATTTAGGAAAATATGTTGAAAATCTAAATACAGATCAATTAAGTATTGCACTTTTATCAGGTAAGATTATGTTTTTTTCTAATAAATTTATTTACTTTATATCATAGTTAATATTTCTTAAAATAACAATTTACTTGAAAATACAAGTTTTGTTTTAAATATATATTATTTATTATATAACGTATTTGCTATCTTTTTCGTTTGTATCCTTAATAAACATAACAAAGTAGTTGTTTTCTTTACTAAATAAATTTATACTATGAACTAATGAGATAGCATTTAAAATTCAGCTTAATTATTATATATTTATGTATACATATACGAAAGTATAATTATATCTTTTGGTTTTGCTATGTGATATGAGTTAAAAGATTTACAACAATATAAGAATCATTTATATTTATGATACATTCATTTACTTTTAGGAGAAGTAGAATTAGAAAATTTACCATTAAAGCGTGAAGCATTGCGTCACATTGGTTTACCAATTGAAATCAAATCTGGATTTATTGGGAAAATTAGATTGCAAGTTCCAGTTAGGCAAATAAGGACTGCATCATGGGTTATAGCAATAGAACAATTGTATGTAGTAATAGGACCAATTTCTATCGATGAGGTAAAAGGATTTATTTTATTATCTATTTTTATTCGAATATACAATTTCATTGATTCAATTAATTATATTGAATATTTAAATAGTACGATAATGAAGCAGAGGAGCAAGCACTTTTGGAATACAAACTTAATCGATTAGAATCTTTAGAAGCTAGATGGAGAACTGATACGGATAGAGATCCTGGTTACTACGCTACTAGTTATAGTTCTTGGTTGAATTATGGAACTTCCTTAGTAACTAATATTATAGAAAATTTGCAATTAAATATAAAAGATGTTCACATAAGATACGAAGATGGATTGACGTTATCGAATGGTAAATTTTTATTATTAATAATTAATAATATTTTTGATATTTATATATTTATATTTTTATGTATTTATGTAGATGGTGCCGTTACTTTGGGTATTACAATAGGTGCATTGACTGCACAAAGTTGCGATGCCAGTTGGTTACCAGGTTCTACTTCATGGAATCTTACAGATGCATCATTTAAACTTATGGAACTTGATAGGCTTTCTATTTACTGGAATTACGTAAAGAAAGAACAACTTTTTAGCCACCTTAATCTCGGTGATTTAGCTGTATGTTTCTAATTCAATACATATGATGTTTATTTTTCATATCGTTTTTTGACTAATGTTAATTAACTCATAGATTGCTATGAATGAAACAAAAAGTTTAATTAGGAATCATATTTTATCGCCTGTGAGCGCAAGAGCTCATATCAAAAGAGATAGATCTGAACTTCCTTTAAGATCTTTAAGTAAACCAAGAATTATTGTAGACCTTTTGTTGGATGAAGTACCGTTAGTTCTCACAGACGTAAGTTGAAGTTATTAGGAATATTGATAAACAATGTATTATAATAAATCATATTTGAATATATATATATTCAATATATATATATATTCCTATATATATATGTAGGAAGCGTATGAACAAATAGTAGAATGCATTAAACAATTGGAGAATATAGATCGTCGAAAACAACAAAAACAGTGTCGACCTAATGTTTCTATTAGTGCAGCACCTAAAGAATGGTGGAAGTATGCTGCACGATGTCATATTGGCAGAGAAATATTGAAACCACTATTATCATGGGATGATATAATTGCTAGAGGCAAGGAAAATATTATTTATGTTGAAGCATGTACTAAATTATTAGGTACGTATAATTTAATTTTATCTTTGTTTTTTATGTTTTATGTAATATTAATATGTCTGCTATTACTGCAGGTACACCAACATCTATTTTGTCACCAGAAACTAAACATATAAAAGAGAAAGTTGAACAAGAACGTAGTTTTGAGGAGCTTAAGGCGTTAAGAGAAATAGCAATGTTTAAAATTCGACCTCCAAAAATAGCACAAACTTCAAACGTCAATGTACCTCAAGCACGTGGAATATTGTTACAGTGGTTTCCGCAATGGTGGGGCTGGTATTCAAAAACATCGCATAGTGATACCAAAAATATATCATCAACTTTTGATGGAGAATTATTGGATGCATTGACTGACACAATGGATGATACTTTATTAGGTCGCGATACAGTTTTTGGACAATTTAATTTTGCCTTATCGAAGGGAGCAATATCTTTTTCTACAACAGACAAGGATAGTGATAATACAAGGACTAGAATAGAATTGCAATTTGAACGAGTTAATTTAACTTACGAGTCTAGACCTAGGTCCGGATCTCATAAATTTTCTATAAGTTTAGGTGCCTTATATCTCCATGATTACTTAACGGATAATTCTACTTTTCCTATATTGGTGCAACCTCAAGTTATAAACAGTGCATCACGTGTACGTGGATCGTCTGAGAAATTGATTAATCACGTGCCCCAACAATTATTTGAATTGATTTATGAGAAAAAGCCATTACACTTGAGTACGGATTATTCTTTACATGTTTACTCAAAATCTTTGGACATTGTGTATAATCCAGAAGTAATACATTGGCTCATCGATTTCATGTGCAAACCTCACAGAGATTCCTCTAATCAAAGATTACAAGCAATGAAACGAAGAACAAGGCGTCACCTCATCAAAAATTGGGAACAGATTTTGGATGGGGAATTTGTTTATCGTTTGTCTTGGGACTTACAATTCAATATCTCTGCTCCGCAAATTTTACTTGTAGAAAATTTTGTAGACTCTAATGCAGCTGTAGTAGTTGTTGATTTTGGAAAATTACGTCTGTCAAATAACATTGAAAATATGCAGCTGGAAAATGAAATACCTATAAAAGCAGGTTCAACGAATAGCGATGACGAAGATGAAAGATTTGAAACTCCTTGTTCAACACCACCTGGTAGTCAAGAAAATGGCTCTATACATGATTTTCAAGGTTTATCAGAAGCCGCGTTACATAAAAAATTATATGATCATTATTCAGTAGATTTGGTAGATTTACAAATCTTGGTAGGAAAAGTAAAAGATAATTGGAAACATGTTAGATCTAGAGGAACATCTACCTTACATGTTTTGGAAAGATTCAATATATCTTTACAAATTGAGAGAAGAGTTGTTACCACGACGGATCCAAATTTTCCATCTGTAACTGTATCTGGAAATTTACCAAGACTGGTAGTACATGTAAATGAACAGAAAGTTGAATCGATTCGTTTGATGTATAACTTATTATCAAGTTTTCCTCTTTCGACTAATATTCCACAATCTGATATAATTAATATGGAACCTGAAAGTCCAAAGAAAGAAGAAACCGAAGAACGAGCTTTAACTCATGCTATGATGGTTCAGTTCATTATCAATCAAATGACATTTGAATTGCAATCACGAGGACGTAGTGTTGCAGAATTACAAGTATCTGGCGTTAGAGCGGCATTAAATAAAAGGACGGCTGATTTAAGCGCATCATTGTTAGTTCATGGATTGCTCTTAGTAGATGCACTTCAAGAATTTGGTCCTGACTTTGAATTATTAGTTGCTAGTCATAAACATGTTGGCATGGATAGCGTATCTGGAAGTTTAAGAGATTCTGAACCTACCTCTCCTGTTTCACCAGTCTCACCTGGTTCTCCAGACCCTTCAATTTCTAAAAAATTTACCACTCCAGTTGCTCTCAATCATGCTTTATCTAATTTAGCGAATCTTAATTCACCTAAAAATAATTCCTTTATTGGATTGGACAAATTAGATACAGAAGCTTTAATTATTATAGAACTAACACTGGTTTATGATCCTCTGGAAAATTTAAGAATGGCAAATATACAATTTAATAATTTAGACATCATTGCTAATCAAGAAACGATCGTAGAATTAATGGGATTTTTTCGAAGAATTTTACCATCGCGAAAAATAAAACCTGGACTGATCGAAAGACAAGAATCATTATCATATCAAGATACAGTATCGAAAGAAGCGACAAGAACAGAAATAACTTTTGATTTTCATAGATTGAATGTATTACTTCTTCGAGCTGTTATGCAGGATAATCATTTAATTGGACAAAAGGTTGCAACTGCCACGATGTCAGATGCACGAATACAAGCAACGTTGGCGATTGAGACATCTATTTCAGGATCTTTAGGAGGATTACAAGTATTGGATCAAACTAATATTGGTAAAATTCATCAGAGAATTTTAAGCGTTGGCAGAGATCCTTTAGCTGAGTCACCACAACAATTAATAGAATATTTTGCTAACATATCGGATCAATTAGAAGCATTTAGATTTTCTGCTAAACGAAATACTAGATATCATCAACAAGAGCTTGCAGAGACTGTAGTTGATTTAACAATACGAGTTGGAAGTGTATGGTACACGCATGCACCACATTTGTTGTCAGAACTACGTTCATGTGCTGATGAATTTAAACAATATTTGAGTAATCTAGCTAGACAAATTAGTGCAGCTGCAACAGATATGGCAATGGGTTTAGTAAATGCAGAAGATTGGTCAATCCCACCACGCAAACGTTTACCCAGTTTATCAATATCTTCAGAAAATTCTGGCACTTTATCTTTAAAACTGGATATAATATTGGACAGTCCAGTGCTTGTAATTCCACGATCTTCACATAGTACACAAGTGTTTGTTGCACATTTAGGTACAATGTCACTCCAACATGAACCTCAGCCTAGTTCTATGATGAAAAATAGAATAACTTTAGAAGTTCGAGATATGAATTTATATTCTCTGGAAACAACTGCAAATATTAATCAAGTACACAATAACTTACCTTTGAGAGCCGAGGAAATTTATTCTTGCAAAGAATATGGCAAGCCAATATTACATGACACATTATTGAAAATTATAGTTGAAAAAGAGAACACATTGACGCAGAGTTCTAATTTTTTATTAGATGCAGAATTTGTAAATAATCCTGTAGTACAAGTTCATGGAGTTGTTTTGACTCCTTTAAAAGTGTCATTATCACGTGGACAGTATGAACAATTATTAGATACTACGAATAGATTAATGTCAATGCCAACTAGTACACCAGTGATTAAAAAATCACCTAATTTACAGAAAACATCAACCTATTCGGAAAAATTAGATTTGTCTATAAAAGTATTGTTCGAACTTCCAAGTTTAAGTATTGAATTAAAACAAGCTCATTCTGAACAGCCACTGGTAGAATTGTCAATGCGAGATTTTATTGCCAAATACGAAAAATTACAGAGGGACAAATCAACTATGCAAGTCTCCTTACGTTCTCTTCTCATGGAAGATCTTTTATGCCCTATTGGATCACGACATCGATATATGATGCAATCATCAGCTCCAGTTCGAGCTAAGTTGCCTACAGGTGTATCTAAATCTTGTCCTGATTTATCTTTTATTCAACAATTTCGAAGTAATTATGGAAGAGGTAGTTTACCTGATAGATTAGAAGCAGATACTTTATTTGGAACAATTCCTGCTCATTGGCGTAGAATTCCGCCATCCTTAATCGGTACTCCCAATACACCACCACCATCACCTGGATTAGTTACAAGTGAAGAAAATTTAGTTTTAATAAATATTATAATGATAGAGTCAGACAGCGATTTTGAAGAAACACAGTATTTCGAAAAAATGGTAACTGTAGATTTTAACTGTTTAGATTTAGTAATAAGTGTGGAGTCATGGATGGTCGTATTTGATTTTTTTGGAATAGCAGGACCATCCGAGACAAATCCTAAAATTTATGCACATCAAGTACCTACAGAATTAGAACAAATAAACGAAATGTACGATGTTCCTGCAACATCAGAATTTGAAATAGAAGTGAGATCTCTTACTTTGGTATTAACACAATCTGATCGGGAGATAGCTAAAGCAAATGTATCAAATGCTAGTATGGTCATTTTAAAAGCAGACGGTAAAACACAAATATCAGGATCATTAGGTTCAATGTCGTTGCTCGATTTAACACCACATGGCAGATATTATAGGGAAAGATTTCTCTCATCTGGTAGAAAAGCATTGAATGTTCGATACACGAGTTATATCGATTCGAAAGAAAGACCTTATGATGCACGATTAAAATTGGAAATGTCTGCCGTTCATTACGTACATACGCAAAGATTTGTAGCCGAGCTTCAAGCTTTCTTCGGGCATTTTTCACAACTTTGGACTATCATGGCAAACTTACGCGCTGATACTGGGATCGCAATAGATACTAAAACTAGAAGTATGAGATTGTCTTTAGAATTACATGCTGGAGCACCTGTAATATTGCTTCCAGTCAGCTCTACATCTAATGAATTAATCTTGTTAGATCTTGGAGAAATAACGGTTCAAAACAGTTTTGAAAATTCTTCGGTTATTGAAGAATGTCTTCTAGATGTTACACTTTTAGAACTTATTAATATGGATGTCTATGCAGCTAAAAGGATAACAGCTAAATACGATGATCAAGAAAGTATAGATACACTAATAGTTGGAGGATTTTTTATCAAAAAGATTGGATTATCTTTGCTCACTGAAATGTGCCATTTAAATTTACGTATCGAACGAAATTTAGATGTTTATATAAGCAGAGAAATTTCAGATTTAAGTATTCATGGAATACTTTCAACAATGGATTGCGCTTTGGATCCTGCTCAATATATGTTAATTCGTGGCTTACTGTCTTATAATATTGGAGAAAATTTAGATGATCTACGTTCTTACATGCAAGATTTAAATGATAAGGTAGATTATACTATGCCTATCACCGGGGATCTAGAAAAAGTTTGGACTAAATCGTGTATTACTCTAGAACTTGTAAATGTAACAGTAAAATTACACCCTAATCATGATATTGCAGCATTAGCATGCATTAATTTTATCAAGTCAATGCTTACTTTGGATTCTTTAAGTGATGGATCACAGGATATTGATTTAGTCTCACAAGAAATATTGATCACCGACATGCGATTCCAAGACGAACCTGCTAATAAACGATCTAACGTTTTCACAAGTATTTTGCAACCATTGAAAAATTCCAATAATACTCAAGGCCGTGTACAAGCTGAAGTACACCATAGAAGACGCAATAATAGTGCTGCTACTACAATTCTTTTGCATAGCATGAGACTTACAGCTATTCTTGATTGGTGGGAAGCCGTTAAAGATTTTGTAATGTTGAATTCACCTGAACCTGATCCAATCCCAGGAATGACTCAAGTAACTGTTTGTCAAGATAATAGTAATCTTTCTTTAAATATATTGCCAGTAGAAATCAAAGTTAATATAACAGATTCTGAATTAGTATTTGTCGAAGACACATCAATATGTGACACTAATGCTGTAATACTTAAATGTACAGCTGTTATAGCATATAAGACTGTACCTCAAGAAGATGAAAAACCATTATCATGTAATTTATCACATTGTGAACTATTCTCTTGTATTTTGGGATTGGAAGAAGAAACTGCTTTATCTATTATTGATCCTGTTGGTGCAAGTATAGAATTAACACAGCAAAAATGTCTTGAAATTCAACTTCAACCTTTATGTGTGAGATTGAGTTATCATGATGTAACTATGTTCTTTAGAATGTTGAATTCATTACCAAAACAGACATTATGGGCTAAACAGAGATCTAATGAGTTATTAAATAGTATGGAAAATCAAATAACAAAGTTAAATGCTCTTGGTTTCACAGAAACAGATTGTAAAGATGCACTAGAACGATGCAATGGTCAATTGGATGAAGCGGCATTGTGGCTAACACAAAATGCAATTTCAAATTCTGATATTATTTTGAAAAGTGAATCAATGTTTAATGTCATAGAAGTACAAACAACATGTGCCAGAATATGCATAATAGATGATTGTAGAGATGCGGATGTTCCACTAATGGAATTAACACTTATTGATTTATCGTGGAGACAGACAGGTGCACAAATATTACAAGGAAATGGGTCAATATCTGCAACATGTGGCATTGATTATTACAATAGAGTACTTTGTGGTTGGGAACCATTTATTGAACCATGGAGTGCCAATGTTCGGTGGGAACAAACTCTTAACAATTCTCTTGACCCGAAAAGACTAGAAGTATTTATTTGTTCCCAAGATTCTGTAAATGTCAATGTAACATCTACTTTGATAGAACTTGTTCAATTAGTTAAACAAAATTGGACGCAAGAATACTATTTATCTAGTAGAGAAAATGGTGTTAATAAATCAATAGTAAGCGAACAAGGATATCGTCGTCGGTCACCCTTTATCCCATTCGCTTTAAAAAATGAAACTGGATCCACATTATGGTTTAAAACTTTCATTGCTACAGCAGATAATATAAAGGACATTAGCAACAATTTTAAATCTAAAAGTGTTCTACAAAAGGATGAAACATGGATCGAAGTGACATCAGGAAATACAATACCATTTACATTTGAAGGAAGAGGAAAATTACGTCATTATGCTACACATATCGAAAGAAGACATCAAGTAGCAGTAATTGTCAATGGTTGGACAGCAGTAGATCCAGTAACTGTTGATCGTGTTGGTATATATTTTCGACACGCAACTGTTGATTTTCTAAAGAATCAGGTATTTACCTATTTATTACTGATTATTTAATATTTTTGCGATTAAAATTATTCTTATGTAGTAAAAAGATAGAAATATATTCATATATTTAAATTTCAGATAATATCTTCCAAAACCAGGATAGTATTTGCTGTTGAATTAGAAGGTTCTGCTAGGAAATTGATCACAGTTAGATCAGCTTTGCAAATAAGTAACAAGTTGGCACATTCGATTGAAATTAAGATGGACAAGTCATTAAATCCGTTCGGATGTTAGTTTCTTGATTATTATTTCTAATATTATTATTTTTAATTGTTACTAATATATAATTGTATTTTTTTTATAGATTTGCCATTAAATTCGTCAGTCAGTGGAAAAATAATCCAGTTACCTGCACAGTCTGTAATTTCAGTACCTTTAGGACACATTGGCATGCAAATGTGTTTCAGACCAATATTTCCAAACAATTTGTTTCAATATTGTATTGAACCAATAGATTGGACAATTATTAAAAAACCTTCAGAGGTTTCTGAAAGTCATATTGCCTGTAAAAGTAATCAATTTAATATATTCAGGTGAGTTTAAGCAAGATATCAATTTGTTGGGTGATATCATTATTCTTATACTATTATTTTTTCTTTTTTTACAGAATGTGCGTAGCTGTAAAACGTGACAATTATCCGATTGATACTGGTCAAACATTACCTGCGCATAAAATAATAATAATGGCCCCTATCACATTAAATAATTTACTACCATATGAGTTGTTGTATGAAGCAGGTATAGAAAATGGAAGGATCCGACCTGGTGGTAATGCTGATTTACATTGTCCAAATATTGAGGAACAATTGGAAATAATTATTCATTTAGATGGTTATCCTGGTACAGGAACAGTATGTAAATTATTTTGATCAATTAATATTACTACTTCTACATATAATATTACTATTTCTACATGGTATAAATATTATGGATATTTGCAGATATTTTTGCCATCAAACAGTAGTTCGTTTACAGCACGTCTAAAATTGACAGACGCCAATAGTAGAATATTATTTTTGTACGCATCTATTATTGTTGAAAAGGGTTCTGCAATGCAAATTACCATTACTTCACCATACTGGATTATCAATAAAACAGGATTGCCACTTGTTTTCAAGCAAGAAGGTGTTGGATTTGAGGCAGCTGGTCAGTTTGAAGAACATGAGAAAGCAAGAATGGTTGCACCTTTATTGTTTTCATTTAGCGATGAAGAAGCTAGCAGAACTTTATCAGTAAGAGTGGGTGCTGCAATTCATCCTAATGGTATACCACAATGGTCTCAACACTTCCACTTACAACCTGGAATACAGGTTAGTTGTAATTTTACAATTAAATAAAAATATTATTGTAAACATTCTTTATATTGGTTCTTGATGAATTTAAAATATCTTCTGCAGGTACATCGACTTAGAGTGACACTACGAGAGAACAGACCTGATATCGTATATCTGATTAGTGTAGCTACACGTACAGCTAGAGGACGGTACAGAGCTACAACAGTTGTAACATTATCACCACGGTATCAATTACATAATAGGTCATCTTATACTTTGGAATTAGCACAGAGATGCTTCACTACCACAGTTGTAATTGAAATTGAAATTTATTTTATCTATAATTAATATATAATCTCTTTTTTTAAGACTTTAAAAGTGAATTATGTGTGTTTCTTAGACTCATCCAGATGCTCAAGCAACATATATAACATCAATGCCTGATTGTCATATGCCATTTCATTGGCCAAGACTTGATAAAGATTTATTATTATGTGTTCGAATTAAGAATATACCAAATTGTATGTGGTCGGGTGGTGTTAAATTAGATGATAATTATTCTTTAACAATTAACATTAGAGATACAGTAGGAAAGATGAATTTTCTACGAGTTGATGTAGTACTACAAGAAAGTACATATTTTATTGTCTTTACGGATGCGGACACAATGCCACCTCCTATAAGAGTTGACAATTTCTCTGAAGTTCAGTTGATAGTTAATCAGGTAATAGAATAAAATAATATTAATAACAAATAACTAATATAACATATTATTTGTTATATTTATAGATGTCTGTACCTGATAGTTTAGAATGGTCTGTAAGACCTCACTCATCTGTACCGTATGCATTAGATGAACCAATCCAACCAACTGGTTTAGTATTAACTGCTCCAGGTAGTGTTACAGCTTCGTATGATTTAAATATACTTGGAGATGGACGAAGTTTAATTTATGAAAATTTCATTTATATTGCATTCATTGGTAAGCATATATTAAATA
This sequence comes from Polistes dominula, assembly GCF_049000335.1. Classification (NCBI taxonomy): domain Eukaryota; kingdom Metazoa; phylum Arthropoda; class Insecta; order Hymenoptera; family Vespidae; genus Polistes; species Polistes dominula. The sequence goes on from NW_028300915.1 coordinate 9,703,227, forward strand.
TTACATTTTTTTCTACATGATTCTTATTAATAATATAAAACGCCAAAGAGAGTATATAAAAATAATTTTTGTTTAAATAGGAACTTTTAAAAGTGACAGTGATCTTGGATCAGGAGATAATGGTTCAGATCCATTAGATGTAGAAACACAAAGATTGGTGTTGGAAGCTGGCCCTGGTGGTTGGGTTGTTCTTCGCAAAAAACAATATGGCGCTAGATCTCAACTTTGGAGAATGAGTAGCGAGGGACAATTACAACATGAAGGTAATAATAGTAATAATAATAAAATAAATGAATATTTCTAACAAAATATATCAATGACTCTATTTTTTTAAATATATTAATTTATCTAAACAGGTTCTAGTCCTCCAAGAGATAAACATTCAAAAACACCGGATACAGTATTAGTATTAGATATAGCTGGCACAGCTCCGCAACCATTTACTTATTGTGCTCTTGCATTAAGAAAACCAGATCCAAGGCGAAGATCTACACAAACGTGGCGATTTACGGAGGATGGGCGATTGTGTTGCGCACATAGAAATATGTGTGTCCAATCAAAAGATGGATTTATGGGATTACATGAAGGTTAGATTTGTAAAATGATATTTTACAAATTTTGTATAATATATAGGTTTGTACGTGTTCATATGATTTAAAATAGACGAACTTAAATTTTTAACATCCTCAAATCTTACAAATATATATTTAAGTGTTATTCGAATTTTTTTGACTAGAATATTATTTTCAGCTACAATTTGTTTATTATCATTCTTATCATTAAATATTTTTTATTTTGCCGTTTATTATTTTGTTGCAAATGATATTTAAATAGTGATATATATGTGCCAACTTTTAACTGTGCAGCTTAGAAAATTTCTAAGTCCTATAATAAATAATTAATTTATAAATTATTAAAGGGCTTAAATAATTAATGAATGTTACAGGCGGCAGTGTTGCCCGTTGGCACATGTGTACGTATTAATATAAAGTACACTAAAAATTTATATATAAGTATAATATGTACTAATGCAATATATATATAATAGGCTAATAACACAGCTTGTTTTTTAATTTTATTGCATAATTGCTCTCTTTATCGCATATATTTTACAATAATAGCAAAATTATTTCTTATTAATATGTTAAACTAATTAGATTAAATTAATTGAAACTTATATATTTATAGAATTTTTTATATATTTATTTCTACATTATTAAATATATTATATTATATAGGGAGCGAGGCTGTACTAGGTCCACAAATTCATACAAATCCACCACCAGTCGAACAAAGAGTTAGAAGGCAAAAATTACGACCAGGTTCTGGATTTTTATCGGTAAAAGTAATTACCGATGGTCCAACACGTGTATTACAAATACTGGATATTAAGGAGAGAGTAAGTTATAAAGAAATATTTTCTTCTTTCTTTTTCAATTTAATTTTTTTAACATTTTACATCTTGTTAATTATTTGATTTAATTTATCTCGTAGAAAAAGACGTTTGCTTTACTCGAAGAACGTGACTGGTCACATATTGCTGTTACTCAACGTCCTACTCATGTTCGCATTGATACTGAAAATCTAGATTTTCATGAATTGCAATTAAATGTTAATTTACCAACAGGTTTGGGATTATCGATAGTATCGCAAAGACCACCTGAGGAATTATTGTTTGCACGATTCGCTGGTATATCTTTAAAACTTACGCAAACTTCCACTAATACAGTATTAGATTCAAGCATTGAAGATGTACAAATTGATAATCAACTTGTTGAAGCACAATGTACATCTGTTTTGTACGTCACTCGTTCTCCACGCACAGAAAATAATCATCGACCTGCGATACACGTGGCTGCAGAAAAATTAAAATCTAAAAATCAAAATGCTGAAATTTACAAACATGTAATAATTAGTATTAAACCATTGTGTATACATCTCGAAGAAAAATTAATTTTGAAATTAGCAGCTTTTGTTGGAGCTGGTAGATCTGAAATAGAAGTGCCACTTGATGAAAATGATTTTAAAGCACAAAGATTTATTTCTGAAGTGTCCGCTTCTCACGCTAAACGATATTATTTTGGTGCGTTAAAAATTATCCCTAATCAGGTATTTATACAAAATTATTTATCAATTTTAAAATTTTACGTTATAAAAAATACAGATATGAATTATTGACTGAATAATTAAATTCATAATAAATTTTAATTTTAATTAATAATAAATTTTAGGTAAAGCTTAGTGTGCTCACTACTATGAAATTACCACCTCATCTTCAAGCAATAAAAAGAAAATTGGGTTTAACTTTAATCAAATTTGAAGATGCTACGATCGAATTAGAAGCATTTGTTAAGAAACACCCTTTTGAAAATATCCAGTTTTTAATGCATTCGATTATAAAACATTACAAAGATGTATAGTATTCAATTTTTTTATGATATAAATATATATGTACATTTGTTAATAAGATATATATTAGTTTTGAAATAATTACAGGAATTAAAATGGCAAGCAGCTGTTATATTAGGATCTGTTGATTTTTTGGGTAATCCTCTTGGATTTATGAATGATGTAACAGAAGGAGTCTCCGGTTTAATATATGAAGGCAGCGTTAAAACTTTGGTGAAAAATGTTACACACGGTATATCAAACTCAGCAGCTAAGGTAACAGAATCTTTATCAGATGGTTTGGGTCGTGTAATTATGGATGAGAGACACGAAGAAGCTAGACAAAGAATTCGAGCAAATACTGCAGGAAGTAGCGATCATTTAGTTGCAGGTCTTAAAGGATTTGGCTTTGGTTTGCTAGGTGGTGTTACAAGTATTTTTAAACAAACCTATGATGGAGCTACTAATGAAGGATTTCCGGTATATAATATAAATTTTATTTAGATTTTTCAAATATATTAATTGAAGATTCATTTGTTCCATTAGAAAATTAACAAAAAATAATCGCGTACAAAATTTCAGGGTTTCTTTGCTGGCTTTGGTAAAGGAGTAGTAGGAACTATCACAAAACCAGTTGTGGGTGTATTAGATCTTGCCACAGAAACCGCAACTGCAGTACGAGAAACAAGTAGAAGGTATAAAAATAAAAAATGATAGAATCTACTACATTCGTATGTTTTCAAAAGTTTATAAAAATATCATTAATTTTTTAGTGCTCATCGTACGATACCGAAACGAGACAGACCTCCTCGTATTGCCAGTGGTGCAGCTGTTTTATTACCACCTTATAACCGACTACAGGCAGAGGGACAAGAATTTCTTTACAGTATTAACAATCATGACTATTCGGAATTACTTTTGGCATACGAATGTTTACGCAGCGGTATTGAAAGTTTAAAAGTACTGGTTTCTAATGAAAGAGTGCGTGTAATTTCTGGAGGAACGAAAGCTGTTGTAACTGAAGTCAATTTAGCAGATCTTTTGTATTGTCAGCCGATGCATAAAATTGAAAGTAATGGCACAACATTATATTACATAGAATTAATATCTAGAATGGATTCAGGATCATTGATAACTGATGGTCCTGAACTGTTAAGAAGACCAAAAGTTCGTTGTGACAACGAGGAAGTTGCTAAACATGTAAGTACTTGTATAATATTTTATTAAAATATTCAATGTGTTATGAACATATTTTTAAAAATTATTTTTATTTTTTAGGTTTCACGACAAATCAATTATGCTAAGGGAATGCATGAAGAGCGCTGTTTAACACTTTCATCTTCTGACAATATGCTTGATGATTTTCAATCCTATGAGTAGTAATAAAATAATTTTTTTTTTTATATATATAATTCGATAATAATTTACTTTGCTTGAAAAACTAGTCAAAAGACCTTTCTTTCTTGCAAGTGTACATCAGCAATGCCTTATTACGCTTAAAATAATTGGTAATAAGACTGATGCAAGGCACAATATGCTATGTTATAAAAAAATATATAAATAATTTTATTTTTCTAGTAGCGTATAGTTCTGCACTTAACTATTAAATAATTTTATGTACATTCTGTTAGTTCGCACAAATAGTAAATGCAATTTTGATACAAATGATACAAAATGTGAAACGAAAAGATAAATTGTAAAAAATGAAAGTTACACATATTATACACACACATTTATATATATATATATAAGTAAAAAAGCAAGTTATTTCTCTTTCCGGATATATATGTAATAGTTTTATATATGGATAATATATATATTTATTTACGAAGTTATAAAAATATTTAAATATCGAAGTGTAAAAAAAAAAACATTGTGAAACCAAAGTATGTATAAAATAGGGAAATAATTTGTAAAGAAACTTAATACAATGATAATAACGACTTTGATGATGATGAGGATTGATGATGATAATAATAATGAAATAGTATATTACATACCTAGGGCGGTAAAGTAAGAAATGTCTCAGAGAACATGTAATTGTTGTCTGAGGCGAAGCCGAGGTCAATAAACATGTGCTCTGAGGCTTTCTTATTTATTGCCCATGGTGTGTATACTTTTTTCTGCTCGACATAGGCGGAAAGCAGCAACTTCGTTTTGCACAGCGGGCGGAAAGTTGACACTTTCCGCACGGAGTGGTGAAAATATATTTACATTTTTGTTATAACAATATTTATGTGTAAAATAATCACATATAAGATATACATGTACAAAATAACTTTATAACTAAATATGGTCGAATACTTTTTATAAATTTGTTATGTTGTATAGTGTAAAATAGTAAAGATTTTTGTTTACAGATTAATGGTGTTTGGTCTGAGAATAGCATGAATATGATATGCACAATTATATTTAATGCTATGTACGTAAATAGAAAATGTTATATCACGATCAATTTATGTCTAATTATCTAATTGCATATTAATGTTAAATTTCAATACTTCAAATAAATGATTTAATAAAATATAGCGGACATATATATTTACAATAAAATAATCTATATATATATATTTAAGAAAAAATAAAAAATACAATAAATATATATACAGGGTGATCGGTAACTGGTGGTACAAGCGAAAAGGTGGTGATTCTACATGAAAAAATAAATCGAAAATATAGAATAACAATTTTTCGTTTGAGGTTTTGTTTTCGAGAAATCGACTTTGAATTTTCGTAAAGTACGACTTTTGTTTAGGCCGCGTCCTTCACGGGTGACTGCCAGTGATCCCAGGGACTTTAGTTCGTATAATCAGTGATCCCAGAGACTTTAGTTCGTTTGATGGACACAGGGGCGCAAAATTATCGTACGCGGCAGAAAATTATCGTACGCCCCGGGAAAATTTGAAATCCGACAAATCTCGGACAGAATTTTGAAAAAGTCGAAAAAAGTGGCCAAGTTCCAACTTTTTCAAGTGGATGACCTTTTTTTTTTTTTTTTTCTTTTTAGGTACAAAACGTTCATTAATCGTTTAGTCCAATCGGCGATTCGATAGGTGCACGGGAAAGTGTTCAAGTCGAGAAAAAAAATTTTGATGACCTTTTGTTTTTTTTTTTTTTACTCATCAAGTTCCCAAACCCTATCATGAAAACGATGAAACGATCGTTCGACGGAGATCGTGGTGGTGGTGGTGGTAGTGATGGTGGGAGTGAGGGTTGGGGTGGGGGTGCACCTTCGGAAAATTTGTTGACTGAAAAAAAAAAAAAAAAGGTCATCAGGTTTTCGATCGTACGCCACGATTTTGGATCGTACAGGACCTCAAATTATCGTACGCGTACGATAATTATCGTACGAATGGGATCGCTGCCGGTATGATCGACACAGGGGCGTAAAATTATCTTACACACGGGAAAAATTTTGAATTTGTACAAATTGTCGGATTGGATTTTCAGGATTTTTTTTTCTTTTAGTCTTCAAGTTCAAAAACCCTATCGTAAAATCGGAACATCGAAAATCGAAAATCACTAGTTGAACCCTAACTTACCCGTTTGCAAAATTTGATGACTAAAAAAAAAGGGTCATCAAGTTTTCGAAATTCCAAATTGGACAGTGATAATTACCGGAAAATCGAAAATTATCGCACAGGCTGAATTTTGGATCGTACAAAGCTTCAAATTATCGTATGCGTACGATTACGTTAATCACGAAACCTATGTGGTTTTCCAATGAACCATTTTCCTGAGAGTAGTTCAGCGAACGTGTTACGAGAGGCAGCACTCGTAGTAGGGACAAACAAAAAAAATTTCCATTTAAGACAGTGTTATTTACGCTATATTATTTTATTATTTAAAAATAATAATTAAACACAAAAAAATTTTTTTAATAACCACTATGCCAACGAAACATTGTAGTTTTGCGAGGTGTACGTCGGATAATCGCTATCCAGAGGAAAATATGTTTTTTATACCATTTGTAAAATCTCATATTGACGAGGTGTTAGATACAATAAATGGATACATGCATCAAGGAGAGTGGATTTAACAGTAGAAAAAATTAATAAATATTCATATGTGTGCTCAAAACATTTTATCGGTGGAAAAGGTCCAACTGTAGAAAATCCTGATCCTGTTTCTGCAACGATTAGCAAAGTAAGTAATAATAAAATTTATCTGAAAACGAATATTTGCAATTGGAGTAAAAATAAATTTGTTCATGAAATTTTATTGATTTCTTAAGCTCGAAAATTAATTAATGTCTGTCAGAGTTAAAGTCATAAATAATTGGCAATTTTATTACTGGAATAATAAATAAATTAAAAAGAATTTTCTTATCTGTTTGAAAAACGTTTTATAGTAACAAATTTATAATTTTTACAGGTACCAAAGGCACGAAAAAAACGACTTTCAACATCAACAATTGATTTTCTGTGCAGTCGAGACCAAAAATCAAAAAGAGGCAAAGATGCTAACTCAGATTTTTTCATTCCAAGTCAACAAAATGATACTCAAGATATTTCAGTAGACGACTATTTAACTCCTAAATTTACTGAACCACCACCAAGTGACAAAGAGCACACCAATCAATATGTAGCTCATGCAGAAAGTCAAACTTGTATAGAAGTTGCAAGTATTTTTGTGAAAAAACTACAAAATGAAATTGAAACACTTACGAAAAAATTAAGTGCATCTACCCTTAAGGGTTCATTCTGGTTTATACGCCGGAAAAAAAAGGCTATTTTCACGATTTTTTTTTAGGCTTTATAGGATACATATACATATGAAAGTTGTTGGGTATGATAAATACACTCCAGAAGTAAAAAGAAAAAAATTTTTTTTTATTGTTTTTAATGTTTTTTGACATCCAAAATGGCTGACAAACGTGAACCCGTCAAAAGTAGGTATGCTGTTGGCGGGCATCGAAATTTGAGAACAGGTGATCTAAAACAAAAAAATTAAATGGTTTTAAATTCAGTATGACAATGGCTATCGAGTATGCTAAAACTATCAATTTTTATGAAAACAAAACAAAATGACGGCCGTTTTTCGAAAAATAAAAAAATCAACGATTTTTTTCGCAGTTTTTTTGTAAAAAAAAAATAGTGAAAATTAATATTTTGACTTGGTTGTAGCATGTGAGATAGCCATTCATGTTTAGAGTATGTAGTTAAAATTTCAGAAGGATCGGTTGAGTAGTTTCGGAGATATCATGCCCGCCAATCGAAAAAACGTTTCGAAAAAAACGCGTTTAAAGTTTCTTTTAACAAATTTTTAAAAAGTCTGACTTTACTTTATTCTGCGATGCCTGCACCATATAGTATGCCTTCTGCTTCTTCAAAATACTCATTTTCTTCCACTCTAGCCTTTTTTCGTTGTGTCCTGGCCTCTATCAAAGCTTCTCCGCTCAAACAATTGGCTGAGCGCACGCGCGTGTTGCCGCGGTTACTAGCGTAATTGACTGCGATAGGGCCAAGTTTTATCTCCAAAACGTGCATTATTTTCAGTATTGGATCAAAACCTTCGTTGAATATACAAGCTGCCAATTTAAAAGTTATTTCAACAATTTTTTTACCATTAAATAGGTGTTTAGGCACCATAGCCCAAACGCATTTGTTGAAGCACTCATTATTATTTTAAATTTGTGGCCACCTAAACATCTTTCAAGTAATTCTGTTTTTGTCAGGTCAATATCAACCATTTGTTTTTTGCTGCTATATTCATGCAGAGACATTTCCACTTACACCATCGCAGATGGTTTGTCTCCTCTATCTGTAATATCTCTATGTGTTTGGGTCGCAAAATAATGTACTTAGACTGCTCGGATCGTTCTAAAATTTTTGTATGATAATTCTACATATGTCTACTTTCGAAAAATGCAAAAAAAAAAAAAAAATTAATTTTTTCAAAATGATAAACCAGAATGAACCCTTAACTATGAATCATGTATAAATGACAGTAAGAAGTTTAAGTTTTATACAGGTATTATGCCAGAAGATTTCGATATTGTGTGGAATTTCTTAGGACCGCCAACTGAATCATCACTGAGGATCTGGCACTCACAATCAGGAACTAATAAATGCATAACGATAAAGCAATTTAAAGTATTATCGTTAAAAAATCAACTTTTTTTAACCCTTGTGATTTTAAGATGTGGTTTTTTATTGTACGATTTGAGTTGTCGGTTTGGTGTGAGTATGAGTTATATTTCAAAAAAAACAACATGGATCCAATAAATGTTTTGTAAATTTAAACAACTATATCGTTTCCCATCAGCTAAAGATATCAGTAAAAACCTACCTCAAGTGTTTAAAAAATTTAAAAATATACGAGTAATTATTGATTGTTTTGAATGGAACATGCAGAAACCGAAAAATTTTAGTCAACAAGGAAATACATACTCCAGCTACAATCTCATAATACAGAATGACTGAATTGAAATTAGACTGACTGAAATTCATTTATTATATTATTTATTTATTACCATTTATATTTCATTCATATTTCACTCTGAAATAATTCTTCGGTCAAAAAAATGTTTTTTATAAGTCCACTTTACCATGTGTTTAAATAGAACTCTGACAGTGTTTGTCCCTACCGAATTACTAGCGCTGCTAATGAGTAATTTTTCGTACTTCAGGAAAATGGTTCATTATAAAACATAATGCTAGGGATCCTATAGGAGGGATGCGCCATGTACATTGCTGGGGGACCGGAACTCGATTTTGCGCGCGAATGATTCAAACATTGAAATAATTATGAAATAATGAATTGCATCAAATACAGAAAAAAATGAACTATATTTAATGATAATTAAAAATTTATATTAAAATAGAATAGGTTACACGAAAAAATTATTATAAATTCAAGCGGTCCCCCAAAATTTTCAGCCAATGGCACATGAGCTGAATATGAATGGCGCATCCCTCCTACAGGATCCCTACATAATGCGACTCAGTGACGCACAATGCCGAATTGTGCTAATGCTTAATTGAAACGTGAATTAGTTTTCAAGTGCACCAGCAGAGTGTGCTAAGTTCAGTGTTAAAAAAAAAATATTCATAGACTAAGCAATCTCATTAATGTATAAATAAAGTGGTATACAATAATAATGATTCGATCAAGCCATTGCAATGTTGACAAAAGTATATTTCTGTCAAATAAGTTTATTTATAATTTTGAATTTTAAAATGAAATTGTACTCACATTTTATATGTAGAATATAAAAAAAAATAGTAAATGTTTATACCTTCATCCATACTTATATTTATTTTTTAACACAGCCTGAATTAACTTTTTATTATTTCCAAAAAACTACGACGAGACGAAAGCTTTAAGAATTTTTTCAACAATAAACAATATTACTAACGATAATATAAATAAAATTTCGATCAATGCCAACTTAAAGAAAAAACACTTGGTTATTTTCTGCTACTGAGTTGGTATCGATTGTACGCATCACGCGAAAGCAGTACTTTTGAGAGTGCTCGATTGTGCGAAGCGTTGCTCTAATTGAAACATTCAACGTTGAGCATTATGCCGCATAAAGCGCTTTAGTGCTGTAATTAGTAGGGATCCTGTAGTAATTGGAAAACCACACTAGATACCAGGAGGGCGATCTATATAGGAAAATAACTAGCAAACGCAACTGGAAAGAAAAGGAAAGATCATTTTCGGAAATTCGCCGCTAGGTTTCGTTATGTTCACTAATGTCAAGTCATATATGTAATACTTCTATATGGACAGTTTCTATAAGTGGAAGCTGTTCCGACTAAGAAAGACAGAAGAATAACACTTTCTCTGTCCTCTGAGGTTCCAGCTCGGTTCTGCGCATTCTTTTGTGCGCAAAGGGGAAAGCAGCGGGTTATTCAAAACAGGAATGTTATTATAAAATTTTTTTTTTAATTCAATGCAAATTTATTTTAAAATACAAGATAATACTGAACAATTATTTTTTTACTGTTTAGGAGAATTTAAAAGAATAATTTTATTAAAAAGAAGAAGTATTTTTGAAATTAAAAAAAAAATAAACCTCACTCAAACTATTTTTGTTTCTTGGAAATGCTTGTAAAAAATTTTAAATTATATCTTAAGTACTTGGACGTGAAAATATTAGTGAAATATAATAAAATAAAAAAATGTAACTAATCGTTTAACTGATACAAGTTTATTTTACACAAAAATTAGCATGCAGTTTGTTAATTTCTTATTGGTTATAAAATAAAATGAGTCTATTATATTTTTGCCGAACATAATTATCTTTAACTGATAATTTTTTGGCTTCATAAAAAAATCTTGTGTTTAAATATACTTCAATAATCCATTTACATAACTGATAACGATGATTATCAGAAAAATTTTGAAGTAAAACATGATCGTTCATTTCTTTATTATCAAACATTAGTCCTATTTTTCGACATATTTCATTTGTAACAATAGTTTTTATATTTTTGTTCAGTAATTCATGAGAACGTTGTCTAATTATTTTTTCTGAAGTCTTACAAATACTAATAACATCTTTCGATGGTATTTTAAATGGTCCTCTATTTTTGATAAGAGATAAAAGAGGCATAGATTCACTTGATTCATCCGAAATTAATTGATTTTTGCAAACAGGACAGAATATTATTTTAGAGACTCTGTGTGAAACATAACCCGCTATATATAGAACAATATTTTCAACAAATGGAGATAAATCCCAGCAATAACGAATATAATCGTGATCCGAAATATCGGGATTTTCAGTGTTTTGAAGCAAATCTGCATGTCCAATTTGGTCGTAACAATTTCTTGTGTTTGATGATACGTGTAAAATGTCTACATTGTCAAAGGCGCAATTACCATTTTCGAATTGTTTCAATTCATGCCTTACTAACAAACGCTTATACGCATTTTTAAATTGTAAAACATTAGGATTATTATTGAAACCTCCACGACTTCTGATAGCGCTAAAAATGTTTCAATGTAATCTTGAGACAGCTTATATGTCAATAAATAAGTCATTCCTTCTTTTTTTAATTGATCATAAAGAGGAAATATATTCCTTAGAGCTATAATCATCCCAATAAAGCCAGTTTTTCGTTTAGTATAAATTAAAGATGTTCCCTTGTCATTACATAAATTAATAATTTAATTTTCAAATTTTAAAGCATGGTCTTTCATTTTCAGATAAGTTTCATCATTCAAAGGGGTATTGAATTCACCCATAGAAAATTTATTTTTACAATTTAACATATCACCAATATTGTTAAAATTTAAGCAAAATAAAGCTGTTTCAGAACTACCTTCGAAAGTCCTTTTGGATTTCTGGATCATCAATTATTTGTAAAAACTTTAAAGCTTTTGACACACTTTCGCTAAGTGTTTGTATGGCTAATTTTACGTTCATTTTATTATTTTGATAATTAACGTGTTTTTTGGTTAACTTATTAGTTACTCTCAAGCCTTCTTTGCATTGTAGGTCATACAATTTCTCAATGTATGACCACAAAATAGATTTATTATCAACAGTTTTGATTATTTTGTGATCTCCAAAAGTATTTCGTATTAGTTTAATCATATGACAGAAATCATAAAATATATAACATTTTTCAGATGTCGCCGGATTAGTAAAGTAAGGCTTAAAATTGGGTCCGAAGTTCAAATTAGCACCTAAAGAATTGCACATGCTTATATTTATAGCTGCTCCGTCAAATGTTAATGAATAAACTTTGCAATTAGCTTTGTGTAGTAGCTCAAATGCCAATCTCAAGATACTTGCCCGCTCTTCACTATTCAATGATCTAACCAAAAAATAACCAATTGGGATTTTCCAATTTTCGTTCATCGAAACTGCCATTAAAACTAATGCATTTTTTGCTGTAATAGGGTTATCATTATCAGAGTAAGCAGAATCTGAATTTTGTACTGTCCCGAAGCTTATGCCTCCATGAAATTCTTTTTTATCATAAATTATTTCTTCTTTTATTGACATTTCATCCAGAACCAAATTAACTATACCGCTCTTCTCTGCACATCGCAATTCAATAGCTTTAAAAGATTCATCTGTAAACCCAGAAGATCCATCCACTACTCTGTACCAAGATTTTATAGTTGATACAGATGGTAAATTGTTATTGAACTTTTCTCGAACGTATCTGTAAGCCTTAGGCGAATAAAAATGTAAAGATAATGCAAAAGAACGGACTTGCGGTGTGTATCCTCTTCCATCTTTAACCTTCATATTTGCAATATTTGTTAAATCTTCTGGCATCATACTCTACATAGAAAAAAATATTATGAAGAAAATTATCGATCTAAAAATTTGACATTTTTTTTTTCATTTCGCCATCTTTCCATTTAAAATAAAACAAACTTAATTTGTAAATAGTGATAAGCGAAATATTTAATATTAGTTAAAATTTTTATACCGAAATCCGCTGAGAAAAGAAAAATAAAGTAAATATGTACAATTGCTACAAATATTTGATGATAAATACCTTATCATAAAACATCAATAAACTAAATTATTAGTTAAATTCGTGATCCATAACATTTGTGTAAAATATTTACAATTTTATAATTATACAATTTATATTAGTTAGAATATACTATACCATTAGAGCATCACCACTCTCATCAGTTAACATACGGTTTTTCTTAAGATGATTTATTAAATCTTGCAAAGATGAAATTTTTTTCTCGAGGTTCCTCGTTTGCCTCTGTAGCTGCTTTATTTTATCCGATTTTTTTTTATCAGTCTCTTTTATTAAAGAAAGGGTTCTTTTACTCCTTTTAGGCGTCGCAAAATCTGATATTGAAATTTCACTAACATGACGAGGCTCGTAAAATTTACGCTTTCGAAATTGATTTGGGGAATCAATTTCATGTGGAACTTTAAATAAGAATAAAACAGTATTAATTAGAAAAATATTTGAAAAATATTAACAATAAAATATAATATTTATTCTCACCAGTATTTTCGTCTTCGCTGATAGGATTTGATTTTGCATTTTCTATAAATTCATTTAAATCAGATTGGTTACAAGAGGCTCCTGGAATTAAAATATTTAACAATATTAAAAAATTAAATTTTTCCATTAAACTTACCAAAATTAATGCTACTATTATTTGAGGTTTGACATTCAGTATTGTCTACTTCAAAACATTTTTTTGGACCTACAAATAGTAGAAATAATATATAAATATTTTTTTTGTTACTATCCTTCTATGTTTATACATAAATCTTATTATTTTACTTTTTTGCAAAGTATTGAGTACATTATATTGGTTGACAATATTATTCTCAGAAAAACATGATGACGATTGATTACTGACTCCATTCTCATTAAATACTTCCGATAGCGGCGTGTTTGGTGGTAATTTACTAGTTTTATCAATACTGAGTGGATTTGTTAAATAAAGTGTAGGAACTGCATTACGTTTTGTAGAAGATTTAACAACTCCAAAAATTTTTGATTGACAAATATCATCAGCTTTGAAATGTCTGGAACATATGCAAGTTCTTTTTACATCATTATTTTCAGTTAATCCACAAGCATTTAGCCACTTCAAACGTATCTCCAAATTTTTCGGAAATCTAAAATTGATCAAATTTAAATATTATTAATAACATAATAAAGGATTTCATCTAAAAAATTAAAAATAATTTGCACTTACTGATGCAAAGAAATATTGTCAGCTCTCGACGCTTTTCTATCACATAAATAACACAACTTCACCACTTTTCAATAACTGATTGTTGGAAAAAGAATATTATTTAAATAAAAACAAAAGTTTTTAAAAATTTATAATTGTTTTTCTGAATTACAATAATAAATATATTTGTAAACAGAATCATAACCACAAAATTATTCCCCTCATTCTTCCCCCTCTATTAATATCATGGGGAATTCTCAAGCATGCGCAACGTGAACCAGGTATCTGGGACAAGAGAGAAAATAGTATATGTCGGCACCTTAATAGTGGGACATTCCTTCCCATTTAAACTGTCCATATAGAAGTATTACATATATGTGTCAAGTTTATAACGTCATATTTTTCATTAACAATTGTTGATAATACTGCATCATAAACAACTGTATTAATGTTTTTTTAATTTATAAAAAGTAATATTTATTTAAAAATGGTAAATAAATGTATTGTTTATGGGTGTACAAGTGGACGAGTCAAGGATCGTAATAAGAATGCTAAATTAAATCAGAGAAATACATCTTTATTCACTTTACCACAGGTAATATAACTTTAATTGATAATTATTAATTACTAATATAAAAAAATGCAATGATGCAAATGGTAAAAAATCTAGTCTTGTAAAAAGTGCAATTTACGATAATAAATTACAATTTACTTTTAATTGAACTTTTTAAATTTAGTTTTCCATCCTTTACTCAACTGCGACTAGGTAAGATGAAATTGAATAGATTTACACAACAAGTTGACGATAATATCTTGGAAATAATTGTAAAATAATAAAAGTTTTTCTTATTGCTATTTTTAACGTTAATTATAAGATTTGGTTAATTTATTTTGACTAACGCGTGAGTAGAATTGTTACATTCCCGCGACAATAAACAAAGTTTTAAAAACCTGATATTAGCCACACTAACGCGCTCTAGTGGCAAAATATCTGTCCCGCCATTTTCGAACATTTGTAATACATTGCGATCGCCCTCCAGTGCTGTCAGATCGTGGGTAAATCTTACCCTCTCCCTGTGCCACTGGGATTGTACACAATGAAAGTTTTCCATGTCCGTGTGTTTGGGATGTCGAGGAAAGCCGAGTGTAACCGAAGTTGGCGGGCACGCCGGAGTGGCACACTATGAAAGCGACTCGTGTCGTCCGAACACATGGATACGAGTCGCTTTCATAGTGTGCCACTTCGTGGCCAACCGCCAACTTCGGTTACAGTGCTTTCCTCGAAATCCCAAACACACGGACATGGAAAACTTTCATTGTGTACAATCCCAGTGGCACAGGGAGAGGGTAAGATTTACCCACGATCTGACAGCACTGTCGCCCTCCTGTTACCTAGGCTCCGTGGTGTTAATCATGTCTCGTTATAATGGATCTCATTGTAGATCATTGTCTCGATTGAAATTATGCTGATAAACACTTCCAATATCACGGAAGTGTTTTTCTACCTATTATCTTACTATCCGACCTTTATCGCAAAACACTATCAGTATCGATTAGTGTTCGGTATCAAATCCTTTATAGACCATAAATCTTATATTTTGTTATTTTTCTTAATATTCAATTTCTGTTAAACAAGATCCTGCGATAAACTTATAAAATAAAATATCATAGAATAACACGTTAAGCGCCACGCGAATTCTTAGGGAAATTCTCGTCAGGCCACAGGCGTTACTTTGTATTGAAAAAATAGTTAAACGTCTGCAGTCACCCGTGACGGACGCGGCCTAAACAAAAGTCGTACTTTACGAAAATTTAAAGTCGATTTTCTCGAAAACAAAGCCTCAAACGAAAAATTGTTATTCTATATTTTCGATTTAATTTTCATGTAGAATCACCACCTTTTCGCTTGTACCACCAGTTACCGATCATCCTGTATAACACTGATGAAAATTATTTTTCATATCGTTTTTTTAATACGTCATCGTACGCCACCTGCAATGATAAGAAATGGCGAATGTGTGATTTGTTAAAATGTTTGTGTAACTAATAAATATATATTAATATTATTTATTTACTTCTCTTAATAAAAAAACATTAAGTAAATTTTCATTGAAAATATTCAATTCTGCAGTAACTCTAAGTATTTAAAAATACATCAATATCAACGAGATGGATAAAGTACCTTTGGATGACGAACCCGCGGTAAATTTTCAAACAGCTACCTTAGAAATTGCTAAAGATCCAGAAAGTATCGATGGTAAGCTTGAAATTATTATTAATAATATTATTATTATTTTAATAAAGAATGTGTTAAATATTAAATAAAATATATATTTAAATTAATAAATTTTCATATATGACTGAATATATTTTTATGTATGCTATCTAATCTATTTAATTATTATTACTATTATAATTAAAATAATTTATACATATTTATTTCAATGCTGTAGTATTTGTTTATATGTATAACAATTATATTTAAAAATATCATATATATATATGTAACATTTTTACAATTTCATATTATTTACATTTCATAATATAACCTATATATATATTTAATTATTAAAAATATTTTATAATAATTTTCAATATTTAGAGATATATTTAATCTAATTAACAAGAAATATATTTTTTTATCTTAAGAGTTAACCACTGCAAAATTAGATACAGAAGATAGTTCTAAAACCACAGAACAAGTTCCATCTATTAAAGATATTTCCTACTTTCCATTTAAAAATGTGGACGTACATACTTTCTTTACTGATAGAAAAGAAGTGGTTGAACGCGCAATAAATGATTGCCAAGAATTTTTGAAGGATGTCAGTAGCAATGACATTGTTGGAAGCTGGCTTTTAACTGAGTAAGCATTACTTATACATAATTATTTATTATAATAAATTGTGATATATATTTAATATTTTAATAAAACAATTATCTATGTAAATGTATAGGTAAAGCATACAAAAATTGATACAAGTAAATTGCATGATTTTGCTAAATATTTAATAAATAAAATATTTTTTTATAGAATCAGTTTGTGGGATACCGAAAAAGAAAGGCTTGTATTGCTTACAAGTACATATCTTTACTCTGTGAAATATGATTTTATTTCATTAAAAATATTGGAGTATAGTAAAATACCTTTAGCAAATCTTGACACGGTAGTTATAGGCGAACTGATTTATCCTATATCATCCCTTGCCCCGTAAGTTTAATGGAAACATAATATTATTGTTCTATTAATGTTAAAGTGCTACTATTATAATTAAATGTAATATTCTTCATTTTATAATATATAAGAAAAATAAACTTTTTATAGACGATTAAATGGTTTGGCAGAAGTAATGTCATACGTAATTAATTGTGCCGTACGTCAAGAATGGTCATCACTCACTACATGTTCCAATCTTACTCAATTTGAGCCTAGGTATATTAATAGAGTGAATGGAATTTCATATTCACTTTAATTATAATTGTTCGCTTTTCATTATTGATTATATTTAACAGCTTTTGTGATATTTATATATATGTATTACATATCATTTATAAAAATCTTTATTATACATAGCAAATCATATAATTATATTCATCTAATAAGAAATGTCGCTTTTGTGTGTTTTTAAAGAGTTGTCTTATATGTGCCAACAAATGTGTAAATGTAAGTTCTGCTATTTTTATATTGTGTTTTGTGTATGTCTTCTATGATTTTTATAATTGGTTATATTTTTGAATTGTACTTTATAAATTGTTTGCATGTTTTATCGATGTTTTATATACTTTGTAGTTTTATGAATTGACAAACATATAATATTTAAAGATATTTAAATTTAGAAAAAAGAGAAAAAAGGTTTGTAAAATTTGAAATTGAATCATATTAACTAGTCTTCAATTTTCAGAAAGCGACATATGTTAGGCACACGATTAATGTGGAATAAAGGTCATCCGCTATCTCTAAGTAAAAAGTGGAATCCATTTGCAAAAAATATACCATGGCTTACGTATGCGAGTCATCCGTTATTTTGGCATAAAGGTAGATTAAGATAATTTATATATTTATATAAATTTTGCATATTATCAATAATAATGTTGCATATATAAAAAAATAATTGATGATATTAGGTTCTGAAATGGACAAGACAAAATTTGACGTAGAAGCTATGCATGCAGCAATTTTAAGTTTATTACCAGAAGAATGTAACATGGTGACTGGACCTATAATTGTAGAAAATTACTGCGGTATTGGTGCATTGGTACATAATAAAAATGCTTTAGGTTTTTTCAAGGTTCGAGGTAAAGTAAGTTTTTAAAAAAAACGTTCCAAAATTTATGTATAAATGTTTAATCTAATTCAAGTATTGCTAGAAGTATTAAGAGAACTTAATGCTATATAGTTTGTCCTACTATTGTCATTGTTCTACTATTTTTACATTCTGTATTTAAATATCTCATTATCTATATATATTTTAAATCAATAGAATGCTACTATTTTACTACTAGTCACATATCTAATTTTTAATAATTTAATTGCAATTAAATGATAGTTTTTATTTTAATAAAGATATAAAACATACAATGGAAAAAAAGAATCTAATATGTATATACCTTTTAATATCCAAATTATTTATACACTTTAAATGTACTTGAATATATAAAAATGTATACATATTTTAAGCCTCTATGGGCCAGTGTTACTTTCAAGTGACATGCTAATTTTTCGGTATTTTACTAAATAATTTTAGTTTTTTTTAATGAGATATATACATCTTAATTCTATAATATCTAACTAATACCAATATTCATGACAGTTGCTATTACCATCAACCTGAAAGGACAAAATAAATGATGGGTAAGCTGTCAACAGTAAAAACAAGCAAAACCATTTTTTCCAATTGATATTATTTGTGCTTCTGTCGGTTTTTATTGAATAAAAAATTATGTATATAATTGTTCTAAGTTTAAATATCAACAATAACTTTTTTGTTACATTTTAAATATCATTTTATTACTATTTTTTTATGATACAGTTCTGTTACTTTGAAGTAATAATGGCCTATAAGGCCTATAAGTATTTCTGTATATTTAAGATAAAGCTTGTGTGTTCTGTCAAATGTCGGAACAAGTTGAGGAATTTGTTGAACAATTCCTGACCATGTTTATCAGTTCTATTGTGGAAGAGCTATAAAGATATCAGAGGAATAAATTGTCACGAAAGAAATGAATGATATTTACTTAGTTTACACCGGTCGTGTATCCGTTGATAAAATTCAACGCATTCTGTAAGCCCCAGAAATTAATATAATTGATTGACATATAAAACTGACATTCCATTTTGTTTGTCAGAAGCACAAAGGAATCTGTAAGAAAAGAGGGCGTCTTGTTTATTCCAAAATAGATAAACAAATAAAAATATAAAAAGAAGACCAAATACAGTACTTCCAGTACAAAACGTCCGAAAAGATTCAATTTTTTTGGACAATAGGAGGATGCTGCAAAAATCCCGGGTATAAAGGAATTCTGAAAATAAAATGTTCAAAATGCAATGTATATTAATATTTAATGCCAACTAATGGTGCAAACTAATTCGTAGAATTTCACACGCTTAAGTTTTTATATGTAGAAGTGGAGACCTTATGGACCGTTGTTACCTGAAAGTAACAGTAAAGGGTATAGCCGGATAAGTATGGGAAATCTGCCCCCGTGGCTTTTTTGACTCGCACTTGGGGGATCGATTTGGTGTCGAATAAAAATAATTCATCTCAAATTTTAGCTTTTACTCAAACGGTTCTCGAGATTTTCAAAAAAACCTGTTTTTTCGATTTTATTTTTTTTTTTATAGTAAAATTCAAAACTAATCAATGATGATTTTTTTTCTAGTTCTTAGGTGTCCAAGACATGAAAAAAAGTATGATCATAATATTTTAACGAAAAGCCGATTTTTGGCGGACGAAAGAAAATTAAAATCTTTTTTTTTTTTAGCTTTTTTGGAATATGTCACGCACCAAAACTCGTCAGAAAATATCTTTTATACTCCTCTACACTCAGGAATTTTCTTGAATTTTTTGAAGTGGTGGAACAATATGAAAAAAATTAAAAATTCATTTTTTTCTAAAATCTCAAGTTTTAACTAACTTATATATATATATTTTTTTTGAATTTGGAACAAGACTTGATTCTTATCTTGATCTTACAAAAAAAATAATTGCTGCCATGAATTCAAAAAAAGATCAAGAGAATACTTTAGCCTTGGAGATAGAAACTAATCGTTGGGCCAGAAGAAAAGTTCCCTTTGCAATAATAACTTCAGAGCAATTAACTGGCTTTCCAGAATTATCAGAGAAAGAACTCAAAATTCTTTTCACTGGATCATATCAAATGTCTCAAGCTGTATCGTATTTAGCTGAGATGATGGATAAAAACGGAATAATTACATTCCATTATTTAAAAATTACACCTAATGTTATAAAGTTCGAAGTCAGATCTTGACATATTAATTCGAAGACATATCGTTGTTTTATTGAATATCAGCCAGATAAGAACGATATTTCCGGAATAACTCGATATTGTTGTGATTGTGCGAATGGTAGACGCACCCCGCATAACATAAAAACTTTCTATAAACTTTCTAAAACATTTCTTGAAAAGCTTTAAACCTTTCAAAAAGGTTTTTAAAAAATCTTTCTACAAGGTGAAAATATCCGCGTTAAGAGACTTGCAAAAGATTACTCTATCAGTAAAATATTTTAGAAATATTTTTGTAAAATATTTTATGAATCTTTTTCAAAATATTTTAGAATGATGCCTGCAAGGTGTCTGAAAGATTTTTTGGAAATATTTTACGAAACTTTCGCTGAAAGATTTCAAAACTTATCGTGTTATGTGGGACTGTTGGATGTTGCTCTCACATTGCTGCTATCATATATTATTTATCTTACGCTCGATATTTGGCGAAAATTGTAAGACTTGCTGAGATCCTGAGTCGCCTGTTCATCGATGAAAAAATTAGTGTCGTAGTGAATGAAGACAGTGATGAAGACTAATATAGTTACATCTTTTATTATAATTTTTATTTTTGTTGCATAAGGTTTAGAATAATATCTAACCGTATAAAAAATATATAAGTACCATTTTTAAGTGTATTTTCAATAATCAATAACCCTTCTAATTACGTTAGACGGAATATATCTTAATTGTTTTATAATAATCTTTATGTTTATTTCTGGCAAAGTGTATTTTGAGTGAAAAATTTTTTCACATTTTTTTTAACTAAAAAAAATATAAGTTAGTTAAAACTTGAGATTTTTCTGAAGAAAATTCACAATATGATAAGTGCCCATCTGGCGATGATACCTGGCGTTCGTATCAAAAAGCAAAAGCTTATAAAACTTTTGATTTTTATAAACATAAAAATTCAATTCCTGTAATTGTTCAAGAAGTAATTAAACCGGTGTACGATAGATTAACTGATACCGATTTATTGGAACGTTATTTGGAAGGATATACCCAAGATATCAGTGAAAGTCTGAACGCTGTAATTTGGTCTATGGCTCCAAAAGTACATTACAATGGGACAAAAATTATTGAAATTGCATTTATACACTATAAAACATACACTATACTAGTGTATTATATATAATACAATTATTAAAACTAGAAATCGGCCTAAATGCGCTGCAATTAGTTGAAAAGTTGGATTCTCAACGAATATCTATAGCTGACATAAGAGCGCAACGGAAGACTAAAGAGGCCAGAAAATTAAAAAGAGCAACACAAAAGGAATCAGAGGACATCACAGCAATAATAGAAGACCTCATGTACGATTCAGGAATCTCAAATTAAAAGTAATTTTAAAAAAATGTGATTTAAAGACGCTTACGTCGTACTTTTTTCTTTTGTTTTTCTTGAAACTACTTTTTTTTTAAACGGTGTACACGATATTTTAAGATTTACTCAACCGATTTGTTTGAAAATTATAACAGTTACACTTCATAGGATTGTCTAAGACCTCATAGGACCGTTTTTTGATTGGGTGTCATGTTCAAAAGTTATTAATTTTTTAAACTCAAAATTTCAAGAAAAATTTGTATTTTTTTTTCAAACAGCTGCTATTTTTACAAAAAAATTTTCTTAATTTTTTTCCCTCGATGAGATCTTAACCATTACTTTTCTTATTATTAAACAATTATTATTTTTTTTAGAACATCTGTTAAGACTTACTGTAAAAGGTGGCGGTGGATCTGTATTGGTACGGAG
The DNA here is from genome assembly GCF_049000335.1 of Polistes dominula. Lineage (NCBI taxonomy): Eukaryota > Metazoa > Arthropoda > Insecta > Hymenoptera > Vespidae > Polistes > Polistes dominula. The sequence continues at coordinate 9,725,499 of NW_028300915.1, forward strand.
TGCAATGACTATAAACGGTACGGGCCCTATTCACCACGTCGAAGGTATTATGAACAAATTTAAAAAAAAAAAAGATCTAAAAAACAAAATCTAAATATTGTAAAGGATCAGTTAATACCATTTGCTGACTAGTATATGCCACATGATTGGATTTATCAAGCAGATAATGATCTGAAACACACTGATATATACATAATCGGTTTTCAATACTTTGAATATTTTTGTCGCATACTTTACAATAAAGACAAAAACTAATCAAGTTGAATTCTTCGAGTCTATTATTACCATAATATTTAATCATGGCTTAAAGTATACTCATATGATGTATATATAAAGTTGTTATAAACATTAGCGTATAATTTTTATGCATTTATTCTTTTATTTTTTAAATTTTATTTTATTTTAAACATCTATTTAAATATTACTTTTTAGTTATTAATGTACAATTTGTAGCGTTGTTTTTTCATTAGATAGAAAAATTAATATTCGTTGAAATATAATTACAAATATAAATAAATTTATTTTTTGTATCAAACGTTGATGATTATTAAAGCGAGTATTTCTTATATATTTATCACTTTTATAATATATACTAATAATATTGTTGAGAAAAATGTATAATTTATGTAATATATAATAAACCAACGATTCATCGACGATTTAACAATACTTAGAGTTGATAAAAACTACCCATTTCTAATATATAATAAAATTTATTATTTCTTTTAATTTATTTTTAGAATTATTGTGTGTGTGATGTGCGTCTTCTTTTTTATTTTTATAATGTTCTTTACCTATTTTAACAGGATCATGTGATTAACTCCCTCTCCTTGTTTTCTATTTTTTTACTTTGGTAAACTTATCTTTCTTTTCTTATTTTTTATCTTATCTATTTTTCTTGTTCCAGATTTTCATATAATACAATTATATAGAATAGAATTTATTATCATTGGTTCTTATGTTGTATTAAAATTCTTATTTATGATCTTAAATAAATAAATATATTTATGAAATAATGTATATATTATTTTCTTGAAATGAAATAGAAATACTGATCATTATACAAGAAATAATGTGTATTCATTTAATTATATTTGATATTACTGAAATTCATAATTTACGTAATAAACATATAATAACATAATTATTATTATTTATATCATCACTATGTGTCGGAAATAATCTCATCGTATGATTCATATCTGTACGATCTTACTTTCTTTAATATTTTATATATCTTTTCAGCTAAATTTTTTATCTAAATTTTTAACCCCTTAACGCACAGATTTTTTTTTTAAACAGGCTAAAAAAATCAATTTTTTTTATGTAAAAATACACACTTTAGAACATTGTCTTGGCAAAAAACTAAAAAAAAAATACAAAATGAATCAAAATTTTTATCTTGAGTGTGTACAGTTTGACCTGTTTAGCGCGCTCGAATTAACTCGAGCGCACAAATTAAGGGGTTAAGGCTTGGAAATGTAATATAATTTATTTAGTTAAATTATTTCTTCTTCATTGCTATACTTAATATTAGATTTATTATTGACATTGATTGCGTATTTTTATCAAAACCCGTCATATTGATTATAAATAACCTTTAAAAATTCTTGTTTTGTTTTGTTATAACATTAATTTGCGTTTTATTATTATTATTATTATTAACTAGCGTTAGGAACTGGAAAGTTCATTGCCACGAATACCAAATCCCGCCAGTGTTCCCGTTCTTGAGCGCTACTCCTCCATTTGTGGTTTTTGTACCCCATTTCCTTAAGATCCCTCCTAATATTGTCCTCCTATCTACGTTTTGGTCTATCCAGTGGCCTTTTCCCGTTAGGTATACCGATCAGTATTTTATGCGCTGTTCGTTCTTCACCCATGTGCGCCAAGTCGCCTGCCCCGATTAAGATCGGCGTGATTTTACGACGTTAATAATGCCTGGTTTGTTATACAATCGGTGTACTTCTATGTTACGTAGTATTCTTCATTCGCCCGTTTCTTCATCGCGTTTTGTATCGAAGATTTTTCGAAGAACTTTATTTTCGAATACCCTAAATTTCTTTTCGTCTCGTAATGTAAGTGACCACGTCTTTACCATAAAGGACTACCGGTAGGATGATCATTTGCGTTTTATTATGCAAATTAAAGTCAAAATGGCAGTCCTACCGAAGCAACCGAACCGATCGGACGTGTTTTCCCCAGCTCTGCTCGAGCGCTCTACGTGTTTTATCTCCTACCGTTATCGCCCCTACCATCATATCGCTATGGTGTGGTGTATCTTTGCATAGCGATAGTGCCTATACGTGTGGGTCGACGACTATGTGTACAGCATGAGTTATCCTGCCCGCGTCAAGAACAATCCTCCAGACAAAGAACCCATCAACATGAATTTAAGAAAAGAATGGAAAGTAATATCCACGACAGAAAAAAAATCCACCAATATGAATTCAAGAAACGAACGGAAAGAAATATCCACGACTCTTCCATCCACCCAACCTACCAAATCATATGCCACAGCAGCAGCAATCAACATGTTCCCAGGAAAAGACCAGGCTATCATAATTGAGGCAATTGAAGATGCAACCATTCAAGACTACGCAACCATGGTTGAAAACATTCTCAGGCCCCAAACAATTCATTTTCGAATATCCAACAACAGAATATGCATATACCTCAACAGCAAAATTACAGCCACAAACTTCACAAATAAGCATAAAACACTAACCACCAACAATATAGCCACTACCGTTAGACCTCTTATAAACTCATCTCAAAGAATCATACTATCCAATGTCTCTCTTTCCATTCTGCACGAATTCCTAGAAAACCTCTTTAAAAAAAAACAATATCAGACTTACCTCCAAAATGACCTCTCTGCGAGCTGGTATACAAAACCCTAGTTTCTCCCACGTAATGAGCTTTAGGAGACAAATTTACGTTAAACCAGACGACGCAAAAGAGGTCCCTGAATCGTTCATGGTCACCCACGAAGATACTCAGTATAGAATTTTCACCGCTAACGATAAGGTTATCTGCTCCTTATGTAAGCAAAAAAACAGCAGCAATAGCAAAGACGGACAGAACACAATTCATCAACTTCAGCAACATTGAACCAAAATTCTCTCCCATTACCACTATGGTTATAGAAGACCACTTAATTACCACCTTTAAACCCCTCCCAAACAAAAGACCACTATCTGCTTCCTCAACCAACCAAACAGATGTAGATGAAGCGGCCACCCTACCTGAAATCAAAACCATCTCAACAATTCCTGGAGATGGAAATATGAATTCTTCCTTGGATGATGTACCCTTAAAAACAAACCTGAACAAAAAACCAAAAAAAAGCTCACTTGCGGCGAGAAACATTGAGAAAATAGATGAAATGTTAAAGCCAGCCAAAGCAACCCATAAACGACCCAAAAAATAAATTCATCCTCAATTACAACCAATTTAAAAACCTAATAGAAAATACCTACAACAACAAAAAATCCTTTTGACACCCTAAAGGAGTACACCTCAGAAACGGAATCAATAATAGACATGATCAGAGAAGTACGGACCCTACTAAAGGAAAGAAGCATCAAAAACAGACTACACCGCCTTGCTAAAAAATTGGAGAAAGAAAGAAATCCTCGCGAATCTTTTGACTCCGAATTCGAATCATCATAAACAAACTTAACAACAACCAAATATGCCTTTACGCATAATACAGTAGAACCTTAACGGTTCCTACAGTAGATTAGAACACTTACAAACATTAACTAACGAACTCCAAACAGAAAAAATCTGCCACAAGGAAACAATTTTAAAAAAAACGACAACTCAAGGAAACTGGAAAACCTTAAAACCTTCTACAAGAATCGCAACCTCTATCAAGCATCACATCATCTTGTACGGCAGAAAACTCACTTCAGTCCGACAGAAATTCTTTACGAAATCCACCACTAAAGACAACCTAAATTCCATAACAACTATAATAAATTTACTAAAATATCTTAAGCAAACTAATATGTATAACAAACTTTAATGCATAACTCTTATGTCGCTAATAATCCCCGAGGATTGATGCAACATTAAATAAAGCTATATAAAAAAAAATCAAAATGAATAGTTAAAATATATTTACGATTTTTGTAGTTTTGACCATCAAATTTGATTTTGTTAATTTAATATTTAAATATTCGTTATACTTGCATTGTAATAAATGTAATAATGATAATAGAATTTCTGTACTTAAGTATATGTAAATAATAATTATTAGCAAAAGTATAATATTTTTAATCTATGATTTTAAACCTTTATGTTTTCGTTTCATTCTTGCATATGGACCAATTTCAGGATCCATCACAAAATCATATAAAACAGATGTCCAAGAATCATGTTTAGGTAGATCATCATAAAATTCAGATGCAATACGTTTCACCTAGAAATAAATAAGAAATAAATAAATGTATATTTCTATAATTATCAATTTTTTTTTGTTTTTGTGTAAAAAGATAATTATACTTCAGGTAATCGTGAACCAGGTACAGCAGGAAAATCATGGTGTTCGTTATGATAACCAACATTGAATGTTATAAAATTTAAAGGTCCGTAGTAACTATAAGTTTCAAATCCCTTTTTGTACATATAATGTTCTGATATAAAGTGACCTGCTACAGGATGTAGTCCCATTGCCATAAGTGATCCTCCAATTAAATATATTAATACTTTGCCACCTGATATATATACAAATATACATATTATAATGATTTGATAAGTATTAAAATCGTATAAAAATACTTTCAAGGTCTAGTGTGTTCTTACCAAAAAAATACCACAAAATTGCATCAAATATTAATTGTACTATTAAGTTAATATACTCAAACATTATTGGTACTTTTGGATAAGTTATTAAAGGACGAAAGGCATAAAAAAATGGTTGCAAACATATCCAACAAAATTTGCCAAATGTAGTACAAAATAATTTTGCTTCCAATAAAGTTGGTAAATCTGTATCAAGTTTTTCATCTCCCTGATACTGTACATTTAAAATATATTATTTTTAATCTTTTATTAGCATATAATTAAATTAATCAAATGAAAAATTCTTACCCGATGATGTTCCAGGTGATATTTCTTAAAACTTATTGATATTGGTATCCCTATTGGCAAATTAGTAAACAGACCAAATATTCTATTGGCCATAGGTCGAGCATGTCCGAAGGCAAGATTATGTGATATTTCATGAATGGCTAAAGTATGTAAGCAACACGTATTAGATTTCAAAAAAGTATATAGAGTATTATTAATAGTTTATTTCTTTTTGATTTATTTACTTACCAAGCATAAGAGAATGATTAATTATACCTCCAAAACAATATGCCATTAGAAAAAGTTTAGGATAACTTAAATCTTTTACAATAAATAAAGATAAAAATTGCACTAAAACCATTCCAGTTACTATCCATTTAAATTTAGGATCGTAGCCAAATAATTTTTTTATTTGTGGATATTTTTCTGCAATATAATAAACATGGTTATATATAATTTGAACACAGTTCATTATAAAATAAAACACACACGTATATATGGCATATGAATATAAATGTTTTTCCATCCTTTAAAATGATAAAATGTAAATTTTTTTAAAAATGATTATTATTAAAGATAATCGATGAATCATTTTGCAAAAAATGTTAGACAATAAAGTTCATACAAATGAAATTACTGATAAGAGTGTCACTTACACCATTGTCAATCTACACATACACACATATATATTAAAATAATGGTTGTAAGGTTAGATTTCGTTTTTTACCTAATATTATTTTACGACGACTAGCATGCGGTTCTTCGGTGTAAGTCCATTCAAAGTCTGTTCTCGAGACCCTTTGTCCCATTTTGTTTTCTTAACGTAAACTTTTGCGAATAATAAACTATTATATTTGCCGGATAGCGTTTCATTGAATTTTCTTATATATATCACGCTGGCACGAGATATGAATATTGACACGCGCGCACATGCGCGCATTTCTTGATTAAATAATAAAAAATCACAGCTCAATCGGTAATATTGATTGTTTAACTCATAATCAATTAAAAACGGGTACGAGTAATTATTAAACCTGAATGTAAGAATATAAATAGATTATAGTAACAAATAAATTTATAAAATTATTTAATAATTATTGATATTTTAATAAGTGTAAGTAAATGCCATTTATCGATTAGTTTAAATTTTGAATTTGAAATTTAACAAGACGACTATCGATATATATTGTTTAAATCGAGAGTATTCGATTATTATCGAACTGTGAATATCGAGATTTAATCCGATGGTTGATCATAGAGACACTACACATAGAGCAGCAAGCCAGCATAAAACCTGTCGACGAAATAAAAAGAGATAGAACATGGGAGGTTGATGTTGTCTCTCTCTAACTTGCGCTGAGCGGCGCATGCGCATTAGTCTGCTGGTAGAGGTTAAGGTAGCTGGTATCGTATTCTTACGTGTACGACAAGCACGACAAGTCTAATGCGCATACGCCGGTACCGCATGAGTAAAGAGAGATAACATCAACCTTTCGTTTTTTGCTATATTCATGCAGAGACATTTCCACTTACACAACCGCCTATGGTTTGTCTACTCTATCTGTAATATCTCTATATGGAGTAAATTCAGTGATCCCATTCGTACGATAATTATCGTCACGTCACATAATTTGAAGCATTGTACGATCGTAAATCCGACTTGTACGATAATTTTACGATAATTCGATATGTAAATATAATTTTCGATATGTCTCGATCTTGTTTTTGTTTCGATTGTGCAGCGCAGTGCTCGCTCAGTGCCTCCTATTGCCCTACATAGTCGCATAGTCGCATATCCCGAAAAAGCTGAAAAAAAGGAAAAAAAGGAGATGACAAGTTAAAAAGAAAAGGTCATTAAGTCGCGAAAATATACTTTTGTATACATACTTTTTTTGCACTTTTGTATAAAAATTGCATTAAAAAAAAATCTGAAAATCCGGCGGAGAAAATCTTTTTTATCTTTGTTAACCTAGTGTTAACCTAGTCAAAACTAGTCAAAATTTTTTTCCTGTGCGTACGATAATTTTTACTAAGAACCCGATAATTTTACGGCACTGTGTCGATCAGCAAGCAAAAGCTTCTGGGATCACTGTATGTGGTTGACACGTTGAATAACGTCAACGATTTATAATGTAGTAGTATGTGCAAATTATCGTCAATTTAATAACCTTAACGCTATCGTTGAAAGGATTAATATTATTTTATGATAAATGATACTCGAAAAAGATTTGTTTAAAGTTTCTTTCGTTACAATGTCAAGGTAGATTAATTAATTTTACATATTAGGGGAGGTTAGGCTATCGTTAAGCTGTCGTGCGATGTAAATTTTGGAGGCCTATTTAATACCAAGTTTCTTTTGAGATGCCAAAATTCAGGATGCTTCCGCGCACATCGCGGATCGTTGCACTTTGTTCCGCTGCGAATTTTATTAATGCAGCCGATCGAGTTATCATGCCGATAGCAATCGTTCCTATGACCGATGAATTTAAATGGAATCTTCATTGGCAGGGTTGGATATTATCCGCTTTTGCGTTTGGTTATTTTACTAGTCAGGTATGGAATTTAAACAAACAAAAATGTCATTAAGTTAATACTCGAAGCGCTAGACTCCCTTTAATATACACATTTAAAAATTAATTATTATTTTATCTAGAAATTGAGTTATTTCAAATCTTTATCAAGTTCTAGCTAAAATTTCTAATAAATTAGTCGGCGCTTTAAGCTTTAACTGATCTATAAATGATGTTATACGACCATTTGAACTATCTTATTGTGTTAATGTTAATTAGATTATTGGTGCAAGTATAGTAAGTCGTTTTGGTTGTAAAACAGTACTAATGTTGGCTGTTTTATTATGGTCTATAAGTACCGTAGTAACACCAATCTTGGCACAATCTGTTCCATTGCTTATCATCTGCAGAGTTATTCTTGGTCTGGGCGAAGGATTAGGTAAGAATTCTTAGAAAACTTTACAATATTCATATGTCGGATATATAACTGTGAATGTTTTAGGCTTGCCAGTGATATTTCATTTATTTGCGCATAGTGTACCTATAGAAGAAAGGTCAAGAGCGTTTGGTTATCTCGTAGCTGCAGGTTCTGTTGGTCAAGTTGTTGCATCTGTTGTAAGCATTTTTTAAATTTAATTATTATTATTCGTAATTATCTCTAACAAGCATTAAATTATTTTATTTATTATTATTATTATTATTATTATTATTATTATTATTATTATTATTATTATTATTATTATTATTATTATTAGATTTGTCCTAATTTGTTCTGGCAAAGTGGATTTTATTTATTTGGTATTATTGGAATTGTATGGACTTTGTTGTGGCTATTATTATATCAAGAAACTAATTCTCAGGATGAAATTCCTCTCTTCGTACCAAAGGTAAATTTTTTATTACATTAATAATTTATTTTTATAAATAACATTTTTTTAATTTATATTATTAGGTGACACAAAATAGAAACTTACGCTGGACTGAATTTATTACCCATTGGCCTTTATGGGCTTTGTATATAGCACATTTTGCAATGAATTGGAGTAATTATATAATTATGCAATGGTTGCCTACTTATTTGACGAGAAATATATCTGCTAATAAAGAAAGCATAAGTTTAACGGCACTTCCATATATTGTCAATTCTCTTGTTGGTATCGGTATGTATCTTACACGCGTATTTTATTTTTTTAAACAGATGCATTTTAAATAGATGCATAGGGTATAATATATGGGATAAAATTTTTTTATAGTTGCCGGACATAGCGCTGATAATCTTATACAGAAAAGATGGTCCGTCTTATCTGTAAGAAGACTGATGACAAATATAGGCTTAATAGGACCAGGAGCGTTTTTATTAGCATTTTGTGCAGTGGATAATTTACTCGCTGCAGTAATGTAAGTATTTCTAAATAATTTTATAAATATATATTTTAGTATGTTCTAATAATATATACTTTTTTATTGAACAGTTTTATTTCTATATCAATGGGACTTTGCGCATGCAATTCTTCTGGACATCTCAGTAATCATGCAGATATAGCACCAAATCATGCAGGCATTACTTTTGCTGTATCAAATACTATCGTAAATATACAAGTTTTAAGTTATTCATAAAAGTTGATGTGTCAAGTAGTTAGTATCAATATTTTTATATAAATCAATTAATTAAATTTTTTAGGCCACTATACCTGGTATTCTTTGTGGTCCATTAACGGCTGAATTAGTAACTGCTTCTCATGGTCGATGGATGCCAGTGTTTGTATTAGCTGCAGCAATTAATTTCACAGGTGCTATAATATACCAAAGCCATAGTTCAGCACTTCCAGTATTGTGATATGATCAATTATAGGAAAAATTATCGATTGTTCCGTGAAAAAGAATAGCTTGTGATGTTTATTTGGATGTGTATATTTGCATTGAGATTGTAGTATATAAAAATTATATACGCAGAGATATATAGTTTCAGAATCTTAGCATATATAGGTCCGACATGGCATATATACATTTATTATATTACATAGAAACCACTGAAAAACATATCAAAATATAAGAAATATATATTTTAACAAACTCGAAACACTATAAATAAATGCAGTGTGAAAAGTGTTTAGTGATGACTATTGTAAAAGCGATGAAGACAGTGCCATTTTTGATGCATAAACTGGAATTGGTTAAGACTCATGACGAACATGTATGAATCTAAAATAACATACATAATCGTCTTTAATTTATGCATCATAATAACACGAATTAATAGGTAACATTTTGTGATATGTTCTGATATATATATACAAGATTTTAATTTTGCACATAAAAAAATTGTATATTGTGTATAAGTCGATAATGTACATAAAGAATGTGTTTTAAGATGCAATTTTTATATATACAAAATAAAAATTAAAACAAATAAAAAACACCAATTCTGTTAAAATTATTTTTTCTTTTTAAATATTATTTTATATAGGATACAACGACAATAATTCTTTTTTTAAATATTCCGACTGAAGGACTTCGTTTAAGACATTTTTCGGTAGATTTAGATTATTACAGCTCATTTTTACGAATGCATTTCCTTTTGATAATTTTTCATTAAATTCGTCAAAAATTTCAGTCGATTTTGTGTCTATATTTGGTGTTTCGCTAGCTGATCTTTTATTTTCTGCAAATTCATTATTGTTTACAGATGTTTCGTTTCCATTTTTCTTAAAATTATTTATATCTTCTTGATTGACGTAAAAAGAATAACTTAAATTTTTATTAGAATTTTCTTGTATACCATTTTGAGATTCCATTACTTTTATAGTTAAATTTTTTTGTTTTACTGTATTAAGTTTATCGAAATTTGCGGTATACTTTAGTAAATATTTGTCTATCTCGGTTTTAACTTTACGTGATGTATTATTCAAAGAATCATTTTTATAAGGATTTAATAAATTCGATTCATAAGTTAAGATATCGTTTATATTCCACAAAAGTTTTTCCGTAAATAATAATTGTTGCTCAACAATATCTCTTTTTTCGTTCCCTAAAATATCTTCTTTAATTTCTTTACTAGGTAAATTGGTACTCGTAGATTTTACAACGGTCAATTGATCTCCTTTTGGAAAAAACACCTTTTTGATATGTTCAACATCGCATTGATTAATTTTAGAATTTTTGGAAAATTTGCTATCTTTTAATAATATATCCTGATCATTTGTCGAGTCAACATTTTCTTTTATTTTATTTTTATCACACACAGTGCTTTCTAACACTTTGTATAATTTCTTCATATGTGGATTAAATATATATTTTTCTTTTCTGCGATCATGTTTTTGAAATTGTTCCCAATTTGTTTTAACTTTTTCTATATTTCGGTCTATATAATTTAATTTTGCTAATGCCATTTTACCTATACGCAAAAAAATTATATATATATATATATATATATGTAGGATATGTTTAAAAAATGAAATTCGATTCTGGTTATAAGACTTACATTTCATATCTGATTCTTTCGAAATCGTTTCATTTTTCGTTAAATCTGTTTTTTTAAGAATACAAGGTAAAGAAGTCTGGTTTTCATAAACGTTCGTAAGATTTTCATTTTTTTCAAAAATGTTTAGTGAATTATTAAGAGTGGAATTTAATTTCGGTAATGTTATAATAGAACGTGCTTTTGTATCTTTTACAATATGTTTTTTGACGTTCGTTGTAGATTTATAAATTGTTGAAACTGTGCAAGAAAACAGATACCACCAAAACTTGATTACTTTCAATTAACCTATACTTCTATTTATTTGGTCAATATTTTTATACATTTTTAATCAATATTTTATAATATAAAAGGCTGGTATACATTATTATTTGTTTCTAGTATAGATATTTTGATCATTTATTTAAAATACTGATAAACAAATGTTTAAAAATACTGACCCAATAAATAACAGTTTTTCAAATTATCGTATATTTTTCATCATTTTTATATTCTAATATTTTTTAAGCCATTAAATAAACCACAGGAATTTACAGAATTTTAAGAATTGTTAAAACCTTTTGATGTATCGTTATTTTCAACATTTCCAAAAGGATTAAATTCGTACACGATGTTGTTTGTTGCAGAGATCCTTTTTGCAGGCTGCCATGTACGTGCTGGTCTAGTTATCCAACGTTCATCTTCTGTATTCTATTAAAAAATTGTTGAATCATTTAAAATTGATTTACTTGTGAAATTAAGATCATTTTTAACATTATTAAAAAAAAATTAAATTACGTACGATATTCTGCTTAATTTTACTTATTCTCGCCGATATCATTTTCCCATTATTTTTTCGCCCTTTCACGTTACGGTGTTTAGAATTATTTCGTGATTTTAAATTATATGGATCTACATCAGAATTGAATTGATTATCGCAATACAACGAGCATAATGCTTCCGAGATTTTCTGTTTGTCAATTTTAGCCAGTTTGCTTCTATTCGAAATTTTCAGGAATATATTTATGTTTTTTTTTTTTAATTTTTATAATCAGAAATTATGTTAATTATTTACGAGGCAAAATTATGGCTCGTGAAATTTTCCAAAAATTTTAACAAAGTTTTGTTAATTATTTAAAAATGATTCAAAATCGATTTAAATGTTAGACTTACGAAGTGGTAAATACTTAACTTTATATATAATTTTAACCCATCATTAAAAAGCTTACTTGTTATAAATATTAAAATCAATGTATTCCCTTAAAATTTTCTCAGGACTTATGAAGTGTTGAAAATTAAAAATAACTTTGTCACCTTTTCTACAAAATAATGGACGAGCTGTAACAGCAGCAGTTTTTCGCATAGGATTCAATTTTCGTGATTTTTTGTTAATACTAAAATTCAATAACTCATTTTCTATTATCAACTTTTCTTCATTTGAAAATAAATTTTCTGATCAGCTTGTATTACTTGTAGTGTTTCGTACCTGTTCGAAGGTTTGACTTTAAGTTCAAATTTAGTAAACTTTTCGTCGAGTTCTTTTTGTTGCACTTTTTGTTCGATGTCTTGAACGAAATAAGAAAGTCCTTCGAGACGAATTCTTTCTTCCCGATTTAGCGATCTCGATCCCCGAAGGGATTCCACACGACTTGATAAAAAAGTAGATAGATAATGGGATCGCGCGTGCGAACAATTCGGAAAACTACTTTCGATATACGCCAGCTCCAAAAGTTTTACCAAGAAAAAATTATATTTTTTCTTAGATAGTTTTTTCTTTATCAAAAGATTTTTTAGGATCCTAATATGTTTTCATTATTAAGCTGTTACTATTTTATTGTCAAATGTTAACCATCATATTTTTGACAGGATTCTTTTAAAAAATCGATTACTATCGTCTTTTTCCTTATCGATCATGATTGATAAATTTCCCTCAAGGATGGTCGAGCAAAAGAATATAAAATTTCGATTTTGATAAAAATTTCGGAAGTATTATATAAATTTTATCTAAAAATTTGATCTTTCGTATTACACTTTAATAATATAATATAATTAAAAATATTATTAACATATATCTACTATTTTTAATTTTTTAATTATATTATATTATTAAATTATATATATTCTTAAATATTTTATTAATAATACTACAATTATACATTCTTTTACTCGTTCACACAGAGAAATTTATATTTTAATAAAAAAATTATTGTTTCATTTTTATTATTAAAATTATATATATGCCTACATAAAAAATCATAACAAAACGCATGATACATTTGTAAGAGGTATTTATCAGTCTTTATTTTGTAACTAATCGACAGATCAAAATATATATTTGCATTTATATATATTCGCGTTAACATAGTGTCTGATATAACGAGAGACAAAATGTAAGAAGGGAAGGAATTATTGATGGAGAGGGGGGACTTGGTTTAGAGACATTTTCTTTAAATCCTCCTTTTTAATCAGGATGCAATTTGAAATTTCTGATTTATAGCGAAAGCTAGATCAAGACTCTAACTTTATATTATGTATATTTTGTGCGATTTATCATCGAACCAAGTTGATCAACTACTCGCGAGTCCTACTCGCGAGTCATAATTTGAGTCATTATAATCATCGTATTAACGATGACGATAATAACAGATAATAATAATAATTATAATCTAAACAATTAGAATAATAATACTAATGATAATATAATATAGGATCCATGCTCTTTTTACAATCGGGTTTGAAAAAATAGATATTCAGAGCAATTCGAATGATCCTCGTATTCTTTTTTATTTTTTTTTATTTTTTAAACATATTTTATAGTACGTTCTCTTTCTTTTTCTTTTTATTTCTCGCGTATGTTATTTAAATAAATCTCTCTCCTTCTCTCAATATTGTTCAAATAATAATAATGATAATAATAATAAGAATCATTATTATATTATGTTGATCATTAATTCAGTAGCAAAGTGCACCTAGAGTCATTATAAGCTCACTACGCGGGGAAAGTGTTCCTGTGGAATTACTTATTTTTATCTTTTAATTCTTTTCTTGTTGTTGTTGGGGTTCGTCTTGTACTGCTGTATATATTTATTTTTTCGTACTATGTACTTACAATCAGCCGAGGCACGTTTGATACGCACTTATTTACTCATACGTCTTTCGGATTGTCGGAAAATGGAAGATGTGTAAAAGGGAAGAAATTGAAAAGCAATGAAGATATATTTACGCGTTTGTGAAAACTAACAGAGTTCGAAAATCGATATTAATTTTCGTTTTCTTTTAAATTTTCTTCTTTTTTTTGTTGAAAAAGTCTTTATAAAAGAGAATAAATTAAAAAAAAAATCATCACTCCATTGTTCTTCGTATACTTGTATTAACTTTTTAACTTTAACTATTAGCTCGTATTAAATTGCTTAAAAAATATAAATAATTAAAAAAATTAAATCAATAAAAAAAATATGATCAATATTAATCGATTTTCGATATCCGTAAGTTTTTACAACGAACGCGTGTTTAAAATTTCCTTGCGACGAAATAATGCAAGATAATTTTTGCTAATAAAAATGCTTGTTCTTTTTATCTTTTTCATTTTATCGACGATTTGTTCTTTCGCGTGTATGAGTACTAATTTAGATACTTGGTTGCCTCGTTAGGTAAAACGACACGTTTCGTGAGACCAGGTTGCGAATCGTAAACTTCGGATTCGATATGATCTTCGTCAAGATTAGGTGATTTCTCGAACCTTTTGGACGGGTTGCCAGACTGCAGACACTCGTTGATGAAACTGTAAACCGTGTTAACGTAGACCTCTCGATACATTGCATAATGTTTAACATGGGGTGAATTTGTGAAGAGTACTAGCTGTACACGTACTCCGCGTTCTGCACGTCGGCTTGCGAATTTCTCAACGTCCTAAAAATATAATTCTATTTTATAATATAAAATTTATTTTGTTAAGTACTCGAGATCAAAATCCTAGTTTGTAAGCTTGAGTTATAGAATATTTGTATGAACTAACTGCAGCAGGAATTAAGGTGTCGGTATTCGAGTAAAGAAATAGTTGTGGCCAAGAGGAGGATTCTTCCATCAATGCGAAAGGATTCGATTGGATGGTAAAACCTCGTCCAAGTGCATGAGCGATCACCTGTATATAGATTACATTTCTATTAAATTTGTTATTATCAATCCTTTTTGAAATATTGAAGAGTGCCAAGATTTACGCTTGATATTATAAATTTTAAGCGAAGATACAGTATTGCGATTGTTATTATTCCACAAGATACTGCATAACTATTCAACTACCATTTTATTTTCAATATTTGGTTTTTTTAAAGATGAGATCGCAGTAAATTCATAACATCGTATGAAATTTATGGTAATGAGCCTAAATCTTACATTATTTTTTTCCTTAAACTAATTTACCCTGTACTTGAAGAATCAGGCTTATCACTACAAAGTAAGAGAGAAACAAGTGGACGATAAAAACCTCGAAGAACCAGAACATTGATAAGAAGATTGTAATAAAGAATGACATCGGTATATTTGTTAGAGGATGTCCACCAATGATTGCACTGATAGCTTTGAACAGGGATGTAACTCTTCTTTCACCTGGTGCACTGTCAAAGATCACCCCTTTCACTTGTGACTGTGGAATATAATTAAAATGAACATTTATGAATAAATTAATATTCTTATAGGAAAAAGCGATTAAGAAATAAATTGTTCCGTTACTTGGATCGGAGAATTCATTTGTTGCATTGCAATACTGATGTGTTGATAAAGTAAGGCGCCACCATTGCTAAATATGTGGAAGAATATCGGATGACCGTTCAAACTGTTTTTAGCAATTACTTGTAACAATCTTTTGCCTATATAAGGCATTTTGTTTCTTCGTCCAAAAAGACATTCCATAGGTGCTGTATAACGAAGAGTGATGCAACTGCAAATAATCGAATTCTATGATTCGTTAGCAATATTATGTAATATTTTTATTAGTTGATCTTAAATCAAACTCAAGTAATTATCGTTAATATTTGATGTAATGGTTAACAAAGATTTTGTGCCTTTATTAAATTTGAGCATTTTTGGGTCGTCTCTCAGGCCAATTTCATATTCAGAAAATTAACTTGTTATTATAAAAAATATTATTTTAAATATTATATTATGTAACTTTTAGTTGTGCCAAAATGTACTTCACGAAATCAATAAAAATTAGCTACCGTCATATAAACTAATCTATGAAAAATATTCTCCATATAAAGTAGTAATTAAAAATAACTTCTGACACGTGTCTATTGATCAGTCACAGCAATGAACATTTTTAAAATCACTGTACAGTAATTAAAGCGTCTTAAGGAAAGTAAAACTAGCGGAATTCCTAAACTTTTGTCAGATGACAACAAATATATTATAATATTAACAAACCGAATTCTGGTCAGGTGAGCAGCATCTGTGCAAAGCCGGTACGGAGCGGTCGATAATCGTCGACTACAAACGTACTACCGGCTGCCGTGCTGCTGGTTGACATCAAATTTATAATCAAAATCATATCGAATGGAATGTTAATGGAAACAAAAAAAAGGAAAAAAATGGAAGAGAAGCAGGACAGACTCATTTCCTTCAATAGTTATCACACCGATTGAATGAATAAACATGTATAGATTTGGAGGCTGACCTTGAATTCTAATGACAGAGAATGAGAGAAAGAAAGATACACGATGTTACCTATGAAATGATCCTACCTCTTCTCCTTATAAATAGCACTGTATTTAGCCAAATATCTATCCTGACATCCAGCCCATCCAAGAAGAACAACCAATGGTCGTTTGTCCTCTTCATAGACAAAAACAAATTCTTCTTTATGATCCTGTCCATTGGTTGTGGAAGACGTCAAAGCTGGGTCCTTTGGTGATGGTGGAAAAGACGGGAACATTATGCAGTATTCTAGGTCCTCCTGATCGCTCATCTTCTCTGACATAATCGTATCGTTATTCTATTCAATCCAGAAATGATTTTCCTTAATACGTAGGCCTATATAGTTACATGTGCCTATGTATGTATATTTTCGTAGATGAATTCAGTAAGGTGATAAAATGAAGACGAGAAATAGAGTACCTCGAGGAAAAGTAACGTAACGTAACGTTGAGCGCGGGTAACTCCAAAGAGGGAGGCAAAACGAGGTGGAAAAGATGAAGTGGGATATATGTATATAGATATATGTATGTGTCTATCTTCCTATCTATTTCTTTCTCTGACTTTCTCTCACTCTCTTTCTCACTCTTTCATTTAAACACACACATTGACCTAAGCAACACATAAAAGCACCCTACCATTACAACATGGAAAGCTTTCCTCTCGTTCGGTACGAGCTTGCGTCGTACTGTTCGCGTTCTTCGAAAGCGCGAAAGCGAATCAGAAGATCGATAAATGGAGTTTCCTGAAGGTGCACACGAGTCACCTCATCGTATCAAGTTCAAACAAGATTATTTTATACGAGAATTATTATTTTCGTCTCTTTTTTCTTGTTTAATTATTTTTTTATTCTTTTTGTTTCCACGGTGAATAAAGTTTGGAAGATTAATACGTTTCTTTGCAAAACTTACCATAAACTGATTCTTTCCAAATAGATTTGTTTGTTCATCGATGATACACTTTATGAGACAAATGTTACATTCCGAAATATCGACTAGGTACAATAACAAAAAATCGAGAATAATTTCAGACTGTTCAAAGCATTAATTCAATTGACATGAATATGTTCTTGTATTTTTAGATGGGAAGAAAGATGATGCGATTGTTTTTCGAAACTTCGATCGGTACGTTTAAAAAGGATAAAGATTCGCCGCCATTTCTATGGATGCGATACGATTGGTGTGTTTACCAGCAATAAGAGAAATAGAAATTTAAAAATTCGATAGTTATTTCTAACTGAATGCCAACTTATGCAGATCTGATATTAAATTTAATTTAGTTTGATGCTTTTTTGTAACAGAAAAGAATAACTTTATTTTTAATGGATTCATTTTTGTTTCATATGTTTTTGAAGTGAAAACTTCTTTAGAATGAGGGTGATTTGAACGAAAATCCATGTAACGAAGCGATAAAATGGCTACGAGACTAAAAAGAGAAAAAGAGAAAAACATATAGGATTGAACCTGCGAAAGAATGAGACAAAATATAGCTATACATTTTTTCCTATTCTCGGTCTCTTCTTTGTGCGCTGCTTCGTAGTCCCCATTCCTGGCTACTAAATGTTGTAGGTGTGTGTGATGTGTGTGACTGCATACTCCGAAGCGTAGACTCCATATTATCTCAATACACACACTTAAAAATATAAGTTATTTCTTCGACTGGCCATTAAACTATCCACGTTTCTCATAAGCAAAATTTATCATAGTTTCTAAATAAGACTCCAGTATTAGAAAAATTTAAGATCTCTATTTACAGTATAATATCTGTAATATAAAAATTGAAATCTTTACATCGTAAGGCCGAGTCGATGCAACTGCGATCAGGAGTTGTAGCTCTCTTTTGTAAGAGTAATGACGATTCAACATGTTATTGGTAAATTGATGGGTCGATTCGCACCTTTTACTTAACCCATTAACTGCCAAATTTTTGTTGTTGAAATTTTTGGCCGGATAAGTTATATATGTAGGGAATTTTATTTAGGGTGAGAGATGCGAGGTGAACATACACCCAGTTTAATCCTACTAATAAGATTTATTTAAAACAGGTATTAGAAAAAGTATAATAATAGTTTCACAATCTTACGGTTAAAACTTAGATGAGCGACTATATTCTTACAACTGATAACGACTTATAATACAACTGCGACTGTTACGACTGATGACTAACTACGACTGTGACTGCGACTGCGACTGCGACTGCGACTGGTTTCCTATTTCTTTCCACGTATTTTATATCAGAAATGACCCACACCCCTTTGGATAGGGAAGGAGCTTACGAATCTTATTTACCAATAGCATAACTATATGGACCCCTATAGTCCACCGACGAGTACAGCCTATGGTTTTTGGTAGTGGGAACTATGCATAAAGAAACTTGATCTAGAACATCGGAATGTTATCTCTTTTTATGGTATCGCATATGTTTATAGGAATTTAATTTAATTATTTATAGGAATCCGAAATTCCTCCAAGGGTCCCGACACTGCACAAAGGGTTTTTATTGCACCAATATATCCCGATAATCCTTAGGTTTGTTTATGGTTTTATGGCCTTCCTAATCTTTTCTTTTAGTCTCTGAATAGAGTTTTCCTTTCCAGAAAATAAAATATAAAGAAAAGAACTGAATACTAGTTTTTCGTCTACATCTTCGACACTTACAACTCTTCTACATATATATGCACAAAAGTAAATGTAGCAGTATAATTTTATTCGAATTGTTTTTTTTTTTTTGAAAATATTTAATATTTTTGAAGAAGTCCCGAATGGGGATTGTGGCAGGTTGCATAAAAAAAAATTAATAGGAAACTAATTCTTTTATTATATGCGTTTTCTCATATATACAAGAATAGTTGATATTTATGCCATTCTTTCATACAGTCCACATGTAACCCGACATTAAATTTGCCACATTGTTTTCTTACATTTGTTTTGTACACTGCGCATTTTCTTTGTTTTCCTTCAAGAGTTCTTTCTAAATAATGCCCTATTGGGTCCGTCCTTACGCTTTCGGGAACAAGTATTGATGCTTGCTTGTATAGAGAACTACCATGATTGTTAGGATTAGAAGGAGATGCTCGCTGCAAATATGCTCGGGTGATATTTCGTTGAAATTCCAATAATGGTATGGCTTTGTTAGCATGGCAATATAGTACTATATTTAATGATAATTAAAAATTTATATTAAAATAGAATAGGTTACACAAAAAAATTATTATAAATTCAAATAGAAAGATTCAATTAAGTTTGATTTGATAAAAGGCATTACAGTATTTGAAATTTCCAAACAACTTGTAGAAATTTATACAATTTTAATAAATACAATTATCTACTATATATATTATATTTACAATTATTTTAATCACTCGTACAATTTGTTTTTAATTTCCAATATTAATAAATCAGCTAGGATTCCTGGGTATTATATCTTCATAAAATGGCATCAACATCAATTCCCAATTTTCGATAATTGTAATAAAAGCTTCTTTCTGGAAATATATTTCTAGAAAAATAAAAAAATTGTATAATATTTGAATGATTAATATTTTAGTATTTTATATTTAATATTTTAATATTTGGTTATTATTGTTTTAGATAGTATTTTCGTTAGTTTTAAAATATTTTACTAATTCAATATAATTTTGTAATAATCAGTATGATTAAGACTGTTGATGAGACAAATGATTTATTTCATTTAATATTTATTAGTTTAGTTTAAAATCAATTAAAAATTAGTATAATCAGACAAAATTTTACAAACCATAAAACTGAATATTTTTTCACGTTTTCAGCTGACATTACTATTTTGCAACCACAATTTTCGACGTTCTTCTTTTTTTGGAAAACGAAAAAATTTACGGTCTTGCGTAATTCGTGTTGAACTTTTGCAGTAATTAAGAATACACTGTCGAACCATGATTATTTATTACAAACAATCATTCTTTCTACGGTCAATAACAAAAATTATTTTATAACATTCATTGACGAATATACGCATTATGGCGTAACTTATTTATTAGAGCATAAGTCCGATGTTTACATAGTTTTCAAAGATTACGTTGTAAAGAGTGAGGCTCGGTTTAATTTAAAGTTAGTCAATTTGTATTGTGATAATGGTAGAGAATATCTATCAAATGAAATGAAAGATTATTGCGTTCAAAAGGGAATAAGTTACCATTTAACGGTTCCGCGTACTTCTCAATTGAATGGCGTTGCAGAACGCATGAATAGAACTATAACCGAAAAAGCACGGGCTATGATAAATAGTACTGATCTAGAAAAGAAATTTTGGGAAGAAGCAGTCTTAACTGCAACTTATTTAATTAATTTAACGTCAACGCGGGCTCTTACAATAGATAAAACTCCGTTTGAATTATGGCATAATAAAAGGCCGAGTTTAAAATATCTGAAGGTATTTGGTTCCACAGTCTATGTGCATAATAAAATTAGAAAGTCTAAATTCAATAAAAAATCTTACAAAGCTATATTAGTTGGATTTGTATCGAATGGATATAAAATTTGGAATGTTAAGTATAGAAAATTTGAAATAATAAGGGATGTAATAGTAGATGAAATAAATTACTTGAACTTTCGACCGGTACTGAAAGAAGTAAATTCGGAAAGAGATTCACATGAAACTGATGCGTCAAGTGTGATGCCAAAATCAGTAGAAATGAGAGGTGAGATAAATAAATCTGATAGTGAGAAATCAGATGTATGTAAAAGAAATAAATCAGATAGTGAGAAATCAGATGTATGTAAAAGAAATAAATCTGATAGTGACTACCACAAAAAATGTGAAAAATCCTATATCGTTCGGATTCCTGGTATCTATCTTTCGTTGTTTCGTTGTATTCGTCCTTTTTTCGCTTGACTAAGGAATATGACTGTAGCCAATCAAAAAATTGCTTTTGCGAACTTTTCGACACATAAATAATTGAGTGCGCTAGAGTACGCTGCAACCTAGGGATCCTATAGGAGGGATGCGGCATGTACATTGCTGAGGAACCGGAACTCGATTTTGCGCGCGAATGATTCAAACATTGAAATAATTATGAAATTTATATAATACTTTTCAACACATAAATAACTGAGTGCGCTAGAGTACGCTGCAAACAAATCGTGTAACAAAAACAAAATCAAGACATATCGAAAATTATATTTACATATCGAATAATCATTAATTATCGTACAAGTTGGATTTAGGATCGTACACTGCTTCAAATTATGTGACGTATACGATAATTATCGTACAAATGGGATCACTGAGAGTATACCTTTGAATTTGCCCAGCAGAGGGCGTATGGTGGGGACGCGAGAGGTGGAGGTGGCTATCGTTAGCCACCGAGTGGTTGGCGCCGAGTTGTGTACCACGGAAGATAGATACCAGGAATCCAAACGATATAGGATTTTTCACATTTTTTGTGGTAGTCATTTCTTGACCCAGATCATAGTTCTCTTTTTTGCCACTGGCTGCGCAAGTATTCAGAACGTACCGATACTATTATTATTATTACATGTAAATTAAATATAAAATATTAATTTAATTTTTTGAATTATTTTTATTAAAAAATGGGAAAGTGTTGTGCCGTTTATGGTTGCCTTAGTGGCCGAAAGGCAAGTGAGAATTTAGGAAAAGTGACTTTCTTTAAAGCACCAAAAGTGAGTAACCTCAAAATAATATTAAAAATTTTATGTTAACAAATAATTGATTATTACATTTGTGTAGTTTTTAAATAATATTAATTCCACGTTTCTTAAAATATTTTTATTCAGAGCTGTCAATAGCAACTAGACTTCCCGCGTAAGTATTTAAACGAGTACTCTGTGAAAAGCAGCGCGCCCTAGCGGCAAAATATCTTGTCCCCTAAATTGATACCATTCTTTCAACATTACGTTCGAACTCCTGGTATCTATCCTCCGTGGGTGTACGTAAAATATATTTGGTACGCGTAACTGTTTTGTTTTATTCTATATATATCAGTCACAGTATTGTGGATGGCGGAAAGTGTGTATTCTGTGCTTCGTTTCGTTACAATAAACGAACAAATTTGAAATTCGTCTGTAAGTTGAGCAGAACAGAATTGTCATACTTGAAGCATTATATTTTTGGTGTGGTTTTTATATTATAATAAAATACCGTGGATAAATATGCAATTTAGAGGTTTTAGTAACGATCTTTTACTTACTTAGTCTTCTTTTTTTTATTGAAATGATTTTATTGATCATTTTATAACGATACCCATTTGGGGATTGTGGCTAATATCAAGTTTCTTTTACTCTCCCATAGGGTTTATTCATACGGGTTCAACCGTATTGCATAAGTGACTATAATAAGTTTATGAGAGGTGTTGACAAACTGAACCGCCACAGACGTGTAGCGGTACGACCGAAGATCGCGCCCTCTAAGGTTACTAGAAGGCTAGGGAACCACGCTAATAAGAAGTAGTTACTAGTCTGTACGTAGCCGTTGAGAAGTGTACTACAAAGAAAAGCAAGTCGCATCCTTTAAATAAAAATAATAAATAAAATTCAGTCTAATATTACTTTTACTATAGGGAAACCCTCTACAGTAAATTGGTGCCGAAACCCGGGAACGTCCGCGTAAAAAATAAAAAAAAATAATACATAAACTAAAATAAAAAAAATAATAAAAAAGAAAAAAAAATGGCGCAACTAACCAGCGAAGCCGACGTGACCCGTGCCGATAAATACACAAAGGAAATCAACGCCAGTGAATTTAGAAATATAACGCTTCCAGCTTTTTGGAAAGAAGAACCAAATTTATGGTTCGTAATGTTGGAAAAGGAATTCGCGGCGTACAACATTAAATCGGATGCTTTAATGGTTTCAGCGGTGGTAAGGAATTTGGATACCACGCTGATAAAAGAGGTATACGACATCTTAGCATCCCCCCCCCCCGAGCAATGTACGTACACACATTTAAAAGAAGCATTAATACACAGACTAACTAAATCCGACGAACAACGGCTAAGGCGATTATTAATGGGGATTGAATTAGGAAACAAAAAACCATCCGAACTTTGGAGAGAAATGAAACGCTTAGCAGGTGATAGTGTTATTGAAAAAATGCTCCTAACTTTATAGATGCAAAGGATACCAACCAGGGCACAAGGGATCCTGGCTATTGCAGACGAAAATACGTCACCCGCAAAGTTAGCGGAAATGGGTGACAAGATCCTAGAGAGAGAGCGTCTGCCGGAAACGGCCGCCATTTCGGAAGAAGCGCCAATAGGAAGTGCCGCTCAAACAACAGGGTAGCAGAACAGGCCGCTCAAAAACGAGGTAGCAGAATTCAGGCGGGAAATCGCGCAACTAACAGAGAAGATAGAAAAATTGATGCGCGGCAGAAGAAAATACCGAAGTTTCCGCGGAAGATACCGAAGTCGAAGCCGATCGTCAAGCACTCACCGAAACGATGACGGCCTATGTTACTACCACTGGAAATTCGCGGAACGATCGTGGAAGTGCAGATCCCCGTGCAAGTGGACAGGCCCGGATAAAAGAAAGCCTTCGGAAAACTAGTGCAAGCGTCTCAAATAGAGGCGGTTGACGACGCGACGAAAAACCTGCGCCTCATGGTAAATGATAGGAAAACAGGAGCATGTTTTCTAATAGACACTGGTGCAGACGTCTCAGTGATTCCACTTACTTCGTTAAATGAAACCAAAGACAATATGTGTAAGTTATATGCGGCAAATGGTGCAGAAATAGAGACATTCGGAAAAAACTTTTAAACTTAAATCTTGGACTTCGTCGAGATTTTTCATGGAGATTTATTATAGCGAATGTTTCTAAAGAAATAATAGGCGCCGATTTCTTACATTTTTATAATTTACTACCAGATTTAAGAAACAAAAAATTGTTGGACGGCAATACATTGCTTTCTAGGAAAGCAGAATTAGTAAATATTGACGTTCCAACCATTTTGACCATTAATAGTGTGACGTTCCGCCACGATTCGCCACCCAAAATTTTTCGCAGTGATTCAAATCCAGTTGCGCGAGACATCATTCCAGTAGTTCACCAAATAACAATAGAAACAATTATAAGTAGTACAGATAGAAGAACAATTATGACTCGTAACTCTCGAACATTCGTTCTCTTTATCAAAATAAACTAGTGGAAAGACTGTCCCGTGCAAAGCACAAGTCGGAACTATAGAAACATTCCTTGAAGAATGTTTTCCTAGAAGAATAAATATCGGTTTATATATTAAATTCCGACACCACTCCAAGATTTTCCGCGGCATCAGTAATATTTACTGCTGAACCCCTAACTTCCTTTAACCAACATCCAAGGGCAATAAAAGAGTAAATAAATGCTAAAGGGTAAATAAATGCTAAAGGAAAAGAGTCACGTCCGAGACTCGCTATGTAACCAACTAAAAGGTGTTAATAGCAATCGATATGTTCCGATTTTCTCGCATGGGCCCACTAATAAAAAAGGGAGATCTCCCCGGAAATTCCTCCACCTTCGCAAGCCTGTTATAAAACCACCGCCTATAACGCAGGTAGGCAACCCTTACCTGCATCCTGAGAATGACCGTCCCCCTTGCAACCGAATGTTAACCCCCTCAAGTCATAAAACCTTTTCCCGCGACTGAGTGCCGCCAGGCTAGGAGATGCTGGCAAAAGCCACGTAGGCCCAACGAAATATTACTCTGTAGAACCTTCGAGAATCAAAGAATATTCTAAAATACTTTCGCGTCGAGACAATGTAATTTGCGACATTATGCGCCTGTTTGAATATGTGTGACCAAAGATAATTCTAAAATACTCTCGCGTCGAGACAATGTAAATTGCGATATTATGCGCCTGATTGAATATATGTAATTAAGGATACCTTAGGATAAAGAATGTCTTAGGATAAAGTGCAAATAATTAATTTCTAGAACTGCGCTAAGTACGTAGCTAATCGAAGGATAATATAATGCAACCGTTCGAGAATAACGAATTCATGGTTGACTAAGTATTAACGAGATGTAAACGAGAATAATTGTAATAAGCATAAAGAAGATGTTAACACACGAGTAGTAAGCTACGAGGTCATATGTATATGTAAGAAAATGCTAGATATATAAATGTATTTGTAGTCCATGCAGACGAGAGAATTTTCTCGAACGAGGATGCCCGGGACGCTTGGGCCA
This sequence comes from Polistes dominula, assembly GCF_049000335.1. NCBI lineage: Eukaryota > Metazoa > Arthropoda > Insecta > Hymenoptera > Vespidae > Polistes > Polistes dominula. The sequence goes on from NW_028300915.1 coordinate 9,751,395, forward strand.
GCTAGGACTAGGAGTGGGGGTACCAGAGCTACCCCCTCCACGAAGGATTTTCGGGGGCTATATAAGCCAGAGTTCATCGCCCCCGCACTCACTTCAGTTTTCACTACTTACTTGCAGTTTTCACTTTTAACTTATAGTTCCTTTTTCGGTCCACACTTATAGTTTACACTTTCAGTTCTCACTTATAACTTATAGTTTCTCACTTAGGGTTTTAACGCATAACTTACCACTTATAAATTATTTCAACATTTATAAATTCAGTTAGTCATTTCGATACTTATAATCTAACTTATAGTTTGGCTTCGAATATTATTTGGACGCCAATTACTAGATATCAGCTATTCAATATTTAAATAATTAACTTCGGGTCTTTGAGTGTCTCAACCCCGTTGGAAAGAAAACCAGCCCAAGCCTCCCGTGCAATCTCGGAAGCAACCAGCTACTAGGTATACTAAATACTGTAAGTCACAAATCATTTTTATCATCATTAAATTGTTGTTAAACCAGAGCTGCGGTCCTCTAATCTTCCCCCTACTTCAAAACCTTCCTCAATCCACCCTCTTACCGTACGCTTTTTGCCAGGTTATATCACTATTCTAAACGAGAAACGAACCAGCCTGGTCCCGGTTAAACTCGGTGAAAGCAGAGTGACCACAACAGGCATTACTATTACTACTTAACTTACTTCGTCCTCTAGGACGTAACAATAGTAATAGTCCGTATTTAGAACTTTTTAGGGAGTACGCAGATTTAACGAAACCAATTTCAAGGAAACCCATCAGCCACACGGTGAAACATTATATAATCACAAAAGGTCCTTCGATAGCAGAGAGAGCAAGAAGACTAAATCCGGAAAAACTGCGAATTGCACAAGCCGAATTTCAGCAACTAGTCAACGAAGGAATCTGTCGCCCGTCCAAGAGTCAATGGGCGAGCCCTCTGCATATGGTACCAAAGAAAAATGGCGAATGGAGGCCATGTGGAGATTATAGACGATTAAATAGCGTTACGGTACCAGACAGGTACCCCATTCCACATGTACACGACGTCATGCAACAATTTCGTGACTGTAATATATTTTCTACAATAGATTTGTCAAGAGCATATCACCAAATTCCGTTGACTGAGGAAGATATAGAAAAAACAGCGGTAATTACACCTTTTGGTTTGTTCGAGTACACAGTGATGCCTTTCGGTTTATGTAACGCGGCGCAATCATTCCAAAGGTTTATGAATATAGTATTAAGCAAATTAGATTTCTGTGCCTGTTACATAGATGATATAATTGTAGCGTCTAAAAGTAAGGAATCTCATGAAAAACATCTGCGTGCAATATTCGATAGACTTAGGCAATATGGACTAACAATAAATATTTCTAAGTGCAATTTCTTTCAAAATAGCGTAAACTACTTAGGTTATAAGATAGATAATAAGGGTATAGCGCCGTTGGATGAGCGAGTCCACGCTATACAAAACTATACCAAACCAAAGACTGTTTCAGATATGCGACGTTTCCTTGGGGTAGTGAATTTTTATAGGAGGTTCTTACCAAAGGCTGCAGAATGGCTTGACCCACTTAACAAATATATAATAGGTGCCAAGAAACACGACAAAAGACTGATAGAATGGAATCAAGCATCGGAAGAAGCTTTCAAGAAAGCCAAAGAAGCAATTGCCACAGCAACGTTATTAGCATATCCAAAAGAAAAAGCAGTATTAAAGTTAAAGACTGATGCTTTCGATAACGCAATTGGAGCAGTTTTAGAACAATTCTGCGACAACGAATGGGAACCACTAGGATATTTCTCAAGGAAACTAGAAAAAGCGCAAATTAGATATAGTGTTTATGATAGGGAATTATTAGCTATCTATAAAAGTTTAAAGTTTTTCAGATATTTTGTCGAAGGAAGAGAATTAATAATAGAGACTGACCATAAACCACTGTCATACGCTTTTAATCAAAATACGGACAAAGCAAGCCCAAGACAAGCCAGACAGTTGGATTACGTAGGACAGTTCACTTCCAAAATTTTTTACGTTGCTGGAAAAGACAATGTGGCAGCTGACGCTATGTCAAGACTGGAAACCATAGACATGCCAGTCCTAGTATCGACAGAAGAGCTAATGGCAAAGCAGCAAGAGGATGACGAATTAAAGAATATTTTGGCAGAAGAAAAATGGAACCTGCAAAAGATTTTCCTCGATAGCTCTGATAAATATATTTATGGCGACATAGTAGGAAAAAGCATAAGACCATACGTTCCAGTCTCTTTACGGAGGCAGATTTTTAAGAACGTACACAATTTGTCACATCCCAGCGGCAGAGTAACAAAACATCTTATAGGAAAAAGCTTCATGTGGCCAAAAATGAACAAAGATATTGCAGAATGGTCCAATACATGTTTAGCATGCCAAAAGTGCAAAATAAGCCGTCATAACAAACAGGTACCTTCAAAAATAGAAGTACCACAAGGACGTTTCGAACATGTACACATAGATATAATAGGTCCATTACCAACGATTAAAAATATGAGATACTGCCTAACTATGATCGATAGGTTTACTCGATGGCCAGAAGCAATTCCAATGCCGGATACCTCAGCAGATACAGTGGCAACAACATTCTATTCGCAGTGGATCTCAAGATTTGGTTCTCCTATTACAATTACAACTGATCAAGGAACACAATTTGAAAGTCAACTATTTGAAGCGTTAACCAAATTAGTCGGAGCGAAAAGAATTAGAACAACAGCATATCACCCTGCATCAAATGGAATAATAGAAATATGGCATAGATCACTTAAAGCAGCAATAATGTGCCATGAAGAAAAAGACTGGGTAGGAATACTACCAACAGTGCTCCTTGGTCTACGCACAAGCCTAAAGGAAGATATAAAAGCTTCAGCTGCGGAATGTATATGGTGAAAACATCAGACTACCAGGAGAATTTTTCCTCAGCGAAGAACTATTACAAGATCCATACATATTCTTAGAAAAATTAAGACAACATATAAGACAAATCAGACCGCTACCCACAGCGCACCATATCAAAAAGAAACATTTTATTCAGGATAGGTTGTATACATGTACGCACATATTTTTAAGGGTCGACGCTGTAAAAAAACCATTAGAAGCGCCTTACGAAGGTCCATACGAAATTATACAAAGAATTACAGATAATATTTTCAAAATTAACTATAAAGGAAAACATATAAATGTATCTATTGAAAGACTAAAACCAGCGTTCGTCGAAAAAGATAGCAATACCGATTCGTATGTACCAATTAAAACATTAAGTTAGGATAGAGATAGTGCAATATTTTTATATATCTTTATATATTTTTATATTTTTATATACTTGTAAATATCTATAATTTTAAGTTTCGCATTTTATGTAATAAGAAAAATGCTCCGAAGGGAGTAATGTAGCGGTACGACCGAAGGTTGCGCCCTCTAAGGTTACTAAAAGGCTGGGGAACCACGCTAATAAGAAGTAGTTACTAGTCTGTACGTAGCCGTTGAGAAGTGTACTACAAAGAAAAGCAAGTCGCATTCTTTAAATAAAAAAAATAAAATTCAGTCTAATATTACTTTTACTATAGAGAAACCCTCTACAGACGTGTGGCGATACGTGCCTAGTGCATCGATACGGCATACTGGCGCCCTTCCTCCCTATGCGGGTACTAGACTAACTAAACCCAAGTTGAACGTAACGGTCGAAATGTAAGTTAGTCCTATATATGGCGTCCAAGAGTTTAGTTGTATCTTATTAATAAATTTATATATTTTTGTTACTTAAATTGACGACTATCGCATAAATCTCCAGATCAACCTTTTCCGTTGACCTAGTTCCCCACATAAATAATTGGTGCCGAAACCCGGGAATATAAAAAAAAAAAAGAAAAAAATGGAAATTCAGGGAACAAAGACCGGTACAGCAAAAAATGGCGCAGATAGTCGAACAGAGAACAAAGGACCCGAGATACAGGCAAGCGAATTTCGTAGCGTTAAATTAGCTCCTTTCATGAGAGACGAACCAATGCTATGGTTCATGATGCTAGAGCGTGAATTCGCAGCTTATAATGTACGCTCTGATGCCGTAAAAAGCGCAGCAGTTGTCCGACATCTGGACGTTCCGACCTTGAAAATTGTGGCGGACATAATTGCCACCACGTCTAACGATTCATATACTGAAATAAAGGAGGCACTGATTACACGCTTAACAGCGTCGGAAGAATCAAAATTTCGACAACTCCTTACAGGCTTGGAGCTACAGAACAAAAAACCTTCAGTTCTGCTAAGAGAAATGAAATTATTAGCAGGAGACAATGTAAGTACCCAAGTCCTACAAACCCTATGGTTACAGAGATTGCCAACGAGAATACAGGAAGTACTAGCAGTCGTAGAAGACGTTGGTCTCGAACGTCTAGCAACCCTAGCCGATAAAACAATAGAAAGAACAGGGCATTATGAGGTAGCAACCATAGTTGACAAAAGCTCGGGAGACGAAACACAAGATAGAAAACTACACGACGAAATGGCACAGCTCACAGAAAAAATGGCCCACCTGGAAACCTTAGTAAGAGGTAAATATCATGGCAGACGATATAATCGACCAGTTTATCATTCCAGGAATAGATCAAGATCTAGGAGTCGTGATAGGAATAGACCATGCTATTTCCATGCAAAATTTGGCGAAAAGTCATGGAGATGTCGTAGACCTTGTAACTGGACCGTCCCAGATCAGCGAAAACAGGGAAACTGGATACACCATCTAATATTGAGGCGATTGGAGATGGTGCACAGAGACAAAGCCGCCTCATAATTCCAGACAGAATATCCGGAATAAGATTTTGATAGACACAGGCGCTGATATATCTGTTATCCCAAAAACATCTGGTGACAGGAGAACATTAGACAGCGAATATAACTTATATGCTGCAAACGGTTCAACCATTCATACGTATGGTAAAAAAGTACTTTCCATAAACCTAGGCTTACGTAGACAATTTATATGGAAGTTCACAGTTGTAAAAACAACAAGAGCAATTTTGGGAGTAGATTTCCTAGGATATTATAATTTACTGGTGGACATAAAAAATAAAAAATTGATTGATGGCAAAACGCAACTTTCTAGCAGAGGTGAAATTAGCAATTCCAGTCACCCCACAATTACTACAATCAATAGCAATAATGGATGTCACGAGCTGCTAAGGAAATTCGTGGCGATCACCAAGCCAAACTTCACCAATAGTACAAAGCATCGAGTTCAACATTACATAGTAACTAAAGGCCCTCCAATTACAGAAAAAGCGAGACGTCTTCCACCCGAAAAACTTACAGCTGCAAAAACAGAATTCGAATTAATGCTAAAACAAGGTATTTGTCAACCGTCAAAAAGCCAATGGGCTAGTCCTTTACATATGGTAAGGAAGAAAACTGGAGAATGGAGACCATGCGGTGACTACCGTAGGCTCAATAGTATGACTCAACCAGATAGGTATCCTCTTCCTCATATACACGACTTTACACATCAGTTAAAAGGCTCAAAAATATACTCAGTTTTAGATCTCGCTCGTGCTTATCAACAAATTCCCATAGCTCCTGAAGACAGAGAAAAAACAGCATTAATTACACCATTTGGTTTATTCGAATATCTGGTAATGCCTTTTGGGTTATGCAATGCAGCACAATCTTTCCAGAGATTTATGGACACGGTATTACGTGACCTCCAATACTGTTATTGCTATATTGATGACATATTAATAGCTTCTAAATCAGTAGAAGAACATTACCAACATCTACAAACAGTATTTAAAAGATTAGAGGAGTACGGTTTATCTATAAATATAGACAAATACATATTGGCAAAAGAAAAAGTCAGGTATTTAGGTTTTCAAATAAGCTCTGCTGGTATTGCACCGTTGACAGAACGAGTTCAGGCAATCCAGGATTACCCCAAACCTAAAACGATAGCAGACCTAAGACGTTTTCTAGGTATACTAAATTTCTACAGGAGGTTTATACCTAAAGCAGCAGAAACTCATATATTGCTAAACTCCTTACTAACTGGAACAAAAAAAGAGACAAACGTCCGATAAAATGGACTCCACTCGCAGAAGAAGCATTTGAGTTATGTAAAAAACAAATATCAGATACATCACTGCTACACTATCCTAAGGAAAACGCAAAACTACGATTATCAACTGACGCTTCAGACAAAGCGATTGGAGCTGTCTTGGAACAATTGGAAAATGACGAATGGAAACCTCTCGGATTTTTCTCTAGAAAACTCGAAAAAGCTCAACTCAAATATAGCACTTATGATCGAGAACTTTTAGCCATCTACAAAAGTATAAAATTTTTCAAACATCTTCTAGAAGGCCAAGACATAACTATACGAACCGATCATAAACCATTGACTCAAGCTTTTCACCAGAAATCCGACAAAGCCACTCCAAGACAATTAAGACACCTAGATTATATCGGCCAATTTACAACAAATATAGTACATATAACAGGCCAAAATAACCACATAGCAGACACGCTATCAAGAATCGAACAAATTGACATGCCAACCATAATTTCCACTGAAGAACTCATCAGAGAACAAACTACAGATGAAGAACTTCAACAGATTTTAAAGGGAAGCATGCCCATGTGGAAGCTGTACAAAATTAGAATAAACGATTCAAACTCCCACTTGTATTGTGACATAGAGAAAGATGATATACGTCCATACGTACCGAACAGTCTACGTAAAAGAATTTTCAATGCCACCCATAACTTATCGTACTTCAGTGGTAGAAACACCAAGAGAATCATCGCGAAAAGTTTCGTATGGCCAAAAATGAACGCAGACATCAGAGAATGGAGTAGAACCTGCATTAAGTGCCAGAAAAGCAAAATACAACGCCATAATAAAATCACTCCAAAAAAAATAGAGGTACCCAAGGGACGATTCGAACACATACATATAGATATCGTAGGACCATTACCACCATCAAAAGGATATACATATTGTCTTACAATGATAGATCGTTTTACAAGATGGCTTGAAGCCACTTCAATAAAAGATATAACAGCTGACACAGTGGCAACCGTATTATATAGCACATGGATCGCTAGATTTGGAGCTCCGGTTACAATTACTACAGACCAAGGTACACAATTCGAATCTCAGTTATTTAATGCACTGACTAAACTTTTAGGTTGCACGAGAACTCGCACAACAGCTTATCACCCAGCTTCAAATAGAATAATAGAGCGATGGCATCGATCTCTCAAAACAGCTATAATTTGTAGCGGTTCAACAGAATGGGTTGATATTTTACCAACAGTTTTATTAGGTTTACGTACTAGCTATAAGGAAGATTTAAAAGCAAGCGCAGCAGAAATGCTATATGGAGTAACGCTAAGACTTCCCGGAGAATTTTTTCGAAACGAAGAGCTACCAGATAATCCACAGATGTATATAGAAAAATTCAGAGAACATATGAGAAGAATACATCCTGTACCAACAGCACATCATATAAAAGGCAAACTTTTCGTACACAAAACCTTGTACAGCTGCACCCATGTTTTTGTAAGAGTAAACGCAATGAAAAAGTCATTAGGTGCACCATACGAAGGACCATTTCCAATAATAGAAAGACTGACAGATCATGTTTTTAAAATAGATTACAAAGGAATAGCAACAAATATGTCTACAGAACGTTTAAAACCAGCATTTTTTGAAAACCTACAAGAAAAGAAAACTGTGCAATTTAAAATTTATTAGGTACCAAAGATTATTAACCTCAAAGACTGTACATATTGTTAAGTATAAGATAGGTTAAATGTTAGGGAGGAGTGGTTGTGGCGATACGTGCCTAGTGTATCGATACGGCACACTAGCGCCCTTTCTCCCTATGCGGGTACTAGACTAACTAAACCCAAGTTGAACGTAACGGTCGAAATGTAAGTTAGTCCTATATATGGCGTCCAAGAGTTTAGTTGTATCTTGTTAATAAATTTATATATTTTTGTTACTTAAATTGACGACTATCGCATAAATCTCCAGATCAACCTTTTCCGTTGACCTAGTTCCCCACAGACGCTGTGTAACAAAAATATATAAATTTATTAACAAGATACAACTAAACTCTTGGACGCCATATATAGGACTAACTTACATTTCGACCGTTACGTTCAACTTGGGTTTAGTTAGTCTAGTACCCGCATAGGGAGGAAGGGCGCCAGTGTGCCGCGTCGATACACTAGGCACGTATCGCCACAACCACTCCCTCCCTAACATTTAACCTATCTTATTCTTAACAATATGTACAGTCTTTGAGGTTAATAATCTTTGGTACCTAATAAGTTTTAAATTGCACAGTTTTCTTTTCTTGTAGGTTTTCAAAAAACGCTGGTTTTAAACGTTCTGTAGACATATTTGTTGCTATTCCTTTGTAATCTATTTTAAAAACATGATCTGTCAGTCTTTCTATTATTGGAAATGGTCCTTCGTATGGTGCGTCTAATGACTTTTTCATTGCGTCTACTCTTACAAAAACATGGGTGCAGCTGTACAAGGTTTTGTGTACGAAAGGTTTGCTTTTTATATGATGTGCTGTTGGTACAGGACGTATTCTTCTCATATGTTCTCTGAATTTTTCTATATACATCTGTGGATTATCTGGTAGCTCTTCATTTAGAAAAAAATTCTCCGGGAAGTCTTAGCGTTACTCCATATAGCATTTCTGCTGCGCTTGCTTTTAAATCTTCCTTATAGCTAGTACGTAAACCTAATAAAACTGTTGGTAAAATATCAACCCATTCTGTTGAACCGCTACAAATTATAGCTGTTTTGAGAGATCGATGCCATCGCTCTATTATTCCATTTGAAGCTGGATGATAAGCTGTTGTGCGAGTTCTTGTGCAACCTAAAAGTTTAGTCAGTGCATTAAATAATTGAGATTCGAATTGTGTACCTTGGTCTGTAGTAATCGTAACCGGAGCTCCAAATCTAGCGATCCATGTGCTATATAATGCGGTTGCTACTGTGTCAGCTGTTATATCTTTTATTGGAGTGGCTTCAGGCCATCTTGTAAAACGATCTATCATTGTAAGACAATATGTATATCCTTTTGATGGTGGTAATGGTCCTACGATATCTATATGGATGTGTTCGAATCGTCCCTTGGGTACCTCTATTTTTTCCGGAGTGATTTTATTATGGCGTTGTATTTTGCTTTTCTGGCACTTAATGCATGTTCTACTCCATTCTCTGATGTCTGCGTTCATTTTTGGCCATACGAAACTTTTCGCGATGATTCTCTTGGTGTTTCTACCACTGGGATGCGATAAGTTATGGGTGGCATTGAAAATTCTTTTACGTAGACTGTTCGGTACGTATGGACGTATATCATCTTTCTCTATGTCACAATACAGGTAGGAGTTTGAATCGTTTATTCTAATTTTGTACAGCTTCCACATAGGCATGCTTCCCTTTAAAATCTGTTGAAGTTCTTCATCTGTAGTTTGTTCTCTGATGAGTTCTTCAGTGGAGATTATGGTTGGCATGTCAATTTGCTCGATTCTCGATAGCGTGTCTGCTATTTGGTTATTTTGGCCTGTTATATGTACTATTTTTGTTGTAAATTGGCCGATATAATCTAGGTGTCTTAATTGTCTTGGAGTGGCTTTGTCGGATTTCTGGTGAAAAGCTTGAGTCAATGGTTTATGGTCGGTTTGTATAGTTATGTCTTGGCCTTCTAGAAGATGTTTGAAAAATTTTATACTTTTGTAGATGGCCAAAAGTTCTCGATCATAAGTGCTATATTTGAGTTGAGCTTTTTCGAGTTTTCTAGAGAAAAATCCGAGAGGTTTCCATTCGTCATTTTCCAATTGTTCCAAGACAGCTCCAATCGCCTTGTCTGAAGCATCAGTTGATAATCGTAGTTTTGCGTTTTCCTTAGGATAGTGTAGCAGTGATGTATCTGATATTTGTTTTTTACATAACTCAAATGCTTCTTCTGTGAGTGGAGTCCATTTTATCGGACGTTTGTCTCTTTTTTTGTTCCAGTTAGTAAGGAGTTTAGCAATATATGAGTTTCTGCTGCTTTTGGTATAAACCTCCTATAGAAATTTAGTATACCTAGAAAACGTCTTAGGTCTGTTATCGTTTTAGGTTTGGGGTAATTCCGAATTGCCTGAACTCGTTCTGTCAACGGTGCAATACCAGCAGAGCTTATTTCAAAACCCAAATACCTGACCTTTTCCTTTGCCAATATGCATTTGTCTATATTTATAGATAAACCGTACTCCTCTAATCTTTTAAATACTGTTTGTAGATGTTGGTAATGTTCTTCTACTGATTTAGAAGCTATTAATATGTCATCTATATAGCAATAACAGTAGTGAAGGTTACGTAATACCGTGTCCATAAATCTCTGGAAAGATTGTGCTGCATTGCATAAACCAAAAGGCATTACCAGATATTCGAATAAACCGAATGGTGTAATTAATGCTGTTTTTTCTCTGTCTTCAGGAGCTATGGGAATTTGATGATAAGCACGAGCGAGATCTAAAACTGAGTATATTTTTGAGCCTTCTAACTGATGTGTAAAGTCGTGTATATGAGGAAGAGGATACCTATCTGGTTGAGTTATACTATTGAGCCTACGGTAGTCACCGCATGGTCTCCATTCTCCAGTTTTCTTCCTTACCATATGTAAAGGACTAGCCCATTGACTTTTTGACGGTTGACAAATACCTTGTTTTAGCATTAATTCGAATTCTTTTTTGCAGCTTTAAGTTTTTCGGGTGGAAGACGTCTCGCTTTTTCTGTAATTGGAGGGCCTTTAGTTACTATGTAATGTTGAACTCGATGCTTTGTACTATTGGTGAAGTTTGGCTTGGTGATCGCCACGAATTTCCTTAGCAGCTCGTGACATCCACTACTGCTATTGATCGTAGTAATTGTGGGGTGACTGGAATTGCTAATTTCACCTCTGCTAGAAAGTTGCGTTTTGCCATCAATCAATTTTTTATTTTTTATGTCCACCAGTAAATTATAATATCCTAGGAAATCTACTCCCAAAATTGCTCTTGTTGTTTTTGCAACTGTGAACTTCCATATAAATTGTCTACGTAAGCCTAGGTTTATGGAAAGTACTTTTTTACCATACGTATGAATGGTTGAACCGTTTGCAGCATATAGGTTATATTCGCTGTCTAATGTTCTCCTGTCACCAGATGTTTTTGGGATAACAGATATATCAGCGCCTGTGTCTATCAAAAATCTTATTCCGGATATTCTGTCTGGAATTATGAGGCGGCTTTGTCTCTGTGCACCATCTCCAATCGCCTCAATATTAGATGGTGTATCTAGTTTCCCTGTTTTCGCTGATCTGGGCCGGTCCAGTTACAAGGTTTACGACATCTCCATGACTTTTCGCCAAATTTTGCATGGAAATAGCATGGTCTATTCCTATTACGACTCCTAGATCTTGATCTATTCCTGGAATGATAAACTGGTCGATCATATTGTCTGCCATGATATTTACCTCTTACTAAGGTTTCCAGGTGGGCCATTTTTTCTGTGAGCTGTGCCATTTCGTCATGTAGTTTTCTATCTTGTGTTTCGTCTCCCGAGCTTTTGTCAACTATGGTTGCTACCTCATAATGCCCTGTTCTTTCTATTGTTTTATCGGCTAGGGTTGCTAGACGTTCGAGACCAACGTCTTCTACGACTGCTAGTACTTCCTGTATTCTCGTTGGCAATCTCTGTAACCATAGGGTTTGTAGGACTTGGGTACTTACATTGTCTCCTGCTAATAATTTCATTTCTCTTAGCAGAACTGAAGGTTTTTTGTTCTGTAGCTCCAAGCCTGTAAGGAGTTGTCGAAATTTTGATTCTTCCGACGCTGTTAAGCGTGTGATCAATGCCTCCTTTATTTCAGTATATGAATCGTTAGACGTGGTGGCAATTATGTCCGCCACAATTTTCAAGGTCGCAACATCCAAATGTCGGACAACTGCTGCGCTTTTTACGGCATCAGAGCGTACATTATAAGCTGCGAATTCACGCTCTAGCATCATGAACCATAGCGTTGGTTCGTCTCTCATGAAAGGAGCTAATTTAACGCTACGAAATTCGCTTGCCTGTATCTCGGGTCCTTTGTTCTCTGTTCGACTATCTGCGCCATTTTTTGTTGTACCGGTCTTTGTTCCCTGAATTTCCATTTTTTTTCCTTTTTTTTTATATTCCCGGGTTTCGGCACCAATTATTTATGTGGGGAACAAGGTTAACGGAAAAGGTTGATCTGGAGATTTACGCGATAGTCGTCAATTAAAGTAACAAAAATATATAAATTTATTAACAAGATACAACTAAACTCTTGGACGCCATATATAGGACTAACTTACATTTCGACCGTTACGTTCAACTTGGGTTTAGTTAGTCTAGTACCCGCATAGGGAGGAAGGGCGCCAGTGTGCCGCGTCGATACACTAGGCACGTATCGCCACAACCACTCCCTCCCTAACATTTAACCTATCTTATTCTTAACAATATGTACAGTCTTTGAGGTTAATAATCTTTGGTACCTAATAAGTTTTAAATTGCACAGTTTTCTTTTCTTGTAGGTTTTCAAAAAACGCTGGTTTTAAACGTTCTGTAGACATATTTGTTGCTATTCCTTTGTAATCTATTTTAAAAACATGATCTGTCAGTCTTTCTATTATTGGAAATGGTCCTTCGTATGGTGCGTCTAATGACTTTTTCATTGCGTCTACTCTTACAAAAACATGGGTGCAGCTGTACAAGGTTTTGTGTACGAAAGGTTTGCTTTTTATATGATGTGCTGTTGGTACAGGACGTATTCTTCTCATATGTTCTCTGAATTTTTCTATATACATCTGTGGATTATCTGGTAGCTCTTCATTTAGAAAAAATTCTCCGGGAAGTCTTAGCGTTACTCCATATAGCATTTCTGCTGCGCTTGCTTTTAAATCTTCCTTATAGCTAGTACGTAAACCTAATAAAACTGTTGGTAAAATATCAACCCATTCTGTTGAACCGCTACAAATTATAGCTGTTTTGAGAGATCGATGCCATCGCTCTATTATTCCATTTGAAGCTGGATGATAAGCTGTTGTGCGAGTTCTTGTGCAACCTAAAAGTTTAGTCAGTGCATTAAATAATTGAGATTCGAATTGTGTACCTTGGTCTGTAGTAATCGTAACCGGAGCTCCAAATCTAGCGATCCATGTGCTATATAATGCGGTTGCTACTGTGTCAGCTGTTATATCTTTTATTGGAGTGGCTTCAGGCCATCTTGTAAAACGATCTATCATTGTAAGACAATATGTATATCCTTTTGATGGTGGTAATGGTCCTACGATATCTATATGGATGTGTTCGAATCGTCCCTTGGGTACCTCTATTTTTTCCGGAGTGATTTTATTATGGCGTTGTATTTTGCTTTTCTGGCACTTAATGCATGTTCTACTCCATTCTCTGATGTCTGCGTTCATTTTTGGCCATACGAAACTTTTCGCGATGATTCTCTTGGTGTTTCTACCACTGGGATGCGATAAGTTATGGGTGGCATTGAAAATTCTTTTACGTAGACTGTTCGGTACGTATGGACGTATATCATCTTTCTCTATGTCACAATACAGGTAGGAGTTTGAATCGTTTATTCTAATTTTGTACAGCTTCCACATAGGCATGCTTCCCTTTAAAATCTGTTGAAGTTCTTCATCTGTAGTTTGTTCTCTGATGAGTTCTTCAGTGGAGATTATGGTTGGCATGTCAATTTGCTCGATTCTCGATAGCGTGTCTGCTATTTGGTTATTTTGGCCTGTTATATGTACTATTTTTGTTGTAAATTGGCCGATATAATCTAGGTGTCTTAATTGTCTTGGAGTGGCTTTGTCGGATTTCTGGTGAAAAGCTTGAGTCAATGGTTTATGGTCGGTTTGTATAGTTATGTCTTGGCCTTCTAGAAGATGTTTGAAAAATTTTATACTTTTGTAGATGGCCAAAAGTTCTCGATCATAAGTGCTATATTTGAGTTGAGCTTTTTCGAGTTTTCTAGAGAAAAATCCGAGAGGTTTCCATTCGTCATTTTCCAATTGTTCCAAGACAGCTCCAATCGCCTTGTCTGAAGCATCAGTTGATAATCGTAGTTTTGCGTTTTCCTTAGGATAGTGTAGCAGTGATGTATCTGATATTTGTTTTTTACATAACTCAAATGCTTCTTCTGTGAGTGGAGTCCATTTTATCGGACGTTTGTCTCTTTTTTTTGTTCCAGTTAGTAAGGAGTTTAGCAATATATGAGTTTCTGCTGCTTTTGGTATAAACCTCTTATAGAAATTTAGTATACCTAGAAAACGTCTTAGGTCTGTTATCGTTTTAGGTTTGGGGTAATTCCGAATTGCCTGAACTCGTTCTGTCAACGGTGCAATACCAGCAGAGCTTATTTCAAAACCCAAATACCTGACCTTTTCCTTTGCCAATATGCATTTGTCTATATTTATAGATAAACCGTACTCCTCTAATCTTTTAAATACTGTTTGTAGATGTTGGTAATGTTCTTCTACTGATTTAGAAGCTATTAATATGTCATCTATATAGCAATAACAGTAGTGAAGGTTACGTAATACCGTGTCCATAAATCTCTGGAAAGATTGTGCTGCATTGCATAAACCAAAAGGCATTACCAGATATTCGAATAAACCGAATGGTGTAATTAATGCTGTTTTTTCTCTGTCTTCAGGAGCTATGGGAATTTGATGATAAGCACGAGCGAGATCTAAAACTGAGTATATTTTTGAGCCTTCTAACTGATGTGTAAAGTCGTGTATATGAGGAAGAGGATACCTATCTGGTTGAGTTATACTATTGAGCCTACGGTAGTCACCGCATGGTCTCCATTCTCCAGTTTTCTTCCTTACCATATGTAAAGGACTAGCCCATTGACTTTTTGACGGTTGACAAATACCTTGTTTTAGCATTAATTCGAATTCTTTTTTTGCAGCTTTAAGTTTTTCGGGTGGAAGACGTCTCGCTTTTTCTGTAATTGGAGGGCCTTTAGTTACTATGTAATGTTGAACTCGATGCTTTGTACTATTGGTGAAGTTTGGCTTGGTGATCGCCACGAATTTCCTTAGCAGCTCGTGACATCCACTACTGCTATTGATCGTAGTAATTGTGGGGTGACTGGAATTGCTAATTTCACCTCTGCTAGAAAGTTGCGTTTTGCCATCAATCAATTTTTTATTTTTTATGTCCACCAGTAAATTATAATATCCTAGGAAATCTACTCCCAAAATTGCTCTTGTTGTTTTTGCAACTGTGAACTTCCATATAAATTGTCTACGTAAGCCTAGGTTTATGGAAAGTACTTTTTTACCATACGTATGAATGGTTGAACCGTTTGCAGCATATAGGTTATATTCGCTGTCTAATGTTCTCCTGTCACCAGATGTTTTTGGGATAACAGATATATCAGCGCCTGTGTCTATCAAAAATCTTATTCCGGATATTCTGTCTGGAATTATGAGGCGGCTTTGTCTCTGTGCACCATCTCCAATCGCCTCAATATTAGATGGTGTATCTAGTTTCCCTGTTTTCGCTGATCTGGGCCGGTCCAGTTACAAGGTTTACGACATCTCCATGACTTTTCGCCAAATTTTGCATGGAAATAGCATGGTCTATTCCTATTACGACTCCTAGATCTTGATCTATTCCTGGAATGATAAACTGGTCGATCATATTGTCTGCCATGATATTTACCTCTTACTAAGGTTTCCAGGTGGGCCATTTTTTCTGTGAGCTGTGCCATTTCGTCATGTAGTTTTCTATCTTGTGTTTCGTCTCCCGAGCTTTTGTCAACTATGGTTGCTACCTCATAATGCCCTGTTCTTTCTATTGTTTTATCGGCTAGGGTTGCTAGACGTTCGAGACCAACGTCTTCTACGACTGCTAGTACTTCCTGTATTCTCGTTGGCAATCTCTGTAACCATAGGGTTTGTAGGACTTGGGTACTTACATTGTCTCCTGCTAATAATTTCATTTCTCTTAGCAGAACTGAAGGTTTTTTGTTCTGTAGCTCCAAGCCTGTAAGGAGTTGTCGAAATTTTGATTCTTCCGACGCTGTTAAGCGTGTGATCAATGCCTCCTTTATTTCAGTATATGAATCGTTAGACGTGGTGGCAATTATGTCCGCCACAATTTTCAAGGTCGCAACATCCAAATGTCGGACAACTGCTGCGCTTTTTACGGCATCAGAGCGTACATTATAAGCTGCGAATTCACGCTCTAGCATCATGAACCATAGCGTTGGTTCGTCTCTCATGAAAGGAGCTAATTTAACGCTACGAAATTCGCTTGCCTGTATCTCGGGTCCTTTGTTCTCTGTTCGACTATCTGCGCCATTTTTTGTTGTACCGGTCTTTGTTCCCTGAATTTCCATTTTTTTTCCTTTTTTTTTATATTCCCGGGTTTCGGCACCAATTATTTATGTGGGGAACAAGGTTAACGGAAAAGGTTGATCTGGAGATTTACGCGATAGTCGTCAATTAAAGTAACAAAAATATATAAATTTATTAACAAGATACAACTAAACTCTTGGACGCCATATATAGGACTAACTTACATTTCGACCGTTACGTTCAACTTGGGTTTAGTTAGTCTAGTACCCGCATAGGGAGGAAGGGCGCCAGTGTGCCGCGTCGATACACTAGGCACGTATCGCCACAACGCCTCGCCGGTCACCCCATCTATCGGCATACAGCTAGCGACGATCGTATACCCCCTCCATCGGGCTACCACTAACAATAAACGGATACCACTTCCAACGATTTACAGCATCAGGACCGTACCCGCGTGATCGAGAACCCAACGCACAGCAATACATCCGTACAAAGGAGATTTTTATATTTACCATAAATTGATTTGAGTAGTTTTCGCGGAATAGAATAGATGATACCGATCCATAATGACATCGCAAAAACAGCTCGAACAAAAGCAGAATTTAGGATCGCGATTAACGCACTTCGAAAATTTAATTGAAGAAGGAAGTTTAAGTGTAGATGAACTAAGAAGGCGTTACGAACGTCTTACCAAACAAGTAGATGATTATGAATCATTGTATGAAAAGTGTGGTAATAACAGTGCCGGAGAGACAGGAGTCGACGATCTAGACCAACTCATAGAAAGATATCACGTGATCGGAGACAAAATTCATTTAAACGATACCGCCGCAGTTAACAACCCGAATAACTCTAACGAAAACAACGATATCACGAAAACTCGCGATCAACAAATACAATTACGGCGTCTTGAGATCCCGCGATTCGACGGGAATATAGGGAAATGGATCCCATTTAAATCTAGCTTGTTAACCCTCGTAGACGCGCGTAGTGATATATCGGACTTAGAAAAACACGTATACTTTCGCGACTCCTTTCCCGGCGAGGCCCTTCAAACGATCGAACATTATCAATTAACCGGGGAAAAATATAAGGACGCGTGGGGAGCCTTACTGAGGGCGTTCGATGTACCACGTATACTATTAGCCCGGGTAATCGACGCGTTAATCGACATACCCCGACCGAAGGCCGGATCAGCGAAGGACGTAACTGCATTTTTGAACGAACTGCGTTCTCACATCTCCACACTTGAGACATTTAATGAAAGTTCAGTGGCCTGGCAAGTACGCCTCGCTGAACGCGCGTTACCCCCCGAGATGCTACAAGAATGGAACAAACAGATAGATTCCGACGAATATCTGACTATCGAGCAATTCTTTAATTTTTTAACCCGATATGCGCGTGCGTGTGCTTCGCTGGAAACGTCATCAACTCCGCGAACCTCGAGCCCCGCGCAAAACGTAAATATCCCGAGAAGATGATTTTACGACCACGAAAGCGACAGGACACACGTCCGACACGCACGTTTTTTACTCGTGCAATGACGAGATGTATTCTTTGTAGACGAGCTGATCACCCTTTATATCGCTGCCCCCGATACAATAACATGACGGAACAAGACAGACTGACGATGGTCAAACGTCATAGATTATGTCAAAATTGCTTACGGACGCATCGAAGTCTATGCAACTGCTCACATTCTCAAATCTGTAGACGACCTCACCATACATCACTACATATGAATAATAGCTAACAGAAGGCCGCGATACAGGAGACCTCCACGAAGCAGGAGACCGCGTCAACGTCCCAAACTGAACCCATCTCCACGTGACTAACTCCGATCTTTAATAGCAACGCGCGCGGTATATCGAATCAACTTCTTATGAGCGCGATGTGCCGCGTAAGAAAGGGAGACGGAACTTTCAGACTATGTCGGGCGCTATTAGATACGTGTACCGCCGCACACTTCATCACCGAGAAGGTCGCGAGAGACCTACGTTTGCAGATCAAACCATATTCGATCCCTATTCACGCTATCAATGACACCACAACTCAAACGACGGGCGTTATCGAGATAAACATTCGATCATTAGATAACAAATATAGTCGAAACCTTTCACTACTCATCGTTCCAAAGATAGCCGATCAGGTACCCAGCGAAATCTTCCCGCGAGAACTCATTAAAATCCCGTCCGATCGAAAACTGGCAGATCCCCAGTTCCATTTACCACGACCGGTCGATATCTCTGGACCGGACCGATAGGCTCTGGAGCAACACTAGCGCTCATGACAATAGGACAATTTTCTTTATCACCAGGACGCGGCTATCTGATACTCCAGAAAACACAATTAGGTTGAGTAGTCGCCGGGGGAATCGAATCTAACGATCATAAGAGAAACCATACGTTTTTTGCGACAACCGAATTGAAGGAACAATTAGAAAAATTTTGGTTATGGGAGGAAGCGAATATAACGCGATCGGAGTCGGTAAACGAAATAGACTCTGAAAATCATTATGTCTAAAACACCAAGCGCGATGAATCAGGGCGATATATTGTGCGTTTACCTTTTCGCGAAGAAGGACACGATTATAGTCATCTACGCGGTATAGCTCTACGTCGATTCCATAATCTCCGGAAGAAATTATACGCGAATACTGAACTTCGGAAGGAATATGAACGAATTATGCGGGAATATATCAATTTAGGACACATGTCGATCGTCGAAGATGAACCTATAGGGGGTTGCTATCTTCCCCACCACGCGGTTATCAAATCAGCTAGCAAGACAACAAAGGTACGGGTCGTATTCGACGCCTCCGCAAAAAATGATAAGAGACTTTCTCTCAACGACACCTTATTAGTCGGACCTACAATACAAGACACGTTAGTAGAACACTTGTTACGATTCCGGACGTATCGGTACGTATTAACAGTGGACATCGAGAAAATGTATCGGCAAATATGGATTCATCCAGACGATCGCCAATATCAACAGATATTTTGGTGGCATAACGAACAAATTCGCACGTTCGAACTTAATACGGTGACATTCGGAATAGCGTCAGCACCGTTTCTTGCCATACGAACCATCAAACAACTCGCGAAGGATGAAGGCGCAAATCATCCGCTCGGAGCCGAAATATTAAACCGGGATCTATACGTTGATGACCTCATTACCGGAGCGGATAACATCGAAACCCTCGGAAGGATACGCGATCAAATCATCGAAATATTGAAACGAGGCGGGTTTAACATACGACAGTGGGCGTCTAACTTCCGACCGGTGCTCGAATATTTAGATATAAAGAACGTCGACGTCGAACTCTGCTCGGGGGACAATCATATTTTAAAGACACTCGGTATTTCATGGAACGCCCACCGCGATTATCTAATCTATTCCGTCGCGCCCGTAGACACTCGCGAAAGAATTACCAAACGACGAATTCTATCCGAAGTAGCAAGGATCTTCGATCCACTAGGACTGTTAGGACCCGTCATTCTAACAGCTAAGGTCTTCATCCAAGACTGCTGGAAAACACACGTTGACTGGGACGAATCTGTGCCCAGCGCATTACATGCCTCGTGGATAACATTCGCGGAACAATTGAAATTAATCGATAATTTAACGATCGAGAGACGCGTTACACTCGATGACCCGATCGACGTGTAGTTACACGGTTTCTGCGACGCGAGTCAATCTGGTTACGGCGGCTGCTTATATGTAAGATCGCGAGATAAATTCGGTAATACACGCGTACGTCTACTTTGCGCTAAAAGTCGTGTGGCTCCTCTTAAGGACACCACCATACTACGTTTAGAATTATGCGGAGCATTGACACTCGCGCGATTATATAGAGAAGTCCGGACCGCCGACGGATTGAAACCCGACAAGATAACGTTCTGGTCCGATTCGATGATTGTATTAGGTGCTAATTATCCAGTCGGAGCCGAAATACTCAACCGCGATCTATACGTGGACGACCTCATTACGGGAACTGATAATGTCGAAACCCTCGGAAAGATACGCGATCAAACTATTGAAATATTGAAACGAGGCAGTCTTAATATACGACAGTGGGCGTCTAACTTCCGACCGGTGCTCGAAAATTTAGACACAAAAAAAACATCGACGTCGAGTTCTGCTCTGGGGAAAATCCTATTTTAAAGACACTCGGTATTTCATGGAACGCACATCATGATTGTTTAATCTACTCCGTCGCGCTAGTAGATATTCACCAAAGAATTACCAAACGACGAATTTTATCCGAAGTTGCAAAGATCTTTGATCCACTCGGACTCCTAGGACCCGTCATTCTAACAGCCAAAATCTTCATCCAAGACTGCTGGAAAACACACGTCGACTGGGATGAATCGGTACCCAGTACGTTACGTACCTCGTGGATAACGTTCGCAGAACAATTGACATTAATTGACAGTTTAACGATAGAAAGACGCATTACACTCGACGACCCGATTGACGTGCAGGTGCATGGTTTTTGCGACGCGGGTCAATCTGGTTACGACGGCTGCTTATATATAAGATCGCGAGATAAATTTGGTAACACATATGTACGTCTACTTTGCCCGAAAAGTCGTGTGGCTCCCCTTAAGGACATCACTATACCACGTTTAGAATTATGCGCGCGGTTATACAGAGAAGTCCGGACTGCCGGCAGATTGAAACCCGACAAGATAACTTTTTGGTCCGATTCGATGATTGTACTGGGTTGGCTGAAAAGAAACTCCAATACGTTAAAATTATACACGGCGAATCGCGTGCGTGAAATACATGAAATCTGTGAAGATATCACATGGCGACATGTGCGATCCGAGGACAACCCAGCGGACGCTTTATCTAGAGGACAACTTCCGCGCGATTTTCTGAGGAACGAGGCATGGTTCCATGGACCACCCTGGCTCGCGCAACCAGAAACTGAGTGGCCCAACACGACAAAAAGGGAAATTCTCGAATTACCGGTCGTAAAAGGATTATCGGGACTAACGACGCGAATTGAATCCGGAAATGTATTTCAGCGATTCTCTAGTTACGCGCGATTATTGAAAATTGTAGCTCGATGCCGACGATGGCTTAAAACTAACTCGTATAAGGGAGAATTGTTTACGGCGGAAATAACAGAAACGGAACGACACGTTTTAAAGATCGTGCAAGGCGAACAATTTCACGCCGAAAGAGAAAGATTAAAAACAGCGGGGGGAGTTAAGAGCACAAGACTAGCCGCGTTAGATCCGATTCTCGACGAAGAAGGCTTAATTCGAGTGGGGGGCCGACTTCGAAACGCGAATTTAAGTTTCTATGAAAAATGTCCGATATTATTGCCCTCACATCATCACGTCACCGATCTCCTTATCCGAAAATTCCACGAACAAAATTTTCACGCTGGCATACAAACTACCCTCTATGCTCTTCGACAACGGTTTTGGTTTCTCGACGGCAAGAATCAAGTGCGAAGAATCGTACGTCATTGCGTACGTTGCATTCGATTCCGTGCGTCCGGCATCCGGTATAAAATGGGGGATTTACCAAGCTCTCGAGTGCAGGAAGCCACTGCATTCTCCCATGTCGGAGTAGATTTTTTCGGGCTGATCTATGCGAAGGAAAAGAAATACCGTAATAAGGGTCGCGTTAAAATATACGGGTGTATCTTCGTCTGTATGACTATAAAGGCGGTATATATCGAATTAGTCAGCGATCTGACTACGGATGCCTTTCTGGCCGCTTTTAGGCGATTTGTGAGTCGAAGAGCTGTTCCAACTCACGTTTATTCTGATAACGGAACCAACTTCGTCGGAGCTAATAATCAATTAAGGGAGTTGTACGCCCTGATGGAATCAGACGAATATAAAACAAGGGTCCGTGATTTCGCGATAGATCATAGAATATCGTGGCATTTCAATCCACCCCTCTCACTTCATTTTGGAGGTTTATAAGAAGCGGCTGTCAAATCTTTCTAACACCATTTTAAACGGGTCGTCGGTGAACTTGTCTTCACGTATGAAGAATTAACTACATTCGCGATCGAAATTGAAGCTATTTTAAATTCACGTCCATTATGCCCTATCTCGTCAGATCCGAATGACGTGACAGCACTAACACCCGCACATTTTTTAGTTGGAAGACCTATTACGACATTACTAGAGGAAGATTATGTTAAAACCCCAGCCAATCGATAGTCTTCATGGAAACATATCACGAAGGTGCGACAAGATTTCTGGCGACGCTGGCATATTGAGTATCTACGAGAACTGCAGAAACGCCAAAAATGGATACAACCCCAGCAGAAAATCGAAAAGGACACCATCGTCATTCTCATCGACAAGAATCAACCTTGCATGAGATGGCTGTTAGGCCGGATCGTGAGCATACATCCAGGAGAAGATGATGTAGTACGAGTGGTCACCGTGAAGACGGTCCACAGAATTGTCAAGCGCAATGCGACAACTATTTGTCCATTGTTAAATCATTGTTAATTTCTTGTATTGTCTTTAAGACCCAACTATTCCCTTGTACGTACGAGAAGATCGCCTGGCCAGCGATTATCCGAAGGTGCTGACCAAGTCAGCGGAGATATGCTGAGTGATTCAGCAAATATGTCCAGCGTTATATTATAAGCAATGAAATGAACATGTTCAATAACTTACACAGCTAGCGGTATATTTAACTGATTAAATGACATAGGTCGAAAGTATTGTAAAATCGATTGTAACAAGCGCACAACACAACACATGTATTAGGAATATCATTGATCGTTACACTCTCAACGGGGGGAGTATGTACGATCCGAAAGGATCATACGGTAATTAGCGGTATTTAAAATTCGCGCGCGTCCACCTCCATCGATTAGGATTCTAGGTTAGTCGATAAGTAAGCGTCGGTACTACCGACATTGGGTTCTTCTAGTACTGGCTTATCAGTCGACATTATAGTGGAATGATTGATTCGAATTTATTATTTGAACGTGCATAAAATATTCACACGTTATTTAACTTCGTATTATATTTCTTACTCATAGTCTGTATAAAATATCAGCACGTGCATTTTTATTGTCAGCGCGGTTCCCAGAACTCGCACCGCACGTGCATTTTATCTGACGGCGCAGTTCCCAGAACTCGCGCTTGGTAACATTCCAGTGTAAATGACGCTTATCTTTCTTCGGAGATGTCGCGTTTGATAAGATTCTGTAGCGGACGCGTATCTACAGTCATGCCTCTACAGACCGCTCATACAACTACACTCAAATGATAAAACAGACCAACAACTCATAAAACAAAAGAGAACAATAGTTAATGGCATTATACACGCTACACGACACACAACGCATTGCATCCACCACGTGTTACTAAAACTCATTTCAACCAGTTGTTATACCTCTTTTGATACCGTATTATTAATAAAGCTTTCTATACACGTTAACCATTTTGTATATCTTTTATCTCGTGGTATTAATAAGAAGAGATACCACAAATTGGTGACCCCGACGTGATATACAAGTGGTTAACCTATACGCTGTATTTTTGTGCGACGGAACTCAACTCTGGCTGCCATTCAACCAATGTACAGGACACCTGAAAAAGCAACATCCAACATGATTCGCCAGAACGACAAGCGCTCTGGCAGCATAACAACTCCACAAACAGAACGACAGTTACTAGAAATCAACATTGCTTTAAAAGACTGCCAAAATAGTTTAGCCAACCTACAAGTAAGTCAACAGCTCATTCAAAAACAACTGTATGAGATGCAGTCTCAGCAGCAACAACAACAACAGAACATAAACGAACTACAAAACTCATCACGATACGAAAACCGTGCACGTTCGAGACGGAGATCACTAACACCTAACCGCAATGGCATTTGTTACTACCACACAAAATGGGGTAACGACGCTCACCGATGCACGCTTCCTTGCCACTTCAAGTCCTCAACCAACAACCAGGGAAACTAGACACGCTGTCAACGATTGGGGCAGTAGGTGACGGCCAAAACAACGGACTGCCCACAGAACTGCGTCTACACATTTATGATCACAGAACCAACCAAAAATTCCTCATAGATTCGGGATCGGTGGTATCAATCATTCCAACTTCTTCTTTAAAACATAAACTAAAAAAACGTTCTCTCACACTCTACGCAGCAAATTCTTCAGTGATTCACACCTATGGCACAGAAACCCTGGACTTGGACCTCAACCTTCGTAGAAGCTTCGTCTGGTCTTTCATCGTCGCTGACATACAAACGGCTATAATTGGTGCGGATTTTCTCACGAATTTTAATCTTCTGGTTGATTTAAAAAATCAACGTCTGATCGATCCGCTGACTAATCTGTCTTCAAAAGGACAAACAGTGAACACAGACACATACAATGTCTCAACCTTAGGCACTAATTTGCCACCACCATATGGAGATTTGCTCAAAAAGTACATTGAGGTTACAAAACCGATTCAAAAGCCAAACACCACCAACATTCAGTACGCTCATCAAATCATTACAAGAGGACCACCTGTGACGGCGCGTGCATGGAAACTCGCTGGTGAAAAAGCGGCAGCAGCAAAGTCACAGATCTCTCAGATGCTCAATAACGGCACCATCAGATCTTCCAGCAGTCCTTATGCCAACCCAATACATTTAACTCGGAAGAAGAGCAATGAATGGCGATTATGTGGCGACTACAGACAACTCAATGACACCACGGAACCTGACATGTACGCTCCTACACTGATACAAGATCTCTTCACACGTTTACCAGGTACCAACATCTTCACAAAACTAGATCTCAGGAAAGCTTACAATCAAATACCCATGCACCCGGATGACGTCCATAAGACGGCAATCACTACGTAATGGGGACTTTTCGAATACGTGGTAATGCCTTACGGACTAAAAAACGCTACTCAAACTTTCCAGAGATTCATGAACACAAATTTCCAAGATCTTGATTTTGTTTTCATCTACATCGACGACATCTTCATTGCGTCACCTGACAAGGAGACTCACGTAAAACATGTCAGCACCGTTCTCGAACGACTTCAAAATCTTTCACTCAGCATAAACACCGAAAAATGCGAATTCAGAAAAGCTAAAATTGACTTTTTAGGTTATCACATAACAGCTCAAGGGTACACTCCAACTTCTAATCGTGTAGAGGCTATACTGGACTACAAAAAGCCTGAGACCATCCAGGAGCTCAGACGTTTCCTGGGACTAACTAATTACTACTGTAGGTGCATTCCTCAGATCGCTCACACGCAAATACCATTAAACAGTTACCTGAAACAGTCGATAATAAATGACCAAAAAAAAATAGCTTGGACACCTGAAGCCAGTAAAGCATTCATAGAATGCAACAGGAATTGTTAGACTATACATTCCATCGTCCCTCAGAAAGACAGTCTTCCAAACAGTTCACAACACTGCACATCCAAGTGGCAGAAACACGTCGAAACTCATCAGGGAGAAATACACATGGCCTGGAATACGCAGGGATTCTCTACAATGGTCTCGTGAGTGCATAGCATGTCAGAGAGCCAAGATTCATCGACATACAAGAACTGAACCTAACCACATTGAAGTACCCAGCAACAGATTCAACCATCTACATATTGACATAATATTCCTGCCAAACGTTCGAGGATACCAATACTGCCTCACAATGATTGACAGATTTTCAAGATAGCCAGCTGCGGTACCGATAAAGGACATGTCAGCGGACACAGTCGCAACAGCATTATTCAACGAGTGGATATCCCACTACGGAACTCCAATCACCATAACGTCGAATCAAGGCACACAATTCGAATCAGCTCTTTTCCAATCTCTCGTCCATCTAATAGGTGCCAAGAAAACAAGAACGACTCCTTTTCATCCTCAATCAAACGGCATCGTCGAGCGCCTGCATAGAACCTTAAAGGCCGCTTTAATGTGCTCTCCAAAACCTTGGCTCGATATCTTACCCGTGGTACTACTCGGACTTCGAACTTCATTCCAGGAGGATATCCAAGCCACTCCGGCAGAAATGTTATACGGAACATGCTTAAGAGTGCCCGGAGAATATTTTACTTCGACCGATCAACCTCTCGACTCACAGATCTTCGTGGAAAAACATCGAGAATACATGCGGGGCATACGACCAACGCCCACCGCACACCACTCCAAGGCAAAAGTATTCATACTCAGGACCTAAACACCTGCACGCATGGGTGGTTACGCTATGACCACGTAAAGGCACCGTTAGAAGCGCCTTATCAAGGTCCATACAAGGTGATTGACAGAATCTCAGATAAACTCTACAAAATACTAGTAGAAGGTGAAGAAAAAAACGTCTCAATCGAAAGACTTGCTACATTAGCAATACTGATCTCGACAAAGTCGAGGACCAACAATTAGTACCTGAGAAGATGAAACCACATCATTGGGGATCTTCAATGGATATACCAAAGAAAACGTACAAACGCACCGTGACTTTTAAGCTTCCCGCGCAAAGTCACTCGGGGGGAGTAGTTATAGCGGACGCGTATCTACAGTCACGCCTCTACAGACCGCTCATATAACTATACTCAAATGATAAAACAGACCAACAACTCATAAAACAAAAGAGAACAATAGTTAATGGCATTATACACGCTACACGACACACAACACATTGCATCCACCACGTGTTACTAAAACTCATTTCAACCAGTTGTTATACCTATTTTGATACCGTATTATTAATAAAGCTTTCTATACACGTTAACCATTTTGTATATCTTTTATCTCGTGGTATTAATAAGAAGAGATACCACAATTCCAATGTAAATAAAACTGATTTCTCTTCAGGGAATTCGCGCCTAATAGTAATTAATATTTACTCAGTTCCGAGAATTGTGATTGTCTGCGAATTCTTCTCCTTGACTTGAGTCTCACAGTTTGGAAGTCAGTAGTGGGGGAAGCGTTTTGCGTTAGTGGGAGGTACTCCCACTCTTCCGAGGTGGACGCTTCTTGGGATGCTGCGTTCATCCATGAAGTTAGTCTACAAAGTATAAATATTAAGTACGCGTCTAAAATTGTCTTAATTGCATAAGTTTGTCTAAGTTTGTCTAAGTTGTCTAAGTTTTTCAAGTATAATCTAAATTCGGTTATAATAATCTACTACATATTCTCTTAATAAATTTCCTTAAATATCGCATCATATTATTTTTCGTATCAATTGTGTTTTTGTAAAACGATTTGTTTGTATTTAAAATTTTTATCAATTGTGTTTTTGTAAAACGATTTGTTTGTATTTTAAATTTTTATCAATTGTGTTTTTGTAAAACGATTTGTTTATTGTGTAATCTGTTAAAAGTATAAATTTATTTTTAAAATATACTTTATTGTTTTTAACCTGGTGATTGTGATTTAACCTGTTTACTCCCTTCAAACATCAAGAGTAGTGAATACAAAAGGGATTACAGTTCTGATCTGTCGGCTCCTGAAACAAGGTTGGCGATTAAAATTTGTGGACATCTTGTTTAGGGATTAGTAACATCTAACGTCCGACGCTCGGTATCTGGTATCCTGTCACGTCCCAGTGACGACTAATTTCGAGCTTTGCTGGGCTAATTATGCAAGTGTCCTATTTATAAGTCGTTAGTCGATTACTATTTAGCTATATTCGTACCTTGTAAAATTTGTATTCTTAATTTTGTCTTATAACCACTTTCATGAAAGACCATCGATATTGGCATTAGTTGATCACACGTAAATATGATAGCAAGGATCCATTGTCGTTCATGATCGTGAGGAAGTAAGTAATAGGTAGACTTTTGCAGTCCTACAGTACCCACTTTCTTGCTGACTATAGTTGAGATCACGCCTCAAAGATAGAACGCGCGTGACTTTTTGTAAAATTTACGGGTAACCGTAACTGATATTTGTTTAGACGAAAAACGATATTTTTCTAAATTAGCAGAATCCACAGTTGATAGAAACTGATATTTTTCCATTTCGAGGAATCGTAGTCAGCAGCATGTAATATCACAAAATTTGCAGTTTGCCGAATGAAAGTGGGTAGTAAGGGAGGCATATTGCGCAAGTGGGAGGTGTTCCCACCCTTTCGGATTGGGCCCGATGGGAAAAACTGTGTTCTTCCCTGCCGGCAGTCTACCATATTCCGCAATAGAGTTGGCATTAAAATTAGCCTTTACTTTGTTGTTAGTGATTTACAGCATCTATCGTTTACTTATTCTTCGCAACTAAACTTAACTTCTAACTTAGCCATATTAGTACTTTATTTTGCTTTACTGTTAATAAAGATCTTGTGTAATTTTAACTTTATTTAGTAATATACTGTTATTTTCGTAAAATTGGAAGTGTTTGTGCAAAGTTGAATTAATTTCCTCATCATACACAAATCCTGTTGCCTACCTACACGGCGCTAACACTACGGAACTCGAGGAGCTTCAGGGGTCTGACGATCAATCGCCAAGGAAAGGCCATCTTCCAGGCAATCTTAAACATCTTAAAGCAATAGTAACATCGGGTAAAACACTATCATTTACTCGTTTGGTGGGTTACTCTCTCTCTCTCTTAGCCCAGATCCTGGGTAAAGTCTGGCTTTATAGATTGACCCAAAATAGGGCACATCTTCTTCTGACCGAGTAAACGCTGTTCGCGTGACTGAGTCAAAAGAAATTATCTTTGGAATTGTTCTTGTTCGTTGAGATCCCCTTCTAAGACGTCACATTGATAAAAAGTGTGCTAAAAATAAAAATCAATAATATTTCTACCTTTAGTTAATAAAAATATCACTTTATCGAAAAAACTATAAGTTTATAGTAGTCTATCTAATCATATAAAAATTGTACGCATTTTTAGCTTTTAAACTAAATTCATTGAAGAAAAATTCCTTGTTTTACGATAATAAAACCCTATGTATAAAAATCAATAATATTTCTACCTTGAGTTTATGACAAGGAATCGTTTTCGAAAAAATTATAAGGGTTTAGTAATCTTGCTAAATCTTATAAAATTGTACGTATTTTTAGCTTTTAAACAAGATTTATTAAAAAAATTCCTTTTTTTTATATTAAAATCCTATGAATGTATATCAATAATATTTCTACCTTGAGTTCACGAATCAGATCCTTTTTCGAAAAAATTATGAGTTTTATAGTAATTATGCAGAATTTCATAAAAATGTACATATTTTTAGTTTTAAACGAGATTCATTCAAGAAAAATTCCTTTTTTTCGATATTAAAATCCTATGTATAAAAATCAATGATATTTCTACTTTGAGTTTACGAACTGAACTCTTTTTTGAAAAATTTATGAGGATTTAGTAATTTTGCTAAATCTTATAAAATTGTACGTATTTTTAGCTTTTAAACTAGATTTATTCAAGAAGATTTCATTTGTTTTTCGAAATCGAAATTCGAATTATAAAAATCAATAATATTTCTACCTTTAGTTCACGAATCGGACTCTTTTTAAAAAAAAAAATAAAAGGTTTTAGTAATCTTACTAAATCTTATAAAAATTGCACGTACTTTTTGCTTTTAAACTAGATTTATTAAAGAAAAATTAATAATTTTTTTGGTATTAAAATCCTGTGAATTAAAATCAATGATAATTCTACTTCGAGTTCATGAATTGGACTCTTTTTCGAAAAAAATTATGAGGATTTAGTAATCTTGCTAAATCTTATAAAATTGTACGTATTTAATGCTTTTAAACTTGATTCAATAAAGAAAATTTCCTTATTTTTTGGATATTAAAATCCTATGTATAAAAATCATTGATATTTCTACTTTAAGTTTACGAATTGGACTCTTTTTCGAAAAATTAGGAGGTTTTTGTAATCTTATTACCTCCTATAAAATTTGTACGTATTTTTTGCTAATAAAATAAATTCCTTGAAGAAATTTCCTTTTTTTCGATAATAAAATCTTATGAATAATAATCAATGAAATTTTCTCTTTGAGTTTTGATCAAAGTCGTTTTTTCAGAATAATGATTAGTTTCTGTTTAATCCTACCTCTTATATTAATTATTCCTTGCCCTAAAACTTTAATCTATATCCTTTAAAGGAAATTTCTTTTTTCTTGATAAGAAGTGTGCTAAAAATAAAAGTCAATAATATTTCTACTTTTAGTTAATGAAAAGATAACTTTTTCGAAAAAATTATAGGTTTATAGTAATCTATCTAATCTTATATATATTGTACGTATTTTTAGCATTTAAACTAAATTCATTGAAGAAAAATTCCTTGTTTTACGATAATAAAACCCTATGTATAAAAATCAATAATATTTCTAGCTTGATTTAATGACAAGGAATCGTATATGAAAAAATTATGAGTTTTATAGTAATCTTGATAAATCTTATAAAATTGTACGTACTTTTAGCTTTTAAACTATATTCATAGAAGAAAAATTCCTTTTCTTTTTGTTATTAGAATCCTATGAATAAAAATCAATGATAATTCTGCCTCGAGTTCATGAATTGGACTCTTTTTCGAAAAAATTTTGAGGATTTACTAATATAGCAAAATTTTTATAAAATTGTACGTATTTTTTCTATTTATATAAATTCATATAAGAAAAATTCCTTTTTTTTCGTTAATAAATTCCTATGAATAAAAATCAATATTATTTCTACCTTAAGTTCACGAATCGTAATCTTTTTCGAAAAAATTATAAGGATTTATTAATCTTGCTAAATTTTATAAAATTGTAAGTATTTGTACGATCTTAAAGGATCGTACGGTAATTAGCGGTATTCGAAATTCGCGCGCGTCCGCTTCCATGGATTAGGATTCTAGATCGATACTCATTGTGAGCATCGATCAACTAGCATTAACTATCGAATCGCTTCTCTAGCTACCCCCACCTCTCGCATCCCCACTTGTCACTCCTAGTGCGTACGTCCTTCTGGGCCAGTACAAAAGGACATTCTTTCATTCCATCACTGGACGCCTTTGAATATATATCTAAATCAAAGGAGTTAAGTTAAATTAGTTAAGGAACGTAAGCGAAGCTAGCGGAAGGGGAGATCTTTCCATTGTATACATTTCACATCGACGGTATTTTCCCGTGTGGTAACACCACGTGGGGGACCATCATTATTATAATTAAATAACATCCAGGGTTTTTATGCCGCAAGACTTTTCCCTGACGAGCCAATAAAAAAGGCATTGTTTCTTTGTTTGGCTCAACAACGTGTTTGATTAATTTTATTCTAATCCCTCCTTCCTCATCCCCAGCAACTAATTACCAGAGGACTCTTAATTAATGAATTTGGTAATGAATTTTGGTGCAATCCTGTAAAGTGCGAATTCTCGACTTCTGATTTACGAAGCAGCGTCACATGTCGGATTCAGAAATACATATATACCTCCGCGAGTCTCTTACCGGTAGAGCGCTTTAGACAATCGCGACATATGCACCGACCGGGCAGAATTATAAGAACACGTGGGAAATTTTATTGAAAACTTTCGACCGGTAACGCATACTCTTGGCACGGGCCATTGACGCCTTCATAGACACTCCACGGCCGAAAAACATGTCAATAGAAAAGATGAAACGGCTTGCGGGTGACTTGCGGGCCCATGCAGATACTATCACTTCTTTCAATATACCACACGCACTGATGGTCCGCCTCGGCGAACGCATCCTACCTCGCGACCTTCGACAAGAATGGGACAAACAGTTAGATTCTGATAATTATCCGACCATGAATCAGCTTTGCAACTTTGTAAACGAGTACACACTCCGTAGCGTCGCGTCGTCGAATATTCCATCGACATCGGGAAACGAGCCTCACGTAAAACGTAGACATACTGATACGATGACTTTACGGCCACTAAAGCGACAGGAGACTCATAAAACGCGTACATTTCTTACTCGGACCTTAACTAATGGTATTCTTTGCAAACGAGATAAACATCTTTTATAACAATGCCCCCGGTACCATGACCTGACGAAACGAGACAGATTGGCGATGGTTGAACGTTATGGATTATGTAAAAATTGCTTACGGAAGCATCGAGACCCATGTAAGAGTACACATTGTCAAATCTGCAGCCGATCCCATCGTACGTCATTACATATAGACAATGACGAGCATGAGATCACGAAACAGGAGAGCCACACCCCCACGAGGACGTAGACCGCGTCGACATCTCAAACGAACTCATCACTACGCGACTAACACCGATCCTTCATGTCAATTCGCACGGTGTACCGAATTAATTCCTTATGAGCGCCAAGTACCGTGTTAGAAAAGGCGAAACGGGACCTTTAAACAATTTCGGGCATTCTTAGATACGTGCGTTTCCGCACACTTCATAGCCGAAAATGTCACGAGAGAGTTACGCTAACAGATTATACCATATTAGGTTTCCACTCACGCTATCAATGATACCAGAACTTGATCGATGATCGTCATCGAGGTAATCATTTAATCGCTAAACAATAAATATAGGCAGAACTTTTCGCTACTCATCGTCCCTAAGATAACGCGATCGCATTCAGTAAACAAATTAGAAGGCGAAATTCATTATGTCTAAAATGCGAGACGATACGAATCGGGAAAATGCATGGTGCGTATGTCCTTTCGTGAGGAAGGACACGATCACAGTCATCTACGTAGTATAGCCTTACGCCGATTCTACAATCTCTCGAAGAAATTACACGCGAATACCGAACTCCGGAAGGAATATGAACGGATCATACGGGAATATGTCGATTTAAGACATATGTCGAATGTACGATCCAAAAGGATCATACGGTAATTAGCAGTATTCAAATTTCGCGCGCGTCCACCTCCATCAAAATTCTAGATCGATACTCATCGTGAGCATCGATCAACCACCAGTAGCTACCGAAGCGCCCCTCTAGCTACCCCCACCTCTCGCCTCCCCACTTCTCCATCCGCTAGTGCGTACGCCCTGCTGGGACGGTACAAAGGGATATTCTTCCTATTTCTTCACCGGACGCTTACGAATACACATCTTCACGGATTATAGAGGCCACAGTGGACAAAGGGCTTTAAGAATTCACAAAGGACAACGAAAGATCACCTTAATCTTTAAGTCTTGTGAAGGCAAGCCTATTCGACATCACAACCCTTAAGGTCGTGATTGCTATAATTCAGGAGAGCGAGAGGTGAGATCTTTCCATTATTATAATTTCTATCAACGATATTTTTCCCACGTGGTTACACCACGTGGTAGACTTTCTTGTTACAATTAAAATACATCCAGGGTTTTTATGCCGCAAGGCTTTTCCCTGACGAGCCAATAAAAAAGGCATTGTTTCTTTGTTTGGCTCAACCACGTGTTTTATTTTACACCTTAATCTAATCCTTTATTCTCCACTTCATAGCGTATAAGTAATGATCAGAGGAATTTTCATTGAAGAATCTTTTGGTCAGAACATCGAATGTTAAAGACGAACTTACGGGAGGCTGTTATCTTCCTCATCACGCGGTCATTTAACCAGCCAGCATGACAACAAAGGTATAGGTCGTATCAACACTTCCGCGAAAAAAATGATCAGATGTTTTTCTCAACAACACATTGTTAGTAAAACCTACAATTCGAGATATTGTAGTAAAACTCTTGTTACGATTCCGAACGTATCATTACGTACTGAACGCGGATATCGAGAAAATTTATCAACATACATGAATTCATCCAGACGATCGCCAATATCAACAGAAATTTTAGTGACATAACGAACGGATTCGCGAGTTCGAACTTATCACGGTAACACTCGGAATAACCTCAGCACCTTTCTTGCCATACGAACTATAAAACCACTCCCGAAAGATGAAAGCGCGAATAATGCGCTCGGAGCCGAAATACTAAACCGTGATCTATACGTTGATGACCCGATCAACGGGCAATTACACGGTTTCTGCGACGCGAGTCAATCTGGTTACGGAGGCTGCTTATATGTAAGATCGCGAGATAAATTCGATAACACACGCGTACGTCTACTTTGCGCTAAAAGTCGCGTTGCTCCTCTTAAAGACACCACCATACCACGTTTAGAATTATGCAGAGCATTGACACTCGCGCGATTATACAGAGAAGTCCGGACCGCCGACGGATTGAAAAACGATAAGATAACTTTCTGGTCCGATTCAATGATTGTACTAGGTTGGCTGAAAAGAGACTCCGGTACGTTAAAAATATACACGGCAAATCGCGTGCGCGAAATACAAGAAATCTGTGAAGGTATCACATGGCGACATGTGCGATCCGAAGACAACCTAGCGGACGCTTTATCTAGGAGAATGCTTCCGCGCGATTTCCTAAAAGAACGATGCATGGAAAGGGAATTTCTCTAATTGCCGGACGTAAAGAGATTATCGGTATTAACGACGTGAATTGAATCAAGAAGCATATTTTAGCGATTCTCTAGTTACACGCGATTATTAAAAATTGTAGCTCGATGCCGATGATGGCTTAAAACTAACTCATATAAGGGAGAATTGACTACCGCAGAAATAACAGAAACGAAACGACGCGTTTTAAAAATCGTGCAAGACTAACCATTTCACGCCGAAAGAGAAAGGTTGAAAACAGCGAGGGGGAGTCAAGAGCACAAGGCTCGCCGCGTTAAATCCGATCCTTGACGAAGAAGCTTTAATTCGAGTGGGGAGTCGATTTCGAAACGCAAATTTAAGTTTCCACGAGAAATGTCCGATATTATTGCCCTCACACCACCACGTCACCGATCTCATTATCCGAAAGCTCCATGAACAAAACTTTCACGCCAATATACAGTCTACCCTCTATGCCCTTCGACAACGTTTTTGGCTCCTCGACGGCAAGAATCAGGTGCAAAGAATCGTACGTCATTGCGTACGTTGCATCCGATTCCATGCATCCGGCATCCAGTATAAAATGGGGAATTTACCATGCTCGCGAGTGCAGGAAGCCACTGCATTCTCCCACGTCGAAGTATATTTCTTCGGTCCCATCTACGCGAAAGAAAAGAAGTACCTGTAATAAAGGTCGCGTTAAAATATACAGGAGCATCTTCCTCTGCATGACTATCAAGGCTATACACATCGAATTAGTCAGCGATCTGACTACAGATGCCTTTTTGGCCGCTTTCCGGCGGTTTGTGAGTCGAAAAACTATTTCAACTAACGTTTATTCTGATAATGGAACCAACTTCGTTGGGGCTAATAACCAGTTAAAGAAACTGTATGCTTTGATCGAGTCGGACGAGTATAAGGCGAAGGTCCATGATTTCGCGGTGGATAGTAAAATCTCATGACATTTCAATCATCCCCTATTACCTCATTTCAGAGGTTTGTGGGAAGCAGCAGTCAAATCTTTCAAATATCGTTTTAGGCGAAACGTGGGCGAACTGCTTTTTGCATACGAAGAAGTAAACCACATTCGCTATCGAAATCGAAGCTATTTTAAATTCACGCTCGTTATGCCTTATTTCGTCAGATTTAAATGACTCAACTGTACTAACGCCTGCACATTTCTTTAAGATTAAAGGAACGTTTACGACATTGTCGAAGGGAAATTATATTAATTATATTAATATTAATAACCAGCCAATCGATTGCCTTCATGGAAACACATTACAAAGAAACGCCAGAAATGGACCCAACCCCAGCATAAAATCAAAGAAATACCACCGTCATTCTCATTGACAAATCAACTGTACATGAGATAGCCGTGAAAACTGTTCACGGAGTCGTCAAGAAAAGTGTGACAATTATTTGTCCACTATCAATACGAGTATTCATGGTGAAGACGGTTCACGGAATTGTCAAGCGCAATGCGACAACTATTATTCCATTGTTAAATCATTGTTAATTTTTTGTATTGTCTTTAAGACCCAACTATACCCTTGTACGTACGAGAAGATCGCCTGGCCAGCGATTCACTGAATAAAGTAAGCAGCTTGTGCTGTGAGCGATATACCGAAAAAGTTAAGCAGCTCGTGCTGCGAAGGATATATCGAAAAGGTTAAACAGCTCGTGCTGCAAGCGATATATAATATATGTTAAGCAACTCGTGTCACAAATATTGTAAAATTGATTGTAATAAGCGCACAACGCAAAACATGTATTATGAATGTCATTGATCGTTAAACTCTCAACGGGGGGAGTATGTACGATCCGAAAGGATCGTACGGGAATTAGCGGTATTCGAAACTCGCGCGCGTCCGCTTCCATCGATTAGAATTCTAGATCGATACTCATTACGAGCATCGATCAACCACCAGTAACTATCGAAGCGCTTCTCTAGCTACCCCCACCTCTCGCATCCCCACTTCTCAATCCCCTAGTACATACGCCCTGCTGGGCCAGTACAAAGGGACATTCATCCTATTTCTTCACCGGACGCCTACGACTACACATCTTCAAGGATTGTAGAAGCCATATTGGACAAAGGCTTTAAGAATTCACGAAGGACAACGAAGAGAATATCCCAATCTTCAAGACTCGTGAAAGTGAGCCCATTAAACATCACAACCCTTAAGGTTGTGATCGCTAGATTTGAGGAGTGCGAGAGGTGAGATCTTTCCAAATATATATATATATATATATATATTTCACGACGACGGTATTATCCCACGTGGGAACACCACGTTGTGCACTCTTATTGTATAATCAAATATCATCCAGGGTTTTTATGCCGTAAGGCTTTTCCCTGACGAGCCAATAAAAAAAGGCATTTTTTCTTTGATTGGCTCAATCATGTGTTTTATTTTACACCTGAACCTAACCCTTTATTCTCCACTTCCTAGCATATACAAATTGCCAGAGGACTCTTAGGTGAGGAATTTCGGTCATAAAAATTAACATTTATTTTTATACAAAAGATTTTAATTTAAAAAAAAAAGGAATTTTTCTACAATGAATCTTGTTTAAAAGCTAAAAGTATTTACAATTTTATAAGATTTTGCAAGATTACTAAATCCTAATAATTTTTTCTAAAAAGAGTCCCATTCGTGAACTAGAGGTAGAATTACCATTTATTTTTATACACAAGATTTAAATATCGAAAAAAAGGAATTTTTGTTCAATGAATCTAGTTTAAAAGCTAAAAGTATGTACAATTTAGTAAGATTTAGCAAGATTACAATAAAACTCATAATTTTTTCGAAAACGTGTCCTTGTCATAAACTCAAGCTAGAAATACTATTGATTTTTATTCTAAAGACATTTTTTATTTATAAAAAAAAAAGGATTTTTCTTCAAAAGTTTTGTTAAAAATATTGCAGGAAATGAAATTTTTAAAATATGAGGAAAGATTATACGTAGACTAATGATTTTACCGAAAAAATCGACCTTAAGGGTTCATCCTTGTTTATAATTTTGAAAAAATTAATTTTTTTTTTTAGCATTTTTTTAAAAGTAGACATATGTAGAATTATCATACAAAAATTTTAGAACGATCCGAGCAGTCTAAGTATATTATTTTGCGACCCAAACACAGAGATATTACAGAGAGAGGAGACAAACCATAAACGGTTGTTTAAGTGGAAATGTCTCTGCATATTATTCAGAATGGTGTAGGAAAACAAATCTAGTATTCAGTTTTTTTCGCTATATTCTTTTTTTTGGAAAGGAAAACTCTATGCAGAGACTAAAAGGAAAGTTTAGAAGGGCTACTTGGTATTGGTGTGCATGGTATAAATATGTTTTGCAACCTTATGGACCTCGGAAAAGGTTTAAGTATCTCTGCATATTATTGAATCTTTGACTCTATACTAATCGCGGTCAATGCTGTTTTTAACGTAGTGTCGCATAAAGCCGTCATCGAAGAGCAACTCGAAAACAAGAAACGAGGAGAACCAGAGGATATTCTGTCTGTTTCTGGCGACGGCTCTTGACGGCGATCCCAAAAGAGGATTCTCTTCGTTGATTTGAATAGTTTCTGTAATTTTAAAATACAGTGGAAAAATTGTCGACGTTTCTATAAGGTCAACTTACTGTAAGGGATGTGAGATGTGGAAAAGAAAAGTGAAGGAAGTAAACTATCTTGCCTGGTACGAACAGCATAAAACGCATTGTACGATAAACCATGAAGGTAGTGCCGGGAAGATGGAGGTTGATAATATCGTGGAGATGTTTCTTCGATCACTCAAGAAGTTCTCCGTAAAATATGGTTTTTCTATCGGCGATGGCGACACGAAAACTTTTCAAATATTGCTAAATGTTTTTCCCTACGGCGAAGATTTTGTTATCAAAAAATTAGAGTGTGTTTTACATGTTGCCAAACGAGTTTTTAACCGTGCTAATGAAGCACGAAAAGCACTGATTCAAAAGAGAAAAGCTTTGAAACAAGCGAAAGCCAAGAAACCTGCTGCAAAAAAAGGACCGAAAAAAGTTGTAAAAAAGAAAAAAGTTATTAAAAAAAGTGTTCCAGTGATTAAAACTCAACGATTGACTATAAAGTTGATGAAGGAATTGTCAACTAACTATGGGTTAACTGTTCAAAAAAATAAAAATTCAATTGAGAACATGAGAAAGGAAATTTGGGCGGGGTACTATCACAAAATTTCTACTGGTGATGACCCGCAACATACATACTGTTCTAGCAACTGGTGTATGTATCGTAAAGTTGAGGCAGCTAAAACCCTTGATACTTATAAACATCCTCCTCCTCTCGCTAAAGATGTCCAAGAAGTATTAAAGCCAGTGTACGAAGACCTGACAAAACCAGAATTGCTTGAAAGATGTTTAGGTGGCAACACTCAAAATAATAATGAGTGCTTCAACAAATGCGTTTGGGCTATGGTGCCTAAACATCTATTTAATGGTAAAAAAATTGTGGAAATAGCTTGTCAATTGGCAGCTTGTATATTCAACGAAGGTTTTGATCCAATACTAAAAATAATGCACGTTTTAGAGATAAAACTTGGCCCTATCGCAGTCAATTACGCTAGTAACCGCGACAACACGCGTGTGCGTTCAGCCAATCGTTTGAGCGGAGAATCTTTAAAAGAGGCCAGGACACAACGAAAAAAGGTTAGAGTTGAAGAAAATGAGTATTTTGAAGAAGCAGAAGGCATACTGTATGGTGCAGGCATCGCAGAATAAGGTAGAGTCAGACTTTTTAAAAATTTGTTAAAAGAAACTTTAAACGCGTTTTTCTCGAAACAACGTTTTTTCGGTTGGCGGGCATGATATCTCCGAAACTACTCAACCGATCCTTCTGAAATTTTAACCACATACTCTACACATGAATGGCTATCTCGCATGCTACAAACAAGTTAAAATATTAATTTTTCCTATTTTTTTTTTACAAAAAACTGCGAAAAAAATCAACGATTTTTTTTCGAAAAATAGCTGTCATTTTGTTTTGCTTTCATAAAAATTGATAGTTTTAGCATACCCGACAGCCATTGTCATACTAAATTTAAAACCGTTTAATTTTTTTGTTTTAGATCACCCGTTCTCAAATTTCGATGCCCGCCAACAGCATACTTTTTTTTGAAGGGTTCACGTTTGTCAGCCATTTTGGATGTCAAAAAATGTTCTGAACAATAAAAAAAAATTGTTTTCTTGTACTTCTAGAGTGTATTTATCATACCCAACAACTTTCATATGTATATGTATCCTACAAAGCCTAAAAAAAAATCGTAAAAATAGCCTTCTTTTTCGGTGTATAAACCAGAATGAACCCTTAAACAAAACCTAAAGAGGAAATTTTATTGATTCGTATTCATAAGATTTTAATAAAGAAAAAAAGAAGAAATTTTTCTCTAATAAATTAAGTTTAAGAGATAAAAAATCGTACAACTTTATAAGATTTAGGAAGTTTACTAAAACCACATAATTTTTTCGAAAAAGAGTCTTATTCGTGAACCGAAGGTAGAAATAATATTGATTTTTATTCAAAGGATTTTAATAACGTAAAAAATATTAATTTTTCTTTAATAAATCTAGTTTAAAAGCTAAAAGTACGTACAATTTTATAAAATTTAGCAAGATTACTAAATCCTCATAATTTTTTCGAAAAAGAGTCCAATTCATGAACTCGAAGTAGAATTATCATTGATTTTAATTCACAGGATTTTAATACCAAAAAAATTATTAATTTTTCTTTAATAAATCTAGTTTAAAAGCAAAAAGTACGTGCAATTTTTATAAGATTTAGTAAGATTACTAAAACCTTTTATTTTTTTTTTTAAAAAGAGTCCGATTCGTGAACTAAAGGTAGAAATATTATTGATTTTTATAATTCGAATTTCGATTTCGAAAAACAAATGAAATCTTCTTGAATAAATCTAGTTTAAAAGCTAAAAATACGTACAATTTTATAAGATTTAGCAAAATTACTAAATCCTCATAAATTTTTCAAAAAAGAGTTCAGTTCGTAAACTCAAAGTAGAAATATCATTGATTTTTATACATAGGATTTTAATATCGAAAAAAAGGAATTTTTCTTGAATGAATCTCGTTTAAAACTAAAAATATGTACATTTTTATGAAATTCTGCATAATTACTATAAAACTCATAATTTTTTCGAAAAAGGATCTGATTCGTGAACTCAAGGTAGAAATATTATTGATATACATTCATAGGATTTTAATATAAAAAAAAAGGAATTTTTTTAATAAATCTTGTTTAAAAGCTAAAAATACGTACAATTTTATAAGATTTAGCAAGATTACTAAACCCTTATAATTTTTTCGAAAACGATTCCTTGTCATAAACTCAAGGTAGAAATATTATTGATTTTTATACATAGGGTTTTATTATCGTAAAACAAGGAATTTTTCTTCAATGAATTTAGTTTAAAAGCTAAAAATGCGTACAATTTTTATATGATTAGATAGACTACTATAAACTTATAGTTTTTTCGATAAAGTGATATTTTTATTAACTAAAGGTAGAAATATTATTGATTTTTATTTTTAGCACACTTTTTATCAATGTGACGTCTTAGAAGGGGATCTCAACGAACAAGAACAATTCCAAAGATAATTTCTTTTGACTCAGTCACGCGAACAGCGTTTACTCGGTCAGAAGAAGATGTGCCCTATTTTGGGTCAATCTATAAAGCCAGACTTTACCCAGGATCTGGGCTAAGAGAGAGAGAGAGTAACCCACCAAACGAGTAAATGATAGTGTTTTACCCGATGTTACTATTGCTTTAAGATGTTTAAGATTTCCTGGAAGATGGCCTTTCCTTGGCGATTGATCGTCAGACCCCTGAAGCTCCTCGAGTTCCGTAGTGTTAGCGCCGTGTAGGTAGGCAACAGGATTTGTGTATGATGAGGAAATTAATTCAACTTTGCACAAACACTTCCAATTTTACGAAAATAACAGTATATTACTAAATAAAGTTAAAATTACACAAGATCTTTATTAACAGTAAAGCAAAATAAAGTACTAATATGGCTAAGTTAGAAGTTAAGTTTAGTTGCGAAGAATAAGTAAACGATAGATGCTGTAAATCACTAACAACAAAGTAAAGGCTAATTTTAATGCCAACTCTATTGCGGAATATGGTAGACTGCCGGCAGGGAAGAACACAGTTTTTCCCATCGGGCCCAATCCGAAAGGGTGGGAACACCTCCCACTTGCGCAATATGCCTCCCTTACTACCCACTTTCATTCGGCAAACTGCAAATTTTGTGATATTACATGCTGCTGACTACGATTCCTCGAAATGGAAAAATATCAGTTTCTATCAACTGTGGATTCTGCTAATTTAGAAAAATATCGTTTTTCGTCTAAACAAATATCAGTTACGGTTACCCGTAAATTTTACAAAAAGTCACGCGCGTTCTATCTTTGAGGCGTGATCTCAACTATAGTCAGCAAGAAAGTGGGTACTGTAGGACTGCAAAAGTCTACCTATTACTTACTTCCTCACGATCATGAACGACAATGGATCCTTGCTATCATATTTACGTGTGATCAACTAATGCCAATATCGATGGTCTTTCATGAAAGTGGTTATAAGACAAAATTAAGAATACAAATTTTACAAGGTACGAATATAGCTAAATAGTAATCGACTAACGACTTATAAATAGGACACTTGCATAATTAGCCCAGCAAAGCTCGAAATTAGTCGTCACTGGGACGTGACAGGATACCAGATACCGAGCGTCGGACGTTAGATGTTACTAATCCCTAAACAAGATGTCCACAAATTTTAATCGCCAACCTTGTTTCAGGAGCCGACAGATCAGAACTGTAATCCCTTTTGTATTCACTACTCTTGATGTTTGAAGGGAGTAAACAGGTTAAATCACAATCACCAGGTTAAAAACAATAAAGTATATTTTAAAAATAAATTTATACTTTTAACAGATTACACAATAAACAAATCGTTTTACAAAAACACAATTGATAAAAATTTAAAATACAAACAAATCGTTTTACAAAAACACAATTGATAAAAATTTTAAATACAAACAAATCGTTTTACAAAAACACAATTGATACGAAAAATAATATGATGCGATATTTAAGGAAATTTATTAAGAGAATATGTAGTAGATTATTATAACCGAATTTAGATTATACTTGAAAAACTTAGACAACTTAGACAAACTTAGACAAACTTATGCAATTAAGACAATTTTAGACGCGTACTTAATATTTATACTTTGTAGACTAACTTCATGGATGAACGCAGCATCCCAAGAAGCGTCCACCTCGGAAGAGTGGGAGTACCTCCCACTAACGCAAAACGCTTCCCCCACTACTGACTTCCAAACTGTGAGACTCAAGTCAAGGAGAAGAATTCGCAGACAATCACAATTCTCGGAACTGAGTAAATATTAATTACTATTAGGCGCGAATTCCCTGAAGAGAAATCAGTTTTATTTACATTGGAATTGTGGTATCTCTTCTTATTAATACCACGAGATAAAAGATATACAAAATGGTTA
Source organism: Polistes dominula (assembly GCF_049000335.1). Classification (NCBI taxonomy): domain Eukaryota; kingdom Metazoa; phylum Arthropoda; class Insecta; order Hymenoptera; family Vespidae; genus Polistes; species Polistes dominula. The sequence continues at coordinate 9,794,699 of NW_028300915.1, forward strand.
ACGTGTATAGAAAGCTTTATTAATAATACGGTATCAAAATAGGTATAACAACTGGTTGAAATGAGTTTTAGTAACACGTGGTGGATGCAATGTGTTGTGTGTCGTGTAGCGTGTATAATGCCATTAACTATTGTTCTCTTTTGTTTTATGAGTTGTTGGTCTGTTTTATCATTTGAGTATAGTTATATGAGCGGTCTGTAGAGGCGTGACTGTAGATACGCGTCCGCTACAGAATCTTATCAAACACGACATCTCCGAAGAAAGATAAGCGTCAGTTACACTGGAATGTTATCAAGCGCGAGTTCTGGGAACTGCGCGTTATTTCTCCTCAACTAAAGTCATTGAAGAGATATTCCTTTTTTTCGATATTTAAATCCTATGAATAGCAATCCTTGAAACTTTCTATTTGTGTATTGGTCATATTCGTTTTTTCGGTAAAATTAGTAGTTTAAGTTTAATTCTTCTTCATATTTTTAAAATTTATTGTCCAAAATACTTTCTTACTAATAATTCTACTAATAACTCTAATGGAAACAACGATATCACCAAAACTCGCGATCAACAAATACAATTACGGCGTCTTGAGATCCCGCGATTCGACGGGAATATAGGGAAATGGATCCCATTTAAATCTAGCTTTTTAACCCTCTTAGACGCACGCAGTGATGTATCGGACTTAGAAAAACACGTATACCTTCGCGACTCCCTTCGTGGCGAGGCCCTTCAAACGATCGAACATTATCAAATGACCGGGGAAAAATATAAGGACGCGTGGGGAGCCTTACTGAAAGCGTTCGATGTACCACGTATATTATTAGCTCGGGCAATCGACGCGTTAATCGACATACCCCGACCGAAGGCCAGATCAGCGAAGAACGTAACTGCATTTTTGAACGAACTGCGTTCTCACATCTCCACACTTGAGACATTTAATGAAAGTTCAGTGGCCTGGCAAGTACGCCTCGCAGAACGCGCGTTACCCCCCGAAATGCTAAAAGAATGGAACAAACAGATAGATTCCGACGAATATCTGACTATAAAGCAATTCTTTAATTTTTTAACCCGATATGCGCGTGCGTGTGCTCCGCTGGAAACTTCATCAACGCCCGCGAACCTCGAGCCCCGCTCAAAACGTAGATATCCCGAGAAAATGACTTTACGACCGCGAAAACGACAGGACACACGTTTGACACGCACGTTTTTTACTCGTGCAATGACGAGATGTATTCTTTGTAGACGAGCTGATCACCCTTTATATCGCTGCCCCCGATACAATAACATGACGGAACAAGACAGACTGACGATGGTCAAATGTCATAGATTATGTCAAAATTGCTTACGGACGCATCGAAGTCTATGCAACTGCTCACATTCTCAAATCTGTAGACGACCTCACCATACATCACTACATATGAATAATAGCCAACAGAAGGCCGCGATACAGGAGACCACAACCTCCACGAAGCAGGAGACCGCGTCAACGTCCCAAACTGAACCCATCTCCACGTGACTAACTCCGATCTTTAATAGCAGCGCGCGCGGTGTATTGAATCAACTCCTTATGAGCGCGATGTGCCGCGTAAGAAAGGGAGACGGAACTTTCAGACTATATCAAGTGCTATTAGATACGTGTGCTGCCGCACATTTCATCACCGAGAAGGTCGCGAGAGATCTACGCTTTCCGATTAAACCATATTGGATTCCTATTCACTCTATCAACGACACCACAACTCAAATGACGGGCGTTATCGAGATAAACATTCGATCACTAGATAACAAATATAGTTAAAACCATTCACTACTCATCGTTCCAAAAATAGCAGATCAGGTATCCAGCGAAATCTTCCCGCGAGAACTCATTAAAATCCCGCCCGGTCGAAAACTGGCAGATCCCCAGTTTCATTTACCACGACCGGTCGATATCTTGATAGGCTACTACTAGCGCCCCCTGGATTATACTGTGCAGGACGTCTCCACGTCGCTCCGTGTTTTACCAGTGGTAAATTGTGCAAAATTGCGTTTACTAATTGTGAAATTGTGATTAGCGTAAAGCGTGAAAAAATCTGAACAAACTAGTATATTAATTTATATTGGTTTAAATACTTAAAGAGAAACATTAGCGAAAAACTTTTTTCGTGTTCTCTGAATACTGTGCGGCCATCTTGGATAAACTTTCCGGTCGAAAGTTTATCCCGCGCGAGTGGTGCGCCACCTAGCGCAGCAGCGTTACATTACTCAATCGAAGACTTGGACGCACCAATCGCTGGGCGTCTTAAGCAATTCGAAATGAGTAAACCAATCAGTGCTCTGGATTTTCCTGCGCTGAAAAATAAACCAGTAGAAGAAATGGACATCGCAGAAAACTTTACTTTTGTCAAAGAGAAAAAAAGAGAAAGGATAGAAGCGATGAGGAGTGCCATTCAGAAGACATAACAACAAAAAAAGAGAAGAAAAAGTGCACCACATCGGAGACCACAAATAAGATGTCACCTTTAAGTGACATCGACAAAGACATTAAAAGCTACAAGCGGTTCGAAAGAGAACTAAAGAATATGAAGCTAGAGGAAATGGAGAATGAGGACCTCCAAGAAATAAAAACAAGGTACTCAGAAATGTTTAAAATGATAACTCTCCTTAAAGAGGAGAATGACTACCTTAAACAAAATAGAATGGATAACTCAATAGACGAAAAACTAAGAAAACTAGAGGAGGTTATTAATGTTGCTACTACCAGCATTAAGCAATTAAAAAATAACCAAAAAGGCACATTGAGTTATGCCGAAAGAGTAAAAATTCCTCCTGTTATAAAAGAAAACAGCAATGCTACTGAAACTAAACGACACGTGGTAGCAATTTACCCAGGCACCGAGAAAAATATTAAATCAAGCGATGAAACGAGATCTTCAGTAATGAGTTGCATGGCTCCGACTAAAGAAAAATTGAAAATATGTGCGGTTAAGAAAATATCCAATAATGGCATATTAATCGAAACCAAGACAAGAGAAGACCTAGAGCGTGTTCTCAAATCAGAAAAATTACAAGCAGCAGGATTTAATACTGGAGAACCCAGTAAGAAAAAGCCTATGTTAATCGTGTACAACGTGCCGAAAGAAATTAATGACAAGGAATTTGCCCAAGCACTTAGGAATCAAAACATGGACGACTACCAAAAGAGCAAGTTTGCTGAAGAGGTTTCCATCTCTCACAGATCCGGTAGCAGAAGTGCAGACACTGTAAACTTGATTTTAGAGGTCTCACCTAACGCCAGAAACATACTATTAAAAAATGACAGGGTCTATATTGGCTGGAATGCTCTTCGGATCCGTGACTATGTCACAGTGAGTAGATGCTACAAGTGCCAATCTTTCGGACACGTAGCTAAATATTGCAAAGCTAAAAGTGACACGTGTGGACATTGCGGAAGTGAAGGACACAGCTTTAAGGACTGCAAAGTAAAAGAGAAGAAACCAGTGTGCATCAATTGTAAGAGGGCAGGTAAAGCTTGTGACCACTCCTCGCGCTCACCTGATTGTCCAGCATACAAGATTGCTGTGGCCAATTATATAAAAAGGGTAGATTATGGTAAGTAACTCTACCACATATGTTAACAGGGAAACTGTAACGATAGGACAAATAAATGCGCAAAATTCAAAGTCTGTATCAGACGAACTAAGGCAGTTAGCATTTGAGCACAAGTTAGACATACTTGCTGTCCAAGAGCCTTATTCGTTTCATAATAAGGTGGCAGGCATGGGAATATGCACTAAAGTGATACTAGATACTAAAACATTCTCAAATGTTATAGGATCTAATAATATAAAAGCGGCAGTAGTAATTTTCAACAACAAAATTGACGTTATTAAAATAGAGCAATTAAGCAACACACACATAATTTGCGTCGAGATTAAAATCGGCAATTTAAAGTTATACTTGGTTAGTGCATATTTCCAACACTGTGAGGATATTGATCCATATATTCTTCATTTGGAAAATATCCTAACAGTGCTGGACAGAAAGAACATTATATTTTGCATCGACTCAAATGCTAAGTCAACAACTTGGTTCAGTAAATGTACAGACGAAAAAGGAGAAGCACTCGAGGAATTATTATCACAATTCCAATTACACATTGCCAACAAAGAATCTGAAACCTTCACCTTTGACAATACACGAGGACAGGATAATATCGATGTCACAATCGCTGGTAGTAGCTGTATTAACCTTATATCTAATTGGAAGATACACAACGGCGAAACAACAAGTGACCATAACCTTATCACATTTAAAATAACATCAGCCTCAGATAAGGTCATAAGTCTCAAAGGTGACAGATTTAACACCAAGAAAGCAGACTGGGAAAAGTATATTAGAAATTTATCTAACATCATGGATACAATGAACAATGAAGTTACTATTAGTGCAACAGATGCAGCAAATAAAATTGAACATGCATTATTACGAGCTGCACAAAATTGTATTCCGAAAAAGAAACGCTTTTCCAAGTCTGCCCCATGGTGGAACAGTGATCTAACTAGTCTACGACAATTAGTCAAAAGAGCTCGACGAAAATATAATAAAACAATAAACAGTAGACTAAAAACAATACATAAAACGGAATATAAAAGACTAAGAAACCAATATATAAAGACCATTGCAAAAGCAAAACAAGAAAGTTGGGAGAAGTTTGTCACTGAAATTGGTAATCAGGAACCATGGAGTATTGTGTATAAAATTCAAAGAAACAAAATCTGTATTGAAAATGTCATTGAAACGATAAATCAAAGTGGCATACAAACGTCAAACTTTAATGACACAATTGAAACACTACTCAATAACATGATTCCTGATGATAATTTGAACAATGAATCAGAGTGGCACATTAATACTAGAAGTGACACACTTCTAGCACCAAGCACACAGGACGCACCGCTATTCAATGTTTCTGAAGTAGAAAATGCTGTCAAGAAATTAGGCAACAGGAAGGCTCCTGGACACGATCTAATTGAATCAGAAATGATAAAGAAAGCTATGCCTGTACTGTCTAATAAATTACGAGATCTCTTTAACGAATGCCTAACTCAGGGGACTTTCCCAAATCAATGGAAAATAGCGGAAATTAGGATACTGAGAAAAAGTATGGACAAACCAGCAACAGATCTAAAGTCTTACAGACCTATTTCCTTACTTCCAATACTTGGGAAAGTTCTGGAAAAACTTATTGCTGGAAGACTCCAGACAATATCACACACACACCCTTTGGCATCGACTAGACAGTACGGTTTCAGACCAGGCCGATCAACAGAAGATGCAATTGTAAAATTAAGAGACATTGTGCATCAAACTAGCGACAAGTATGCTATCGGCCTCATGTTCGACATTTCTGGTGCATTTGATGGTGTATGGTGGCCTAGTGTACTCAGCAATCTCAAACGTAGAGATTGCCCCAGAAACGTATATAACCTTATTTCGAGCTATCTTTCAAATAGAATAGCAAGAATTACAACTAATACCACCCAGATATCTAAAGTTGTAAGCAAAGGCTGCCCACAGGGATCAGTATTAGGACCATTAATGTGGAACATCATCCTTGATGATGTTCTAGAAGAAATCTCTAATACGGGAAATGAAGTAATAGCATATGCTGATGACATTGCTATAATAGTGAAAGGTAATAGCAGAAAAGCTCTTGAGCTCAAGGCAAATGAGGTTACTTTAATCTTGAATAGCTGGTGCACAAGACAGAAACTAGTACTATCAGTGACAAAATCTCATATGATACTTCTTAAAGGTTTCTTAGACATAAGAAGACCACCAACCGTTAAACTTGGAAGTAGATCACTGAGAATGGTTTCAGAATCAAGATATTTAGGAGTAACATATGGAACAAGGATGAACATAACCCCACATATTAACTTCATTACTAACAAGAGTAAGACCATTTTCAGCCAATTTGCCAGAGTAGCGAAAAGTACATGGGGTTTAAACAACTCTATCATGGAATCGTTATACAAGGGAGTTTTTATACCTATTATTTCCTATGCTGCAGCTGGCTGGGTTGACAAACTAAATACCCATCACCACAGGAAACTAAATCAAGCACAACGATATGCTTTAATTGCAGTTACTAAAGCATATAGAACAGTATCAACGGATGCTCTTTGTGTGATAGCAGGAGCAACTCCCATAGGACTTCTACTAACTGAAAAGGTAAGCCTTTATTATCAACGGAAAAACTTGTCTTTTCAGCACTTCTCAAAAAGATTCGAAGCACTCGAAACTGTAAATAGAAGTGAAACTAAAATAAGACTCCTTGAGATTAAAAAAGAAACAATAAGTATATGGCAACAGAACTGGAATGATAGCCTGAAAGGAAGGCTTACATTCCAGTTCTATGAAAATATAGAAAACAGGCTAAATGCAAAATGGTTAAGACATAACCATTACATAGTTCAACTCCTTACAGGACACGGAAATATTAAACAGAAACTCAAGAGTCTTAAATTAGCAGACACTGATATTTGCAGCTGTGGTGAAGTCGAATCAGTCCGACATATCATCTTTGACTGTGTGCTCCTAAATAATTCAAGGGTTAGTCTAAAACAGGCTATATTAGATAAATACCATATTTGGCCATGTGATTACAAGTGCTTAGTATCTAAAGAAATTTTTGGCATTTTTAATGAATTTTCAGTTACAGTACTAAAGAACAAGGACCTAAACATGAGAAGGTAAGCAATCCTTATCCCTGTAAAAGAAGCTGTAGACGTTTTCGCAGGCACCATTTGGTGTACCGATACAGCTGGGTTGCAAAATTACCCAAATACTAGCAATAACATCCGATGCTAGCCTGCATGAGACCGAGCAATTGCTGGTGACCCCGCCTCCTCGTGGCCCTCGCTGGACAACGTTTTGCTGGTAAATCTTAATGATTTGCCTGCAAAACGGCTAAGTGGGTCACTTCCCAGCTTTGGGACGGTCTACCTCTCTGATGATCCAGAAATGGTGAAGAGGGGGTTTTTCCAAGCCCAATGATCATAACACCTACGGTCATTGTTCTCTTCGCAATGGTTTTACGCATTCAACATCACGTGTAATAGGCAATAGCCTGAGGCACAGCTGGGCGAGCACTTGCTCGACGTATGCTCAGAATGAAACTAGATCTTGATAGGCTCTGGAGCAACCCTAGCGCTCATGACAATAGGACAATTTTCTTTATCACCAGGACGCAGCGATCTGATGCTCCAGAAAACACAATTAGGTTGAGTAGTCGCCGGGGGAATCGAATCTAACGATCATAAGAGAAACCATACGTTTTTTGCGACTACCGAATTGAAGGAACAATTAGAAAAATTTTAGTTATGGGAGGAAGCGAATATAACGAGATTGGAGTCGGTAAACGAAATAGACTGTAAAAATCGTTATGTCCAAAACACCAAGCGCGATGAATCGGGACGATATATAGTGCGTTTACCCTTTCGCGAAGGACACGATTACAGTCACCTACACGGTATAGCTCTACGTCGGTTCCATAACCTCCGGAATAAATTATACGCTAATACCGAACTTCGGAAGGAATATGAACGGATTATGCGGGAATACATCGATTTAGGACACATGTCGATCGTCGAAGATGAACCTATAGTGGGTTGCTATCTTCCCCACCACGCGGTTATCAAATCAGCTAACAAGACAACAAAGGTACGGGTCGTATTCGACGCCTCTGCGAAAAATGATAAGAGACTTTTCCTCAACGACACCTGTACGATTACGGTAATTAGCGGTATTCGAAACTCGCGCGCGTCCGCTTCCATCGATTAGGATTCTAGATCGATACTCATTATGAGCATCGATCAACTACCAGTAACTATCAAAGCGCTCCTCTAGGTACCCCCACCTCTCGCCTCTGCACTTCTCAAACCCCTAGTGCATACGCCCTGCTGGGCCAGTAAAAAGGGACATTCATCCTATTTCTTCACCGGACACCTATAACTACACATCTTCAAAGATTATAGAGGCGATATTGGACAAAGGATTTAAGAATTCACAAAGGACTATGGAGAGATCACCCTAATCTTCAAGTCTTGTGAAGGCAAGCCTATTCGACGTGAAAACCTTTAGGGTTGGGAATGCTATACTTTAGGAGTGCAAGAGCATACAACTAATAACAACAGGATTTTCTATTGAAGAATCTTTTGGTCATAACATAGATTACTATATACTCATAATTTTTAGGAATAAGAGTTCTTTTCATAAACTCAAGGTAGAAATATTATTGATTTTTTCCTTAGCACACCTCTTTAAAAAAAAAAGAATTTCTCTTTAATGAATTTAGTTTAAATGCCCAAAATACGTACAATTTTTATAGAATTTAGCATAATTACAAAACAATTCATAGTTTTTTCTAAAAAGAATCCATGTCATAAGCTACTGTCAGAAATATCATTGATTCTTATACATAGGATTTCAATACCGAAACGAAAGGAATTTTTCTGCAATTAATTTAGTTTAAAAGTTAAAAATACGTAAAATTTTATAAAATTTAGCAAGATTACTATATCCACTTATTTTTTTTTAAAAAGAGTCCATGTCATAAACTTAAGTTAGAAATATTATTGATATTTATACGTAGAACTTTAATATCGAAACAAAAAAGGAATTTTTTTTAATGATTCTACATTAATTGCTAAAAATAAGTACAGTTTTATAAGATTTAGCAAGATTACTATACCCTCATAATTTTTCCGAAAAAGGGTCCTATTCGAGAACTCAAGTTAGAAACATCATTGATTTTTATTCGTGGTATTTTAATATAAAAAAAAAGAATTTTTCTTTAATGAATTTAGGTAAAAGCTAAAAATACGTACAATTGTTGTTATGACCAAAGGACTCTTCAATAAAAATTCCTCTGATCATTGATTGTATGCTATGAAGTGAAGAATAAGGGATTAGGTTAAGGTGTAAAATAAAACACGTGATTGAGCCAAACAAAGAAACAATGCCTTTTTTTTATTGGCTCGTCAAGGAAAAGCCTTGCGGCATAAGAACCCTGGATGTGGTTTAATTATAAAAATGAGAGTCCACCACGTGGTATTACCACGCGGGAAAATATCGTTAATATAAAATGTATATAATGGAAAGATCTCACCTCTCGCTCGCTTCGCTTACGTTCCTTAACTAGTTTTACTTAACTCCCTTGATTTCGATATATATTCACAGGCTTCCAATAATGGACTGTAAGAATGTCCTTTTGTACTGGCCCAGCAGGGCGTACGGACTGGGAGTGAGAAGTGGGGAGGCGAGAGGTGGGGGTAACTAGAGGGGCGCTTCGGTAGTTACTAGTAGTTGATCGATGCTCACAATTAGTATTTTGGGAATTTCTTTCCCTAAGGTTACTAGGCGCGTTAAGGTGAGTTCTCACTACGCGAGGAACAGGCCGCGGAGAAAGGAATGGGCCAATGAACTCCGTTTGGAGGAAAGAAATTTCCGTTTATTTCTTTGATCCCGTGGGACGATATTTTATTTATCGGCGTGGTGTGCCACGTGGTCACGTACAGAAGATAAGCTTGTACACAGGAGAGACACAAGAGCGCGATGAGAAGAATGCGACCGGACGGTGCGACGGACGAAGCAGAAGTGAAGTGGTTCTTCCAGCGTGTGTACCGCCACGGCGATCCAGGCATCCGGAAGTGGGGAGAGCAACGGTCGCAGTGGTCACTCTTCCGCTCTGGCCAGCCAAAAGGGCGTGGTCAGGCCAATCGGATGCCCCTGCGGAACCGCGATACGAGGTGCTTGCGTAAGTTAGTGCTGTCGGCCGAGAGATGTCAGCACGTTTCCTGCGCGCGCTGCTACAGCTGCGCGCTGTTGGCCGAGAGGTGTCGACACTGCGCTGGTGCGAGACGCCACAGCCACTCCCCCTCTGGACCGGCTGCCGGAGGCAGTCGGAAGGTACTTCTGCGGAGGATGTTGGGCCGATGCTTCTGTCTAGGCGCTCCGCTGTTAGGCATGAAGGTGCTTGGTTTGGCGAAGGGCGGTGGCGAGACAATGAGAGGTCTGGACGCCGGAGGTGGGTCCCGAGTCACTAGCCGAGTTTCAGGTGCTGGCAGTAGTGAGGACGATGAAGTTGACGACGGCGGAGGCGGTGCCGAAAGCTGCGTCGTGGTGAGAGCCGGTGCAAGGTCCAGATCCTCTGGAGTCTGGGCAAGCGTCGACAGCTCCGGAGCAGGCGAATGAGTGGGTGCGTCTGACGGGTGATCGTCCGAGGTGTTCAGGTATGCTGGTTTCAAGGCGTCTGTGGACACGGATTTTTCAGCGCCGTTCACTAGGATGACATATACTTTGTCATTGATGCGGCGGATGACTTGGTGTGGCCCTGTGTACGGAGGTTCGAGCGGTTTCCTGACCGTGTCGACTCGCAGGAAAACGTGCGAGCATGTTCGGAGGCCCCTAAAGAAGAACGGGCGGTGGCGCGAGTGGTTCGTTGCCGGTGTGGCACTTAGTGTCTTCATTAATTCCCGTAGCTGGCCGACGAAGGAGGTCGGGTCGACGGGTGAACTGCTGGGCGTGAAGAAACTGCCGAGAATGCGAAGCGTTGTGCCGTAGACCATCTCTGCCGGCGAGGCTTGCAAGTCCTCCTTGTATGCGTTCCGTAGGCCGAGTAGCACAAGAGGAAGTGCGTCGGGCCAAGGAGCTCGAGCGCACATTAGTGCTGCCTTGAGTGTTCGGTGGAACCTCTCTATTATTCCGTTGGCCTGAGGGTGATGAGGTGTGGTGCGGATCCTGGTGGCCCCCGAGGCCTGAGCGAGTGCGGCGAAGAGTGCTGACTCGAACAGGGTACCCTGGTCCGAGGTGATGGTGAGCGGACATCCCTTGTCCGCAATCCAAGCCGATGTGAATGCCCTGGCGATGGTTTCCGCACGGATGTCCTTGAGAGGAACAGCTACTGGCCATCTGGTGAATCGGACGATGATGATAAGGCAGTACCGGTATTCTCCTACCTGGGGCAGCGTGATAATGTCGACCTGCACGTGCTCGAATCGACTTTCCGTGGTCTGGAAGCGGGAAAGCTCTGCGCGGTTGTGTCGCGCGACCTTGGAGCGTTGGCACGGTAGGCAGGCGCGTGCCCATGCGGTGATGTCCTTACGTAGACCGGGCCAGATGAACTGCTTTGATACATCCCGTACCGTAGCGCGGACAGCCGGGTGAGCCAGACTATGAATGGCTTCGAAGGCGGCTGTGCGGAGCTAGCGGGGTAGGTATAGCCGTACTTGCCCGTCGTGTATGTCGCAGGTCACCTCGAATCCTTCGACGTTGAGTCGCTGAAGGTGTAGTGAGGTGCGTGCTGCGAGCGATGAGAGCTCGTCGTCCCTGTCCTGTGCTGCGGCGATGGCCTCTGGGCTGAGTGCCGAAGGTAGGCTGATGGTGGCGCAGGTTGAGGTTAGCGGCGTCGGCGATGACGTAGTGGCGCTTGTTGGCCCATCCGAAAAAATTAAAGATTTGTGCCGTTAAAAAAATTTCCAATAATGGAATATTAATTGAGACAAAAACTAGAGAAGATCTAGAGCGTGTTCTCAAATCTGAGAAATTGCAAGCAGCAGGCCTAAACACTGGAGAACCCAGTAAGAAAAAACCTATGGTAATCGTCTACAATGTGCCAAAAGAAATGAATGACAAGGAGTTTGCCCAAGCGCTCAGGAACCAGAATATAGACGAATTTCAAAAGAGCAAATATTCTGAAGAGGTGTCTATCTCTCACAGATTTGGTAATAGAAGTGCAGACACTGTAAACATAGTTTTAGAGGTCTCACCAAGTGCCAGAAACATTCTATTGAAAAACGACAGGGTCTATATTGGCTGGAACGCTCTTCGGATCCGCGATTACGTTGCAGTTAGCAGATGTTATAAGTGCCAATCATTCGGACATGTAGCCAAATACTGCAGAGCAAAAAGTGATACCTGTGGACATTGCGGATGTGATGGACACAACTTTAAAGACTGCAAGGTGAAGGATAAAAACCCAGTGTGCATTAACTGCAAGAGAGCAGGAAAACCCTGCAATCACTCATCGCGCTCGGCAGAATGCCTAGCATATAAGATTGCACTTGCCAGCTACATCCAAAAAGTAGATTATGGTAAGTAACTCAATAACATATGTTGCTAGGGAAACTGTAACGATAGGACAAATAAATGCGCAAAACGCAAAGTCTGTATCAGATGAACTAAGGCAGTTAGCATTTGAGAACAAGATAGACATTCTTGCTGTCCAAGAGCCATATTCGTTTCATAATAAGGTGGCAGGCATGGGAATATGCACTAAAGTGATAGTAGATACTAAAACATTCTCAAATGTTATAGCATCTAATAATATTAAAGCGGCAATAGTAATTTTTAACAACAGAATTGATGTTATTAAAATCGAGCAATTAAGCAACACACACATAATTTGTGTAGAGATTAAAATTAACAATTTAAAGTTTTACTTGGTTAGTGCATATTTCCAACACTGTGAGGATATTGATCCATATATACTTCATTTGGATAATATCCTAACGGTGCTGGACAGAAAGAACATTATATTTTGTATAGACTCAAATGCTAAGTCAACAACTTGGTTTAGTAAATGTACAGACGAAAAAGGAGAAGCACTTGAGGAACTATTATCGCAATTCCAACTACACATTGCCAACAAAGAATCTGAAACCTTCACCTTTGACAATACACGAGGACAGGATAATATCGATGTCACAATCGCTGGCAATAGCTGTATTAACCTTATATCTAATTGGAAGATACACAACGGCGAAACAACAAGTGACCATAACCTTATCACATTTAAAATAACATCAGCCTCAGATAAGGTCATAAGTATCAAAGGTGATAGATTTAATACCAAAAAAGCAGACTGGGAAAAGTATATTAGAAATTTATCAAACATCATGGATACAGTTAACAATGAAGATACTATTAGTGCTACAGATGCTGCAAATAAAATTGAACACGCATTATTACGAGCAGCGGAAACCTGTATTCCGAAAAAGAAACGATTTTCCAAGTCTGCCCCATGGTGGAACAGTGATCTAACTAGTCTACGACAATTAGTCAAAAGAGCCCGACGAAAATATAGTAAAACAATAAACAGTAGACTAAAAATAATACATAAAACGGAATATAAAAGACTAAGAAACCAATATGTAAAGAACATTGCGAAAGCAAAACAAGAAAGTTGGGAGAAGTTTGTCACTGATATTGGTAATAAGGAACCATGGAGTATTGTGTATAAAATTCAAAGAAACAAAATCCGTATTGAAAATGTCATTGAAACGATTAATCAAAGTGGCAGACAAACATTAAATTTTAATGACACAATGGAAACACTGCTCAATAACATGATTCCTGATGATAATGTGGACAATGAGACAGAGTGGCACATTATTACTAGAAGTGACACACTTCTAGCACCAAGCACACAGGATGCACCGCTATTCAGTGTTTCTGAAATACAGAATGTAATCAACAAACTAGGCAATAGAAAGGCTCCTGGACACGATCTAATTGAATCAGAAATGATAAAGAAAGCTATGCCTGTACTGTCTAATAAATTACGAGATCTCTTTAACGAATGCCTAATTCAGGGGACTTTCCCAAATCAATGGAAAATAGCGGAAATTAGGATACTGAGAAAAAGCATGGACAAGCCAGCAACTGATTTAAAGTCTTACAGACCTATTTCCTTACTTCCAATACTTGGGAAAGTTCTGGAAAAACTTATTGCTGGAAGACTCCAGACAATATCACATACACATCCTTTGGCATCGACTAGACAGTACGGTTTCAGGCCAGGCAGATCAACAGAAGATGCAATTGTAAAATTAAGAGACATTGTGCATCAAACAAGCGACAAGTATGCTATCGGCCTCATGTTTGACATTTCTGGTGCATTTGATGGTGTATGGTGGTCTAGTGTACTCAGCAATCTCAAGCGCAGAGATTGCCCCAGAAACGTATATAACCTTATTTCGAGCTATCTTTCAAATAGAATAGCAAGAATTACAACTAATACTACCCAGATATCTAAAGTTGTAAGAAAAGGCTGCCCACAGGGATCCGTATTAGGACCTTTAATGTGGAACATCATCCTTGATGATGTTCTAGAAGAAATCTCTAATACGGGAAACGAAACAATTGCATATGCTGACGATATTGCTATAATAGTGAAAGGTAATAGCAGAAAAGCTCTTGAGCTTAAGGCAAATGAGGTTACTTTAATCTTGAATAGCTGGTGATAAACTAGTACTATCAGTGGCAAAATCTCACATGATTCTTCTTAAAGGTTTCTTAGATATAAAAAGACCACCAACCGTCAAACTTGGAAGTAGATCACTGAGAATGGTTTCAGAATCACGATATTTAGGAGTCACGTATGGAACAAGAATGAACATAACCCCACATGTTAACTACATTTATAACAAGAGTAAGACCATTTTCAGCCAATTTGCCAGAGTTGCGAAAAGTACATGGGGTTTAAACAACTCTATCACGGAATCGTTGTATAAGGGAGTTTTTATACCCATTATCTCCTATGCTGCAGCTGGCTGGGCTGACAAACTTAATACACATCATCACAGGAAACTAAATCAAGCACAACGATATGCTTTAATTGGAGTTACTAAAGCATATAGAACAGTATCAACGGATGCTCTTTGTGTGATAGCAGGAGCAACTCCCATAGGACTTCAACTAACTGAAAAGGTAAGTCTTTATTATCAACGGAAAAACTTGTCTTTTCAGCACTTCTCAAAAAGATTCGAAGCACTTGAGACTGTAAATAGAAGTGAAACTAAATTAAGACTCCTTGAGATTAAAAAAGAAACAATAAGGATATGGCAACAGAACTGGAATGATAGCCCTAAAGGAAGGCTTACATTCTAGTTCTATGAAAATATAGAAAACAGGCTAAATGCAAAATGGATAAAAAATAACCATTTCATAGTTCAACTCCTCACAGGACACGGTAATATTAAACAGAAACTAAAGAGTCTTAGATTAGCAGACACTGATATTTGCAGCTGTGGTGAAGTCGAATCAGTCCGACATATCATCTTTGACTGTGTGCTCCTAAACGACTCAAGGCTTAGTCTAAAACAGGCTATATTAGATAAATACCATATTTGGCCATGTGATTACAAGTGCTTAGTATCTAAAGAAATTTTTGGCATTTTTAATGAATTTTCAGTTACAGTACTAAAGAACAAGGACCTAAACATGAGAAGGTAAGCAATCTTAATCCCTGCAAAAGAAGCTGTAGACGGTTTCGCAGGCACCATTTGGTGTACCGATACAGCTGGGTTGCGAAATTAACCAAATACTAGCAATTACATCTGATGCTAGCCTGCATGAGACCGAGCAATTGCTGGTGACCCCGCCTCCTCGTGGCCCCCGCTGGACAACGTTTTGCTGGTAAATCTTAATGATTTGCTAGCAAAACGGCTAAGTGGGTCACTTCCCAGCTTTGGGACGGTCTACCTCTCTGATGATCCAGAAATGGTGAAGAGGGGGTTTTTCCAAGCCCAATGATCATAACATCTACGGTCATTGTTCTCTTCGCAATGGTTTTACGCATTCAACATCACGTGTAATAGGCAATAGCCTGAGGCACAGCTGGGCGAGCACTTGCTCGACGTATGCTCAGAATTAAACTAGATGTTGGCCCATCCGGAGCTGGAGCGTCCTCCGTCGTCCGGGAGAGAGCATCGGCGACGACGTTGTCTGCGCCGTCCACGTGCTGGAACGTGATGTCGAATTGCAGTAGGAAGTCCAGCTGACGTTGTTGACGTGGTGAGGCCTTGTCCGAGGGTTGGTTTGCCGCGAAGGTGAGCGGACGATGGTCCGTTAATACTGTGAATGGACGACCCTCGAGGATACGCCGGAAGTGGTGAACTGCTAGGAAGACGGCTAGGAGCTCCCTGTCATAGGTGCTGTAGCGAGCCAGCGTTGGTGACAACGTCTGCGAGATAAACCGACAGGCTGCCATTCTCCGTTGACCAATTGTAGGAGCGCAGCGCCAACGGCCGTGCGGGATGCGTCGGTAGACAGTCGAAGAGGAGCAGTAGGCGACAGGAAAGCGGTTTCCACTGCTCCGGCGAGGCTGCGTCGGGCGTCCTCGAAGGCTCGATCTGCTGCGTCGTTCCAAACCAGCGGACGCCGGCTGCGCTTGGGAAGACCCCGAAGAAGCTGGTTGAGCGGCGCCTGGATGTGAGCAGCGTGTGGTAAGCTCCTCCTGAAGAAGTTGATGACGCCCAGGAAGCGTCGCAGTCCTTTTGGTGTGGTTAGCTTCTGGTAGTTTCGTATGGCGTCGATCTTGCGCTCCGGAGGGCGGATGCCGTTGGCGGAGACCTGGTAGCCCAGGATGGTGACGTTGGGCAGGCCAAGCTGGATCTTGTCCACCTTGTAGGATAGGCCGGCCTCCCGTAGACGGTCGAAGAGCATCCGTAGGTGACGTAGGTGTTCTTCGTGCGAGGAGGACCGGATGAAGAGGTCGTCGATGTAGCTCCGGACGAAAGGTAGGTCCCGGAGTAAGGAGTCCATGAACCGCTGGAACGTCTGTGATGCGTTTCGAAGACCTAGCGGCATCATCTGGAACTCGTATAGTCCGAACGGCGTCGTGACCGCTGTTTTCTCGATGTCTTTCTTGGCCATCGGAATATGGAAGTATGCCTCCTGGAGGTCCAGTACTGAAAAGACCGAGCGGCCGCCGCTATCCTCGAGTAGGTCCTCGATGACCGGAAGAGGATAGCGATCCGGAAGCGTGATGGCGTTGAGACGACGGAAGTCTCCCGTAGCTCGGAACCCGCCTGTAGGTTTTTCCACCAGGTGCAGAGGGCTGGCCCATGGACTCGACGAAGGCCTGATGACTCCCTGACGCAGGAGGCGGTCGAACGTGGCTTTCGCCGCTGCTAAGTGCTCGCCGGAGAGGCGGCGCGGTCGCTCGAAGACAGGCGGTCCGGAGGTTATGATGCGATGCACCACTGAGGAGCCCTG
This sequence comes from Polistes dominula, assembly GCF_049000335.1. Lineage (NCBI taxonomy): Eukaryota > Metazoa > Arthropoda > Insecta > Hymenoptera > Vespidae > Polistes > Polistes dominula. The sequence continues at coordinate 9,811,733 of NW_028300915.1, forward strand.
AAGCGCTGCTCCCTCTCCGAGGGCTGGGCGAGGTCTGCGTACTCAGCGAGCAGCTTGTCGTAGGCAGTGCGATAGTGGAGATCCGAGGGTCCCGCGATTGCGTCGACCCCGTGAACGGAAGCCTTCCGGTAGTGCATCGTCGATTCCTTGGAAGAGGCCGGGTCGACCAGTCGTTGCTTCTGAAAGTCTACAAGGAGGCCCGTATGGTTGAGAAAGTCTGCTCCTAGGATGGGCACGGGCACGTCGGCGACGGTGAAGACCCATGGGAACTCGCGCTGAAGACCCAGGTTGAGCGTTAGTAGGCGTCGTCCGTAGGTGTGGATCGGTGACCCGTTGGCCGCGATGAGCTGGAGATTGTCCTGGGACAACGGTCCGGAAACCAGGCGGCGCGGCAGGAGTGATACCACGGAGCCGCAGTCGATGAGCATCGCTTGTCTGAGCGAGCGCTCGTGGACGTGGAGGCGGAAGTCCGAGAAGGATCGAGCGGCGCCACCGTGTACCGCCAAGTTGTGCGGCGGCGCTACTCGTTTAACGCCCTGTCCTGTTCGTAGCTGCATGGCGGAGTGCAATTCCGAGTTCTCTCCCGGAATTTCCGATGGTAGCGACACCATCTAGTTTAATTCTGAGCATACGTCGAGCAAGTGCTCGCCCAGCTGTGCCTCAGGCTATTGCCTATTACACGTGATGTTGAATGCGTAAAACCATTGCGAAGAGAACAATGACCGTAGATGTTATGATCATTGGGCTTGGAAAAACCCCCTCTTCACCATTTCTGGATCATCAGAGAGGTAGACCGTCCCAAAGCTGGGAAGTGACCCACTTAGCCGTTTTGCTAGCAAATCATTAAGATTTACCAGCAAAACGTTGTCCAGCGGGGGCCACGAGGAGGCGGGGTCACCAGCAATTGCTCGGTCTCATGCAGGCTAGCATCAGATGTAATTGCTAGTATTTGGTTAATTTCGCAACCCAGCTGTATCGGTACACCAAATGGTGCCTGCGAAACCGTCTACAGCTTCTTTTGCAGGGATTAAGATTGCTTACCTTCTCATGTTTAGGTCCTTGTTCTTTAGTACTGTAACTGAAAATTCATTAAAAATGCCAAAAATTTCTTTAGATACTAAGCACTTGTAATCACATGGCCAAATATGGTATTTATCTAATATAGCCTGTTTTAGACTAAGCCTTGAGTCGTTTAGGAGCACACAGTCAAAGATGATATGTCGGACTGATTCGACTTCACCACAGCTGCAAATATCAGTGTCTGCTAATCTAAGACTCTTTAGTTTCTGTTTAATATTACCGTGTCCTGTGAGGAGTTGAACTATGAAATGGTTATTTTTTATCCATTTTGCATTTAGCCTGTTTTCTATATTTTCATAGAACTAGAATGTAAGCCTTCCTTTAGGGCTATCATTCCAGTTCTGTTGCCATATCCTTATTGTTTCTTTTTTAATCTCAAGGAGTCTTAATTTAGTTTCACTTCTATTTACAGTCTCAAGTGCTTCGAATCTTTTTGAGAAGTGCTGAAAAGACAAGTTTTTCCGTTGATAATAAAGACTTACCTTTTCAGTTAGTTGAAGTCCTATGGGAGTTGCTCCTGCTATCACACAAAGAGCATCCGTTGATACTGTTCTATATGCTTTAGTAACTCCAATTAAAGCATATCGTTGTGCTTGATTTAGTTTCCTGTGATGATGTGTATTAAGTTTGTCAGCCCAGCCAGCTGCAGCATAGGAGATAATGGGTATAAAAACTCCCTTATACAACGATTCCGTGATAGAGTTGTTTAAACCCCATGTACTTTTCGCAACTCTGGCAAATTGGCTGAAAATGGTCTTACTCTTGTTATAAATGTAGTTAACATGTGGGGTTATGTTCATTCTTGTTCCATACGTGACTCCTAAATATCGTGATTCTGAAACCATTCTCAGTGATCTACTTCCAAGTTTGACGGTTGGTGGTCTTTTTATATCTAAGAAACCTTTAAGAAGAATCATGTGAGATTTTGCCACTGATAGTACTAGTTTATCACCAGCTATTCAAGATTAAAGTAACCTCATTTGCCTTAAGCTCAAGAGCTTTTCTGCTATTACCTTTCACTATTATAGCAATATCGTCAGCATATGCAATTGTTTCGTTTCCCGTATTAGAGATTTCTTCTAGAACATCATCAAGGATGATGTTCCACATTAAAGGTCCTAATACGGATCCCTGTGGGCAGCCTTTTCTTACAACTTTAGATATCTGGGTAGTATTAGTTGTAATTCTTGCTATTCTATTTGAAAGATAGCTCGAAATAAGGTTATATACGTTTCTGGGGCAATCTCTGCGCTTGAGATTGCTGAGTACACTAGACCACCATACACCATCAAATGCACCAGAAATGTCAAACATGAGGCCGATAGCATACTTGTCGCTTGTTTGATGCACAATGTCTCTTAATTTTACAATTGCATCTTCTGTTGATCTGCCTGGCCTGAAACCGTACTGTCTAGTCGATGCCAAAGGATGTGTATGTGATATTGTCTGGAGTCTTCCAGCAATAAGTTTTTCCAGAACTTTCCCAAGTATTGGAAGTAAGGAAATAGGTCTGTAAGACTTTAAATCAGTTGCTGGCTTGTCCATGCTTTTTCTCAGTATCCTAATTTCCGCTATTTTCCATTGATTTGGGAAAGTCCCCTGAATTAGGCATTCGTTAAAGAGATCTCGTAATTTATTAGACAGTACAGGCATAGCTTTCTTTATCATTTCTGATTCAATTAGATCGTGTCCAGGAGCCTTTCTATTGCCTAGTTTGTTGATTACATTCTGTATTTCAGAAACACTGAATAGCGGTGCATCCTGTGTGCTTGGTGCTAGAAGTGTGTCACTTCTAGTAATAATGTGCCACTCTGTCTCATTGTCCACATTATCATCAGGAATCATGTTATTGAGCAGTGTTTCCATTGTGTCATTAAAATTTAATGTTTGTCTGCCACTTTGATTAATCGTTTCAATGACATTTTCAATACGGATTTTGTTTCTTTGAATTTTATACACAATACTCCATGGTTCCTTATTACCAATATCAGTGACAAACTTCTCCCAACTTTCTTGTTTTGCTTTCGCAATGTTCTTTACATATTGGTTTCTTAGTCTTTTATATTCCGTTTTATGTATTATTTTTAGTCTACTGTTTATTGTTTTACTATATTTTCGTCGGGCTCTTTTGACTAATTGTCGTAGACTAGTTAGATCACTGTTCCACCATGGGGCAGACTTGGAAAATCGTTTCTTTTTCGGAATACAGGTTTCCGCTGCTCGTAATAATGCGTGTTCAATTTTATTTGCAGCATCTGTAGCACTAATAGTATCTTCATTGTTAACTGTATCCATGATGTTTGATAAATTTCTAATATACTTTTCCCAGTCTGCTTTTTTGGTATTAAATCTATCACCTTTGATACTTATGACCTTATCTGAGGCTGATGTTATTTTAAATGTGATAAGGTTATGGTCACTTGTTGTTTCGCCGTTGTGTATCTTCCAATTAGATATAAGGTTAATACAGCTATTGCCAGCGATTGTGACATCGATATTATCCTGTCCTCGTGTATTGTCAAAGGTGAAGGTTTCAGATTCTTTGTTGGCAATGTGTAGTTGGAATTGTGATAATAATTCCTCGAGTGCTTCTCCTTTTTCGTCTGTACATTTACTGAACCAAGTTGTTGACTTAGCATTTGAGTCTATACAAAATATAATGTTCTTTCTGTCCAGCACCGTTAGGATATTATCCAAATGAAGTATATATGGATCAATATCCTCACAGTGTTGGAAATATGCACTAACCAAGTAAAACTTTAAATTGTTAATTTTAATCTCTACACAAATTATGTGTGTGTTGCTTAATTGCTCGATTTTAATAACATCAATTCTGTTGTTAAAAATTACTATTGCCGCTTTAATATTATTAGATGCTATAACATTTGAGAATGTTTTAGTATCTACTATCACTTTAGTGCATATTCCCATGCCTGCCACCTTATTATGAAACGAATATGGCTCTTGGACAGCAAGAATGTCTATCTTGTTCTCAAATGCTAACTGCCTTAGTTCATCTGATATAGACTTTGCGTTTTGCGCATTTATTTGTCCTATCGTTACAGTTTCCCTAGCAACATATGTTATTGAGTTACTTACCATAATCTACTTTTTGGATGTAGCTGGCAAGTGCAATCTTATATGCTAGGCATTCTGCCGAGCGCGATGAGTGATTGCAGGGTTTTCCTGCTCTCTTGCAGTTAATGCACACTGGGTTTTTATCCTTCACCTTGCAGTCTTTAAAGTTGTGTCCATCACATCCGCAATGTCCACAGGTATCACTTTTTGCTCTGCAGTATTTGGCTACATGTCCGAATGATTGGCACTTATAACATCTGCTAACTGCAACGTAATCGCGGATCCGAAGAGCGTTCCAGCCAATATAGACCCTGTCGTTTTTCAATAGAATGTTTCTGGCACTTGGTGAGACCTCTAAAACTATGTTTACAGTGTCTGCACTTCTATTACCAAATCTGTGAGAGATAGACACCTCTTCAGAATATTTGCTCTTTTGAAATTCGTCTATATTCTGGTTCCTGAGCGCTTGGGCAAACTCCTTGTCATTCATTTCTTTTGGCACATTGTAGACGATTACCATAGGTTTTTTCTTACTGGGTTCTCCAGTGTTTAGGCCTGCTGCTTGCAATTTCTCAGATTTGAGAACACGCTCTAGATCTTCTCTAGTTTTTGTCTCAATTAATATTCCATTATTGGAAATTTTTTTAACGGCACAAATCTTTAATTTTTCTTTAGTGGGTGCCATGACACTCATAACCGTTGATTTTGTTTCATCGCTAGACTTAATGTTTTTTCCAGAGCTTGGATAAATCGCTACTACGTGGCATTTATTGACAGTTGAGGTAGCGTTTTCTTTTGCCACTGCAGGAACTTTTAACCTATCAGCATAACTACTCGTAGATTTTGTACTATTCGGGGGATTTTTTAACTGGTTTATGCTTGTGGTAGCAACGTTAATCGCCTCCTCTAATTTTTTCAGCTTTTCGTCGATTGATCCTGAATCTGACCTTTTTTGTTTAAGAGAATCATTCTCCTCTTTCAGGAAATTTATCATTTTAAACATATCTGAGAACTTAAGTTTAATTTTCTCTAGATCTTCACTCTCTTCATGTCTTCTAACGTCATATTACTTAAATCCCTCTCAAACCGCTTATAGCTTTTGATCTTTTTCTCAGTGTCACTTAGAGGAGACGTTTTTTCTGAGTTTCTACATTTTTTCCTTTCTTTTTAAAGCTAATTTCCTCGAGGATCTCCTCATCACTTCTGTCTTTTCTCTTTTTAATTTTGTCTTTGCCAGGAGTATTTAAATCACAGATCTCCATTTCTTCTACTGATTTATCCTTAAGGACTGGAAAATCCAGATCGCTTATTGGTCTACTCATTATGGTAGCGACACCAGGATGATCTTGCTGGCGCGGTGCCCCCCGAGGCTGCGCGTGACCGGGAGCGTGATTGAGAGCGTGATTGAGAGCGTGATTGACCGCCGAGGGTGACGGTCAGCTGGTGGAATTGATCGGCCATCCGGTGGAGTTGATCGGCCATCCGGTTGTTGGAGATGGTCAGGTTGGCGAGTACCGCGTGCGTTGCCGTGTGTTTCCCGTCCACGTTATCCCGCTGAGGTGGAAGCCTGGGAAGAGCGGTGCCTGTCGGAGAGAGATGGCACCCCTGTCGGGTGGCACAGACGCCCGGCACGACCTCGTAGACGCCGTCGGCTCTGGCGGCGAGCTCGTCCAGGTCCATGGTCTGTAGGAGTCGCAGCAGCTGGGAGATTTGCGGAGGCAGGAGGTAGAGCCACCGGACCTTGATGGCGTCGTCACTGACGCTGTCGCCGGCGAGGTGGCGCATGTAGCGGAGAAGCTGAGACGGCGAGCGGTCGCCCATGGTGAGGCCGGAGAACAGCTTCATCAGCCGTTTCTCCACGGTGTCGCCGAAACGAGCGATGACGTGCTTCTTCAGCTGCTCGTATTTGCCGGTAGCGGGTGGCGTCCTCAGCACATCCTGGAGCTCCCCGACTGTGTACTGGTCCAACTCTGCTACGGCGGTGTAGTAGCGGTCGTCGTCCGAGTGCATCCCGTAGTTCCTGAAGATGGCCTCTAGCTGCACGAACCAGAGGTCCGGCCATTGACGCGTGAAGGGTGGAAAGCGGCAAGGTCGGCGTCCGGCGTCGCAGGGCTGGCTGGCCTCGGCGCAGGTGCAGGTGCAGGCGGCGGTCAAAGCGTCGGAGGTCGGCGTAGTAGCCGGTGCCGTATTCTGGCGTTCGTTGTCGCGCTGGGAAGCCTCGGCGCGTGTGATGGGCATCTTCCTCTTTCTTTTCTTTTCTTTTAAGGCGAAGAGGTGCCGGTGATGAAGGAAAAGTTAGTACTCACACGAAGATGGGTAGCGCCTGAGAACACGTGGCGTTGGAGAGCACGTGGTGATGAAGAACACGTGGTGTTGCCGAGCACGTGGTGCTGAGAAGCCAGTTGTGTGGAGAGCACGTGGGGCTGCTGAAGATGGTCCTCGGGATCACGTCGGGGTCACCAATTTGGGAATTTCTTTCCCTGAATTACTAGACGCGTTAAGGTGAGTTCTCACTAACGCGAAGAACGGGCCGCGGAGAAAGGAATGGGCCAATGAGACTCCGTGTGGAGGAAAGAAAATTCCGATTATGTTTTTGATCCCGTGGGACGATATTTTATTTATTGGCGTGGTGTGCCACGTGGTCACGTACAGAAGATGCACAGAAGATACTTTTACACAGTGAGCGCGATGAGAAGAATGCGACTGGACGGTTCGACGGACGAAATAGAAGTGATGTGGTTTTTCCTGCGTGTGCACCGCCACGGCGATCCAGGCATCCGGAAGTGGGAAGAGCAACGGTCGCAGTGGTCACTCTTCCGCTCTGGCCAATCAAAGGCGCGGTCCGGCCAATCGGATGCCCCTGCGGAACCGCGATACGAGGTGCTTGCAAGTTAGTGCTGTCGGCCGAGAGGTGTCAGCACATTTCCTGCGCGCGCTGCTACAGCTGCGCGCTGTTGGCCGAGAGGTGTCGACACTGCGCTGGTGCGAGACGCCACATGTATTCTCTTTTTCTTCTATATTCTCTATAGCTCGAGAGTCTCGCGCGCATCTGTGACAGCATGATAGATTTTTGAAAATATCTCAAAAAGTAAGCGAGATAAAGCGATTTTTTATTAATTATGTTTTGTAGACAATTTTATTTGCTACAAAAAAGGTCTTGTACTAAAATATTTTATCTCCCTTACTTTTCGAGATATATTTAAAAAATATGATTATTCTCTTACCTGATATTTTTTATTAAGTTTCACCACTGACAAGGACAACGCAAGGTCTTGCCCTCTCGGATTTTGTTCAAATTTTGCGAGATAACACTGATAATATGTTCCATCCGATATATTACGCGAGGGGAAAGACCTCACCTGCCGAAGATAAGTATCCTAGTTATGAACTAGAGGTGCTTGCGATTATCAAGTCATTGCGAAAGTTTAGAGTGTATCTACTAGGGATAGAATTTAAGATAGTTACAGATTGCTGTGCTTTTACACTCACTATGCGGAAAAAAGATTTGTGCGTTCGCGTTGCGAGGTGAGCTTTACTTCTCGAAGACCTTCGGTATACGATTGAACATCGGGCGAGAAGGCAGATGGTACATGCGGATGCGTTGAGCCGCAATCCTTTGCCGACGGTAATGTCTGTTCGCGAGGACGAAAGTGGACTCATAGCTAGCTTCAAGCGAGCGCAGTGCGAAGACGAAGGTCTGCGCGGCATAGTTAACGGTATTAAGGAAAATAAACTAAGTTGTTATATCATAAGAAGCGAGATATTGTATAAAGATGTAAACGGTGATATGCTAGTGGTAGTACCTAGGGCATTACAGGTGCAAGTTGTTCGTCGAGCGCATAAACAAGGACATTTTGCGGTAGATAAGACCGTAATGTTAGAAAAGAAAGACTATTGGTTCGAAGGAATAGGCAACGTCGCGGAGAAAGTAGTGCGAAATTGTGTTAAGTGTATTTTGGCCGAAAGAAAGAGCGGAAGAGCGGAGGGTTGGCTGCATCCAATCGACAAGGGAGAGGTTCCCCTCCACACTTTCTACGTCGACCACCTTGGGCCTATCCCCTCCACCAAGAAGAGCTATAGGTACATATTCGTAGTGGTAGATGGATTCTCGAAGCTCGTGTGGTTGTATGCAACTAAATCTATGGACTCAGCTGAAGTGTTACGTCATCTACAAAAACAGGCGAGTGTGTTCGGAAATCCGAAACGAATTATCTCGGACAGAGTAACCGCTTTCACATCAAATGATTTCGAGAGGTATTGCGATGAGGAGAACATTGAGCATATAAAGAATGCAATCGGAATGCCCAGGGGTAATGGGCAGGTGGAAAGGGTTAATCGCACGCTCATACCCCTATTAACGAAAATGTCTTCTCCAAAACCGGAAGATTGGCATCGCTACTTTGACTTGGCCCAGCGATATCTGAATGCTACACCTAACAAGAGTATAAAAACCACCCCGTTTAAATTGCTGTTTGGTACGAACATGAGAATGGAGGAGGATCCATCTATACGCAAAATGATAGAAGACGAATGGAGACAGATGTTTGAAGAACAACGGGAAGAGTGTCGGAGACGTGCGAAAGAAGCCATCCTAAATGCACAAATGGAAAATCGTAGATCATTTAATAAAAAAAGAACTGCCGCAACGCGATATAAAGAAGGAGATCTGGTTGCGATACGACGAACGCAATTTGGACCGAGATTGAAATTACACCCAAAATATTTAGGACCATACGAGGTAATCACAGTATTAAGGGGCGATCGCTATATGGTGCGAAAAGTGGGAGAACACAAAGGTCCATACACAACATCGACTGCGGCCAATTCGATGAAGCCATGGGCTTAAGAGGAAGAAAAAATATTTAACGAAGATAGTTACAGCTGATCGTATATCTGAGGACAGATATGTTTGTCAGAACGGCGGTGAGAGAAAGACGAAGAGTGCGAGTGTATGGTGTGCGTGAAAACAATTGATGAGTGTGACAAATGTTTAGGAGTATGCAGCGATATGAATATAAGTGTGAGTGCATGCAGCGGTATGAATATGAGTGTGTCTAGCAAAAAAGAATAGCGAGCGTGCACCCCGAAGTCTCTCGAATATTCCCGAACCGGAAATAGGGAAAAGGTCTTTTGTTTAATCGGTCGGGAATAGTCTGGAGATTTCGAGAATAATTAACGGAAGTGATTGGGACCATTGGTGGGGTGAATGAGTATATAAGCGCGGCGAAAAAAGCGATCTGGGCCTTCTTGATTCGGTGCGACTATTTGTGAGTGAACGAGTGTAATACGAGTGTACTTAGAGTTTAAGATTCCTAAGTATTGTTACTTACTTTTCTTTTCGATTTCTATCTTTTTATTATTATATTAAACCTTAATATTTAAGTATTTGTTCTATTATAATAAATATTTCTATTTAAATTCAATAAATCTTACATGTATATTATAAAAACGAAATATTTCGAAGGCTATGACATCGGATTTTTGTAGACTAACAAATTTTTCTATGATTATGTAAATCTACAAACAACTTTAGATTGCTGAATAATGTACAATAGTAATCTTACATTTTCCTTGTATATTAATTGATTTTAAATGATAAGAATTCTTTTGTTAAAGATATAAGAATCGCCTAATATATTAGCATCTTTTTTTTGTAATCCTTTAATATTTCTTTGATGCAGTAAAGAAACATACAAACTTTTATTATCTGCGACAATTAGATAATTTTTTTATCATATTTACTGTAATATAATCAAATTCGTATCTGCTGAGGAAATAAGCAGGCATAAAGAGAAGAACGCCGAGCATTTGCATTGAGTGGTCAGATATATTTAAAAGTAAGCGTACACCGCGTGTCGGTTAAGAGATTCAAAGGAGAGCCGTTGAGCAAATCACGTGTTGTATCTTTACATTGAAGTTATTACAATAAGAAGACTGCAGCCGGCCTGATTATATTAATTACTCAAGAGCCGAGCGATGATGATTGTATTAATCACACCGAACTTGTAATTAATGAGAAGACTTATGATTTAACTGAGGAGACACCTGTGGTTTGTAAGAGATCGAGAGTTCTAATGAAGATTGCTGCCTGAGAGGCCGGCGTCACGGTGCTTCTTTAACCGCCGTGATGAGTTATGGCGAGTCTGCGTGCAGACTCCGTGGAGCGACAACTGTCGCGAGTTCTGATTGGGCATTAGAAATCCCAAACATTTCCGCCCGCTATCAGCAACGAAGTTGATGATAAGTTATAGTTATGCTTCTGAGGGGCTACTGGGAGGACTGTAGTGATACCACCCTACTGAGTCCATCCTTCCCTGACAGCAACTTGAGCACCCTAGCCATGGGCTATTTTCCTGGAGGCAAACGCTCATAAGTAAGAAGAACGAGTGAACCTACCTAAATCTAGTTGTGAGCGTGATGCCACTTTGAGATGGCTTGTAACTGTTTTAAGTACTGAGTTGACCACATGCGCCAGAACTGTTGAATTCGTTGCTGGATGAGCTGCCATCTGGAGAGCTGACTTGCTGAGATGTCTAATAGTGAGCTTCCAGGAACAGCGTTGAGTGCCGTTCCAATTAGAAAGTGCCCTGGTCATCGCTGAGCGGTTCAAGTGGTTTGGAATTGAGAATGGCTTTAATTTGAGCGAAGAGTGTGGAAGTCTCCTCATATGTGAGCAGTGTGTCTCCGACAGTTTTTCTGAGATAAAACTTCAGAGACTTGACTAATGCTTCCCATTTCCCACCCATGTGGGGGGCTGCAGGCGGGTTGAAATGCCACTGTGTTTTGTCCTGAGCTAGCACAGAAGAGATATATCGACGTCCTGAAAAGCTTTCTGAGAAACATTGCATGAGCTTAACCTCAGCGCCTAAGAAGTTAGTGCCACAATCAGCGTAGACGTCTGACGGGACACCCCTTCTTGAGGTGAAGCGTCTGTAAGTCGCAATGAAGCCCTCGGCTGAGTAGCTGAGACGACATCTAGATGAGCGGTCGAAGTTGATAGACAGACAAATACGCAGATCCAACCCTTGTGAGTCTTGGAGCCACGTCCTTTCCACGTCTTGAGCGTGAGAGGTCCAGCGTAGTCAATGCTTGTGTGAGAGAACGGGCGTGATGGGGTGACTTGCGCCAGAGGTAGTTGGCCCATCAGTTGCTGAGCACGATAAGTTACTGTGGTAAGCTGAAAATAAGATTCAACGTGCTGTTCGTTCACCCACATGATGCGTTAAAGATCCTGGTCATCTGGGTGTATCTTGATTTGCCGATACATCTTTGTGATGTCAGTCGCAAACAGATACTTGAGTTGGCGTATCCAAATGAGCAAGTCGAAGATGTTAAGCATCAGATTAGGACCAGCGTGAGTGATGTCATTGAGCGAGTGACCAGTGGAGCTGGCGCTTGAACTGTTGAAAACAACTCTAAACTTCGTGATTGAGCTGTCTGGCTTGAGCACCCCATGATGAGGCAGATAGTAGTGTGGTTTTCTACCAACTGAGCTGTCATCGAGCTTTAGCATGTGTTGAGCTTGTTCATACTCTCGCATGAACTGAGTGTACAGTCGGTCGTACTGAGTGTCTCTGCCAAGTCGTCTGAGAATTCGTTGGAGCGATCGATGAGCTGTCTGATAAGAATCTCCCAGGACTGTTCGGGGCGACTTGAGCGGTATCCTGACGATGTGTCGAGTCCCTTGAATAAGTGGTCTTGAAGTGGAGCTCACACTCCTGCTCCTCAGGAGTGAGCGGTGAGTTGTCCGATGATAGAGGTTCTTCTTGGACCCAAAACCGTGTCAACACCTCTTGCAAGGATGAGTTTGATGCCTGAGAGCTGCCATGATGAGTCGTCCTTGCAAGTGTGACAGGTGCCTGAATTGGGCCAATTACCAGCCACCCAAAGATGGACAACTAAACAATGGGAGATCTGTCTGAGTGCCTAATGATGTTAGGCCTGATGAGTTAGCCGTAGAAGTCTGCTCCGATGATAACCTCTACTTCCCTTGGAATGAGAAACTCTGGATCAGCGAGATTTAAACCCTTAAGGTGAGGCCATTCGGGTTCCTGTTGTATCTTTATGGCCGGCAGGATGGTGGTAACTGTCTTGAGTACGTGAGCTGAAATTGTCACTGTAAGTGGACTATACCTTGATTGAAGGTTGAGCGTGACAATTCCTCTTGTTTGAGAAGTCCGTTTTCCGCCGACACCATAAACGTCCAGCCTTGAGTGCCTTCGTTAAAGATTAAGCTGCTGGGTGAGTCTTTCTGAGATGAACGAGATTTCTGATCCAGGGTCAATGAGAACACGAACTTGAACTGACGTTGTTGATGAGACGACTATCGCTGTCGCTGTGGCCAGCAATGTGAGATGACTGAGATGCGCTGAGCTTGACATTGGGTGATCGTAACTCTCAACGAGCTGCCCTGAGCTTCATGCTTGAGAAGACTTTTCGGAGGGAGCGGGTTCATCTGGCACCTCCTGAGCGGTCTGAGCCCTATCTCTTGGTGGAATGAAGATGGTTGAGAGGTCAGCACCCTGCAATAAGGTATGGTGGAAGTCGTTGCACGTCTTGCAATGCCGTCAGCTGTTGCACTTTCTCAGGTTGTGCCTGGCTAGGCAATAGCAGCACAAGCTCCTCTAACTGATCAACTACACCCTTTGGTTGACTGAGTAGCCTCGCATTCTTGGGCAGATCGCGATGGAGTTGACGTTGATGAGGCTTCAATTGTTTCCAACGTGCGAGCACGAGCGACCAGAAATTCGGTGAGCTGGCTAAGTGTCGGAAATTCGACGGTCAATGCAAGAGATATCTCCCACCTCTCGCGCGTGTCTTGGTCGAGCAGGCCAGTAAGGAGAGTGACCATTAAGCAGTCATTATTACTCTCCACTGTGAGCGTTCTGAGTGCCTGAGTGGTCTCTATAATGATATTAACCATTTTTGTCAGCGAGGTGGCTTGGCGCTTTTGCATAGGTTTGAGATTGAGTAGTCTTTCTAGATGTGACCTTTTAATAAGGCGTTTGTTCTCAAACCTTGAATTGAGCAGTTTCCACGCCTGGTCATAGGACGAGTCGTCTGGTGTTATATTCGCAATAAGTTCCTAGGCCTTACCTTGCATTGCTGACTTAAGATACTAGAATTTTTGGCTTCTTGGAGCCACTGGATGATAAGAATTCTTTTCATTAAAGACTAAGTATCTCCTAATATATAAGCATCACATTTTTGTAATCCTATAATTTTTCTCTAATGCAGTCAAGAAACATACAAACTATTATTAAATGTGGAAGATATATACATTTTCCAACTTAATAACTGTATTATAATCGATTTTGTATCATAAAAAATATATGTATATTATAAAAACGAAATATTTCGAAGGTTATGACATCGGATTTTTGTAGACTATTTAATTTTTCAATGATTCAGTAAATCTACAAACATCTTTAGATTGCTGAATAATGTACGATAGTAATCTTACATTTTCCTTTTCATTTAACCGATTTTAAATAATAAGAATTCTTTTCATTAAAGATATAAGAATTTCCTAATATATTAGCATCTCATTTTTGTAATCCTATAATTTTTCTTTAATGCAGTCAAAAAACATACAAACTTTTAAAATCTGTAAAAAATAGATACATTTATCAACATAATTACTGTAATATAATTGATTTGGTTTCATAGGAAATATATGTATTGTTCTGCCTGTGCGATCCGAAAGGATCGTACGATAATTAGCGGTATTCGAAATTCGCGCGCGTCCGATTCCATCGATTAGGATTCTAGATCGATACTCATTGTGAGCATCGATCAACTACCAGTAACTATCGAAGCGCTCCTCTAGCAATCCCTACCTCTCGCATCCCCACTTCTCGTAGCCGTAGTGCGTACGTCCTACTGGGCCAGTACAAGAGGGCATTCTTGCTACTTCTTCACCGGACGCCTACGACTAAGCATCTTCAAGGATTATAGAGGCCATATTGAACAAAGGCTTTAAGAATTCACAAAGGACAACGAACAGAATATCCTAATCTTCAAGACTCGTGAATGTGAGCTCATTCAACATGACAACCTTTAAGGTTGTGATCGCTATATTTGAGGAGTGCGAGAGGTGAGATCTTTCCAATATATATATATTTCGCATCAACGGTATTTTCCCACGTGGTAACACCACGCGGTGCATTCTTATTGTATATGTAAATATCATCCAGGGTTTTTATGCTGCAAGGCTTTTCCCTGACGAGCCAATAAAAAAAGGCATTGTTTCTTTGATTGGCTCAATCACGTGTTTTATTTTACACCTTATCCTAACCCTTTATTCTCCACTTCATAACATATACAAATTGCCAGAGGACTCTTAGTTGAGGAATTTCGGCCATAACAATGCCTCTGTATATTTTTATTTTTCTTTTAATGTTATCCTTCAAAACTGCTGACGATGTTGTTTATACGCTAGCTGCTGGGCAAAGCACACCTTATTACCTGTTTGTTCCCTTGGCATAGTGATACTTAAAATTGCGGTGTATGTTCTCTTACACCTTCTTAGTTAGTTACAGAATTGTACTCACAGAATAAACTACGAGTCGTTACGCATTCCTAGTTACAGAATTTATTTGAGAATAAATTAAAGAATCGTAATAAAGTATCTTACGTTAATTTTATGTTATAAAATAAACTCCGGAATTAATAACAACAATTTAGTTAGCATTTAACAGTAATAATTAGTTTTTTAGTTAAAGTGCGACTTTACGTTATCAAAAAAAACAATTAAATGTGAATATAGTTTAGACATTAAAATCTTGTGTTAGTTATTTTAAAGGAAAGTTAAACCTTCTCCCAGGGCATAACAGTATATTAAAAAATACGAAATATTTCGAAGAATATTACATCGGATTTT
Source organism: Polistes dominula (assembly GCF_049000335.1). Taxonomy (NCBI): domain Eukaryota; kingdom Metazoa; phylum Arthropoda; class Insecta; order Hymenoptera; family Vespidae; genus Polistes; species Polistes dominula. The sequence continues at coordinate 9,826,773 of NW_028300915.1, forward strand.
TGTAGACTAAAAAATTTTTTTATGATTCAGTAAATCTACAAACATCTTTATGTTTTTTAATTTTTCTCTGATGCAGTCAAGAAACATACAAACTTTTATTATCTGCGAAAGTTTAAAATATTTTTTTACATGAATACTGGAATATAATCGATTTTGTATCAGAGGAAATAAATGTATATTAAAAAAACGAAATATTTCGAAGATTATTAGATCGGATTATTGAAGACTAACAAATTTTTCTATAATACAGTAAATCTATAAACATATTTAGATTGCTGAATTATATACAATGGTAATCTAACATTTTCCTTGTAATTTATTTGATATTAAATGACTAAAATTCTTTTCAAAAAAGATGTATGTATCTCTTAATATATTAGCATCTCATTTTTGTAATCGTATAGTTTTTCTCTAATACAGTAAAGAAAAGTACGAACTTTTATTATCTGCGAAAGTTTAAAACATTTTTTACATAAATACTGTAATATAATCGATTTTTTATCCTAGGAAATATATATATATATATATATTAAAAAATACGAAATATTTTGAAGATTATGACATCGGATTTTTGTAGACTAACAATTTTTTCTATGATTCAGTAAATCTACAAACATCTTTAAATTGCTGAAAATTATGCAATGTTAATCTTACATTTTCCTTGTAATTCAATTGATACTAAATGACAAAAATTCTTTTCATTACAGCTTTAAGAATCTTCTAATATATAAGAATCTCATTTTGGTAATCCTATAGTTTTTCTCTAACGCAGTAAAGAAACATACAAACTTTTATTTTCTGCGAAAAGTAGATACATTTTCCAACAAAATTACTGTAATATAATCGATTTTTTATTATATGAAATATATGTATATTAAAAAAACGAAATATTTCGAAGATTATTAAATCAGACGTTTGTAGACTAAAATATTTTTCTTCAATGCAGTAAATCTACAAAAAATTTTAAATTGCTGAATAATATACAGTATCAATGTAAAATATCCTTTGCAATACAATCGATTTTAAAAGAAAATTATTCATTTTAGTAAAGATATAAGAATCTTCTAATATCATTATTGTAATCTTATAATTTTTCTTCAATGCAGTCAAGAAACATACAGACTTTATTATCTGCGAAAAGTAGATACGTTTTTTAACATTATGACTGCAATTTAATCGATATTGAACCATAGGAAATATATATATATATGTAAGATTTATTGAATTCAAATAGAAATATTTATTATAATATAACAAATATTTAATTATTAAGGTTAAATATAATAATAAAGAGATAGAAAAGAAAAGAAAAGTAAGTAACAATAGTTAGGAATCTTAAGTACACTTGTGTTACACTCTTTCACTCACAAATAGTCGCACCGAATCATGAAGGCGAAGATCGCAATCTTCGCCGCGCTTATATACTCATTCACCCCACCAATGGTCCCAATCACTTCCGTCAATCATTCTCGAAATCTCCAGACTACTCCCGACCGATTAAACAAAAGACCTTTTCCCGATTTCCGGTTCGGGAATATTCGGGAGACTTCGGTGTGCACGCTCGCTTTTCTTTCTTACTAGACACACTCATATTCATACCGCTGCATGCACTCACACTTATACCCATATCGCTGCGCGCACTCACACTTATACCGATATCGCTGCATACTCTTACACATCTTTCACATTCATCAATTGTTTTCACGCACACCATACACCCGCACTCTTCGTCTTTCTCTCACTCTTACATATATATATATATATATATATATAAATATAATATTATTTCATATTATGGAGTTGTTAGAATAAATTACCAAATTTGTTTCTTTGTAAAATAAGAGAAACGACAATTAAAGTCAATTATTCGTCTCTCTTTACAACTCGAACTTATACTTGAATTATAATAATTTATTCTTAATAACATTTATTGACACGTGTTCTTTCTTTTGTTCTATTTCTCTGTTTCTAACGTATTACTATGACTGTACGATCCGAAAGGATCATACGGTAATTAGCAGTATTCAAAATTCGCGCGCATCCACCTTCATCGATGGAAAGTCTAGATCAATACTAATTGTGAGCATCGATCAACTACTAGTAACTACCGAAGCGCCCCTCTAGTTACCCCCACCTCTCGCCTCCCCACTTCTCACTCCCAGTCCGTACGCCCTGCTGGGCCAGTACAAAAGGACATTCTTACAGTCCATTATTGGAAGCCTGTGAATATATATCGAAATCAAGGGAGTTAAGTAAAACTAGTTAAGGAACGTAAGCGAAGCGAGCGAGAGGTGAGATCTTTCCATTATATACATTTTATATTACCGATATTTTCCCGCGTGGTAATACCACGTGGTAGACTCTCATTTTTATAATTAAACCACATCCAGAGTTTTTATGCCGCAAGGCTTTTCCCTGACGAGCCAATAAAAAAAAGGCATTGTTTCTTTGTTTGGCTCAATCACGTGTTTTATTTTACACCTTAACCTAATCCCTTATTCTCCACTTCATAGCATACAATCAATGATCAGAGGAATTTTCATTGAAGAATCTTTTGGTCATAACAATGACATATCCTCGATTACTCGACGACCTCGATTACATCGGGTGACCTAAAAGCGCGCGCAGAGCATATCAAGCGCGCTAAATTCTGAAGAGAGTATATTCTTTTTACATCTCCCTCTTCGAGATGAAAATTCCTCAATTTTCATTTTATTTTTAATCATACTCACTTTCCAACATTGGAGTTAATTTTGTCACATGGAACAGACTTGTATCTTGGTTTCTTTTTTCAGTTTTTATTTTATAGTTTGAGCTTGAAATTTTTCCTTCTATTCTGAATGGTCCGATTCTTAGTTCGTCTAGTTTTTTCCTATTAAGTTTGTCTCCATTTTCTATGAATACCATATCACCCACCTTGAATTCATGATGTCTTCTATTTCTATCAAATATACTTTTATTATACTTGTGTGATCTTAGTGTTTTTTCCTGTGCTAGCTTCTTATCTCTTATCCAGTCTTCTCCATTTTTTTTCCTTCTTAATTCGTCTGGTATGTTACTTGTGTCTGTGCCATTTAGCAGATACTCTGGTGTAAATCCCGTGATTGTATGTTCTAGTCTATTATATTTATCCACGCATTCTGTCGCTATCGATGTCCATGCTCTTTTCTTCTTCTCTTCGTTTATTTTGCATCTTATTTTATTTACTAGTGTCTGGTTTAATCTTTCGTTCAAACCATTGGAAGACGGTGCATTTATTGCAGTGAAAATCAATTGCACCTCTGCCTTTTTTAAGTACTCTTTAAATTCTCTCGAATTTACTCCAGGGTATTGATCTGTTAAAATTGTTCCGATCTTTTCTATCTCTAGCACCCTATGGACTAATTTTATAAAGTCATCGGCATTTTGAGTTTTCGATGTTAAAATAAATGCGTATTTCGTGAAATGATCGACGAGTAAATGTATGTATTTTTTTGTTGATCTAGTGCTTCCAAACCCTCCAATTGTGTCTATAGACATAATTTCGAAAGCCTTAGTCGCTGGTCCTAACTGTGACATTGGGCCGAATTTATGTTGACCTCTCGATTTATTTCTTATACATATATTACATTCTTTACATATTTTTTTTATATTTTCTATTAAGTTTTTAGCCTTGTAATATGGGCTTATTTTCATATTCGTTTGTGTTATCCCTGTGTGTCCCCATTCCTTATGTATTTTCTTAATTAAATCAATACTGAATTTTTCGGATAACACGATTTTCTCACTTTTTCTTGTTTTCTTATAATATATTCCATTTTTCTTTATTAATTTTTCTTTCTCCCTCTGTAATAACGTATTATTCATCTGATCTGATTTTATTTCATCTATCTTATTAGAGTTTACTGTTTTTAATAGGTCCTCTTCTTCTTCCATGTTCGCTTCTAGGACAGGGTTTCTACTTAAGCAGTCCGCTTCTGTATTATCTTTTCCTGGGACGTACCTATATAATTTTAAAATCGTATTGAGGCAGATAATGGGTTAGATCACCCAATTCTTCGTCTGTTAGTGCTCGTATATTCATATTTTCTAGTAGTTTGTGATCGGAGTATATTTCAAAGTATCTCCCCATCAGTCAGTGTTGCCAATACTTTATTGCCTCTTTTATGGCTAAACACTCAAGGTATATTGCTTTTTTCCTCTTTTGTGTTCCATTCAGTTTCTTCGAGAAATAAGCCACCGGCTTTTCTTTCCCATCATCCTGTATTTGTTTTAATATTGCGTCTATGCCTTCCAGTGATGCATCCGTATATATTTTGATTGGAAGATCTTTGTCAAATATCTCCAACACCGGTTGGGAACATAGCATTTCTTTTATCTTCCTGAAAGCTTTTTTGCAATCCTCTGTCCATATGAATTTTACATTCTTCCTTAATAGTTGATGTAATGGATCTAGCAATATTGAGCTTCTTTCTATATACTCGTGGTAAAAATTTATTTTTCCCAGAAATTGTCTAATCTGTTTTTGCGTGGTGGGAGTCGGGAAATTTCTTATTGATATGATGTTATCTTTCAGTGGTGTAACTCTATTTTCTCCTATTACATGTCCTAAATATCTGACTGAGCTAGCAGCAAACGTACATTTCTTGAATTTTAACCTAAACCCTTCTTTTTTAATTGCACTTAATACTTCTTTAATGTGGTTTAGGTGTTCATTAAATGTCGATGAGTGTATTAGGATGTTGTCTATATAGTTTACGGAAAATTCAGTTAGTCCATGTTTTCTTAATATATTACTCAGAATTCGTTGAAATATGGCTGGAGACGTTTTTAAGCGAAACGGTAGACATGTCCATTGAAAGTGACCATCTTGCGTTACAAATCCTGTCTTTCTTCTATCTTCAATTCTTAATGGTATTGACCAAAAAGCTGAATTAATATCCAATGTCGTGAAATATTTACAGTTTCTGGCTCTTGTTATTATATCATCTATTAAAGGAAATGGTTGTGCTTGAGGTAGAATGTTTTTGTTTAAATCTCTAAAGTCTATGCACATCCGTGTCTTTTTCTTCATTTTTTTATATGCTAGCGTGACAGGTGCAGCAAAAGGACTATAAGATTCTTCGATTAAATTCTTCTCTAATAGTTTGGCTATTTTTTTTTCTATTTCTTTTTTGTCTTCCATATTACATCTATATGGTCTTTTACTGCTGTATTTCTCCACTACTAAGTCAATTCTAGCTTCATATTCACTAACAGTTCCAACGTCGTATTTGTCTTTTGCAAACACTGATTTGTTGTCATCTATTAATTTTTCTATCTTAATCTTTTTATCTTTGTTTAAGTGTTCTATCTTTGTTTGGAATTCATCTGCTTCTACATGTTCATTAAAATTTACCAAATAATTTGTATTTTCATTTTTTTCTTCATTTAATATTATCTTTGGTTCTCCTATCTTTTCTTCTGTTTTCTGTAAAATTTCTAAATTTTCATTCAGTCTCAACTTGAACAAAGGGATTAAATCTAACTCTATTATGAAATCTTCGAAGTCCTCTCTCTCAACTATGTATACGTCTACTTCTTTTTCTATATCGAATATTCTTATTCTTATTCTCACTAATCCATTTGTATGGTTCACACCATTGACCGACCTTAAGAATATTATGTTTACATCTTTTCTGCTATCTTTTATTCTTATCCATTTTGAATTTATTAAGGAAACCTTAGAGCCTGGATCATATGTTCCCATTATCTCTATTCGATTTTCAACTAACATCTTAAGTCTGATCAATGGTGTGATTATTCGTTTTTTTTCTCTGTCCTTAGGTCTACTTTTATTACTGAATTGCTCCCTGTGGCTTTAGCTTTTTCTTTCCTCTCTAGTTTAAACCAGCATTTTTCCTCTGGGTGGTATCTTACACCTTTACCCATATTTTCACATGTCTTGCACGGTTTTTTTTCTTCATTTCTAACTCTTTGTTCTGGTTTACCTTCTTTTTTGTATATTTTCCTTCTATCTGTTGTTCCTTCGAGCTTTTGTAATTCATTAAATAAATCATTTGTATTTTTCGTTTCATCCCTGTCAATTTTGTCTCTTATAAATTCTGGCAAACCAAATGCAATCCTATCTTTTATTGTATCTGGGTCCATATTTTTATTTATCTCTAATAATAATCGTTCTTTTTTTATCGCATATTGTACTAGTGATCCTTCTTTGTACTTAAAGTAGTGAGCATATGTTCTACTACTCCACCTGTTGCGTAGCACGCAACGAAAGGCATGAGTTACAGTGTGCTGTGGAAGTGCTCTGTGAATAGCCTCGTTTCAACAAAGCGATGCATAGTAGGTGCTTTACCTAGTCTTGTGCTTCTCTAAGTCTCACTAAAACACAAGCCCTTCATTGGAGAACACAGCGGAGTGGGGGAACTCTATTCCTAATGGTCAATCAAGTTGGGGAAGGGAGGTCCGAAACCCATTCTGAGTATAAAGGGGCGTAAGAATCCGAGCCGCGGGCACTTCGGTACAACTCACGATTCACACTACATTTCCTGGAAGAAGAAGAAGAAGAAGAAGAAGACCGAGGAGACGCAGAGGCAGCGGAAGACACGCAGCTAGCGGCGGTGGCACTAGCGGCGGTAGCAGCAGCGGTATACACGCATCAGCGTTATACTCGCACTCATCAGCTCCAGGCGCGGTATATACGCATCAGCGTTATACTCGCACTCATCAGCTCCAGACGCGGTATATACGCATCAGCGTTATACTCGCACTCATCAGCTCCAGACGCGGTATATACGCATCAGCGTTATACTCGCACTCATCAGCTCCAGACGCGGTATACACGCATCAGCGTTATACTCGCATTCATCAGCTCCAGACGCGGTATATACGCATCAGCGTTATACTCGCACTCATCAGTTCCAGACGCGGTATACACGCATCAGCGTTATACTCGCATTCATCAGCTCCAGACGCGGTATATACGCATCAGCGTTATACTCGCACTCATCAGCTCCAGACGCGGTATATACGCATCAGCGTTATACTCGCACTCATCAGCTCCAGACGCGGTATATACGCATCAGCGTTATACTCGCACTCATCAGCTCCAGACGCGGTATACACGCATCAGCGTTATACTCGCACTCATCAGCTCCAGACGCGGTATATACGCATCAGCGTTATACTCGCACTCATCAGCTCCAGACGCGGTATACACGCATCAGCGTTATACTCGCATTCATCAGCTCCAGACGCGGTATATACGCATCAGCGTTATACTCGCACTCATCAGTTCCAGACGCGGTATACACGCATCAGCGTTATACTCGCATTCATCAGCTCCAGACGCGGTATACACGCATCAGCGTTATACTCGCACTCATCAGCTCCAGACGCGGTATATACGCATCAGCGTTATACTCGCACTCATCAGCTCCAGACGCGGTATACACGCATCAGCGTTATACTCGCATTCATCAGCTCCAGACGCGGTATATACGCATCAGCGTTATACTCGCACTCATCAGTTCCAGACGCGGTATACACGCATCAGCGTTATACTCGCATTCATCAGCTCCAGACGCGGTATATACGCATCAGCGTTATACTCGCACTCATCAGCTCCAGTCGTTCCAGTAGCAGTATACACGCATTAGCGTTATATTTGCATCAATAATAAACAACTCACATAACCAGGGGCGCAAAAGCGCCCCCCAATTCAATAAAACGTTAAATTACAATAATCGATTCACAACCCACATTCCTCCAACCCCTTCTTACAACAGAATAAATACCATAGTACTGATCAAGGCACCTGTACGCAACACCACCCTTTACTCGAAAAGGTTTCTTTCAATATCTGTTTCCATTTATTCCAATCATTTTAATTTTCTTCTTTTCTTACTGTAGAAGTATACTAATCTTGCAGATTTTCATCTAAAAGTGCTCTCAATAATTCAATTTTTGTTTTGTTTTATCCTATATTAAATCTATCACATTTCCTTTCAAATGTGTCTAACCATTGTCCCACATTACATGTTTTATTGTTAAATTTTCCTAACGCAAATTTTTCCACAATTTGTTCCGAATTTCTTCCTTCTTCTTTTTTTTCTGATTTCTCCACTAATTTTTCCAATATTTTTGTTAAATCTGAGTGTTCTTTATTACTTTCTCTAGCTATCTGTTTTAAAAATCTTCCACCAAAATGCATGTTTCCTTCTTGTTGCGTACAGGTGCCTTGATCAGTACGATGTTCTTTATTTATCGTAAAATGAAAAGGTTTTAAGGGATTGTGGAGGAATGTGAATCGAATTGTTCCTTTATTGCTTGGTATATAATACGCTGTTGCGTTGTTGTATGTAAACTATCGCCCCGATGCTGAGCTGCCTGATGATTGCGTGATGAGATGTGGTTAGGCTGCTTTGTCGGGTGCCGATGAGTTTTCCTTGCTCTTGATGCGTTGGTTATATGTGAATCGAGTGTTGCTGACTGAATGAATGCATTGACGATTTTCCGTGGCCTTTTGTAGGGAGCGGGTAGTCCTGTGCACCCCCTTCCCCAGATTGATTGGCCAATGACCGTCGGGTCACTCTCCATGGTCCGTCGAACAAGCATAGGGTTGTAGAGGGAAATCAAGCTGCGCGGGAAAGACTAGTCTTAAAGAAGCGGCGTTGTGTCCACTTGTGCTAGCGCATACGCCGAAAGAACCGGCGCCGGTAGGTCCCGCTTCTGTGTGCCTTGTTCCAACCGTTGATCGCATCAAGCAACACCTCACACAATCCACATCACATATTGCGCAATACGCAACACTTCTTCATCTACATATATCTTTTTCAATTCTTTTGACATTGTTATCCATACACTCACATCATCATGCCGTCTTTCTAAAGCTCCGCAACCTTTTTAAAAGTGTCCGTCCCCAGCAGCTCTTTATAAAAATCCCCACAGATATATTCTCCTGGTATAGCATACCTTTCTCCTCGTTCTGTTGCCACTGAGGTGACGGCTATCACTGTAGTTTTACTATCCCTTGGAGAAGCCACAGATTTGAATTCAAATTGTAGTCTTATTTTAACACGAAAATTGTCGTTTTATAATATTATTTTATATTATGTAGTTGTTAGAATAAATAACCAAATTCGTTTCTCTTTAAAATAAGAGAAACGACAATTAAAGTCAATTATTCGTCTCTCTTTACAACTCAAACTTATAATTGAATTATGATAACTTATTTTTAATAACTTTTATTGACACGTGTTCTTTCTTTTGTTCTATTTATCTGTTTCTAACGTATTACTATGACATATCCTCGATTACACAACGAGGCCCCCTTCGGGTGACCTAAAAGCGCGCGCAGAGCATATCAAGCACGCTAAATTCTGAAGAGAGTATATTCTCTTTACATATAAACTAAAAGAACGAAATATATCGAAGATTTTGACATCAGATTTATGTAGACTAACAAATTTTTTTTAATACTGTAAATCTACAAACATCTTTAGATTGCAAAATAATGTACAATAGTAATCTAACATTTTCTGGTAATTCAATCGATTTTAAATGATAAGAATTCTTTTCATTAAAGTTATAAGAATTTTCTAAAATGTTATTATCTCATTTTACTAATTTTATAATTCTTCTCCAATGCAGTCAAAAAACATACAAACACTTAAAATCTGCGAAAAAAGATACATATTTTAACATAATTACTGTAATTTATTTGATTTTGGTTTATAGGAAATATATGTATATTAAAAGAAACGAAATATACCGAAGATTTTGACATCAGATTTATGTAGACTAACAAATTTTTCTATAATGCCGTTAATCTACAAACATCTTTTGATTGCTGAATAATATACAATGTAATTCTAACATTTTCTTTGTAATTCAATTGACATTAAATGACTAAAATTCTTTTGAATAAAGATATAAAAATCTCCTAATATATTAGCATCTCATTTTTGTAATCCTATAAATTTTATCTAATGCTCTCAAGAAACATACAAACTTTGATTATCTGCGAAAATAAGATACATTTTTCCACATAATTACAGTAATATAATCGATTTTGTATCATAGGAAATATGTGTATATTTAAAAAAAATGAAATATTTCCAATATTACTACATCGGGTTTTTGTAGACAAAAAAATTTTTCCATTATGCAGTTTATCTGCAAACATCTTCAGATTGCTGAATAATATACAATGTTAATCTAACATTTTCCTTGAAACTTAATCGATTTTAAAAGACAAAATTTCTTTTCATTAAAGATTTAAGAATCTTTTAATGTATAAGAATCTCATTTTGGTAATCCTATAGTTTTTCTCTAACGCAGTAAAGAAACATACAAACTTTTATTATATGCGAAAATAACTTACATTTTTTAACATCGTAACTGTAATATAATCGACTGTGTATCATAGGAAATATGTGTATATTTAAAAAAACGAAATATTTCCAATATTATTAAATCGGATTTTTGTAGACTAAAAATTTTTTCTATAATGCAGTTAATCTACAAACATCTTTAGATTGCTGAATAATATACAATGTAAATGTAACATTTTCTTTAAATTGCAATCGATTTTAATATACAAAATTTTGTTTCATTAAAGATTTAAGAATCTTTTAATATATAAGAATCGAATTTTTTAATACCTATAGTTTTTCTCTAACGCAGTAAAGATGCATACAAACCTTTATTATATGCGAAAATGACTTAAATTTTTTAACATCATAACTGTAATATAATCGATTGTGTATCATAAGAATTATATGAATATTATAAAAACGAAATATATAAATGTATGAAAAGGTGGGAATTGTTTCTTAATTTATTAAAAATATCTCGAAAAGTAAGGGAAATGCAATATCTTAGAAAATAACCTTCTTTACAGCAAATAAAATTGCCTACAAAACATACTATATAAAAAATCGCTCTATCCTGCTTACTTTTTGAGATTTTTTCAAGTATGTAAGAAACGTTTGTAGTTTTTTTTAATTTCTTTAATATATTCGAAATGTATAGGAAATACAATATTTATGTAAATAACCTTTTTCGTAACAAATGAAATTGTCTACACAACATGATATATATAAAACGATCTAACTTGCTGACTTTTTGAGAAATTTTAAAAAATTTAAAAATGGACGGAATTTGTATTTTATTTTTTTTAACACATCTCGAAAAGTAAGAGAGATACAATATCTTTGTAAATAACCTTCTTTACAGCAAATAAAATTGTCCACAAAACATAGTATATAAAAAATCGCTCTATCTTCCTTACTTTTTGAGATATTTTCAAAAATGTAAGACAGGTTTGGAATTTTTTTTTTTTATTTCCTAAATATATCTCGAAAAGTATAGGAAATACATTATCTTTTTACCTAACATTTTTTTTAACAAATAATATTGTCTACAAAACATGTTATGAAAAAAATCTCTTTATCTTGCTTATTTTTTTGAGATATTTTCAAAAATGAATGAAAAGTTGGGAATTGTTTCTTTTAAGTATCATTTAGTTTTTTTAAGTATCTCAAAAAGTAATAAAAATAATACACCTTTGTAAATGACTTTTTATGTAGCAAATAGAAATGTCTACAAAACATAATATGTAAAAAATCGATCTATCTTGCTTACTTTTTAGGATATTTTAAAAAATGTAAAAAAAGGTGGTATTTGGTTTTCAATTTTTTTAATATATCTCGAAAAGTAATGGAAATACAATATCTTTGTAGGAAATTTTTTTTGTGGGAAATAAAATTGTCTACAAAACATAATATTTGTAAATCGCTTTATCTTGCTTAGTTTTTGAGATATATAAAAAAATGTAAAAAAAGGTTAGAATTTTATTTTAATTTTTTTAATACATCTCTAAAAGTAATGGAAATACAATATGTTTGTATATAACCTACTTTTTAGGAAATAAAATTATCTATAAAACACAATATTTGTAAGATCGGTCTATCTTGGTTTCTTTTTGAGATATTTACAAAAATGTAAAAAAAGGTTACAATTTGATTTTTATTTTTTTAAATATATCTCGAAAAGTAAGGAAATCACAATATCTTTGTATATAACCTTCTTTGTAAGAAATAAAAGTGTCTACTAAACATAATATTTGTACGATCCAAAAGGATCATACGGTAATTAGCAGTATTCAAAATTCGCGCGCATCCACCTCCATCGATTAAAGGTCTCGATCGATACTCATGGTGAGCATCGATCAACTACTAGTAACTACCGAAGCGCCCCTCTAGTCACCCCCACCTCTCGCCTCCCCACTTCTTACATCCAGTCCGTACACCCTGCGGGGCCAGTACAAAAGGACATTCTTCCAGTCCATTATAGAAAGCCTGTGAATACATATCGAAATCAAAGGAGTTAAGTTAAGTTAGTAAGCGAAGCGAACGAGAGGTGAGATCTTTCCATTATATACATTTTATATCGACGGTATTTTCCCGCGTGGTAATACCACGTGGTGGACTCTCATTTTTATAATTAAACAACATCCAGGGTTTTTATGCCGCAAGGCTTTTCCCTGACGAGCCAATAAAAAAGGCATTGTTTCTTTGTTTGGCTCAACCACGTGTTTTATTTTACACCTTAATCTAATCCTTCATTCTCCACTTCATAGCATATAAGTAATGATCAGAGGAATTTTCATTGAAGAATCTTTTGGTCAGAACATTTTGGTGCAATCCTGTAAGGTGCGAGTTCCCGACTTCTGGTTTACGAAGCAGTGAATAGTCTATCACCACGCCGAGCAAACCGATTAGAGAACAACGAAGTCGAGAAAGTCCGCCATCTTGCGAACATCTTTAACGCTCAGCTCAACCATCATCACGAAAGATCTAGAAACGAGATAAGTAGTTTCAATTATCTGTGTGTGCGCTTATGCGTACACACCTTTGTTCATTAACATATATTTCAAGTGAAACTGCACCTTCGAATCCAGTAGAAGTTTGCAATTTCTAATATCATTATTCATTTATTCATCATTTGTAAGAAATTTCACATTAAGCTTTGAATCGATATATGAATAATTTAATTATTAATATCAAAGATAGAAACGTATAGATTCACGAAATAGTCATTTCTTAATCACGCGGAAATCGCTTTATTCTCGTACAAAGAACGATAAGATTTTCGGCGGCTTCACCGCCACGCCACCTTCCTTTGTTTGAACGGTCGACTAGAACGAAGACGCCGTGACGTCATCGCCGGACATCCCATCTATCGGCATACAGCTAGCGACGATCGCATACCCCCTCCATCGGGCTACCACTGACAATAAACGGACACCCCCTCCAACGATTTACGGCAGCAGGACCGTACTCGCGTGATCAAGAACCCAACGCGCGGTCATATACTCGTGCAAAGGAAATTTTTATAATATCATAAATTCATTTGAGTAGATTTCGAAGAGTAGAATAGTTAATAACGGTTCGTGATGGCATCGCAAAAACAGCTCGGACAGCTCGAACAAAAACGGTTAGTTTTAGAATTGGGTTTAACGCACGTCGAAAATCTAATCAATGAAGGAAATCTAAATAAGCAGGAAATAAGAAGGCGCTACGAACGACTTGCACCACTAGTAGAGAAATACGAAACCTTTTATGAAAAGCGCGTTACTGCTATCAACGAAGCAGGAGGAGTCGATAGTTTAACTCCAATCATAGAGAGATATTGCGCGATCGGAGTCGGAAAACGAAATAGACTGCGAAAATCATTACGTCTAAAACACCAAGCGCGATGAATCAGAGCGATATATTGTGCGTTTACCTTTTCGCGAAGAAAGAGACCGCGTCGACATCGCAAATGAACCCACCCTTACGCGACTAACACCGAGTCTCATGTCAATTCGCACGGTGTACTGAATCAATTTCTCCTGAGTATCATGTATCGTGTAAGAAAGGGAGACGGAACTCTCAGACAACGTCGGGTGGTATTAGATACGCGTGCCGCCGCACACTTCATTACTGAGAATTTCGCGAAAGAGTCACGCTTACTGATCAAATCATATTCGAGTTCCATGCACGCTATCAACTATACCGGAACTCGATCAAAAGACGTTATCGAGATAACCATTCGATCATTAGACGATAAATATAGGCGGAACTTTTCGCTACTCATCGTTCCTAAGATAACGCGATCGAATTTAGTAAACAAAATAGAAGGCAAAGTCATTATGTCTAAGTTGCGAAACACTATGAATCGTAAAGATATATCGTGCGTGTTCCCTTCGGCGAAGAAAGCCACGATTGCAGTCACCTACGCGGTATAGTCAGTTCCGTAATCTCCGGAAGAAATTACACGCGAATATCGTACTCCGGAAGGAATATGAACAGATTACACATAAATACATCGATTTAGGATATATGTCGATCGTCAAAAACGAACCTATAGGAAGTTGCTATCTTCCCCACCACGCGGTTATCAAATCAGCTAGCACGACAACAAAGGTACGGGTCGTATTCGACGCCTCCGCGAAAAATGATAAGAGACTTTCTCTCAACGACACCTTATTAGTCGGACCTACAATACAAGACACATTAGTAGAACATTTATTACGATTCCGGACATATCGGTACGTATTAACAGCGGATATTGAGAAAATGTATCGGCAAATATGGATTCATCCAGACGATCATCAATATCAACGGATATTTTGGTGACATAACGAACAGATTCGCACGTTCGAACTTAATACGGTAACATTCGGAATAGCGTCAGCACCGTTTCTTGCCATATGAACCATCAAACAACTCGCGAAGGATAAAGGGGCTAATTATCCACTCGGAGCCGAAATACTTAACCGCGATCTATACGTAGACGACCTCATTACGGGAACTAATAATATCGAAACCCTCGGAAGGATACGCGATCAGACTATTGAAATGTTAAAACGAGGCGGTCTTAATATATGACAGTGGGCGTCTAACTTCCGACCGGTACTCGAAAATTTAGACATAAAAAACATCGATGTCGAGCTCTGCTCTGGGGAAAATCCTATTTTAAAGACACTCGGTATTTCATGGAACGCACATCATGATTGTTTAATTTACTCCGTCGCGCCAGTAGATATTCGCGAAAGAATTACCAAGCGACGAATTTTATCCGAAGTCGCAAAGATCTTTGATCCACTCGGACTTCTAGGACCCGTCATTCTAACAGCCAAAATCTTCATCCAAGACTGCTGGAAAACACATATCGACTGGGATGAATCGGTACCCAATACGTTACACACCTCGTGGATAAAGTTCGCAGAACAATTGACATTAATTGACAGTTTAACGATAGAAAGACGCGTCACACTCGACGACCCGATTGACGTGCAGGTGCATGGTTTTTGTGACGCGAGTCAATCTGGTTACGGCGACTGCTTATATGTAAGATCGCGAGATAAATTCGGTAACACATATGTACGTCTACTTTGCGCGAAAGGTCGTGTCGCTCCCCTTAAGAATACCACTATACCACGTTTAGAGCTATGCGGAGCATTAACACTCGCGCGATTATATAGAGAAGTCCGAACTGCCGGCGGATTGAAACCCGACAAGATAACCTTTTGGTCCGATTCGATGATTGTACTGGGTTGGCTGAAAAGAGACTCCAATACGTTAAAATTATACACGGCGAATCACGTGCGCGAAATACATGATATCTGTGAAAATATCACATGGCGACATGTGCGATCCGAGGACAACCCAGCGAACGCTTTATCTAGGGGACAACTTCCGCGCGATTTCCTAAAAGAACGATGCATGGAAAGGGAATTTTTCTAATTGCCGGACGTAAAGGGATTGTCGGTTTTAACGACGCGAATCGAATCCGGAAATGTATTTCAGCGATTCTCCGATTACGCGCGATTATTGAAAATTGTAGCTCGATGCCGACGATGGCTTAAAACTAACTCGTATAAGGGAGAATTGTCGACGGCGGAAATAACAGAAACGGAACGACGCGTTTTAAAGATCGTACAAGGCGAACAATTTCACGCCGAAAGGGAAAGAGTAGAAACAGCGGGGGGAGTCAAGAGCACAAGACTAGCCGCGTTAGATCCGATCCTCGACGAAGAAGGCTTAATTCGAGTGGGGGGCCGACTTCGAAACGCGAATTTAAGTTTCTATGAGAGATGTCCGATATTATTGCCCTCACATCATCACGTCACTGATCTTCTTATCCGAAAATTCCACGAATAAAATTTTCACGCTGGCATACAGACTACCCTCTATGCTCTTCGACAACGGTTTAGGCTTCTCGACGGTAAGAATCAAGTGCGAAGAATCGTACGTCATTGCGTGCGTTGCATTCGATTCCGTGCATCCGGCATCCGATATAAAATGGGGGATTTGCCAGGCTCTCGAGTGCAGGAAACCACTGCATTCTCCCATGTCGGAGTAGATTTTTTCGGGCCGATCTACGCGAAGGAAAAGAAATACCGTAATAAGGGTCGCGTTAAAATATACGGGTGTATCTTCATTTGTATGACTATCCAGACTGTACACATCGAATTAGTCAGCGATCTGACTACAGATGCCTTTTTGGCCGCTTTCCGGCGATTTGTAAGTTGAAAACTATTCCCACTCACGTTTATTCTGGTAATGGAACTAACTTCGTCGGGACTAATACCCAGTTAAAGAAACTGTATGACGAGTCGACATATATGTCCGACTCGAGTCGGACGAGTATAAGGCGAAGAGCCATGATTTCGCTGTAGATTGTAAAATCTCATGACCTTTCAATCATCCCCTGTTACCTTATTTTAGAGGTCTGGGGGGAAATTGCAGTCAAATCGTTCAAACATCATTTTAGACGAAACGTGGGCGAACTGCTCTTCGCATACGAAGAAGTAGACCACATTCGTTATCGAAATCGAAGTTATTTTAAATTTACGCCCGTTAAGCCTCATTTCGTCAGATTTAAATGACGCAACCATACTAACGCCTGCACATTTCTTTTAGATTAAGGGAACGTTTACGACATTGACGGAGGAAAATTATTACATTAAGATTCCCGCCAATCGATTGTCTTCAAGGAAACATCAAGAATGGATCTCAATCCAGCACAAAATCAAAGGAATATCTCCGTCATGCTCATTGACAAAATTCAACTACACACGAGTGGTTACCGTGAAGACGGTCCACGGAATTGTCAAGCACAATGTAACAACTATTTGTTCATTGTTAAATCATTGTCTTTAAGACCCAACGGTTCCCTTGTACGTACAAGTAAGGCGCCTGGCCAGCGATAATTCGAGAATGCTGACTAAGTCAGCGAAAATACGCTGAGCGATTCAGCGAATACGTCTAGCGTTATATCATAAGCAATCGAATGAACATGTTCAATAATTTATACAACTAGCGATATACTTAACTGATTCAATGACCTAGGTCGAAAGCATTGTAAATCGATGAGAATAAGCGTACAACACAACACATGTATTAAGAATATCATTGATCGTTACACTCTCAACGGGGGGAGTATGTACGATCCAAAAGGATCATACGGTAATTAGCAGTATTCAAAATTCGCGCGCATCCACCTCCATCGATTAAAGGTCTCGATCGATACTCATGGTGAGCATCGATCAACTACTAGTAACTACCGAAGCGCCCCTCTAGTCACCCCCACCTCTCGCCTCCCCACTTCTTACAACCAGTCCGTACACCCTGCGGGGCCAGTACAAAAGGACATTCTTCCAGTCCATTATAGAAAGCCTGTGAATACATATCGAAATCAAAGGAGTTAAGTTAAGTTAGTAAGCGAAGCGAACGAGAGGTGAGATCTTTCCATTATATACATTTTATATCGACGGTATTTTCCCGCGTGGTAATACCACGTGGTGGACTCTCATTTTTATAATTAAACAACATCCAGGGTTTTTATGCCGCAAGGCTTTTCCCTGACGAGCCAATAAAAAAGGCATTGTTTCTTTGTTTGGCTCAACCACGTGTTTTATTTTACACCTTAATCTAATCCTTCATTCTCCACTTCATAGCATATAAGTAATGATCAGAGGAATTTTCATTGAAGAATCTTTTGGTCAGAACAATATTTGTAAAATCGCTCTATATTGCTTTTTTTTTGAGATACTTTAAAAAATGTTAAAAAAGGTGGGAATTTTTTTATAATTTCTTTAATATATCTCGAAGAGTAATGGAAATACAATATCTTTGTATATAACCTTTTTTGTAGGAAATAAAATTTTAACAAAACACAATATTTGTAAAATCGATCTATCTTGCTTTCTTTTTGAGATATTTAAAAAAATGTAAAAAATGGAGGGCATTTGTGTTTCATTTTTTTAAATAACTTGAAAAGTAAGGGAAATACAATATTTTTGTATAAAACGTTTGTTGTAGAAAATAAAATTGTCTACAAAACATAATATTTGTAAAATCTCTATCTTGCTTCCTTTTTGAGATATTTTAAAAAATGTAAAAAAAGGTGGGAATTGCTTTTATTTTTTTTTGATGTATCTCTAAAAGTAAAGGACATACAATATCTTTGTATATGACCTTTTTTGTAGGAAATAATATTGCTTACAAAAAAGAATATTTGTGAAATCGCTCTTTCTTGCTTT
The DNA here is from genome assembly GCF_049000335.1 of Polistes dominula. NCBI lineage: Eukaryota > Metazoa > Arthropoda > Insecta > Hymenoptera > Vespidae > Polistes > Polistes dominula. The sequence continues at coordinate 9,845,347 of NW_028300915.1, forward strand.
CTTTTTGAGATAATTAAAAAAATGTAAAATATAGTGTAGATTTGTTTTTTATTTTATAATATATCTCAAAAAGTAAGGAAAATACAATATCTTTGTATATAACCTTCTTTGTAGGAAATAAAATTGTCTACAAAACATAATATTTGTAAAATCGCTCTATCTTGCTTAGTTTTTGAGATATTTTTAGAAATGTAAAAAAAGTTTGTAGTTTGTTTTTTATATTTAGAAAATATCTCGAAAAGTAAGGGAAATACAATATCTTTGTATAAAATATTTTTTGTAGTAAATAAAATTGTCTACAAAACATAATATTTGTAAAATCGGTCTATCTTGCTTAGTTTTTGAGATATTTTTAAAAATGTAAAAAAAGTTTAGAATGTGTTTTTTATATGTAGAAAATATCTCGAAAAGTAAGGGAAATACAATATTTTTGTATATAACGTATTTTGTAGGAAATAAAATTGTTTAAAAAACTTATTATTTGTAAAATCTCTCTATCTTGCTTTCTTTTTGAGATATTTTAAAAAATGTAAAAAAAGGTGGGAATTGTTTTTATTTTTTTTGATATATCTCAAAAAGTAAAGGAAAAACAATATCTTTGTATATAACCTCTTTTGTAGAAAATAAAATTTTTTAAAAAACATACTATTTTTAAAATCGCTGTACTTTGCTGAGTTTTTAAGATATTTAAAAAAATGTAAAAAAAGTTGGGAATTTGTTTTTTTTTTTTTAATATATCACAAAAAGTAAGGGAAATACAATATCTTTCCCCATAACCTTTTTTGGAGTAAATAAAATTGTCTACAAAACATACTAGTCGTAAATCGCTTTATCTTGCTTAGTTTTTGAGATATATAAAAAAATGTAAAAAAAGGTTAGAATTTTATTTTAATTTTTTTAATACATCTCGAAAAGTAATGGAAATACAATATATTTTTATATAACCTTCCTTTTAGGAAATAAAATTATCTATAAAACACAATATTTGTAAGATCGGTCTATCTTGGTTTCTTTTTGAGATATTTACGAAAATGTAAAAAAAGGTTACAATTTGATTTTTATTTTTTTAAATATATCTCGAAAAGTAAGGAAATCACAATTTCTTTGTATATAACCTTCTTTGTAAGAAATAAAATTGTCTACTAAACATAATATTTGTAAAATCGCTCTATATTGCTTAGTTTTTGAGATACTTTAAAAAATGTTAAAAAAGGTGGGAATTTTTTTATAATTTCTTTAATATATCTCCAAAAGTAATGAAAATACAATATCTTTGTATATAACCTTTTTTGTAGGAAATAAAATTTTAACAAAACACAATATTTGTAAAATCGATCTATCTTGCTTTCTTTTTGAGATATTTAAAAAATTGTAAAAAATGGAGGGCATTTGTGTTTAATTTTTTTAAATAACTTGAAAAGTAAGGGAAATACAATATTTTTGTATATAACGTTTGTTTTAGAAAATAAAATTGTTTAAAAAACATAATATTTTTAAAATTGCTCTATATTTCTTAGTTTTTGAGATATTTTAAAAAATGTAAAAAAAGTTGAGAATTTGTTTTTTATTTTTTTAATATATCTCGAAAAGTTAGGGAAATACAATATCTTTGTATATAAACTTTTTTGTAGAATGTAAAAATGTCTACAAAACATACTATTTGTAAAATCGCTCTGTCTTGCTTATTTTTGATATATTTTAAAAAGTGTAAAAAAAGGTAGGAATTTTTTTTTTATTCTTTAAATATATCTCGAAAAGTAACGGAAATACAATACTTTTGTATATAAACTTTTTTGTAGTAAATAAAATTTTCTACAAAACATAGTATTTGTAAAATCGCTCTATCTTGTTTTCTTTTTGAGATATTTAAAAAAATGTAATCAAAAGTGGGAATTTGTTTTTATTTTTTAAATATATCTTGAAAAGTAAGGGCAGTACAATTTCTTTGAATAAAACCTTTTTTGTAGGAAGTAAGCATGTCTACAGAACATACTATTTGTAAAATCGCTCTATCTTGCTTAGTTTTTGAGATATTTTAAAAAATGTAAAAAAAAGGTGGGAACTTGTTTTTTATTTTTTAAAAATATCTCAAAAAGTAAGGGAGATACAATATCTTTGTAAATAACTTTTCTTGTAGGAAATAAAATGTTCAACAAAACACAATTTATGTAAATTCGCTCGATCTTGCTTAGTTTTTGAGATATTTTAAGAAATGTAAAAAAAGTTGGGAATTTAAGTTTAGTTTTTTTAATATATCTCTAAAAGTAATGGAAATACAATATGTTTGTATATAACCTTCTTTTTAGGAAATAAAATTATCTATAAAACACAATATTTGTAAAATCGGTCTATCTTGGTTTCTTTTTGAGATATTTACAAAAATGTAAAAAAAGGTTACAATTTGATTTTTATTTTTTTAAATATATCTCGAAAAGTAATGAAATCACAATATCTTTGTATATAACCTTCTTTGTAAGAAATAAAATTGTCTACAAAACATACTAGTCGTAAATCGCTTTATCTTGCTTAGTTTTTGAGATATATAAAAAAATGTAAAAAAAGGTTAGAATTTTTTTTATTATTTCTTTAATATATCTCGAAAAGTAATGGAAATACAATATCTTTGTATATAACCTTTTTTGTAGGAAATAAAATTTTAACAAAACACAATATTTGTAAAATCGATCTATCTTGCTTTCTTTTTGAGATATTTAAAAAAATGTAAAAAATGGAGGGCCTTTGTGTTTAATTTTTTTAAATAACTTGAAAAGTAAGGGAAATACAATATTTTTGTATATAACGTTTGTTGTAGAAAATAAAATTGTCTACAAAACATAATATTTGTAAAATCTCTCTATATTGCTTTCTTTTTGAGATATTTTAAAAAATGTAAAAAAAGGTGGGAATTGTTTTTATTTTTTTTTTAAAATATATCTCGAAAAGTAAAGAACATACAATATCTTTGTATACGACCTTTTTTGTAGGAAATAATATTGCTTTCAAAAAAATATATTTGTAAAATCGCTTTTTCTTGCTTTCTTTTTTAGATAATTAAAAAAATGTAAAATATAGTGTAGATTTGTTCTTTATTTTATAATATATCTCACAAAGTAAGGGAAATACAATATCTTTGTATATAAACTTCTTTGTAGGAAATAAAATTGTCTACAAAACACAATATTTGTATAATCAATCTATCTTGCTTTCTTTTTGAGATATTTAAAAAAATGTAAAAAATAGTGGAAACTTGTTTTTTATTTCTAAATATATCTCGGAAAGTAAGAGAAATACAATATCTTTGTATATAACCATTTTTGTAGTAAATAAAATTGTCTACAAAACATAATATTTGTAAAATTGCTGTATCTTGGTTTCTTTTTGAGATATTTAAAAAAATGTAAAAAATTGTAGGAATTTGTTTTTTATATTTTAAATATATCTCGAAAAGTAAGGGCAATACAATATCTTTGTATATAACGTTTGTTGTAGAAAATAAAATTGTCTACAAAACATAATATTTGAAAAATCTCTCTATCTTGCTTTCTTTTTGAGATATTTTAAAAAATGTAAAAAAAAGGTGGGAATTGTTTTTATTTTTTTAATATATCTCGAAAAGTAAGGGAAATACAATATCTTTGTATATAAACTTTTTTTGTAGGATGTAAAAATGTCTACAAAACATACTATTTGTAAAATCGATCTGTCTTGCTTATTTTTGATAAATTTTAAAAAGTGTAAAAAAAGGTAGGAATTTTTTTTTTTATTTTTTAAATATATCTCGAAAAGTAACGGAAATACAATACCTTTGTATATGAACTTTTTTGTAGGAAATAAAATTTTCTTCAAAACATAATATATGTAAAATCGCTCTATCTTGTTTTCTTTTTGAGATATTTAAAAAAATGTAATAAAAAGTGGGAATTTGTTTTTATTTTTTAAATATGTCTTGAAAAGTAAAGGCAGTACAATTACTTTGTATAAAACCTTTTTTGTAGGAAGTAAAAATGTCTACAGAATATACTATTTGTAAAATCGCTCTATCTTGCTTAGTTTTTGAGATATTTTAAAAAATGTAAATAAAGATGGGAACTTGTTTTTTATTTTTTAAAAATATCTTAAAAAGTAAGGGAGATACAATATCTTTGTAAATAACTTTTTTTATAGGAAATAAAATGTTCAACAAAACACAATTTATGTAAATTCGCTCGATCTTGCTTAGTTTTCGAGATATTTTAAGAAATGTAAAAAAAGGTGGGAATTTAAGTTTAGTTTTTTTAATATATATCGAAAAGTAAGGAAAATACAATATCTTAGTATATAGCCATTTTTGTAGTAAATAAAATTGTCTATAAAACATTATATTTGTAAAATCGCTGTACGTTGCTTAGTTTTTGAGATATTTAAAAAAATGTAAAAAAAGTTGGGAATTTGTTTTATTTTTTTAATATATCACAAAAAGTAAAGGAAATACAATATCTTTCCCTATAACATTTTTTGGAGTAAATAAAATTGTCTACAAAACATAATATTTGTAATATCGATCTATCTTGCTTTCTTTTTTTGAGATATTAAAAAAAATGTAAAATATGGTGTAGATTTGTTTTTATTTTTTAAAAATATCTCAAAAAGTAAGGAAAATACAATATCTTTGCATATAACTTTTTTTGTAAGAAATAAAATTGTCTACAAAACATACTAGTTGTAAATCGCTTTATCTTGCTTAGTTTTTGAGATATATAAAAAAATGTAAAAAAAGGTGGGAATTTTTTTATAATTTTTTTAATATATCTCGAAAAGTAATGAAAATACAATATCTTTGTATATAACCTTTTTTGTAGGAAATAAAATTTTAACAAAACACAATATTTGTAAAATCGATCTATCTTGCTTTCTTTTTGAGATATTTAAGAAAATGTAAAAAATGGAGGGCATTTGTGTTTAATTTTTTTAAATAACTTGAAAAGTAACAGAAATACAATATTTTTGTATATAACGTTTGTTGTAGAAAATAAAATTGTCTACAAAACATAATATTTGTAAAATCTCTCTATCTTGCTTTCTTTTTGAGATATTTTAAAAAATGTAAAAAAAGGTGGGAATTGTTTTTATTTTTTTTTGATATATCTCGAAAAGTAATAGGAATACAATATCTTTAATACAACCTTCTTTGTAGAAAATGAAATTGTCTACAAAACACGATATTTGTTAAATCGCTCTATCTTTCTTTCTTTTTGAGATATTTAAAAAAATGTAAAAAAAGGTGAGAATTTTATTTTTAATTTTTTAATATCTCTTGAAAAGTAGTGGAAATACAATATCCTTGTATATAATCTTTTTTGTTGGGAATAAAATTGTCTAAAAAACATAATATTTGTAAAATCGCTCTATCTTGCTTAGTTTTTGAGATAATTTAAAATATGTAAATAAAGTTTAGAAATTGTTTTTTATTTTTAGAAAATATCTCGAAAAGTAAGGGAGATACAATATTTTTGTAAATAACCTTCTCTGTAGGAATTAAAATTGTCTACAAAACATAATATTTGTAAAATAGCTTTTTCTTGCTTTCTTTTTGAGATATTTAAAAAAATGTAAAAATAGGAGGGAATTCGAGTTTAATTTTTTTAATATATCTCGAAAAGTAAGGGAAATACAATATCTTTGCATATAACCATTTTTGTAGTAAATAAAGTTGTCTACAAAACATTATATTTTTAAAATCGCTCTGTCTTGCTTAGTTTTTGAGATATTTAATAAAAGGTAAAAAAGGTTTGAATATGTTTTTTATATTTTTGATGATATCTCGAAAATTAATGGAAATACAATACCTTTGTATATAAACTTTTTTGTAGAAAATAAAATTGTCTACAAAAAATACTATTTGTAAAATCGCTCTATCTTGCTTATGTTTGATTTATTTTAAGAAGTGTAAAAAAAGATAGGAATTTTTTTTTTTTTTTTTTTTTAATATCTCAAAAAGTAATGGAGATACAATATCTTTGTATATACCTTGTTTTGTGGGTAATAAAATGTTCAACAAAACACAAATTTTTGTAAAATCGCTCCATCTTGCTAAGTTTTTGAGATATTTAATAAAAGGTAAAAAAAGGTTTGAATATGTTTTTTATATTTTTGATTATATCTCCAAAATTAATGGAAATACATCACCTTTGTATATAAACTTTTTTGTAGAAAATAAAACTGGCTACAAAAAATACTATTTGTAAAATCGCTCTATCTTGCTTATTTTTGATTTATTTTAAGAAGTGTAAAAAAAGATAGGGATTTTTTTTTTATTTTTTAAAATAGCTAAAAAATTAAAGGAGATACAATATCTTTGTATATAACTTTTTTTGTAGGAAATAAAATTGTCTACAAAACTTAATATTTGTAAAATGTCTTTAAATTGCTTACTTTTTGAGATATTTAAAAAATTTTTAAAAAAAGTAGGAATTTGTTTTTTATTTTTTTTAAATATCTCAAAAAGTAATGAAGATACAATATCTTTGTATATAACTTGTTTTGTGAAGGAAATAAAATGTTCAACAAAAATACAATTTATGTAAAATCGCTCTATCTTTCTTAGTTTTTTAGATATTTTAAATAAATGTAAAAAAAGGAGGGAATTTGAGTTTAATTTTTTTAATATATCTCGAAAAGTAAGGGAAATACAATATCTTTGTATATAAACATTTTTGTAGTAAATATAATTGTCTACAAATCATAATATTTGTAAAATCGCTCTATCTTGCTTAGTTTTTGAGATATTTTAAAAAGTGTAAAAGAAGGTTGGAATTTGTTTTATTTTATAAAAATATCTCAAAAAGTAAGAGAGATACAATATCTTTGTATATAACCATTTTTGTAGTAAATAAAATTGTCTACAAAACATAATATTTGTTAAATCGGTCTATCTTGCTTTCTTTTAGGGATATTTAAAAAAAAGTAAAAAATAGTGGGAATTTGTTTTTTATTTTTTTAATATACCTCGAAAAGTAAGGGAGATGCAATAACTTTGTACACAATCTTTTCTGTAGTAAATATAATTGTCTACAAAACATAATATTTGTAAAATCGCTCTATATTGCTTAGTTTTTAGGATATTTTAAAAAATGTAAAAAAAGGAGGGAATTTAAGTTTAATTTTTTTAATATATCTCGAGATGTAAAGGAGATACAATATCTTTGTATATAAATTTTTTTGTAGGAAATAAAATGTTTAAAAAACACAATTTATGTAAAATCGCTCTATCTTGCTTAGTTATTGAGATATTTTAAAAAATGTAAATAAAGTTTGGAATTTGTTTTTTATTTTTAGAAAATATCTCGAAAAGTAAGGGAGATACAATATTTTTGTAAATTACCTTCTCTGTAGGAATTAAAATTGTCTACAAAACATAATATTTGTAAAATAGCTCTATCGTGCTTTCTTTTTTGAGATATTTAAAAAAATGTAAAAAAAGGAGGGAATTTGAATTTAATTTTTTTAATATATCTCGAAAAGAAAGGGAAATGCAATATCTTTGTATATAACCATTTTTGTAGTAAATAAAATTGTCTACAAAACATAATATTTGTAAAATCGCTCTGTCTTGCTTATTTTGACTTATTTTAAGAAGTGTAAAAAAAGGTAGGATTTTTTTTTTTTTTTTTAAATATCTCAAAAAGTAATGGAGATACAATATCTTTGTATATACCTTTTTTTGTAGGAAATAAAATGTTCAACAAAACACAAATTTTTGTAAAATCGCTTCATCTTGCAAAGTTTTTGAGATATTTAAAAAAATGTAAAAAATAGTAGGAATTTGTTTTTTATTTTTTTAATATATCTCGAAAAGTAAAGGAGATACAATATCTTTGTATATAACCTTTTTTGTAGGAAGTAAAAATGTCTACAAAACTTACTATTTGTAAAATCGCTCTATCTGGCTTAGTTTGGATACATTTTAAAAAGTGTAAAAAAAGGTTGGAATTTGTTTTTTATTTTTTAAAAATATCTTAAAAAGTAAGAGAGATACAATATCTTGGTATATAAATTTTTTTGAAGGAAATAAAATGTTCAACAAAACACAATTTATGTAAAATCGCTCTATCTTGATTAGTTTTAGAGATATTTTAAAAAATTTAAAAAAAGGAGGGAATTTGAGTTTAGTTTTTTTTAATATATCTCGAAAAGTAAGGGAAATACAATATCTTTTTATATAACCATTTTTTTAGTAAATAAAATTGTCTACAAAACATAATATTTGTAAATTCGCTCTATCATGTTTTCTTTTCGAGATATTTAAAAAAATGTAAAAAAAGGTGAGAATTTGATTTTTATTTTTTTAATATATCTCGAAAAATAAGAAAATTCCATTATCTTTGTATATTACCTTTTTTGTAGAAAGTAAAAATGTCTACAAAACATACTATTTGTAAAATCGCTCTATATTGCTTAGTTTTTGAGATATTTTAGAAAGTGTAAAAAAAGGTAGGAATTATTTTTTTATTTTTTAAAATATCTCAAAATTTAAAGGAGATACAATATCTTTGTATATAAATTTTTTCGTAGGAAATAAAATGTTCAAAAAAACACAATTTATGTAAAATCGCTCTATCTTGCTTAGTTTTTTAGATATTTTAAATAAATGTAAAAAAAGGATGGAATTTGAGTTTAATTTTTTTAATATATCTCGAAAAGTAAGGGAAATACAATATCTTTGTATATAACAATTTTTTTACTAAATAAAATTGTCTACATAACATAATATTTGTAAATTCGCTCTATCTTGTTTTCTTTTTTAAATATTTAAAATAATGTAAAAAATAGTGGGAATTTGTTTTTTATATTTTAAATATATCTCGAAAAGTAAGGAAAATACAATATCTTTGTATATTACCTTTTTTGTAGAAAGTAAAAATGTCTACAAAATATACTATTTGTAAAATCGCTCTATATTGCTTAGTTTTTAAGATATTTTAGAAAGTGTAAAAAAAGGTGGGATTTTTTTTTATTTTTTTAAATATCTCAAAAAGAAATGAAGATACAATATCTTTGTATATAACTTTTTTTGTAGGAAATAAAATGTTCAACAAAACACAATTTATGTAAAATCGCTCTATCTTGCTTAGTTTTTTAGATATTTTAAATAAATGTAAAAAAAGGATGGAATTTGAGTTTAATTTTTTTAATATATCTCGAAAAGTAAGGGAAATACAATATCTTTGTATATAAACATTTTTGTAGTAAATAAAATTGTCTACAAAACATAATATTTGTAAAATCGCTCTATCTGGCTTAGTTTGGATACATTTTAGAAAGTGTAAAAAAAGGTGGGAATTTTTTTTTTATTTTTTAAAATTATCTCAAAAAGTAAGAGAGATACAATATCTTGGTATATAAATTTTTCTGAAGAAAATAAAATGTTCAACAAAACAAAATTTATGTAAAATCGCTCTATCTTGATTAGTTTTAGAGATATATTAAAAAATTTAAAAAAAGGAGGGAATTTGTTTTTTATATTTTAAATATATCTCGAAAAGTAAGGGAAATACAATATCTTTGTATATTACCTTTTTTGTAGAAAGTAAAAATGTGTACAAAACATATTATTTGTAAAATCGCCTTATATTGCTTAGTTTTTGAGATATTTTAGAAAGTGTAAAAAAAGGTAGGAATTTTTTTTTATTTTTTAAAATATCTCAAAATTTAAAGGAGATACAATATCTTTGATATAACCTTTTTTGTAGGAAGTAAAAATGTCTACAAAACTTACTATTTGTAAAATCGCTCTATCTGGCTTAGTTTGGATACATTTTAAAAAGTGTAAAAAAAGGTTGGAATTTGTTTTTTATTTTTTAAAAATATCTTAAAAAGTAAGAGAGATACAATATCTTGGTATATAAATTTTTTTGAAGGAAATAAAATGTTCAACAAAACACAATTTATGTAAAATCGCTCTATCTTGATTAGTTTTAGAGATATTTTAAAAAATTTAAAAAAAGGAGGGAATTTGAGTTTAGTTTTTTTAATATATCTCGAAAAGTAAGGGAAATACAATATCTTTTTATATAACCATTTTTTTAGTAAATAAAATTGTCTACAAAACATAATATTTGTAAATTCGCTCTATCATGTTTTCTTTTCGAGATATTTAAAAAAATGTAAAAAAAGGTGAGAATTTGATTTTTATTTTTTTAATATATCTCGAAAAATAAGAAAATTCCATTATCTTTGTATATTACCTTTTTTGTAGAAAGTAAAAATGTCTACAAAACATACTATTTGTAAAATCGCTCTATATTGCTTAGTTTTTGAGATATTTTAGAAAGTGTAAAAAAAGGTAGGAATTATTTTTTTATTTTTTAAAATATCTCAAAATTTAAAGGAGATACAATATCTTTGTATATAAATTTTTTCGTAGGAAATAAAATGTTTAAAAAAACACAATTTATGTAAAATCGCTCTATCTTGCTTAGTTTTTTAGATATTTTAAATAAATGTAAAAAAAGGATGGAATTTGAGTTTAATTTTTTTAATATATCTCGAAAAGTAAGGGAAATACAATATCTTTGTATATAACAATTTTTTTAGTAAATAAAATTGTCTACATAACATAATATTTGTAAATTCGCTCTATCTTATTTTCTTTTTTAAATATTTAAAATAATGTAAAAAATAGTGGGAATTTGTTTTTTATATTTTAAATATATCTCGAAAAGTAAGGAAAATACAATATCTTTGTATATTACCTTTTTTGTAGAAAGTAAAAATGTCTACAAAATATACTATTTGTAATATCGCTCTATATTGCTTAGTTTTTAAGATATTTTAGAAAGTGTAAAAAAAGGTGGGATTTTTTTTTATTTTTTTAAATATCTCAAAAAGAAATGAAGATACAATATCTTTGTATATAACTTTTTTTGTAGGAAATAAAATGTTCAACAAAACACAATTTATGTAAAATCGCTCTATCTTGCTTAGTTTTTTAGATATTTTAAATAAATGTAAAAAAAGGATGGAATTTGAGTTTAATTTTTTTAATATATCTCGAAAAGTAAGGGAAATACAATATCTTTGTATATAAACATTTTTGTAGTAAATAAAATTGTCTACAAAACATAATATTTGTAAAATCGCTCTATCTGGCTTAGTTTGGATACATTTTAGAAAGTGTAAAAAAAGGTGGGAATTTTTTTTTTATTTTTTAAAATTATCTCAAAAAGTAAGAGAGATACAATATCTTGGTATATAAATTTTTCTGAAGAAAATAAAATGTTCAACAAAACAAAATTTATGTAAAATCGCTCTATCTTGATTAGTTTTAGAGATATATTAAAAAATTTAAAAAAAGGAGGGAATTTGTTTTTTATATTTTAAATATATCTCGAAAAGTAAGGGAAATACAATATCTTTGTATATTACCTTTTTTGTAGAAAGTAAAAATGTGTACAAAACATATTATTTGTAAAATCGCCTTATATTGCTTAGTTTTTGAGATATTTTAGAAAGTGTAAAAAAAGGTAGGAATTTTTTTTTTATTTTTTAAAATATCTCAAAATTTAAAGGAGATACAATATCTTTGATATAACCTTTTTTGTAGGAAGTAAAAATGTCTACAAAACTTACTATTTGTAAAATCGCTCTATCTGGCTTAGTTTGGATACATTTTAAAAAGTGTAAAAAAAGGTTGGAATTTGTTTTTTATTTTTTAAAAATATCTTAAAAAGTAAGAGAGATACAATATCTTGGTATATAAATTTTTTTGAAGGAAATAAAATGTTCAACAAAACACAATTTATGTAAAATCGCTCTATCTTGATTAGTTTTAGAGATATTTTAAAAAATTTAAAAAAAGGAGGGAATTTGAGTTTAGTTTTTTTAATATATCTCGAAAAGTAAGGGAAATACAATATCTTTTTATATAACCATTTTTTTAGTAAATAAAATTGTCTACAAAACATAATATTTGTAAATTCGCTCTATCATGTTTTTCTTTTCGAGATATTTAAAAAAATGTAAAAAAAGGTGAGAATTTGATTTTTATTTTTTTAATATATCTCGAAAAATAAGAAAATTCCATTATCTTTGTATATTACCTTTTTTGTAGAAAGTAAAAATGTCTACAAAACATACTATTTGTAAAATCGCTCTATATTGCTTAGTTTTTGAGATATTTTAGAAAGTGTAAAAAAAGGTAGGAATTATTTTTTTATTTTTTAAAATATCTCAAAATTTAAAGGAGATACAATATCTTTGTATATAAATTTTTTCGTAGGAAATAAAATGTTTAAAAAAACACAATTTATGTAAAATCGCTCTATCTTGCTTAGTTTTTTAGATATTTTAAATAAATGTAAAAAAAGGATGGAATTTGAGTTTAATTTTTTTAATATATCTCGAAAAGTAAGGGAAATACAATATCTTTGTATATAACAATTTTTTTAGTAAATAAAATTGTCTACATAACATAATATTTGTAAATTCGCTCTATCTTATTTTCTTTTAAATATTTAAAATAATGTAAAAAATAGTGGGAATTTGTTTTTTATATTTTAAATATATCTCGAAAAGTAAGGAAAATACAATATCTTTGTATATTACCTTTTTTGTAGAAAGTAAAAATGTCTACAAAATATACTATTTGTAATATCGCTCTATATTGCTTAGTTTTTAAGATATTTTAGAAAGTGTAAAAAAAGGTGGGATTTTTTTTTATTTTTTTAAATATCTCAAAAAGAAATGAAGATACAATATCTTTGTATATAACTTTTTTTGTAGGAAATAAAATGTTCAACAAAACACAATTTATGTAAAATCGCTCTATCTTGCTTAGTTTTTTAGATATTTTAAATAAATGTAAAAAAAGGATGGAATTTGAGTTTAATTTTTTTAATATATCTCGAAAAGTAAGGGAAATACAATATCTTTGTATATAAACATTTTTGTAGTAAATAAAATTGTCTACAAAACATAATATTTGTAAAATCGCTCTATCTGGCTTAGTTTGGATACATTTTAGAAAGTGTAAAAAAAGGTGGGAATTTTTTTTTATTTTTTAAAATTATCTCAAAAAGTAAGAGAGATACAATATCTTGGTATATAAATTTTTCTGAAGAAAATAAAATGTTCAACAAAACAAAATTTATGTAAAATCGCTCTATCTTGATTAGTTTTAGAGATATATTAAAAAATTTAAAAAAAGGAGGGAATTTGTTTTTTATATTTTAAATATATCTCGAAAAGTAAGGGAAATACAATATCTTTGTATATTACCTTTTTTGTAGAAAGTAAAAATGTGTACAAAACATATTATTTGTAAAATCGCTCTATATTGCTTAGTTTTTGAGATATTTTAGAAAGTGTAAAAAAAGGTAGGAATTTTTTTTTTATTTTTTAAAATATCTCAAAATTTAAAGGAGATACAATATCTTTGATATAAATTTTTTTGTGGGAAATAAAATGTTCAAAAAAAAACAATTTATGGAAAATCGCTCTATCTTGCTTTGTTTTTGAGATATTTTAAAAAATGTAAAAAAAGGTGAGAATATGATTTTTATTTTTTTAATACATTTCGAAAAATAAGAAAAATCCATTATCTTTGTATATAACCTTTTTTGTAGCAAATAAAATTGTCTAAAAAACATAATATTTGTAAAATCGCTCTATCTTGCTTATTTTTTGAGATAATTTAAAAAATGTAAATAGAGTTTTGAATTTGTTTTTTATTTTTAGAAAATATCTCGAAAAGTAAGGGAAATACAATATCTTTGTATATAAACATTTTTGTAGTAAATAAAATTGTCTACAAAACATAATATTTGTAAAATCGCTCTGTCTTGCTTAGTTTTTGAGATATTTAATAAAAGGTAAAAAAGGTTTGAATATGTTTTTTATATTTTTGATTATATCTCGAAAATTAATGGAAATACAATACCTTTGTACATAAGCTTTTTTGTAGAAAATAAAATTGTCTACAAAAAATACTATTTGTAAAATCGCTCTATCTTGCTTATTTTTGATTTATTTTAAGAAGTGTAAAAAATGATAGGAATTTTTTTTTTTTTTTTAAATATCTCAAAAAGTATTAGAGATACAATATCTTTGTATATACCTTTTATAGTGGGAAATAAAATGTTCAACAAAACACAAATTTTAGTAAAATCGCTCCATCTTGCTAGGTTTTTGAGATATTTAAAAAAATGTAAAAAATAGTAGGAATTTGTTTTTTATTTTTTTAATATATCTCGAAAAGTAAAGGAGATACAATATCTTTGTCTATAACCTTTTTTGTAGGAAGTAAAAATGTCTACAAAACATACTATTTGTAAAATCGCTCTATATTGCTTAGTTTTTGAGATATTTTAGAAAGTGTAAAAAAAGGTAGGAATTTTTTTTTTATTTTTTAAAATATCTCAAAATTTAAAGGAGATACAATATCTTTGTAATAAATTTTTTTGTAGGAAATAAAATGTTCAAAAAAACACAATTTATGTAAAATCGCTGTATCTTGTTTAGTTTTTGAGATATTTTAAAAAATGTAAAAAAAGGAGGGAATTTGAGTTTAATTTTTTTAATATATCTCGAAAAGTAAGGGAAATACAATATCTTTGTATATAACAATTTTTTTAGTAAATAAAATTGTCTACATAACATAATATTTATAAAATCGCTCTATCTTGTTTTCTTTTTTAAATATTTAAAAAAATGTAAAAAAAGGTGGGAATTGTTTTTATTTTTTTTGATATATCTCGAAAAGTAAGGGAAATACAATATCTTTGTGTATTACCTTTTTTGTAGAAAGTAAAAATGTCTACAAAACATACTATTTGTAAAATCGCTCTATATTGCTAAGTTTTTGAGATATTTTAGAAAGTGTAAAAAAAGGTAGGAATTTTTTTTTATTTTTTAAAATATCTCAAAAATTAAAGGAGATACAATATCTTTGTATATAAATTTTTTTGTAGGAAATAAAATTGTCTACATAACATAATATTTGTAAGATCGCTCTATCTTGTTTTCTTTTTTAAATATTTAAAAAAATGTAAAAAATAGTGGGAATTTGTTTTTTATATTTTAAATATATCTCGAAAAGTAAGGGAAATACATTATCTTTGTATATTACCTTTTTTGTAGAAAGTAAAAATGTCTACAAAACATACTATTTGTAAAATCGCTCTATATTGCTTAGTTTTTGACATATTTAAAAAAATCTAAAAAAAGGAGGGAATTTGTTTTTTATTCTTTTATATATATTTTGAAAAGTAACGGAAATACAATACCTTTGTACATAAACTTTTTTGTAGGAAATGAAATTTTCTACAAAACATAATATTTGTAAAATGTCTTTAAATTGCTTACTTTTTGAGATATTTAAAAAAATGTAAAAAATAGTGTTGAATTTGTTTTTTATATTTTAAATATATCTCGAAAAGTAAGGGAAATACAATATCTTTGTATATTACTTTTTTTGCAGAAAGTAAAAATGTCTACAAAACATACTATTTGTAAAATCGCTCTATATTGCTTAGTTTTTGAGATATTTTAGAAAGTGTAAAAAAAGGTGGGATTTTTTTTTTTTATTTTTAAAATATTTTAAAAATTAAAGGAGATACAATATCTTTGTATATAACAATTTTTTTAGTAAATAAAATTGTCTACATAACATAATATTTGTAAATTCGCTCTATCTTGTTTTCTTTTTTAAATATTTAAAATAATGTAAAAAATAGTGGGAATTTGTTTTTTATATTTTAAATATATCTCGAAAAGTAAGGAAAATACAATATCTTTGTATATTACCTTTTTTGTAGAAAGTAAAAATGTCTACAAAATATACTATTTGTAAAATCGCTCTATATTGCTTAGTTTTTAAGATATTTTAGAAAGTGTAAAAAAAGGTGGGATTTTTTTTTATTTTTTTAAATATCTCAAAAAGAAATGAAGATACAATATCTTTGTATATAACTTTTTTTGTAGGAAATAAAATGTTCAACAAAACACAATTTATGTAAAATCGCTCTATCTTGCTTAGTTTTTTAGATATTTTAAATAAATGTAAAAAAAGGATGGAATTTGAGTTTAATTTTTTTAATATATCTCGAAAAGTAAGGGAAATACAATATCTTTGTATATAAACATTTTTGTAGTAAATAAAATTGTCTACAAAACATAATATTTGTAAAATCGCTCTATCTGGCTTAGTTTGGATACATTTTAGAAAGTGTAAAAAAAGGTGGGAATTTTTTTTTTATTTTTTAAAATTATCTCAAAAAGTAAGAGAGATACAATATCTTGGTATATAAATTTTTCTGAAGAAAATAAAATGTTCAACAAAACAAAATTTATGTAAAATCGCTCTATCTTGATTAGTTTTAGAGATATATTAAAAAATTTAAAAAAAAGGAGGGAATTTGTTTTTTATATTTTAAATATATCTCGAAAAGTAAGGGAAATACAATATCTTTGTATATTACCTTTTTTTGTAGAAAGTAAAAATGTGTACAAAACATATTATTTGTAAAATCGCTCTATATTGCTTAGTTTTTGAGATATTTTAGAAAGTGTAAAAAAAGGTAGGAATTTTTTTTTTATTTTTTAAAATATCTCAAAATTGAAAGGAGATACAATATCTTTGATATAAATTTTTTTGTGGGAAATAAAATGTTCAAAAAAAAACAATTTATGGAAAATCGCTCTATCTTGCTTTGTTTTTGAGATATTTTAAAAAATGTAAAAAAAGGTGAGAATATGATTTTTATTTTTTTAATACATTTCGAAAAATAAGAAAAATCCATTATCTTTGTATATAACCTTTTTTGTAGCAAATAAAATTGTCTAAAAAACATAATATTTGTAAAATCGCTCTATCTTGCTTATTTTTTGAGATAATTTAAAAAATGTAAATAGAGTTTTGAATTTGTTTTTTATTTTTAGAAAATATCTCGAAAAGTAAGGGAAATACAATATCTTTGTATATAAACATTTTTGTAGTAAATAAAATTGTCTACAAAACATAATATTTGTAAAATCGCTCTGTCTTGCTTAGTTTTTGAGATATTTAATAAAAGGTAAAAAAGGTTTGAATATGTTTTTTATATTTTTGATTATATCTCGAAAATTAATGGAAATACAATACCTTTGTACATAAGCTTTTTTGTAGAAAATAAAATTGTCTACAAAAAATACTATTTGTAAAATCGCTCTATCTTGCTTATTTTTGATTTATTTTAAGAAGTGTAAAAAATGATAGGAATTTTTTTTTTTTTTTAAATATCTCAAAAAGTATTAGAGATACAATATCTTTGTATATACCTTTTATAGTGGGAAATAAAATGTTCAACAAAACACAAATTTTAGTAAAATCGCTCCATCTTGCTAGGTTTTTGAGATATTTAAAAAAATGTAAAAAATAGTAGGAATTTGTTTTTTATTTTTTTAATATATCTCGAAAAGTAAAGGAGATACAATATCTTTGTCTATAACCTTTTTTGTAGGAAGTAAAAATGTCTACAAAACATACTATTTGTAAAATCGCTCTATATTGCTTAGTTTTTGAGATATTTTAGAAAGTGTAAAAAAAGGTAGGAATTTTTTTTTATTTTTTAAAATATCTCAAAATTTAAAGGAGATACAATATCTTTGTAATAAATTTTTTTGTAGGAAATAAAATGTTCAAAAAAACACAATTTATGTAAAATCGCTGTATCTTGTTTAGTTTTTGAGATATTTTAAAAAATGTAAAAAAAGGAGTGAATTTGAGTTTAATTTTTTTAATATATCTCGAAAAGTAAGGGAAATACAATATCTTTGTATATAACAATTTTTTTAGTAAATAAAATTGTCTACATAACATAATATTTATAAAATCGCTCTATCTTGTTTTCTTTTTTTAAATATTTAAAAAAATGTAAAAAAAGGTGGGAATTGTTTTTATTTTTTTGATATATCTCGAAAAGTAAGGGAAATACAATATCTTTGTGTATTACCTTTTTTGTAGAAAGTAAAAATGTCTACAAAACATACTATTTGTAAAATCGCTCTATATTGCTAAGTTTTTGAGATATTTTAGAAAGTGTAAAAAAAGGTAGGAATTTTTTTTTATTTTTTAAAATATCTCAAAAATTAAAGGAGATACAATATCTTTGTATATAAATTTTTTTGTAGGAAATAAAATTGTCTACATAACATAATATTTGTAAGATCGCTCTATCTTGTTTTCTTTTTTAAATATTTAAAAAAATGTAAAAAATAGTGGGAATTTGTTTTTTATATTTTAAATATATCTCGAAAAGTAAGGGAAATACATTATCTTTGTATATTACCTTTTTTGTAGAAAGTAAAAATGTCTACAAAACATACTATTTGTAAAATCGCTCTATATTGCTTAGTTTTTGACATATTTAAAAAAATCTAAAAAAAGGAGGGAATTTGTTTTTTATTCTTTTATATATATTTTGAAAAGTAACGGAAATACAATACCTTTGTACATAAACTTTTTTGAAGAAAATGAAATTTTCTACAAAACATAATATTTGTAAAATGTCTTTAAATTGCTTACTTTTTGAGATATTTAAAAAAATGTAAAAAATAGTGTTGAATTTGTTTTTTATATTTTAAATATATCTCGAAAAGTAAGGGAAATACAATATCTTTGTATATTACCTTTTTTGCAGAAAGTAAAAATGTCTACAAAACATACTATTTGTAAAATCGCTCTATATTGCTTAGTTTTTGAGATATTTTAGAAAGTGTAAAAAAAGGTGGGATTTTTTTTTTTATTTTTAAAATATTTTAAAAATTAAAGGAGATACAATATCTTTGTATATAACTTTTTTTGTAGGAAATAAAATTGTCTACAAAACGTAATATTTGTAAAATAGCTCTATCTTTCTTTCTTTTTGAGATATTTAAAAAAAAGTAAAAAATAGTAGGAATTTGTTTTTTATTTTTTCAATATATCTCGAAAAGTAAGGATAATACAATATTTTTGTATATAAACTTTTTTGTAGGATGTAAAAATGTCTACAAAACATACTATTTGTAAAATTGCTCTATATTGCTTAGTTTTTGAGATATTTTAGAAAGTGTAAAAAAAGGTAGGAATTTTTTTCTTATTTTTTAAAATATCTCAAAAAGTAAGGGAGATACAATATTTTTGTAAATAACCTTCTCTGTAGGAATTAAAATTGTCTACAAAACATAATATTTGTAAAATAGCTCTATCTTGCTTTCTTTTTGAGATATTTAAAAAAATGTAAAAAAAGGAGGGAATTTGAGTTTAATTTTTTTAATATATCTCGAAAAGTAAGGGAAATACAATATCTTTGTATATAAACTTCTTTGTAGGAAATGAAATTGCCTACAAAACACAATATTTGTAAAACCGCTCTTTCTTGATTTCTTCTTGAGATATTTAAAAAAATGTAAAAAAAGGTGAGAATATGATTTTTATTTTTTTAATACATCTCGAAAAATAAGAAAAATCCATTATCTTTGTATATAACCTTTTTTGTAGCAAATAAAATTGTCTAAAAAACATAATATTTGTAAAATCGCTCTATCTTGCTTATTTTTTGAGATAATTTAAAAAATGTAAAAAAAGGTAGGAATTTTTTTTTATTTTTTAAAATATCTCAAAATTTAAAGGAGATACAATATCTTTGATATAAATTTTTTTGTGGGAAATAAAATGTTCAAAAAAAAACAATTTATGGAAAATCGCTCTATCTTGCTTTGTTTTTGAGATATTTTAAAGAATGTAAAAAAAGGTGAGAATATGATTTTTATTTTTTTAATACATCTCGAAAAATAAGAAAAATCCATTATCTTTGTATATAACCTTTTTTGTAGCAAATAAAATTGTCTAAAAAACATAATATTTGTAAAATCGCTCTATCTTGCTTATTTTTTGAGATAATTTAAAAAATGTAAATAGAGTTTTGAATTTGTTTTTTATTTTTAGAAAATATCTCGAAAAGTAAGGGAAATACAATATCTTTGTATATAAACATTTTTGTAGTAAATAAAATTGTCTACAAAACATAATAATTGTAAAATCGCTCTGTCTTGCTTAGTTTTTGAGATATTTAATAAAAGGTAAAAAAGGTTTGAATATGTTTTTTATATTTTTGATTATATCTCGAAAATTAATGGAAATACAATACCTTTGTACATAAGCTTTTTTGTAGAAAATAAAATTGTCTACAAAAAATACTATTTGTAAAATCGCTCTATCTTGCTTATTTTTGATTTATTTTAAGAAGTGTTAAAAATGATAGGAATTTTTTTTTTTTTTTAAATATCTCAAAAAGTAATAGAGATACAATATCTTTGTATATACCTTTTATAGTGGGAAATAAAATGTTCAACAAAACACAAATTTTAGTAAAATCGCTTCATCTTGCTAGGTTTTTGAGATATTTAAAAAAACGTAAAAAATAGTAGGAATTTGTTTTTTATTTTTTTAATATATCTCGAAAAGTAAAGGAGATACAATATCTTTGTCTATAACCTTTTTTGTAGGAAGTAAAAATGTCTACAAAACATACTATTTGTAAAATCGCTCTATCTTGCTTATTTTTTGAGATAATTTAAAAAATGTAAATAGAGTTTTGAATTTGTTTTTTATTTTTTAGAAAATATCTCGAAAAGTAAGGGAAATACAATATCTTTGTATATAAACATTTTTGTAGTAAATAAAATTGTCTACAAAACATAATAATTGTAAAATCGCTCTGTCTTGCTTAGTTTTTGAGATATTTAATAAAAGGTAAAAAAGGTTTGAATATGTTTTTTATATTTTTGATTATATCTCGAAAATTAATGGAAATACAATACCTTTGTACATAAGCTTTTTTGTAGAAAATAAAATTGTCTACAAAAAATACTATTTGTAAAATCGCTCTATCTTGCTTATTTTTGATTTATTTTAAGAAGTGTTAAAAATGATAGGAATTTTTTTTTTTTTTTAAATATCTCAAAAAGTAATAGAGATACAATATCTTTGTATATACCTTTTATAGTGGGAAATAAAATGTTCAACAAAACACAAATTTTAGTAAAATCGCTTCATCTTGCTAGGTTTTTGAGATATTTAAAAAAACGTAAAAAATAGTAGGAATTTGTTTTTTATTTTTTAATATATCTCGAAAAGTAAAGGAGATACAATATCTTTGTCTATAACCTTTTTTGTAGGAAGTAAAAATGTCTACAAAACATACTATTTGTAAAATCGCTCTATATTGCTTAGTTTTTGAGATATTTTAAAAAGTGTAAAAAAAGGTAGGAATTTTTTTTTTATTTTTTAAAATATCTCAAAAATTAAAGGAGATACAATATCTTTGTATATAAATTTTTTTGTAGGAAATAAAATTGTCTACATAACATAATATTTGTAAGATCGCTCTATCTTGTTTTCTTTTTTAAATATTTAAAAAAATGTAAAAAATAGTGGGAATTTGTTTTTTATATTTTAAATATATCTCGAAAAGTAAGGGAAATACATTATCTTTGTATATTACCTTTTTTGTAGAAAGTAAAAATGTCTACAAAACATACTATTTGTAAAATCGCTTTATATTGCTTAGTTTTTGACATATTTAAAAAAATCTAAAAAAAGGAGGGAATTTGTTTTTTATTCTTTTATATATATTTTGAAAAGTAACGGAAATACAATACCTTTGTACATAAACTTTTTTGTAGGAAATGAAATTTTCTACAAAACATAATATTTGTAAAATGTCTTTAAATTGCTTACTTTTTGAGATATTTAAAAAAATGTAAAAAATAGTGTTGAATTTGTTTTTTATATTTTAAATATATCTCGAAAAGTAAGGGAAATACAATATCTTTGTATATTACCTTTTTTGCAGAAAGTAAAAATGTCTACAAAACATACTATTTGTAAAATCGCTCTATATTGCTTAGTTTTTGAGATATTTTAGAAAGTGTAAAAAAAGGTGGGATTTTTTTTTTATTTTTAAAATATTTTAAAAATTAAAGGAGATACAATATCTTTGTATATAACTTTTTTTGTAGGAAATAAAATTGTCTACAAAACGTAATATTTGTAAAATAGCTCTATCTTTCTTTCTTTTTGAGAAATTAAAAAAAAAGTAAAAAATAGTAGGAATTTGTTTTTTATTTTTTCAATATATCTCGAAAAGTAAGGATAATACAATATTTTTGTATATAAACTTTTTTGTAGGATGTAAAAATGACTACAAAACATACTATTTGTAAAATCGCTCTATATTGCTTAGTTTTTGAGATATTTTAGAAAGTGTAAAAAAAGGTAGGAATTTTTTTCTTATTTTTTAAAATATCTCAAAAAGTAAGGGAGATACAATATTTTTGTAAATAACCTTCTCTGTAGGAATTAAAATTGTCTACAAAACATAATATTTGTAAAATAGCTCTATCTTGCTTTCTTTTAGAGATATTTAAAAAAATGTAAAAAAAGGAGGGAATTTGAGTTTAATTTTTTTAATATATCTCGAAAAGTAAGGGAAATACAATATCTTTGTATATAAACTTCTTTGTAGGAAATGAAATTGCCTACAAAACACAATATTTGTAAAACCGCTCTTTCTTGCTTTCTTCTTGAGATATTTAAAAAAATGTAAAAAAAAGTGAGAATATGATTTTTATTTTTTTAATACATCTCGAAAAATAAGAAAAATCCATTATCTTTGTATATAACCTTTTTTGTAGCAAATAAAATTGTCTAAAAAACATAATATTTGTAAAATCGCTCTATCTTGCTTATTTTTTGAGATAATTTAAAAAATGTAAATAGAGTTTTGAATTTGTTTTTTATTTTTAGAAAATATCTCGAAAAGTAAGGGAAATACAATATCTTTGTATATAAACATTTTTGTAGTAAATAAAATTGTCTACAAAACATAATATTTGTAAAATCGCTCTGTCTTGCTTAGTTTTTTGAGATATTTAATAAAAGGTAAAAAAGGTTTGAATATGTTTTTTATATTTTTGATTATATCTCGAAAATTAATGGAAATACAATACTTTTGTACATAAACTTTTTTGTAGAAAATAAAATTGTCTACAAAAAATACAATTTGTAAAATCGCTCTATCTTGCTTATTTTTGATTTATTTTAAGAAGTGTAAAAAAAGATAGGAATTTTTTTTTTTTTTTTAAATATCTCGAAAAGTAATGGAGATACAATATCTTTGTATATACCTTTTATTGTGGGAAATAAAATGTTCAACAAAACACAAATTTTAGTAAAATCGCTGCATCTTGCTAAGTTTTTGAGATATTTAAAAAAATGTAAAAAATAGTAGGAATTTGTTTTTTATTTTTTTAATATATCTCTAAAAATAAAGGAGATACAATATCTTTGTCTATAACCTTTTTTGTAGGAAGTAAAAATGTCTACAAAACATATTATTTGTAAAATCGCTCTATATTGCTTAGTTTTTGAGATATTTTAGAAAGTGTAAAAAAAGGTAGGAATTTTTTTTTTATTTTTTAAAATATCTCAAAATTTAAAGGAGATACAATATCTTTGTATATAAATTTTTTTGTAGGAAATAAAATGTTCAAAAAAACACAATTTATGTAAAATCGCTGTATCTTGCTTAGTTTTTGAGATATTTTAAAAAATGTAAAAAAAGGAGGGAATTTGAGTTTAATTTTTTTAATATATCTCGAAAAGTAAGGGAAATACAATATCTTTGTATATACCAATTTTTTTAGTAAATAAAATTATCTACATAACATAAAATTTGTAAAATCGCTCTATCTTGTTTTCTATTTAAATATTTAAAAAAATGTAAAAAATAGTGGGAATTTGTTTTTTATATTTTAAATATATCTCGAAAAGTAAGGGAAATACAATATCTTTGTGTATTACCTTTTTTGTAGAAAGTAAAAATGTCTACAAAACATACTATTTGTAAAATCGCTCTATATTGCTAAGTGTTTGAGATATTTTAGAAAGTGTAAAAAAAGGTAGGAATTTTTTTTTTATTTTTTAAAATAACTCAAAAATTAAAGGAGATACAATATCTTTGTATATAAATTTTTTTGTAGGAAATAAAATGTTTAAAAAAACACAATTTATGTAAAATCGCTCTATCTTGCTTAGTTATCGAGATATTTTAAAAAATGTAAAAAAAGGAGGGAATTTGAGTTTAATTTTTTTAATATTTCTCGAAAAGTAAGGGAATTACAATATCTTTGTATATAACAATTTTTTTAGTAAATGAAATTGTCTACATAACATAATATTTGTAAAATCGCTCTATCTTGTTTTCTTTTTTAAATATTTAAAAAAATGTAAAAAATAGTAGGCATTTGTTTTTTATATTTTAAATATATCTCGAAAAGTAATGGAAATACAATATCTTTGTGTATTACCTTTTTTGTAGAAAGTAAAAATGTCTACACAACATAATATGTGTAAAATCGCTTTATCTTGCTTAGTTTTTGAGACATTTAAAAAAAATGTAAAAAAAGGTAGGATTTTTTTTTTTTATATATTTTTAAAAGTAAGGGAGATACAATACCTTTGTATAAAATCTTTTTTATAGGATATAAAATTGTCTACAAAACATAACATTTGTAAAATCCCTCTATCATGCTTAGTTTTTAATATATTTTAAGAAATGTAATAAAAGGTTGGAATTTGTTTTTAATTTTTTTAATATATCTCGAAAAATAAGGGAGATACAATATATTTGTATATAACTTTTTTTTGTAGGAAACTAAATTGTCTAAAAAACATAATATTTGTAAAATCGCTCTATCTTGCTTATTTTTTGAGATAATTTAAAAAATGTAAAAAAAGGAGGGAATTTTAGTTTAATTTTTTTAATATTTCTCGAAAAGTAAGGGAATTACACTATCTTTGTATATAACAATTTTTTTAGTAAATGAAATTGTCTACATAACATAATATTTGTAAAATCGCTCTTTCTTGTTTTCTTTTTTAAACATTTAAAAAAATGTAAAAAAAGGAGGGAATTTGTGTTTAATTTTTTTTAATATATCTCGAAAAGTAAGGGAAGTACAATATCGTTGTCTATAACCTTTTTTGTAGGAAGTAAAAATGTCTACAAAACATACTATTTGTAAAATCGCTCTATATTGCTAAGTTTTTGAGATATTTTAGAAAGGGTTAAAAGAAAGGTAGGAATTTTTTTTTTTATTTTTTAAAATAACTCAAAAATTAAAGGAGATACAATATCTTTGTATATAAATTTTTTTGTAGGAAATAAAATGTTTAAAAAAACACAATTTATGTAAAATCGCTCTATCTTGCTTAGTTATCGAGATATTTTAAAAAATGTAAAAAAAGGAGGGAATTTGAGTTTAATTTTTTTAATATTTCTCGAAAAGTAAGGGAATTACACTATCTTTGTATATAACAATTTTTTTAGTAAATGAAATTGTCTACATAACATAATATTTGTAAAATCGCTCTATCTTGTTTTCTTTTTTAAATATTTAAAAAAATGTAAAAAATAGTAGGCATTTGTTTTTTATATTTTAAATATATCTTGAAAACTAAGGGAAATACAATATCTTTGTCTATAACCTTTTTTGTAGGAAGTAAAAATGTCTACAAAACATACTATTTGTAAAATCGCTTTATATTGCTTAGTTTTTGAGATATTTTAGAAAGTGTAAAAAAAGGTGGGATTTTTTTTTTATTTTTTAAAATATCTTAAAAAGTAAGGGAGATACAATATTTTTGTAAATAACCTTCTCTGTAGGAATTAAAATTGTCTACAAAACATAATATTTGTAAAATAGCTCTATCTTGCTTTCTTTTTGAGATATTTAAAAAAATGTAAAAAAAGGAGGGAATTTGAGTTTAATTTTTTTAATATATCTCGAAAAGTAAGGGAAATACAATATCTTTGTATATAAACTTCTTTTGTAGGAAATGAAATTGCCTACAAAACACAATATTTGTAAAACCGCTCTTTCTTGCTTTCTTCTTGAGATATTTAAAAAAATGTAAAAAAAGGTGAGAATATGATTTTTATTTTTTTAATACATCTCGAAAAATAAGAAAAATCCATTATCTTTGTATATAACCTTTTTTGTAGCAAATAAAATTGTCTAAAAAACATAATATTTGTAAAATCGCTCTATCTTGCTTATTTTTTGAGATAATTTAAAAAATGTAAATAGAGTTTTGAAATTGTTTTTTATTTTTAGAAAATATCTCGAAAAGTAAGGGAAATACAATATCTTTGTATATAAACATTTTTGTAGTAAATAAAATTGTCTACAAAACATAATATTTGTAAAATCGCTCTGTCTTGCTTTCTTCTTGAGATATTTAATAAAAGGTAAAAAAGGTTTGAATATGTTTTTTATATTTTTGATTATATCTCGAAAATTATTGGAAATACAATACCTTTGTACAGAAACTTTTTTTGTAGAAAATAAAATTGTCTACAAAAAATACAATTTGTAAAATCGCTCTATCTTGCTTATTTTTGATTTATTTTAAGAAGTGTAAAAAAAGATAGGAATTTTTTTTTTTTTTTTAAATATCTCAAAAAGTAATGGAGATACAATATCTTTGTATATACCTTTTATTGTGGGAAATAAAATGTTCAACAAAACACAAATTTTAGTAAAATCGCTGCATCTTGCTAAGTTTTTGAGATATTTAAAAAAATGTAAAAAATAGTAGGAATTTGTTTTTTATTTTTTTAATATATCTCGAAAAGTAAAGGAGATACAATATCTTTGTCTATAACCTTTTTTGTAGGAAGCAAAAATGTCTACAAAATATACTATTTGTAAGATCGCTCTATATTGCTTAGTTTCTGAGATATTTTAGAAAGTGTAAAAAAAGGTAGGAATTTTTTTTTTATTTTTTAAAATATCTCAAAATTTAAAGGAGATACAATATCTTTGTATATAAATTTTTTTGTAGGAAATAAAATGTTCAAAAAAACACAATTTATGTAAAATCGCTGTATCTTGCTTAGTTTTTGAGATATTTTAAAAAATGTAAAAAAAGGAGGGAATTTGAGTTTAATTTTTTTAATATATCTCGAAAAGTAAGGTAAATACAATATCTTTGAATATAACAGTTTTTTTAGTAAATAAAATTATCTACATAACATAAAATGTGTAAAATCGCTCTATCTTGTTTTCTTTTTTAAATATTTAAAAAAATGTAAAAAATAGTGGGAATTTGTTTTTTATATTTTAAATATATCTCGAAAAGTAAGGGAAATACAATATCTTTGTGTATTACCTTTTTTGTAGAAAGTAAAAATGTCTACAAAACATACTATTTGTAAAATCGCTCTATATTGCTAAGTTTTTGAGATATTTTAGAAAGTGTAAAAAAAGGTAGGAATTTTTTTTTATTTTTTGAAAAATATCTCAAAAATTAAAGGAGATACAATATCTTTGTATATAAATTTTTTTGTAGGAAATAAAATTGTCTACAAAACATAATATTTGTAAAAACGCTCTGTCTTGCTTAGTTTTTGAGATATTTAATAAAAGGTAAAAAAGGTTTGAATATGTTTTTTATATTTCGATTATATCTCGAAAATTAATGGAAATACAATACCTTTGTACATAAACTTTTTTATAGAAAATAAAATTGTCTATAAAAAATACTATTTGTAAAATCGCTCTATCTTGCTAAGTTTTTGAGATATTTAAAAAAATGTAAAAAATAGTAGGAATTTGTTTTTTATTTTTTTAATATATCTCGAAAAGTAAAGGAGATACAATATCTTTGTATATAACCTTTTTTGTAGGAAGTAAAAATGTCTACAAAACTTACTATTTGTAAAATCGCTCTATCTGGCTTAGTTTGGATACATTTTAAAAAGTGTAAAAAAAGGTTGGAATTTGTTTTTTATTTTTTAAAAATATCTTAAAAAGTAAGAGAGATACAATATCTTGGTATATAAATTTTTTTGAAGGAAATAAAATGTTCAACAAAACACAATTTATGTAAAATCGCTCTATCTTGATTAGTTTTAGAGATATTTTAAAAAATTTAAAAAAAGGAGGGAATTTGAGTTTAGTTTTTTTAATATATCTCGAAAAGTAAGGGAAATACAATATCTTTTTATATAACCATTTTTTTAGTAAATAAAATTGTCTACAAAACATAATATTTGTAAATTCGCTCTATCATGTTTTCTTTTCGAGATATTTAAAAAAATGTAAAAAAAGGTGAGAATTTGATTTTTATTTTTTTAATATATCTCGAAAAATAAGAAAATTCCATTATCTTTGTATATTACCTTTTTTGTAGAAAGTAAAAATGTCTACAAAACATACTATTTGTAAAATCGCTCTATATTGCTTAGTTTTTGAGATATTTTAGAAAGTGTAAAAAAAGGTAGGAATTATTTTTTTATTTTTTAAAATATCTCAAAATTTAAAGGAGATACAATATCTTTGTATATAAATTTTTTCGTAGGAAATAAAATGTTCAAAAAAACACAATTTATGTAAAATCGCTCTATCTTGCTTAGTTTTTTAGATATTAAAAAATAAATGTAAAAAAAGGATGGAATTTGAGTTTAATTTTTTTAATATATCTCGAAAAGTAAGGGAAATACAATATCTTTGTATATAACAATTTTTTTAGTAAATAAAATTGTCTACATAACATAATATTTGTAAATTCGCTCTATCTTGTTTTCTTTTTTTAAATATTTAAAATAATGTAAAAAATAGTGGGAATTTGTTTTTTATATTTTAAATATATCTCGAAAAGTAAGGAAAATACAATATCTTTGTATATTACCTTTTTTGTAGAAAGTAAAAATGTCTACAAAATATACTATTTGTAAAATCGCTCTATATTGCTTAGTTTTTAAGATATTTTAGAAAGTGTAAAAAAAGGTGGGATTTTTTTTTTATTTTTTTAAATATCTCAAAAAGAAATGAAGATACAATATCTTTGTATATAACTTTTTTTGTAGGAAATAAAATGTTCAACAAAACACAATTTATGTAAAATTGCTCTATCTTGCTTAGTTTTTTAGATATTTTAAATAAATGTAAAAAAAGGATGGAATTTGAGTTTAATTTTTTTAATATATCTCGAAAAGTAAGGGAAATACAATATCTTTGTATATAAACATTTTTGTAGTAAATAAAATTGTCTACAAAACATAATATTTGTAAAATCGCTCTATCTGGCTTAGTTTGGATACATTTTAGAAAGTGTAAAAAAAGGTGGGAATTTTTTTTTATTTTTTTAAAATTATCTCAAAAAGTAAGAGAGATACAATATCTTGGTATATAAATTTTTCTGAAGAAAATAAAATGTTCAACAAAACAAAATTTATGTAAAATCGCTCTATCTTGATTAGTTTTAAAGATATATTAAAAAATTTAAAAAAAGGAGGGAATTTGTTTTTTATATTTTAAATATATCTCGAAAAGTAAGGGAAATACAATATCTTTGTATATTACCTTTTTTGTAGAAAGTAAAAATGTGTACAAAACATATTATTTGTAAAATCGCCTTATATTGCTTAGTTTTTGAGATATTTTAGAAAGTGTAAAAAAAGGTAGGAATTTTTTTTTTATTTTTTAAAATATCTCAAAATTTAAAGGAGATACAATATCTTTGATATAACCTTTTTTGTAGGAAGTAAAAATGTCTACAAAACTTACTATTTGTAAAATCGCTCTATCTGGCTTAGTTTGGATACATTTTAAAAAGTGTAAAAAAAAGGTTGGAATTTGTTTTTTATTTTTTAAAAATATCTTAAAAAGTAAGAGAGATACAATATCTTGGTATATAAATTTTTTTGAAGGAAATAAAATGTTCAACAAAACACAATTTATGTAAAATCGCTCTATCTTGATTAGTTTTAGAGATATTTTAAAAAATTTAAAAAAAGGAGGGAATTTGAGTTTAGTTTTTTTAATATATCTCGAAAAGTAAGGGAAATACAATATCTTTTTATATAACCATTTTTTTAGTAAATAAAATTGTCTACAAAACATAATATTTGTAAATTCGCTCTATCATGTTTTCTTTTCGAGATATTTAAAAAAATGTAAAAAAAGGTGAGAATTTGATTTTTATTTTTTTAATATATCTCGAAAAATAAGAAAATTCCATTATCTTTGTATATTACCTTTTTTGTAGAAAGTAAAAATGTCTACAAAACATACTATTTGTAAAATCGCTCTATATTGCTTAGTTTTTGAGATATTTTAGAAAGTGTAAAAAAAGGTAGGAATTATTTTTTTATTTTTTAAAATATCTCAAAATTTAAAGGAGATACAATATCTTTGTATATAAATTTTTTCGTAGGAAATAAAATGTTCAAAAAAACACAATTTATGTAAAATCGCTCTATCTTGCTTAGTTTTTTAGATATTTTAAATAAATGTAAAAAAAGGATGGAATTTGAGTTTAATTTTTTTAATATATCTCGAAAAGTAAGGGAAATACAATATCTTTGTATATAACAATTTTTTTAGTAAATAAAATTGTCTACATAACATAATATTTGTAAATTCGCTCTATCTTGTTTTCTTTTTTAAATATTTAAAATAATGTAAAAAATAGTGGGAATTTGTTTTTTATATTTTAAATATATCTCGAAAAGTAAGGAAAATACAATATCTTTGTATATTACCTTTTTTGTAGAAAGTAAAAATGTCTACAAAATATACTATTTGTAAAATCGCTCTATATTGCTTAGTTTTTAAGATATTTTAGAAAGTGTAAAAAAAGGTGGGATTTTTTTTTATTTTTTTAAATATCTCAAAAAGAAATGAAGATACAATATCTTTGTATATAACTTTTTTTGTAGGAAATAAAATGTTCAACAAAACACAATTTATGTAAAATCGCTCTATCTTGCTTAGTTTTTTAGATATTTTAAATAAATGTAAAAAAAGGATGGAATTTGAGTTTAATTTTTTTAATATATCTCGAAAAGTAAGGGAAATACAATATCTTTGTATATAAACATTTTTGTAGTAAATAAAATTGTCTACAAAACATAATATTTGTAAAATCGCTCTATCTGGCTTAGTTTGGATACATTTTAGAAAGTGTAAAAAAAGGTGGGAATTTTTTTTTATTTTTTAAAATTATCTCAAAAAGTAAGAGAGATACAATATCTTGGTATATAAATTTTTCTGAAGAAAATAAAATGTTCAACAAAACAAAATTTATGTAAAATCGCTCTATCTTGATTAGTTTTAGAGATATATTAAAAAATTTAAAAAAAGGAGGGAATTTGTTTTTTATATTTTAAATATATCTCGAAAAGTAAGGGAAATACAATATCTTTGTATATTACCTTTTTTGTAGAAAGTAAAAATGTGTACAAAACATATTATTTGTAAAATCGCTCTATATTGCTTAGTTTTTGAGATATTTTAGAAAGTGTAAAAAAAGGTAGGAATTTTTTTTTTATTTTTTAAAATATCTCAAAATTTAAAGGAGATACAATATCTTTGTATATAAATTTTTTTGTAGGAAATAAAATGTTCAAAAAAACACAATTTATGTAAAATCGCTGTATCTTGCTTAGTTTTTGAGATATTTTAAAAAATGTAAAAAAAGGAGGGAATTTGAGTTTAATTTTTTTAATATATCTCGAAAAGTAAGGTAAATACAATATCTTTGAATATAACAGTTTTTTTAGTAAATAAAATTATCTACATAACATAAAATGTGTAAAATCGCTCTATCTTGTTTTCTTTTTTAAATATTTAAAAAAATGTAAAAAATAGTGGGAATTTGTTTTTTATATTTTAAATATATCTCGAAAAGTAAGGGAAATACAATATCTTTGTGTATTACCTTTTTTGTAGAAAGTAAAAATGTCTACAAAACATACTATTTGTAAAATCGCTCTATATTGCTAAGTTTTTGAGATATTTTAGAAAGTGTAAAAAAAGGTAGGAATTTTTTTTTTATTTTTTGAAAAATATCTCAAAAATTAAAGGAGATACAATATCTTTGTATATAAATTTTTTTGTAGGAAATAAAATTGTCTACAAAACATAATATTTGTAAAAACGCTCTGTCTTGCTTAGTTTTTGAGATATTTAATAAAAGGTAAAAAAGGTTTGAATATGTTTTTTATATTTCGATTATATCTCGAAAATTAATGGAAATACAATACCTTTGTACATAAACTTTTTTATAGAAAATAAAATTGTCTATAAAAAATACTATTTGTAAAATCGCTCTATCTTGCTTATTTTTGATTTATTTTAAGAAGTGTAAAAGAAGATAGGAATTTTTTTTTTTTTTTTTTAATTTCTCAAAAAGTAATGAAGATACAATATCTTTGTATATACCTTTTTTTGTGGGAAATAAAATTTTTAACAAAACATAAATTTTAGTAAAATCGCTCCATCTTGCTAAGTTTTTGAGATATTTAAAAAAATGTAAAAAATAGTAGGAATTTGTTTTTTATTTTTTTAATATATCTCGAAAAGTAAAGGAGATACAATATCTTTGTATATAACCTTTTTTGTAGGAAGTAAAAATGTCTACAAAACTTACTATTTGTAAAATCGCTCTATCTGGCTTAGTTTGGATACATTTTAAAAAGTGTAAAAAAAGGTTGGAATTTGTTTTTTATTTTTTAAAAATATCTTAAAAAGTAAGAGAGATACAATATCTTGGTATATAAATTTTTTTTGAAGGAAATAAAATGTTCAACAAAACACAATTTATGTAAAATCGCTCTATCTTGATTAGTTTTAGAGATATTTTAAAAAATTTAAAAAAAGGAGGGAATTTGAGTTTAGTTTTTTTAATATATCTCGAAAAGTAAGGGAAATACAATATCTTTTTATATAACCATTTTTTTAGTAAATAAAATTGTCTACAAAACATAATATTTGTAAATTCGCTCTATCATGTTTTCTTTTCGAGATATTTAAAAAAATGTAAAAAAAGGTGAGAATTTGATTTTTATTTTTTTAATATATCTCGAAAAATAAGAAAATTCCATTATCTTTGTATATTACCTTTTTTGTAGAAAGTAAAAATGTCTACAAAACATACTATTTGTAAAATCGCTCTATATTGCTTAGTTTTTGAGATATTTTAGAAAGTGTAAAAAAAGGTAGGAATTATTTTTTTATTTTTTAAAATATCTCAAAATTTAAAGGAGATACAATATCTTTGTATATAAATTTTTTCGTAGGAAATAAAATGTTCAAAAAAACACAATTTATGTAAAATCGCTCTATCTTGCTTAGTTTTTTAGATATTAAAAAATAAATGTAAAAAAAGGATGGAATTTGAGTTTAATTTTTTTAATATATCTCGAAAAGTAAGGGAAATACAATATCTTTGTATATAACAATTTTTTTAGTAAATAAAATTGTCTACATAACATAATATTTGTAAATTCGCTCTATCTTGTTTTCTTTTTTTAAATATTTAAAATAATGTAAAAAATAGTGGGAATTTGTTTTTTATATTTTAAATATATCTCGAAAAGTAAGGAAAATACAATATCTTTGTATATTACCTTTTTTGTAGAAAGTAAAAATGTCTACAAAATATACTATTTGTAAAATCGCTCTATATTGCTTAGTTTTTAAGATATTTTAGAAAGTGTAAAAAAAGGTGGGATTTTTTTTTATTTTTTTAAATATCTCAAAAAGAAATGAAGATACAATATCTTTGTATATAACTTTTTTTGTAGGAAATAAAATGTTCAACAAAACACAATTTATGTAAAATCGCTCTATCTTGCTTAGTTTTTTAGATATTTTAAATAAATGTAAAAAAAGGATGGAATTTGAGTTTAATTTTTTTAATATATCTCGAAAAGTAAGGGAAATACAATATCTTTGTATATAAACATTTTTGTAGTAAATAAAATTGTCTACAAAACATAATATTTGTAAAATCGCTCTATCTGGCTTAGTTTGGATACATTTTAGAAAGTGTAAAAAAAGGTGGGAATTTTTTTTTATTTTTTAAAATTATCTCAAAAAGTAAGAGAGATACAATATCTTGGTATATAAATTTTTCTGAAGAAAATAAAATGTTCAACAAAACAAAATTTATGTAAAATCGCTCTATCTTGATTAGTTTTAGAGATATATTAAAAAATTTAAAAAAAGGAGGGAATTTGTTTTTTATATTTTAAATATATCTCGAAAAGTAAGGGAAATACAATATCTTTGTATATTACCTTTTTTGTAGAAAGTAAAAATGTGTACAAAACATATTATTTGTAAAATCGCTCTATATTGCTTAGTTTTTGAGATATTTTAGAAAGTGTAAAAAAAGGTAGGAATTTTTTTTTTATTTTTTAAAATATCTCAAAATTTAAAGGAGATACAATATCTTTGATATAAATTTTTTTGTGGGAAATAAAATGTTCAAAAAAAAACAATTTATGGAAAATCGCTCTATCTTGCTTTGTTTTTGAGATATTTTAAAAAATGTAAAAAAAGGTGAGAATATGATTTTTATTTTTTTAATACATTTCGAAAAATAAGAAAAATCCATTATCTTTGTATATAACCATTTTTGTAGCAAATAAAATTGTCTAAAAAACATAATATTTGTAAAATCGCTCTATCTTGCTTATTTTTTGAGATAATTTAAAAAATGTAAATAGAGTTTTGAATTTGTTTTTTATTTTTAGAAAATATCTCGAAAAGTAAGGGAAATACAATATCTTTGTATATAAACATTTTTGTAGTAAATAAAATTGTCTACAAAACATAATATTTGTAAAATCGCTCTGTCTTGCTTAGTTTTTTAGATATTTAATAAAAGGTAAAAAAGGTTTGAATATGTTTTTTATATTTTTGATTATATCTCGAAAATTAATGGAAATACAATACCTTTGTACATAAGCTTTTTTTGTAGAAAATAAAATTGTCTACAAAAAATACTATTTGTAAAATCGCTCTATCTTGCTTATTTTTGATTTATTTTAAGAAGTGTAAAAAATGATAGGAATTTTTTTTTTTTTTTTAAATATCTCAAAAAGTATTAGAGATACAATATCTTTGTATATACCTTTTATAGTGGGAAATAAAATGTTCAACAAAACACAAATTTTAGTAAAATCGCTCCATCTTGCTAGGTTTTTGAGATATTTAAAAAAATGTAAAAAATAGTAGGAATTTGTTTTTTATTTTTTTAATATATCTCGAAAAGTAAAGGAGATACAATATCTTTGTCTATAACCTTTTTTGTAGGAAGTAAAAATGTCTACAAAACATACTATTTGTAAAATAGCTCTATCTTTCTTTCTTTTTGAGATATTTAAAAAAAAGTAAAAAATAGTAGGAATTTGTTTTTTATTTTTTCAATATATCTCGAAAAGTAAGGATAATACAATATTTTTGTATATAAGCTTTTTTGTAGGATGTAAAAATGTCTACAAAACATACTATTTGTAAAATCGCTCTATATTGCTTAGTTTTTGAGATATTTTAGAAAGTGTAAAAAAAGGTAGGAATTTTTTTCTTATTTTTTAAAATATCTCAAAAAGTAAGGGAGATACAATATTTTTGTAAATAACCTTCTCTGTAGGAATTAAAATTGTCTACAAAACATAATATTTGTAAAATAGCTCTATCTTGCTTTCTTTTTGAGATATTTAAAAAAATGTAAAAAAAGGAGGGAATTTGAGTTTAATTTTTTTAATATATCTCGAAAAGTAAGGGAAATACAATATCTTTGTGTATTACCTTTTTTGTAGAAAGTAAAAATGTCTACAAAACATACTATTTGTAAAATCGCTCTATATTGCTAAGTTTTTGAGATATTTTAGAAAGTGTAAAAAAAGGTAGGAATTTTTTTTTATTTTTTAAAATATCTCAAAAATTAAAGGAGATACAATATCTTTGTATATAAATTTTTTTGTAGGAAATAAAATTGTCTACATAACATAATATTTGTAAGATCGCTCTATCTTGTTTTCTTTTTTAAATATTTAAAAAAATGTAAAAAATAGTGGGAATTTGTTTTTTATATTTTAAATATATCTCGAAAAGTAAGGGAAATACATTATCTTTGTATATTACCTTTTTTGTAGAAAGTAAAAATGTCTACAAAACATACTATTTGTAAAATCGCTCTATATTGCTTAGTTTTTGACATATTTAAAAAAATCTAAAAAAAGGAGGGAATTTGTTTTTTATTCTTTTATATATATTTTGAAAAGTAACGGAAATACAATACCTTTGTACATAAACTTTTTTGTAGGAAATGAAATTTTCTACAAAACATAATATTTGTAAAATTTCTTTAAATTGCTTACTTTTTGAGATATTTAAAAAAATGTAAAAAATAGTGTTGAATTTGTTTTTTATATTTTAAATATATCTCGAAAAGTAAGGGAAATACAATATCTTTGTATATTACCTTTTTTGCAGAAAGTAAAAATGTCTACAAAACATACTATTTTTAAAATCGCTCTATATTGCTTAGTTTTTGAGATATTTTAGAAAGTGTAAAAAAAGGTGGGATTTTTTTTTTTATTTTTAAAATATTTTAAAAATTAAAGGAGATACAATATCTTTGTATATAACTTTTTTTGTAGGAAATAAAATTGTCTACAAAACGTAATATTTGTAAAATAGCTCTATCTTTCTTTCTTTTTGAGATATTTAAAAAAAAGTAAAAAATAGTAGGAATTTGTTTTTTATTTTTTCAATATATCTCGAAAAGTAAGGATAATACAATATTTTTGTATATAAGCTTTTTTGTAGGATGTAAAAATGTCTACAAAACATACTATTTGTAAAATCGCTCTATATTGCTTAGTTTTTGAGATATTTTAGAAAGTGTAAAAAAAGGTAGGAATTTTTTTCTTATTTTTTAAAATATCTCAAAAAGTAAGGGAGATACAATATTTTTGTAAATAACCTTCTCTGTAGGAATTAAAATTGTCTACAAAACATAATATTTGTAAAATAGCTCTATCTTGCTTTCTTTTTGAGATATTTAAAAAAATGTAAAAAAAGGAGGGAATTTGAGTTTAATTTTTTTAATATATCTCGAAAAGTAAGGGAAATACAATATCTTTGTATATAAACTTCTTTGTAGGAAATGAAATTGCCTACAAAACACAATATTTGTAAAACCGCTCTTTCTTGATTTCTTCTTGAGATATTTAAAAAAATGTAAAAAAAGGTGAGAATATGATTTTTATTTTTTTAATACATCTCGAAAAATAAGAAAAATCCATTATCTTTGTATATAACCTTTTTTGTAGCAAATAAAATTGTCTAAAAAACATAATATTTGTAAAATCGCTCTATCTTGCTTATTTTTTGAGATAATTTAAAAAATGTAAATAGAGTTTTGAAATTGTTTTTTATTTTTAGAAAATATCTCGAAAAGTAAGGGAAATACAATATCTTTGTATATAAACATTTTTGTAGTAAATAAAATTGTCTACAAAACATAATATTTGTAAAATCGCTCTGTCTTGCTTTCTTCTTGAGATATTTAATAAAAGGTAAAAAAGGTTTGAATATGTTTTTTATATTTTTGATTATATCTCGAAAATTATTGGAAATACAATACCTTTGTACATAAGCTTTTTTGTAGAAAATAAAATTGTCTACAAAAAATACTATTTGTAAAATCGCTCTATCTTGCTTATTTTTGATTTATTTTAAGAAGTGTAAAAAATGATAGGAATTTTTTTTTTTTTTTTTAAATATCTCAAAAAGTATTAGAGATACAATATCTTTGTATATACCTTTTATAGTGGGAAATAAAATGTTCAACAAAACACAAATTTTAGTAAAATCGCTCCATCTTGCTAGGTTTTTGAGATATTTAAAAAAATGTAAAAAATAGTAGGAATTTGTTTTTTATTTTTTTAATATATCTTGAAAAGTAAAGGAGATACAATATCTTTGTCTATAACCTTTTTTGTAGGAAGTAAAAATGTCTACAAAACATACTATTTGTAAAATCGCTCTATATTGCTTAGTTTTTGAGATATTTTAGAAAGTGTAAAAAAAGGTAGGAATTTTTTTTTTATTTTTTAAAATATCTCAAAATTTAAAGGAGATACAATATCTTTGTAATAAATTTTTTTGTAGGAAATAAAATGTTCAAAAAAACACAATTTATGTAAAATCGCTGTATCTTGTTTAGTTTTTGAGATATTTTAAAAAATGTAAAAAAAGGAGGGAATTTGAGTTTAATTTTTTTAATATATCTCGAAAAGTAAGGGAAATACAATATCTTTGTATATAACAATTTTTTTAGTAAATAAAATTGTCTACATAACATATTATTTATAAAATCGCTCTATCTTGTTTTCTTTTTTAAATATTTAAAGAAATGTAAAAAAAGGTGGGAATTGTTTTTATTTTTTTTGATATATCTCGAAAAGTAAGGGAAATACAATATCTTTGTGTATTACCTTTTTTGTAGAAAGTAAAAATGTCTACAAAACATACTATTTGTAAAATCGCTCTATATTGCTTAGTTTTTGACATATTTAAAAAAATCTAAAAAAAGGAGGGAATTTGTTTTTTATTCTTTTATATATATTTTGAAAAGTAACGGAAATACAATACCTTTGTACATAAACTTTTTTGTAGGAAATGAAATTTTCTACAAAACATAATATTTGTAAAATTTCTTTAAATTGCTTACTTTTTGAGATATTTAAAAAAATGTAAAAAATAGTGTTGAATTTGTTTTTTATATTTTAAATATATCTCGAAAAGTAAGGGAAATACAATATCTTTGTATATTACCTTTTTTGCAGAAAGTAAAAATGTCTACAAAACATACTATTTGTAAAATCGCTCTATATTGCTTAGTTTTTGAGATATTTTAGAAAGTGTAAAAAAAGGTGGGATTTTTTTTTATTTTTAAAATATTTTAAAAATTAAAGGAGATACAATATCTTTGTATATAACTTTTTTTGTAGGAAATAAAATTGTCTACAAAACGTAATATTTGTAAAATAGCTCTATCTTTCTTTCTTTTTGAGATATTTAAAAAAAAGTAAAAAATAGTAGGAATTTGTTTTTTATATTTTAAATATATCTCGAAAAGTAAGGGAATTACAATATCTTTGTATATACCAATTTTTTTAGTAAATAAAATTGTCTACATAACATAATATTTGTAAAATCGCTCTATCTTGTTTTCTTTTTTAAATATTTAAAAAAATGTAAAAAATAGTGGGAATTTGTTTTTTATATTTTAAATATATCTCGAAAAGTAAGGGAAATACAATATCTTTGTATATAAACTTCTTTGTAGGAAATGAAATTGCCTACAAAACACAATATTTGTAAAACCGCTCTTTCTTGCTTTCTTCTTGAGATATTTAAAAAAATGTAAAAAAAGGTAAGGATACGATTTTTATTTTTTTAATACATCTCGAAAAATAAGAAAAATCCATTATCTTTGTATATAACCTTTTTTGTAGTAAATAAAATTGTCTAAAAAACATAATATTTGTAAAATCGCTCTATCTTGCTTATTTTTTGAGATAATTTAAAAAATGTAAATAAAGTTTTGAATTTTTTTTTTATTTTTAGAAAATATCTCGAAAAGTAAGGGAAATACAATATCTTTGTATATAAATATTTTTGTAGTAAATAAAATTGTCTACAAAACATAATATTTGTAAAAACGCTCTGTCTTGCTTAGTTTTTGAGATATTTAATAAAAGGTAAAAAAGGTTTGAATATGTTTTTTATATTTTTGATTATATCTCGAAAATTAATGGAAATACAATACCTTTGTACATAAACTTTTTTGTAGAAAATAAAATTGTCTACAAAAAATACTATTTGTAAAATCGCTCTATCTTGCTTATTTTTGATTTATTTTAAGAAGTGTAAAAGAAGATAGGAATTTTTTTTTTTTTTTTTAAATATCTCAAAAAGTAATGAAGATACAATATCTTTGTATATACCTTTTTTTGTGGGAAATAAAATGTTTAACAAAACATAAATTTTAGTAAAATCGCTCCATCTTGCTAAGTTTTTGAGATATTTAAAAAAATGTAAAAAATAGTAGGAATTTGTTTTTTATTTTTTTAATATATCTCGAAAAGTAAAGGAGATACAATATCTTTGTCTATAACCTTTTTTGTAGGAAGTAAAAATGTCTACAAAAAATACTATTTGAAAAATCGCTCTATATTGCTTAGTTTTTTAGATATTTTAGAAAATGTAAAAAAAGGTAGGAATTTTTTTTTATTTTTTAAAATATCTCAAAATTTAAAGGAGATACAATATCTTTGTATATAAATTTTTTTGTAGGAAATAAAATGTTTAAAAAAACACAATTTATGTTAAATCGCTCTATCTTGCTTAGTTATCGAGATATTTTAAAAAATGTAAAAAAAGGAGGGAATTTGAGTTTGATTTTTTTAATATTTCTCGAAAAGTAAGGGAATTACAATATCTTTGTATATACCAATTTTTTTAGTAAATAAAATTGTCTACATAACATAATATTTGTAAAATCGCTCTATCTTGTTTTCTTTTTTTAAATATTTAAAAAAATGTAAAAAATAGTGGGAATTTGTTTTTTATATTTTAAATATATCTCGAAAAGTAAGGGAAATACAATATCTTTGTGTATTACCTTTTTTGTAGAAAGTAAAAATGTCTACAAAACAACTATTTGTAAAATCGCTCTATATTGCTAAGTTTTTGAGATATTTTAAAAAGGGTTAAAAGAAAGGTAGGAATTTTTTTTTTGTTTTTTATAATAACTCAAAAATTAAAGGAGATACAATATCTTTGTATATAAATTTTTTTGTAGGAAATAAAATGTTTAAAAAAACACAATTTATGTAAAATCGCTCTATCTTGCTTAGTTATCGAGATATTTTAAAAAATGTAAAAAAAGGAGGGAATTTGAGTTTAATTTTTTTAATATTTCTCGAAAAGTAAGGGAATTACAATATCTTTGTATATAACAATTTTTTTAGTAAATGAAATTGTCTACATAACATAATATTTGTAAGATCGCTTTTTCTTGTTTTCTTTTTTAAACATTTAAAAAAATGTAAAAAACGGAGGGAATTTGTGTTTAATTTTTTTAATATATCTCGAAAAGTAAGGGAAGTACAATATCTTTGTCTATAACCTTTTTTGTAGGAAGTAAAAATGTCTACAAAACATACTATTTGTAAAATCGCTATATATTGCTAAGTTTTTGAGATATTTTAGAAAGTTTAAAAAAAGGTAGGAATTTTTTTTTTTATTTTTTAAAATATCTCAAAAATTAAAGGAGATACAATATCTTTGTATATAAATTTTTTTGTAGGAAATAAAATGTTTAAAAAAACACAATTTATGTAAAATCGCTCTATCTTACTTAGTTATCGAGATATTTTAAAAAATGTAAAAAAAGGAGGGAATTTGAGTTTAATTTTTTTAATATTTCTCGAAAAGTAAGGGAATTACAATATCTTTGTATATAACAATTTTTTTAGTAAATGAAATTGTCTACATAACATAATATTTGTAAGATCGCTTTTTCTTGTTTTCTTTTTTTAAACATTTAAAAAAATGTAAAAAACGGAGGGAATTTGTGTTTAATTTTTTTAATATATCTCGAAAAGTAAGGGAAGTACAATATCTTTGTCTATAACCTTTTTTGTAGGAAGTAAAAATGTCTACAAAACATACTATTTGTAAAATCGCTCTATATTGCTAAGTTTTTGATATATTTTAGAAAGTTTAAAAAAAGGTAGGAATTTTTTTTTTATTTTTTAAAATATCTCAAAAATTAAAGGAGATACAATATCTTTGTATATAAATTTTTTTGTAGGAAATAAAATGTTTAAAAAAACACAATTTATGTAAAATCGCTCTATCTTACTTAGTTATCGAGATATTTTAAAAAATGTAAAAAAAAGGAGGGAATTTGAGTTTAATTTTTTTAATATTTCTCGAAAAGTAAGGGAATTACACTATCTTTGTATATAACAATATTTTTAGTAAATGAAATTGTCTACATAACATAATATTTGTATATCGCTCTTTCTTGTTTTCTTTTTTAAACATTTAA
Organism: Polistes dominula; assembly: GCF_049000335.1. Lineage (NCBI taxonomy): Eukaryota > Metazoa > Arthropoda > Insecta > Hymenoptera > Vespidae > Polistes > Polistes dominula. The sequence goes on from NW_028300915.1 coordinate 9,887,333, forward strand.
AAAAATGTAAAAAAAGGAGGGAATTTGTGTTTAATTTTTTTAATATATCTCGAAAAGTAAGGGAAGTACAATATCTTTGTCTATAACCTTTTTTGTAGGAAGTAAAAATGTCTACAAATCATACTATTTGTAAAATCGCTCTATATTGCTTAGTTTTTGAGATATTTTAGAAAGTGTAAAAAGAGGTGGGATTTTTTTTTATTTTTTAAAATATCTTAAAAATTAAAGGAGATACAATATCTTTGTATATAACTTTTTTTGTAGGAAATAAAATTATCTACAAAACGTAATATTTGTAAAATAGCTCTATCTTTCTTTCTTTTTGAGATATTTAAAAAAAAGTAAAAAATAGTAGGAATTTGTTTTTTATTTTTTCAATATATCTCGAAAAGTAAGGATAATACAATACTTTTGTATATCAACTTTTTTGTAGGATGTAAAAATGTCTACAAAACATACTATTTGTAAAATCGCTCTATATTGCTTAGTTTTTGAGATATTTTAGAAAGTGTAAAAAAAGGTAGGAATTTTTTTTTATTTTTTAAAATATCTCAAAAATTAAAGGAGATACAATATCTTTGTATATAAATTTTTTTGTAGGAAATAAAATGTTTAAAAAAACACAATTTATGTAAAATCGCTCTATCTTGCTTAGTTATCGAGATATTTTAAAAAATGTAAAAAAAAGGAGGGAATTTGAGTTTAATTTTTTTAATATTTCTCGAAAAGTAAGGGAATTACAATATCTTTGTATATACCAATTTTTTTAGTAAATAAAATTGTCTACATAACATAATATTTGTAAAATCGCTCTATCTTGTTTTCTTTTTTAAATATTTAAAAAAATGTTAAAAATAGTGGGAATTTGTTTTTTATATTTTAAATATATCTCGAAAAGTAAGGGAAATACAATATCTTTGTGTATTACCTTTTTTGTAGAAAGTGAAAATGTCTACAAAACATACTATTTGTAAAATCGCTCTATATTGCTAAGTTTTTGAGATATTTTAGAAAGTGTAAAAAAAGGTAGGAATTTTTTTTTTATTTTTTAAAATATCTCAAAAATTAAAGGAGATACAATATCTTTGTGTATAAATTTTTTTGTAGGAAATAAAATGTTTAAAAAAACACAATTTATGTAAAATCGCTCTATCTTGCTTAGTTATCGAGATATTTTAAAAAATGTAAAAAAAGGAGGGAATTTGAGTTTAATTTTTTTAATATTTCTCGAAAAGTAAGGGAATTACAATATCTTTGTATATACCAATTTTTTTAGTAAATAAAATTGTCTACATAACATAATATTTGTAAAATCGCTCTATCTTGTTTTCTTTTTTTAAATATTTAAAAAAATGTTAAAAATAGTGGGAATTTGTTTTTTATATTTTAAATATATCTCGAAAAGTAAGGGAAATACAATATCTTTGTGTATTACCTTTTTTGTAGAAAGTGAAAATGTCTACAAAACATACTATTTGTAAAATCGCTCTATATTGCTAAGTTTTTGAGATATTTTAGAAAGTGTAAAAAAAGGTAGGAATTTTTTTTTATTTTTTAAAATATCTCAAAAATTAAAGGAGATACAATATCTTTGTGTATAAATTTTTTTGTAGGAAATAAAATGTTTAAAAAAACACAATTTATGTAAAATCGCTCTATCTTGCTTAGTTATCGAGATATTTTAAAAAATGTAAAAAAAGGAGGGAATTTGAGTTTAATTTTTTTAATATTTCTCGAAAAGTAAGGGAATTACAATATCTTTGTATATAACAATTTTTTTAGTAAATGAAATTGTCTACATAACATAATATTTGTAAAATCGCTCTATCTTGTTTTCTTTTTTTAAATATTTAAAAAAATGTAAAAAATAGTAGGCATTTGTTTTTTATATTTTAAATATATCTCGAAAAGTAAGGGAAATACAATATCTTTGTGTATTACCTTTTTTGTAGAAAGTAAAAATGTCTACACAACATAATATGTGTAAAATCGCATTATCTTGCTTAGTTTTTGAGACATATAAAAAAAATGTAAAAAAAAGGTAGGATTTTTTTTTTTTTTATATATTTTTAAAAGTAAGGGAGATACAATACCTTTGTATAAAATCTTTTTTATAGATTATAAAATTGTCTACAAAACATAACATTTGTAAAATCCCTCTATCTTGATTAGTTTTTAATATATTTTAGAAAATGTAAAAAAAGGTGGGAGTTTGTTTTTTATTTTTTTAATATATCTCAAAAAGTAAGGGAAATAAAATATCTTTGTATAGAATCTTTTTTGTAGGAAATAAAATTCTCTACAAAACATAAAATTTGTAAAATCCCTCTATCATGCTTAGTTTTTAATATATTTTAAGAAATGTAATAAAAGGTTGGAATTTGTTTTTAATTTTTTTAATATATTTTGAAAAATAAGGGAGATACAATATATTTGTATATAACTTTTTTTGTAGGAAACTAAATTGTCTAAAAAATATAGTATCAGTAAAATCGATTTCTTGCAAACTTTTTGAGATATAATAAAAAATGTAAAAAAAGTTACTAATTTTTTTTTATTTTCTTAATATATCTCGAAAAGTAAAGGAAATACAATATATTTGTAAAGATTTTTTTTTTTTTTTTTTTTTTTTTTTTTTTGTGGGAAATAAAATTGTCTACAAAACATAATAATATTTTTTAATTCGCTCTATCTAGCTTAGTTTTCGAGATAATTTAAAAAATGAAAAAAAAAAAAAGGAGGGAATTTGTGTTTAATTTTTTTTTAATATATCTCGAAAAGTAAGGGAGATGCAATATCATTGTATATAACTTTTTTCGTTGAAAACAAGGTTGTCTACAAAACTAAATATTTGTAAAATAGCTCAATCTTGCTTAGTTTTTGAGATATTTTAAAAAATGTAAAAAAAGGCGGGAAATTTTTTTTTATTTTTTTAATATATTTTGAAAAGTAAAGGAGATACAATGTCTTTGTATATAACCTTTTTTGTAGGTAACTAAATTGTCTACAAAATACAATATTTGTAAATTCGCTCTATCTTGCAAACTTTTTGAGATATATTTAAAAATGTAAAGAAAGGTGGGAATTTGTTTTTTATTTTTTTTATATATCTCGAAAAGTAATAGAAATACAATATCTTTGTATTTACCCTTTTTTATGGGAAATAAAATTGTCTACAAAAGAACGTATATGTAAATTCACTTTATCTTACTTACTTTTTGAGATATTTAAAGAAATGTAAATAAAATAGGTTATTTTGTTTAATTTTTTTAATATATCTCGAAAAGTAAGGGAGATACAATATATTTGTATAAAACTATTTTTGTAGGAAACTAAATTGTCTACAAAACATTGTATAAAAAAAATCGCTCTATCTTGCAAACCTTTTGAGATATATTAAAAAATGTAAAAAAAGTTACTAATTTTTTTTTATTTTCCTAAAATATCTCGAAAAGTTAGGAAAATACAATATATTTGTATATAACCTATTTTGTAGTAAATAAAATTGTCTAGAAAACATAATATTTGTAAAATCGCTCTATCTTGCCAACTTTTTGAGATATATTTAAAAATGTAAAAAAAGTTATGAATTTTATTTTATTCTTTTCAAATATTTTGAAAAGCAAGGGAAATACAATATATTTGTGTATAACCTATTTTGACGTAAATAAAATTGTCTACAAAACATAGTATAAGTAAAATCGCTCTATCTTGCTTTCTTTTTGTGATATTTAATAAAATGTAAAAAATAGTATGGATTGGTTTTTTATTTTTTTTATATATTTCTAAAAGTAATAGAAATACTATATCTTTGTATATTGCCTTTTTTATAGCAAATAAAATTGTCTACAAAAGAACATATATGTAAATTCACTCTATCTTACTTACTTTTTGAGATATTTAAAGAAATGTAAATAAAATAGGGTATTTTGTTTAATTTTTTTAATATATCTCGAAAAGTAAGAAAGAAACAATATATTTGTATATAATTTTTTTTGTAGAAAACTAAATTGTCTACAAAACATAGTATCAGTAAAATCGCTCTATTTTGCCCACTTTTTGAGATATATTAAAAATGTAAAAAAAGTAATAATTTTTTTTTTATTTTTTAAAAATATCTCGAAAAGCAAGGTAAATACAATATATTTGTATATACCCTTTTTTTGTAGTAAATAAAATTGTCTACAAAACATAGTATCAGTAGAATCGCTCTATCTTTTAAAGTTTTTGAGATATTTAAAAAAAATGTGAAAAAAGATACTAATTTTTTTTTATTTTCCTAAAATATCTCGAATATTTAGAAAAATACAATATAATTGTATATACCCTATTTTGTAGTAAATAAAATTGTCTACAAAACATAGTATCAGTAAAATCGCTCTATCTTGCCAACTTTTTGAGATATATTTAAAAATGTAAAGAAAGGTGGGAATTTGTTTTTTATTTTTTTTATATATATCGAAAAGTAATAGAAACACAATATCAATGTATATACCCTTTTTTATAGGAAATAAAATTGTCTACAAATCATTGTATCAGTAAAATCGCTCTATCTTGCCCACTTTTTGAGATATATTAAAAAATGTAAAAAAAGGTGGGAATTTGTTTTTTATTTTTTTTTTTTTTTTTTTTTTTATATATTTCGAAAAGTAAGGGAAATAAAATATCTTTGTATATAACTTTAGGAATTTCCTTCCCTGAGGTTACTCGGCGCGTTAGGGTGCGTTTGCACTGACGCAAGGAATGGGCTAATGAACTCCGTGTGGAGGAAAGAAATTTCTGTTTATTTCTTTGATCCCGTAGGACGATATTTTATTTGTCGGCGTGGTGTGCCACGTGGTCACGTACAGAGAATAAGTTTGTACACAAGAGAGACACGAGAGCGCGATGAGAAGAATGCGACCGGACGGTGCGATGGACGAAGCAGAAGTGAAGTGTTTCTTCCTGCGTGTGTACCGCCACGGCGATCCAGGCATCCGAAAGTGGGGATAGCAACAGTCGCTGTGGTCTCTCTTCCGCTCTGACCAATCAAAGGCGTGGTCAGGCCAATCAGATGCCCCTGCGGAGCCGCGTCACGAGGTGCTTGCGTGTGTTAGTGCCGGCGGCCGAGAGATGTCAGCACTTTTCCTGCGCGCGCTGCTACAGCTGCGCGCTGTTGGCCAAGAGATGTCGGCACTGCGCTGGTGCGAGACACCACAGCCACTCCCCCTCTGGACCGGCTGCCGGAGGCAGGCGGAAGGTAACTCTGCGGAGGATGTTGGGCCGATGCTTCTGTCTGGGTGCTCCGCTGTTAGGCATGATGGTGCCTGGTTTGGCGGAGGGCGGTGGCGAGACGATGAGAGGTCTGGACGCCGGAGGTGGGTCCCGATTCACTAGCCGAGTTTCAGGTGCTGGCAGTGGTGAGGACGATGAAGTCGGCGACAGCGAAGGCGGTGCCGAAGACTGTGTCGCGGTGAGAGCCGGTGCACGGTTCAGATTCTTTGGAGTCTGGGCGGATGTCGACAGCTCCGGAGCAGGACTAGCGCCCCCTGGATTATACTGTGCAGGACGTCTCCACGTCGCTCCGTGTTTTACCAGTGGTAAACTTGTGCAAAATTGCGTTTACTAATTGTGAAATTGTGATTAGCGTAAAGCGTGAAAAAATTCTGAACAAACTAGTATATTAATTTATATTGGTTTAAATACTTAAAGAGAAACATTAGCGAAAAACTTTTTTCGTGTTCTCTGAATACTGTGCGGCCATCTTGGATAAACTTTCCGGTCGAAAGTTTATCCCGCGCGAGTGGTGCGCCGCATCGCGGCTCAGTGCGAAACTGTCCGGTTTGGACAAAATAATGTCGAGCAGCCAATCAGTGCGCTCCATAGAGAAACGGAACGAAAAAAAACAAGAAGAAAAAATGGAATTCCCGCCATTAAAGAACAAGCCTGCCGAAGCAATGGAAATTGCTGATGAGCAGACTATATGGAAAATAAAGGCAAAGAAGCGTAAAGAATTAAGCGATGAAGAGCTTAATAGCGAAGACGTGCCAAAAAAGGCCATTAAAAAAGAACCCGAAAATGAAATTGAGAAAAGAAAATTAAAAGCTATAGACGTTTTGAGAGAAATCTCAAACACATAGAAGTCGATGAAATTGTGATCGACGATCTCTTAGAAATTAAAAATACCGTCTCTGCTATGCTCCAAACCATTTTGGAACTAAAAGAGGACAATGAAAGTAAAAAGAAAATGCAGCCAAAAGAAGGATCTATTGATGATAAGCTGCAAAAACTTGAACAGGCCATACTCACAGCAACATCAAGTATTAATGAGTTAAAGAAAAGCCATACCACGCAGACAAAACCAGCCAGCTACGCAGACCGTCTCAAAATTCCGGCTGTTGCAAGGGAAACAACCAAGACAACCAGCACAACGAGACACGTAGTCGCTATCTATCCGACTACGGGAAGTAAAATCACTAATAGTGAAGAGACAAAAAAAACGGTCATGGCCAATATGGCACCCACCAAAGAGAAGCTAAAAATATGTAACGTTAAGAAAATCTCGAATAATGGAATCCTTGTCGAGACCAAGACAAAGGAAGATCTAGATCGAGTCATAAGTGCAGAAAAATGGCAGCAGGTAGGCCTACGAACCGGTGTACCAGCGAAAAAGAGGCCAATGCTCATGGTACAAAACGTACCAAAAGAAATGTCTAATAAGGAATTTCTAGAAGCACTACGACAACAAAATCTAGAGGAATACACCAAAAGTAAATTTGCAGAAGAGATCTCAGTCTCATACAGATCCGATTGCAAAAACAAAGACAATGTAAACATTATCCTCGAGGTATCACCAAATGCGAGGAACATTCTCCTGAAGAATGACAAAGTCTACATTGGATGGTTATCCTTGTGGATTCGAGACCACACCGTTGTCAGCCGTTGCTACAAGTGCCAATCCTTTGGTCACGTATCAAAACACTGCAAAGCCAAGACCGATACATGTGGACATTGCGGATGTGATGGACACACCTATAAGGAGTGCAAAGGCTAAAGATAAAAACCCAGTGTGCATTAACTGCAAGAGAGCAGGAAAACCCTGCAATCACTCATCGCGCTCAGCAGAATGCCCAGCGTATAAGATAGCACTTGCCAGCTACATCACAAAAAGTAGATTATGGTAAGTAACTCTACAACATATATTACTAGGGAAACTGTAACGATAGGACAAATAAATGCACAAAATTCAAAGTCTGTATCAGACGAACTAAGGCAATTAGCATTTGAGCACAAGTTAGACATACTTGCTGTCCAAGAGCCTTATTCGTTTCATAATAAGGTGGCAGGCATGGGAATATGCACTAAAGTGATATTAGATACTAAAACATTCTCAAATGTTATAGGATCTAATAATATAAAAGCGGCAATAGTAATTTTCAACAACAGAATTGACGTTATTAAAATAGAGCAATTAAGCAACACACACATAATTTGTGTCGAGATTAGAATCGGCAGTTTAAAGTTATACTTGGTTAGTGCATATTTCCAACACTGTGAGGATATTGATCCATATATTCTTCATTTGGAAAATATCCTAATGGTGCTGGACAGAAAGAACATTATATTTTGCATAGACTCAAATGCTAAGTCAACAACTTGGTTTAGTAAATGTACAGACGAAAAAGGAGAAGCACTAGAGGAATTATTATCACAATTCCAATTACACATTGCCAACAAAGAATCTGAAACCTTCACCTTTGACAATACACGAGGACAGGATAATATCGATGTCACAATCGCTGGTAGTAGCTGTATTAACCTTATATCTAATTGGAAGATACACAACGGCGAAATAACAAGTGACCATAACCTTATCACATTTAAAATAACATCAGCCTCAGATAAGGTCATAAGTCTCAAAGGTGACAGATTCAACACCAAGAAAGCAGACTGGGGAAAGTATATTAGAAATTTATCTAACATCATGGATACAATGAACAATGAAGATACTACTAGTGCAACAGATGCAGCGAATAAAATTGAACATGCATTATTACGAGCTGCACAAACTTGTATTCCAAAAAAGAAACGCTTTTCCAAGTCTGCCCCATGGTGGAACAGTGATCTAACTAGTCTACGACAACTAGTCAAAAGAGCACGACAAAAAAATATAATAAAACAATAAACAGTAGACTAAAAACAATACATAAAACGGAATATAAAAGACTAAGAAACCAATATATAAAGACCATTGCAAAAGCAAAACAAGAAAGTTGGGAGAAGTTTGTCACTGATATTGGTAATCAGGAACCATGGAGTATTGTGTATAAAATTCAAAGAAACAAAATCCGTGTTGAAAATGTCATTGAAACAATTAATAAAAGTGGCAGGCAATCATTAAATTTTAATGACACAATGGAAACACTGCTCAGTAACATGATTCCTGATGATAATGTGGACAATGAGACAGAGTGGCACATTATTACTAGAAGTGACACACTTCTAGCACCAAGTACACAGGATGCACCGCTATTCAGTGTTTCTGAAATTCAGAATGTAATCAAAAAACTAGGCAATAGAAAGGCTCCTGGACACGATCTTATTGAATCAGAAATGATAAAGAAAGCTATGCCTGTACTGTCTAATAAATTACGAGATCTGTTTAACGAATGCCTAACTCAGGGGATTTTCCCAAATCAATGGAAAATAGCGGAAATTAGGATATTGAGAAAAAGCATAGACAAGCCAGCAACCGATTTAAAGTCTTACAGACCTATTTCCTTACTTCCAATACTTGGGAAAATCCTGGAAAAACTTATTGCTGGAAGACTCCAGACAATATCACATTCACACCCTTTGGCATCGACTAGACAGTACGGTTTCAGGCCAGGCAGATCAACAGAAGATGCAATTGTAAAATTAACAGACATTGTGCATCAAACTAGCGACAAGTATGCTATCAGCCTCATGTTCGACATTTCTGGTGCATTTGATGGTGTATGGTGGCCTAGTGTACTCAGCAATCTCAAACGTAGAGATTGCCCCAGAAACGTATATAACCTTATTTCGAGCTATCTTTCAAATAGAATAGCAAGAATTACAACTAATACCACCCAGATATCTAAAGTTGTAAGCAAAGGCTGCCCACAGGGATCTGTATTAGGACCACTAATGTGGAACATCATCCTTGATGATGTTCTAGAAGAAATCTCTAATACGGGAAATGAAGTAATTGCATATGCTGATGACATTGCTATAATAGTGAAAGGTAATAGCAGAAAAGCTCTTGAGCTCAAGGCAAATGAGGTTACTTTAATCTTGAATAGCTGGTGCACAAGACAGAAACTAGTACTATCAGTGACAAAATCTCATATGATACTTCTTAAAGGTTTCTTAGACATAAGAAGACCACCAACCGTTAAACTTGGAAGTAGATCACTAAAAATGGTTTCAGAATCAAGATATTTAGGAGTAACATATGGAACAAGGATGAATATAACCCCACATGTTAACTACATTTATAACAAGAGTAAGACCATTTTCAGCCAATTTGCCAGAGTTGCGAAAAGTACATGGGGTTTAAACAATTCTATTATGGAATCGTTGTATAAGGGAGTTTTTATACCCATTATCTCCTATGCTGCAGCTGGCTGGGCTGACAAACTTAATACACATCATCACAGGAAACTAAATCAGGCATAACGATATGCTTTAATTGGAGTTACTAAAGCATATAGAACAGTATCGACGGATGCTCTTTGTGTGATAGCAGGAGCAACTCCCATAGGACTTCTACTAACTGAAAAGGTAAGCCTTTATTATCAACGGAAAAACTTGTCTTTTCAGCACTTCTCAAAAAGATTCGAAGCACTCGAAACTGTAAATAGAAGTGAAACTAAAATAAGACTCCTTGAGATTAAAAAAGAAACAATAAGTATATGGCAACAGAACTGGAATGATAGCCCGAAAGGAAGGCTTACATTCCAGTTCTATGAAAATATAGAAAACAGGCTAAATGCAAAATGGATAAGACATAACCATTTCATAGTTCAACTCCTCACAGGACATGGTAATATTAAGCAGAAACTAAAGAGTCTTAGATTAGCAGACACTGATATTTGCAGCTGTGGTGAAGTCGAATCAGTCCGACATATCATCTTTGACTGTGTACTCCTAAACGACTTAAGGGTTAGTCTAAAACAGGCTATACTAGATAAATACCATATTTGGCCATGTGATTACAAGTGCTTAGTATCCAAAGAAATTTTTGGCATTTTTAATGCATTTTCAGTTACAGTACTTAAGAACAAGGACATACGCATAAGAATGTAAGCAATCCTTATCCCTGTAAAAGAAGCTGTAGACGTATTCGCAGGCACCATTTTGGTGTACCGATACAGCTAGGTTGCAAAATTACCCAAATACTAGCAATAACATCTGATGCTAGCCTGCATGAGACCGAGCAATTGCTGGTGACCCCGCCTCCTCGTGGCCCTCGCTGGAACGTTTTGCTGGTAAATCTTAATGATTTGCCAGCAAAACGGCTAAGTGGGTCACTTCCCAGCTTTGGGACGGTCTACCTCTCTGATGATCCAGAAATGGTGAAGAGGGGGTTTTTCCAAGCCCAATGATCATAACACCTACGGTCATTGTTCTCTTCGCAATGGTTTTACGCATTCAACATCACGTGTAATAGGCAATAGCCTGAGGCACAGCTGGGCGAGCACTTGCTCGACGTATGCTCAGAATGAAACTAGATAGATAGCTCCGGAGCAGGCGAATGAGCGCGTGCGTCTGACGGGTGGTCGTCCGAGGTGTCCAGGTATGCTGGCTTTAGGGCGTCTGTAGACACGGCCTTTTCAGCGCCGTTCACCAGGATGACATACACTTTGTCATTGATGCGGCGGATGACTTGGTGTGGTCCTGTGTACGGAGGTTCGAGCGGTTTTCTGACCGTGTCGACTCGCAGGAAAACGTGCGAGCATGTTCGGAGGTCCCTGAAGAAGAAAGGGCGGTGGCGCGAGTGGTCCGTTGCCGGCGTTGCACTTAGCGTCTCCATGAGTCCCCGTAGTCGACCGACGAAGGAGGTCGGGTCGACGGGTGAACTGCTGGGCGTGAAGAAACCGCCGGGAATGCGAAGCGTTGTGCCGTAGACCATCTCTGCCGGCGAGGCTTGCAAGTCCTCCTTGTACGCGTTCCGTAGGCCGAGTAGCACAAGAGGAAGTGCGTCGGGCCAAGGAGCTCGAGCGCACATTAGTGCTGCCTTGAGTGTTCGGTGAAACCTCTCCACCATGCCGTTGGCCTGAGGGTGATGAGGTGTGGTGCGGATCCTGGTGGCCCCCGAGGCCTGAGCGAGTGCGGCAAAGAGTGCCGACTCGAACTGGGTGCCTTGGTCCGAGGTGATGGTGAGCGGGCATCCCTTGTCCGCAATCCAGGCCGATGTGAAGGCCCTGGCGATGGTTTCCGCCCGGATGTCCTTGAGAGGAACAGCTACTGGCCATCTGGTGAATCGGTCGATGATGGTAAGGCAGTACCGGTATTCTCCTACCTGGGGCAGCGTAATAAGGTCGACGTGCACGTGCTCGAAGCGACTTTCCGTGATCTTGAAACGGGAAAGCTCTGCGCGGTTGTGTCGCGCGACCTTGGAGCGTTGGCACGGTAGGCAGGCGCGTGCCCATGCGGTGATGTCCTTACGTAGACCGGGCCAGATGAACTGTCTCGATACCTCTCGTACCGTTGCGCGAACACCCGGGTGAGCCAGACTATGAATGGCTTCGAAGGCGGCTGTGCGGAGCGAGCGGGGTAGGTATGGCCGTACTCGCCCGTCGTGTATGTCGCAGGTCACCTCGAATCCTTCGATGTTGAGTCGCTGAAGGTTGAGTGAGGTGCGTGCTGCGAGCGCTGGGAGCTCGTCGTCCTTGTTCTGTGCTGCGGCGATAGCCTCTGGGCTAAGTGCCGAAGGCAAGCTGATGGTGGCGCAGGTTGAGGTTGGCGGCGTCGGCGATGACGTAGTAGCGCTTGTGGGCCCCTCCGGAGCTGGAGCGTCCTCCGTTGTCCGGGAGAGAGCATCGGCGACGACGTTGTCTGCGCCGTCCACGTGCTGGAACGTGACGTCAAACTGGAGTAGGAAGTCCAGCTGACGTTGTTGACGTGGTGAGGCCTTGTCCGAGGGTTGGTTGGCCGCGAAGGTGAGCGGACGATGGTCCGTTAATACTGTAAATGGACGACCTTCGAGGATACGTCGGAAGTGGTGAACTGCCAGGAAGACGGCTAGGAGCTCCCTGTCATAGGTGCTGTAGCGAGCCTGCGTTGGTGACAACGTCTGTGAAAAGAAACCGACAGGCTGCCATTCTCCGTTGACCAATTGTAGGAGCGCGGCGCCAACGGCCGTGCTGGATGCGTCGGTAGCCAGTCGAAGAGGAGCAGTAGGCGACAGGAAAGCGGTTTCCACTGCTCCGGCAAGGCTGCGTCGGGCGTCCTCGAAGGCTCGATCTGCTGCGTCGTTCCAAACCAGCGGACGCCGGCTGCGCTTGGGAAGACCCCGAAGAAGCTGGTTGAGCGGCGCCTGGATGTGAGCAGCGTGTGGTAAGCTCCTCCTGAAGAAGTTGATGATCTTGCCAACTTTTTGAGATATATTTAAAAATGTAAAGAAAGGTGGGAATTTGTTTTTTATTTTTTTTATATATATCGAAAAGTAATAGAAACACAATATCTCTGTATATACCCTTTTTTATAGGAAATAGAATTGTCTACAAAAGAACATATATGTAAATTCACTCTATCTTACTTACTTTTTGAGATATTTAAAGAAATGTAAATAAAATAGGGTATTTGGTTTAATTTTTTTAATATATCTCAAAAAGTAAGGGAAATACAATATATTTGTATATAAACTTATTTGTAGTAAATAAAATTGTCTACAAAACATAGTATTTGTTAAATCGATCTATCATGCTTAATTTTTGAGATATTTTAAAAAATGTAAAAAAAGGTTGGAATTTGTTTTTATTTTTTTTATATATATCCAAAAGTAAGGGAAATACAATATCTTTTTACATAACATTTTTTATAGGAAATAAAATTGTCTACAAAAGAACATATATGTAAATTCACTCTATCTTACTTACTTTTTGAGATATTTAAAGAAATGTAAATAAAATATGTTATTTTGTTTATTTTTTTAATATATGTCGAATAGTAAGGGAAATACAATATATTTGTATATAAACTATTTTGTAGTAAATAAAATTGTCTACAAATCATAGTATCAGTAAAATCGCTCTATCTTGCCCACTTTTTGAGATATATTAAAAAATGTAAAGAAAGGTGGGAATTTGTTTTTTATTTTTTTTATATATATCGAAAAGTAATAGAAACACAATATCTCTGTATATACCCTTTTTTATAGGAAATAAAATTGTCAACAAAAGAACATATATGTAAATTCACTCTATCTTACTTACTTTTTGAGATATTTAAAGAAATGTAAATAAAATAGGGTATTTTGTTTAATTTTTTTAATATATCTCGAAAAGTAAGGGAAAGTCAATATATTTGTATATAAACTTATTTGTAGTAAATAAAATTGTCTACAAAACATAGTATTTTGTTAAATCGATCAATCATGCTTAATTTTTGAGATATTTTAAAAAATGTAAAAAAAAGTTGGAATTTGTTTTTTATTTTTTTTATATATATCGAAAAGTAAGGGAAATACAATATCTTTTTATATAACATTTTTTATAGGAAATAAAATTGTCTACAAAAGAACATATATGTAAATTCACTCTATCTTACTTACTTTTTGAGATATTTAAAGAAATGTAAATAAAATATGTTATTTTGTTTATTTTTTTAATATATGTCGAATAGTAAGGGAAATACAATATATTTGTATATAAACTATTTTGTAGTAAATAAAATTGTCTACAAATCATAGTATCAGTAAAATCGCTCTATCTTGCCCACTTTTTGAGATATATTAAAAAATGTAAAAAAAGGTGGGAATTTGTTTATTATTTTTTTTATATATTTCGAAAAGTAAGGGAAATAAAATATCTTTGTATATAACTTTTTTTATAGGAAATAAAATTGTCTACAATAGAACATATATGTAAATTCACTCTATCTTACTTACTTTTTAAGATATTTAAAAAAATGTAAATAAAATAGGGTATTTGGTTTAATTTTTTTAATATATGTCGAATAGTAAGGGAAATACAATATATTTGTATATAAACTATTTTGTAGTAAATAAAATTGTCTACAAAACAAAATATTTATTAAATCGATCTATCATACTTAATTTTTGAGATATTTTAAAAAATGTAAGAAAAGGTGGGAATTTGTTCTTTTTTTTTTTATTTATATCGAAAAGTAAGGGAAATACAATATCTTTTTATATAACATTTTTTATAGGAAATAAAATTGTCTACAAAAGAACATATATGTAAATTCACTCAATCTTACTTACTTTTTGAGATATTTAAAGAAATGTAAATAAAATATGTTATTTTGTTTATTTTTTTAATATATGTCGAATAGTAAGGGTAATACAATATATTTGTATATAAACTATTTTGTAGTAAATAATATTGTCTACAAATCATAGTATCAGTAAAATCGCTCTATCTTGCCCACTTTTTGAGATATATTAAAAAATGTAAAAAAAGGTGGGAATTTATTTTTTATTTTTTTTATATATTTCGAAAAGCAATAGAAATAAAATATCTTTGTATATAACATTTTTTATAGGAAATAAAATTGTCTACAAATGAACATATATGTAAATTCACTCTATCTTACTTACTTTTTAAGATATTTAAAAAAATGTAAATAAAATAGGGTATTTGGTTTAATTTTTTTAATATATGTCGAATAGTAAGGGAAATACAATATATTTGTATATAAACTATTTTGTAGTAAATAAAATTGTCTACAAAACATAATATTTATTAAATCGATCTATCATGCTTATTTTTTGAGATATTTTAAAAAATGTAAAAAAAGGTGGGAATTTGTTCTTTATTTTTTTTATATATCTCGAAAAGTAATAGAAATACAATATCTTTGTATTTACCCTTTTTTATAGGAAATAAAATTGTCTACAAAAGAACGTATATGTAAATTCACTTTATCTTACTTACTTTTTGAGATATTTAAAGAAATGTAAATAAAATAGGTTATTTGTTTAATTTTTTTAATATATCTCGAAAAGTAAGGGAGATACAATATATTTGTATATAACTATTTTTGTAGGAAACTAAATTGTCTACAAAACATTGTATAAGAAAAATCGCTCTATCTTGCAAACCTTTTGAGATATATTAAAAAATGTAAAAAAAGTTACTAATTTTTTTTTATTGTCTTAAAATATCTCGAAAAGTTAGGAAAATACAATATATTTGTATATAACCTATTTTGTAGTCCATAAAATTGTCTACAAAACATAATATTTGTAAAATCGCTCTATCTTGCCAACTTTTTGAGATATATTTAAAAATGTAAAAAAAGTTATGAATTTTATTTTTTTTTTTTTAAATATCACGAAAAGCAAGGCAAATACAATATATTTGTGTATAACCTATTTTGACGTAAATAAAATTGTCTACAAAACATAGTATAAGTAAAATCGCTCTATCTTGCTTTCTTTTTGTGATATTTAATAAAATGTAAAAAATAGTATGGATTGGTTTTTTATTTTTTTTATATATTTCGAAAAGTAATAAAAATACTATATCTTTGTATATTCCTTTTTTTATAGCAAATAAAATTGTCTACAAAAGAACATATATGTAAATTCACTCTATCTTACTTACTTTTTGAGATATTTAAAGAAATGTAAATAAAATAGGGTATTTTGTTTAATTTTTTTAATATATCTCGAAAAGTAAGAAAAAAACAATATATTTGTATATAACTTTTTTTGTAGAAAACTAAATTGTCTACAAAACATAGTATCAGTAAAATCGCTCTATCTTGCCCACTTTTTGAGATATATTAAAAAATGTAAAAAAAGTAATAATTTTTTTTTATTTCTTAAAAATATCTCGAAAAGACATTTAAATACAATATATTTGTATATACCCTTTTTTGTAGTAAATAAAATTGTCTACAAAACATAGTATAAGTAGAATCGCTCTATCTTTTAAAGTTTTTGAGATATTTAAAAAAATGTGAAAAAAGTTACTAATTTTTTTTTATTTTCCTAAAATATCTCGAATAGTTAGGAAAATACAATATAATTGTATATACAGTATTTTGTAGTAAATAAAATTGTCTACAAAACATAGTATTAGTAAAATCGCTCTATCTTGCCAACTTTTTGAGATATATTAAAAAATGTAAAAAAAGGTGGGAATTTGTTTTTTTTTTTTTTTATATATTTCGAAAAGCAATAGAAATACAATATCTTTGTATATAACATTTTTTATAGGAAATAAAATTGTCTACAAAAGAACATAAATGTAAATTCACTCTATCTTACTTACTTTTTGAGATATTTAAAGAAATTTAAATTAAATACGGTATTTTGTTTAATTTTTTTAATATATCTCGAAAAGTAAGGGAGATACAATATATTTGTATATTAATTTTTTGTAAGAAACTAAATATTCTACAAAACATAGTATCAGTAAAATCGCTCTATCTTGCAAACTTTTTGAGATATATTAAAAAATGTAAAAAAAGTTACTATTTTTTTTTATTTTCTTAAAATATCTCAAAAAGTTAGGAAAATACTATATATTTTTATATAACCTTTTTTGTTGGAAACTAAATTGTCTACAAAACATAGTATTAGTAAAATCGCTTTATCTTGCAAACTTTTTAAGATATATTAAAAAATGTAAAAAAAGTTACTAATTTTTTTTATTTTCCTAAAATATCTCGAAAAGTTAGAGAAATACAAAATATTTGTATATACCCTTTTTTATAGCAAATAAAATTGTCTACAAAAGAACATATATGTAAATTCACTCTATCTTACTTACTTTTTGAGATATTTAAAGAAATGTAAATAAAATAGGGTATTATGTTTAATTTTTTTAATATATCTCAAAAAGTAAGGAGATACAATATATTTGTATATAACTTTTTTTGTAGGAAACTAAATATTCTACAAAACATAGTATCAGTAAAATCGCTCTATCTTGCAAAATTTTTGAGATATATTAAAAAATGTAAAAGAAGTTACTAATTTTTTTTATTTTCCTAAAATATCTCGAAAAGTTAGAGAAATACAAAATATTTGTATATAACCTATTTTGTAGTAAATAAAATTGTCTACAAAACATAGAATTAGTAAAATCGCCCTATCTTGCCAACTTTTTGAGATATATTAAAAATGTAAAAAAAGGTGGGAATTTGTTTTTTATTTTTTTTATATATTTCGAAAAGCAATCGAAATACAATATCTTTGTATATAACATTTTTTATAGGAAATATAATTGTCTACAAAAGAACATATATGTAAATTCACTTTATCTTACTTACTTTTTGAGATATTTAAAGAAATGTAAATAAAATAGGGTATTTTGTTTAATTTTTTTTAATATATCTCGAAAAGTTAGAAAGAAACAATATATTTGTATATAACTTTTTTTGTAGAAAACTAAATTGTCTACAAAACATAGTATCAGTAAAATCGCTCTATCTTGCCAACTTTTTGAGATATATTAAAAGTGTAAAAAAAGGTGGGAATTTGTTTTTTTTTTTTTTTATATATTTCGAAAAGCAATAGAAATACAATATCTTTGTATATAACATTTTTTATAGGAAATAAAATTGTCTACAAAAGAACATATATGTAAATTCACTCTATCTTACTTACTTTTTGAGATATTTAAAGAAATGTAAATAAAATAGGGTATTTTGTCTAATTTTTTTAATATATCTTGAAAAGTAAGGGAGATACAATATATTTGTATATAACTATGTTTGTAGGAAACTAAATTGTCTACAAAACATTGTATAAGAAAAATCGCTCTATCTTGCAAACTTTTGAGATATATTAAAAAATGTAAAAAAAGTTACTAATTTTTTTTTATTTTCCTAAAATATCTCGGAAAGTTAGGAAAATACAAAATATTTGTATATAACCTATTTTGTAGTAAATTATATTGTCTACAAAACATAATATTTGTAAAATCGCTCTATCTTGCCAACTTTTTGAGATATATTTAAAAATGTAAAAAAAGGTATGAATTCTATTTTATTTTTTTAAAATATCTCGAAAAGCAAGGGAAATACAATATATTTGTGTATAACCTATTTTGACGTAAATAAAATTGTCTACAAAACATAGTGTGAGTAGAATCGCTCTATCTTTTAAACTTTTTGAGATATTTAAAAAAATGTGAAAAAAGTTACTAATTTTTTTTTATTTTCCTAAAATATCTCGAAAAGTTAGGAAAATACAATATCTTTGTATATAACATTTTTTATAGGAAATATAATTGTCTACAAAAGAACATATATGTAAATTCACTTTATCTTACTTACTTTTTGAGATATTTAAAGAAATGTAAATAAAATAGGGTATTTTGTTTAATTTTTTTTAATATATCTCGAAAAGTTAGAAAGAAACAATATATTTGTATATAACTTTTTTTGTAGAAAACTAAATTGTCTACAAAACATAGTATCAGTAAAATCGCTCTATCTTGCCAACTTTTTGAGATATATTAAAAGTGTAAAAAAAGGTGGGAATTTGTTTTTTTTTTTTTTATATATTTCGAAAAGCAATAGAAATACAATATCTTTGTATATAACATTTTTTATAGGAAATAAAATTGTCTACAAAAGAACATATATGTAAATTCACTCTATCTTACTTACTTTTTGAGATATTTAAAGAAATGTAAATAAAATAGGGTATTTTGTCTAATTTTTTTAATATATCTTGAAAAGTAAGGGAGATACAATATATTTGTATATAACTATGTTTGTAGGAAACTAAATTGTCTACAAAACATTGTATAAGAAAAATCGCTCTATCTTGCAAACTTTTGAGATATATTAAAAAATGTAAAAAAAGTTACTAATTTTTTTTTATTTTCCTAAAATATCTCGGAAAGTTAGGAAAATACAAAATATTTGTATATAACCTATTTTGTAGTAAATTATATTGTCTACAAAACATAATATTTGTAAAATCGCTCTATCTTGCCAACTTTTTGAGATATATTTAAAAATGTAAAAAAAGGTATGAATTCTATTTTATTTTTTTAAAATATCTCGAAAAGCAAGGGAAATACAATATATTTGTGTATAACCTATTTTGACGTAAATAAAATTGTCTACAAAACATAGTGTGAGTAGAATCGCTCTATCTTTTAAACTTTTTGAGATATTTAAAAAAATGTGAAAAAAGTTACTAATTTTTTTTTATTTTCCTAAAATATCTCGAAAAGTTAGGAAAATACAATATCTTTTTATATAACATTTTTTATAGGAAATAAAATTGTCTACAAAAGAACATATATGTAAATTCACTCTATCTTACTAACTTTTTGAGATATTTAAAGATATGTAAATAAAATAGGGTATTTTGTTAATTTTTTAAATATATCTCGAAAAGTAAGGGAGATACAATATATTTGTGTACAACTTTTTTTGTAGAAAACTAAATTGTCTACAAAACATAGTATTAGTAAAATCGCTCTATCTTGCCAAATTTTCAGATATATTCAAAAATGTAAAGAAAGATATGAATTTTTTTTTATTGTTTTATAGTATCTCGAAAAGTAAGGGAGATACAATATATTTGTATATAACTATTTTTGTAGGAAACTAAATTGTCTACAAAACATAATATTTGTAAAATCGCTCTGTCTTGCTTTCTTTTTGTGATATTTAAAAAAATGTAAAAAATATTAGGGATTGGTTTTTTATTTTTTTAATATATATCGAAAAGTAAAGGAAATACAATATCTTTTTATATAACATTTTTTATAGGAAATAAAATTGTCTACAAAAGAACATATATTTAAATTCACTCTATCTTACTTACTTTTTGAGATATTTAAAGAAATGTAAATAAAATAGGGTATTTTGTTTAATTTTTTTTAATATATCTCGAAAAGTTAGAAAGAAACAATATATTTGTATATAACTTTTTTTGTAGAAAACTAAATTGTCTACAAAACATAGTATTAGTTAAATCGCTTTATCTTGCAAACTTTTTAAGATATATTAAAAAATGTAAAAAAAGTTGCTAATTTTTTTATTTTCCTAAAATATCTCGAAAAGTTAGAGAAATACAAAATATTTGTAAATAACCTATTTTGTAGTAAATAAAATTGTCTACAAAACATAGTATTAGTAAAATCGCCCTATCTTGCCAAATTTTTGAGATATTTAAAAAAATGTAAAAAAAGGTAGGAATTTGTTGTTTTTTTTTATATATCTCGAAAAGTAATAGAAATACAATATCTTTGTAAAAACCCTTTTTTATAGAAAATAAAATTGTCTACAAAAGAACATATATGTAAATTCACTCTATCTTACTTACTTTTTGAGAAATTTAATGAAATGTAAATAAAATAGGGTATTTTGTTTATTTTTTTAATATATCTCGAAAAGGAAGGAAGATACAATATATTTGTATATAACTATTTTTGTAGGAAACTAAATTGTCTACAAAACATTGTATAAGAAAAATCGCTCTATCTTGCAAACCTTTTGAGATATATTAAAAAATGTAAAAAAAGTTACTAATTTTTTTTTATTTTCCTAAAATATCTCGAAAAGCAAGGTAAATACAATATTTTTGTATATACCCTTTTTTATAGCAAATAAAATTGTCTACAAGAGAACATATATGTAAATTCACTCTATCTTACTTACTTTTTGAGATATTTAAAGAAATGTAAATAAAATAGGGTATTATGTTTAATTTTTTTAATATATCTCAAAAAGTAAGGGAGATACAATATATTTGTATATAACTTTTTTTGTAGGAAACTAAATATTCTACAAAACATAGTATCAGTAAAATCGCCCTATCTTGCCAACTTTTTGAGATATATTAAAAATGTAAAAAAAGGTGGGAATTTGTTTTTTATTTTTTTTATATATTTCGAAAAGCAATCGAAATACAATATCTTTGTATATAACATTTTTTATAGGAAATAATATTGTCTACAAAAGAACATATATGTAAATTCCCTCTATCTTACTTACTTTTTGAGATATTTAAAGAAATGTAAATAAAATAGGGTATTTTGTTTAATTTTTTTAATATATCTCGAAAAGTAAGAAAGAAACAATATATTTGTATATAACTTTTTTTTGTAGAAAACTAAATTCCCCTACAAAACATAGTATTAGTTAAATCGCTTTATCTTGCAAACTTTTTAAGATATATTAAAAAATGTAAAAAAAGTTACTAATTTTTTTTATTTTCCTAAAATATCTCGAAAAGTTAGAGAAATACAAAATATTTGTATATCACCTATTTTGTAGTAAATAAAATTGTCTACAAAACATAGTATTAGTAAAATCGCCCTATCTTGCCAAGTTTTTGAGATATTTAAAAAAATGTAAAAAAAGGTAGGAATTCGTTGTTTTTTTTTATATATCTCGAAAAGTAATAGAAATACAATATCTTTGTAAAAACCCTTTTTTATAGAAAATAAAATTGTCTACAAAAGAACATATATGTAAATTCACTCTATCTTATTTACTTTTTGAGATATTTAAAGAAATGTAAATAAAATAGGGTATTTTGTTTAATTTTTTTAATATATCTCAAAAAGTAAGGGAGATACAATATATTTGTATATAACTTTTTTTGTAGAAAACTAAATATTCTACAAAACATAGTATCAGTAAAATCGCTCTATCTTGCAAAATTTTTGAGATATATTAAAAAATGTAAAAGAAGTTACTAATTTTTTTTATTTTCCTAAAATATCTCGAAAAGTTAGAGAAATACAAAATATTTGTATATAACCTATTTTGTAGTAAATTATATTGTCTACAAAACATAATATTTGTAAAATCGCTCTATCTTGCTAACTTTTTGAGATATATTTAAAAATGTAAAAAAAGTTACTAATTTTTTTTTATTTTCCTAAAATATCTCGAAAAGTTAGGAAAATACAAAATATTTGTATATAACCTATTTTGTAGTAAATTATATTGTCTACAAAACATAATATTTGTAAAATCGCCCTATCTTGCCAACTTTTTGAGATATATTAAAAATGTAAAAAAAGGTGGGAATTTGTTTTTTATTTTTTTTATATATTTCGAAAAGCAATCGAAATACAATATCTTTGTATATAACATTTTTTATAGGAAATAAAATTGTCTACAAAAGAACATATATGTAAATTCACTCTATCTTACTTACTTTTTGAGATATTTAAAGAAATGTAAATAAAATAGGGTATTTTGTTTAATTTTTTTAATATATCTTGAAAAGTAAGGGAGATACAATATATTTGTATATAACTATTTTTGTAGGAAACTAAATTGTCTACAAAACATTGTATAAGAAAAATCGCTCTATCTTGCAAACCTTTTGAGATATATTAAAAAATGTAAAAAAAGTTACTAATTTTTTTTTATTTTCCTAAAATATCTCGAAAAGTTAGGAAAATACAAAATATTTGTATATAACCTATTTTGTAGTAAATTATATTGTCTACAAAACATAATATTTGTAAAATCGCTCTATCTTGCTAACTTTTTGAGATATATTTAAAAATGTAAAAAAAGTTATGAATTTTTTTTAATTTTTTTAAAATATCTCGAAAAGCAAGGGAAATACAATATATTTGTGTATAACCTATTTTGACGTAAATAAAATTGTCTACAAAACATAGTATAAGTAAAATCGCTCTATCTTGCTTTCTTTTGTGATATTTAATAAAATGTAAAAAATAGTAGGGATTGGTTTTTTATTTTTTTATTATATATCGAAAAGTAAGGGAAATACAATATCTTTTTATATAACATTTTTTGTAGTAAATAAAATTGTCTACAAAATATAGTTTGAGTAGAATCGCTCTATCTTTTAAACTTTTTGAGATATTTAAAAAAATGTGAAAAAAGTTACTAATTTTTTTTTATTTTCCTAAAACATCTCGAAAAGTTAGGAAAATACAATATCTTTTTATATAACATTTTTTTTAGGAAATAAAATTGTCTACAAAAGAACATATATGTAAATTCACTCTATCTTACTAACTTTTTGAGATATTTAAAGATATATAAATAAAATAGGGTATTTTGTTAATTTTTTAAATATATCTCGAAAAGTAAGGGAGATACAATATATTTGTGTACAACTTTTTTTGTAGACAACTAAATTGTCTACAAAACATAGTATTAGTAAAATCGCTCTATCTTGCCAAATTTTCAGATATATTCAAAAATGTAAAGAAAGATATGAATTTTTTTTTATTGTTTTATAGTATCTCGAAAAGTAAGGGAGATACAATATATTTGTATATAACTATTTTTGTAGGAAACTAAATTGTCTACAAAACATAATATTTGTAAAATCGCTCTGTCTTGCTTTCTTTTTGTGATATTTAAAAAAATGTAAAAAATATTAGGGATTGGTTTTTTATTTTTTTAATATATATCGAAAAGTAAGGGAAATACAATATCTTTTTATATAACATTTTTTATAGGAAATAAAATTGTCTACAAAAGAACATATATGTAAATTCACTCTATCTTACTTACTTTTTGAGATATTTAAAGAAATGTAAATAAAATAGGGTATTTTGTTTAATTTTTTTTAATATATCTCGAAAAGTTAGAAAGAAACAATATATTTGTATATAACTTTTTTTGTTGAAAACTAAATTGTCTACAAAACATAGTATCAGTAAAATCGCTCTATCTTGCCTATTTTTTGAGGTATATTAAAAAATGTAAAAGAAGTTACTAATTTTTTTTATTTTCCTAAAATATCTCGAAAAGTTAGAGAAATACAAAATATTTGTATATAACCTATTTTGTAGTAAATAAAATTGTCTACAAAACATAGTATTAGTAAAATCGCCCTATCTTGCCAACTTTTTGAGATATATTAAAAAATGTAAAAAAAGGTGGGAATTTGTTTTTTATTTTTTTTACATATTTCGAAAAGCAATAGAAATACAATATCTTTGTATATAACATTTTTTATAGGAAATAAAATTGTCTACAAAAGAACATATATGTAAATTCACTCTATCTTACTTACTTTTTGAGATATTTAAAGAAATGTAAATAAAATAGGGTATTTTGTTTAATTTTTTTAATTTTTCTCGAAAAGATAGAAAGAAACAATATATTTCTATATAACTTTTTTTGTAGAAAACTAAATTTTCTACAAAACATAGTATCAGTAAAATCGCTCTATCTTGCCCATTTTTTGAGATATATTAATAAATGTAAAAGAAGTTACTAATTTTTTTTATTTTCCTAAAATATCTCGAAAAGTTAAAGAAATACAAAATATTTGTATATAACCTATTTTGTAGTAAATAAAATTGTCTACAAAACATAGAATTAGTAAAATCGCCCTATCTTGCCAACTTTTTTGAGATATATTAAAAATGTAAAAAAAGGTGGGAATTTGTTTTTTATTTTTTTTATATATTTCGAAAAGCAATAGAAATACAATATCTTTGTATATAACATTTTTTATAGGAAATAAAATTGTCTACAAAAGAACATATATGTAAAATCACTCTATCTTACTTACTTTTTGAGATATTTAAAGAAATGTAAAAAAAATAGGGTATTTTGCTTAATTTTTTTAATATATCTCGAAAAGCAAGGGAAATACAATATATTTGTGTATAACCTATTTTTACGTAAATAAAATTGTCTACAAAACATAGTATAAGTAAAATCGCTCTATCTTGCTTTCTTTTGTGATATTTATTAAAATGTAAAAAATAGTATGGATTAGTTTTTTATTTTTTTTATATCTTTCGAAAAGTAATAGAAATACTTTATCTTTGTATATTCCCTTTTTTATTGCAAATAAAATTGTCTACAAAAGAACATATATATAAATTCACTCTATCTTACTTACTTTTTGAGATATTTAAAGAAACGTAAATAAAATAGGGTATTTTGTTTAATTTTTTTAATATATCTCGAAAAGTAAGGGAGATACAATATATTTATATATAACTATTTTTGTAGGAAACTAAATTGTCTACAAAACATAATATTTGTAAAATCGCTCTGTATTGCTTTCTTTTTGTGATATTTAAAAAAATGAAAAAAATAGTAGGGTTTGGTTATTTAATTTTTTATCCTATATCGAAAAGTAAGGGAAATACAATATGTTTTTATATAACATTTTTTGTAGTAAATAAAATTGTCTACAAAACATAGTATGAGTAGAATTGCTCTATCTTTTAAACTTTTTGAGATATTTAAAAAAATGTAAAAAAAGTTACTAATTTTTTTTTATTTTCCTAAAATATCTCGAAAAGTTAGGAAAATACAATATCTTTTTATATAACATTTTTTATAGGAAATAATATTGTCTACAAAAGAACATATATGTAAATTCAGTCTATCTTACTTACTTTTTGAGATATTTAAAGAAATGTAAATAAAATAGGGTATTTTGTTTAATTTTTCTAAAATATCTCGAAAAGTTAGAAAAATACAATATATTTATATATAACCTATTTTGTAGTAAATAAAATTGTCTACAAAACATAGTATCAGTAAAATCGCTCTATCTTGCCCATTTTTTGAGATATATTAAAAAATGTAAAAGAAGTTACTAATTTTTTTTATTTTCCTAAAATATCTCGAAAAGTTAGAGAAATACAAAATATTTGTATATAACCTATTTTGTAGTAAATAAAATTGTCTACAAAACATAGTATTAGTAAAATCGCCCTATCTTGCCAACTTTTTGAGATATATTAAAAATGTAAAAAAAGGTGGGAATTTATTTTTATTTTTTTTATATATTTCGAAAAGCAATAGAAATACAATATCTTTGTATATAACATTTTTTATAGGAAATAAAATTGTCTACAAAAGAACATATATGTATATTCATTCTATCTTACTTACTTTTTGAGATATTTAAAGAAATGTAAATAAAATAGGGTATTTTGTTTAATTTTTTTAATATATTTTGAAAAGTTAGAAAGAAACAATATATTTGTATATAACTTTTTTTGTAGAAAACTAAATTGTCTACAAAACATTGTATCAGTATAATCGCTCCCTTACTTTTCAAGATATATTAAAATAATTAAACAAAATACCGTATTTAATTTACATTTCTTTAAATATCTCAAAAAGTAAGTAAGATAGAGTGAGTTTACATACATGTTCTTCTGTAGACAATTTTATTTACTACAAAATAGGTTATATACAAAGATATTGTATTTCTATTGCTTTTCGAAATATATAAAAAAAATAAAAAACAAATTCCCACCTTTTTTTACATTTTTAATATATCTCAAAAAGTTGGCAAGATAGGGCGATTTTACTGATACTATGTTTTGTAGACAATTTAGTTTTCTAAAAAAAAGTTATATACAAATATATTATTTCTTTCTAACTTTTCGAGATATATTAAAAAAAATTAAACAGAATACCCTATTTTATTTACATTTCTTTAAATATCTCAAAAAGTAAGTAAGATAGAGTGAATTTACATATATGTTCTTTTGTAGACAATTTTATTTCCTATAAAAAATGTTATATAAAAAGATATTGTATTTCCCTTACTTTTCGATATATATTAAAAAAATAAAAAACCAATCCCTAATATTTTTTACATTTTTTTAAATATCACAAAAAGAAAGCAAGACAGAGCGAATTTACAAATATTATGTTTTGTAGACAATTTAGTTTCCTACAAAAATAGTTATATACAAATATATTGTATCTCCCTTACTTTTCGAGATACTATAAAACAATAAAAAAAAATTCATATCTTTCTTTACATTTTTGAATATATCTGAAAATTTGGCAAGATAGAGCGATTTTACTAATACTATGTTTTGTAGACAATTTAGTTTTCTACAAAAAAAGTTATATACAAATATATTGTATCTCCTTTAATTTTCGAGATATATTTAAAAAATTAACAAAATACCCTATTTTATTTACATATCTTTAAATATCTCAAAAAGTAAGTAAGATAGAGTGATTTTACATATATGTTCTTTTGTAGACAATTTTATTTCCTATAAAAAATGTTATATACAAAGATATTGTATTTCTATTGCTTTTCGAAATATATAAAAAAAATAAAAACAAATTCCCACCTTTTTTTACATTTTTAATATATCTCAAAAAGTTGGCAAGATAGGGCGATTTTACTAATTCTATGTTTTGTAGACAATTTTTTTAACTACAAAATAGGTTATATACAAATATTTTGTATTTCTCTAACTTTTCGAGATATTTTAGGAAAATAAAAAAAATTAGTAACTTCTTTTACATTTTTTAATATATCTCAAAAAGTTTGCAAGATAGAGCGATTTTACTGATACTATGTTTTGTAGAATTTTTTGTTTTCTACAAAAAAAGTTATTTACAAATATATTGTATCTCCCTTACTTTTTGCGATATATTAAAAAAATTAAACAAAATACCCTATTTTATTTACATTTCTTTAAATATCTCAAAAAGTAAGTAAGATAGAGTGAATTTACATATATGTTCTTTTGTAGATAATTTTATTTCCTATAAAAAATGTTATATTAAAAGATATTGTATTTCCCTTACTTTTCGATATATATTAAAAAAATAAAAAACCAATCCCTAATATTTTTTACATTTTTTTAAATATCACAAAAAGAAAGCAAGACAGAGCGATTTTACAAATATTATGTTTTGTAGACAATTTAGTTTCCTACAAAAATAGGTATATACAAATATATTGTATCTCCCTTACTTTTCGAGATAATTTAGGAAAATAAAAAAAATAGTAACTTCTTTTACATTTTTTAATATATCTCAAAAAGTTTGCAAGATAGATCGATTTTACTGATACTATGTTTTGTAGAATATTTAGTTTCCTACAAAAAAAGTTATATACAAATATATTGTATCTCCCTTACTTTTTGAGATATATTAAAAAAATTAAACAAAATACCCTATTTTATTTACATTTCTTTAAATATCTCAAAAAGTAAGTAAGATAGAGTGAATTTACATATATGTTCTTTTGTAGGCCATTTTATTTCCTATAAAAAATGTTATATACAAAGATAAAGTATTTCTATTACTTTTCGAAAGATAAAAAAAAATTAAAAACTAATCCATACTATTTTTTACATTTTAATAAATATCACAAAAGAAAGCAAGATAGAGCGATTTTACTTATACTATGTTTTGTAGACAATTTTATTTACGTAAAAATAGGTTATACACAAATATTTTGTATTTCCCTTGCTTTTCGAGATATTTTAAAAAAATAAAATAAAATTCATAACTTTTTTTACATTTTTAAATATATCTCAAAAAGTTTGCAAGATAGAGCGATTTTACAAATATTATGTTTTGTAGACAATTTTATTTACTACAAAATATGTTATATACCAAAATATATTGTAATTCCCTTGCTTTTCGAGATATTTTAAAAAAATAAAAAAAAATTCATATCTTTCTTTACATTTTTGAATAAATCTGAAAAAGCTGGCAAGATAGAGCGATTTTACTAATACTATGTTTTGTAGACAATTTTATTTAATACAAAATAGATTATATACAAATATTTTGTATTTCTCTAACTTTTCGAGATATTTTATGAAAATAAAAAAAATTAGTAACTTCTTTTACATTTTTTAATATATCTCAAAAAATGGGGAAGATAGAGCGATTTTACTGATACTATGTTTTGTAGACAATTTAGTTTTCTACAAAAAAAGTTATATACAAATATATTGTTTCTTTCTAACTTTTCGAGATATATTAAAAAAAAATTAAACAAAATACCCTATTTTATTTACATTTCTTTAAATATCTCAAAAAGTAAGTAAGATAGAGTGAATTTACATATATGTTCTTTTGTAGACAATTTTATTTCCTATAAAAAATGTTATATAAAAAGATATTGTATTTCCCTTACTTTTCGATATAAATTAAAAAAATAAAAAACCAATCCCTAATATTTTTTACATTTTTTTAAATATCACAAAAAGAAAGCAAGACAGAGCGATTTTACAAATATTATGTTTTGTAGACAATTTAGTTTCCTACAAAAATAGTTATATACAAATATATTGTATCTCCCTTACTTTTCGAGACATATTAAAAAAATTAAACAAAATACCCTATTTTTTTTACATTTCTTTAAATATCTCAAAAAGTAAGTAAGATAGAGTGAATTTACATATATGTTCTTTTGTAGACAATTTTATTTCCTATAAAAAATGTTATATACAAAGATATAGTATTTCTATTACTTTTTGAAAATTATAAAGAAAATAAATAATTAATCCATACTATTTTTTACATTTTATTAAATATCACAAAAGAAAGCAAGATAGAGCGATTTTACTTATACTATGTTTTGTAGACAATTTTATTTACGTCAAAATAGGTTATACACAAATATATTGTATTTCCCTTGCTTTTCGAGATATTTTAAAAAAATAAAATAAAATTCATAACTTTTTTTACATTTTTAAATATATCTCAAAAAGTTGGCAAGATAGAGCGATTTTACAAATATTATGTTTTGTAGACAATTTTATTTACTATAAAATAGGTTATATACAAATATATTGTATTTTCCTAACTTTTCGAGATATATAAAAAAAATAAAAAAAAAATCCCACCTTTTTTTACATTTTTTAATATATCTCAAAAAGTTGGCAAGTTAGAGCGATTTTACTTATAGTATGTTTTGTAGACAATTTAGTTTCCTACAAAAATAGTTATATACAAATATATTGTATCTTCCTTACTTTTCGAGATATATTAAAAAAATAAACAAAATACCCTATTTTATTTACATTTCATTAAATTTCTCAAAAAGTAAGATAGAGTGAATTTACATATATGTTCTTTTGTAGACAATTTTATTTTCTATAAAAAAGGATTTTTACAAAGATATTGTATTTCTATTACTTTTCGAGATATATAATAAAAAAACAACAAATTCCTACCGTTTTTTACATTTTTTTAAATATATCAAAAATTTTGCAAGATAGGGCGATTCTACTGATACTATGTTTTGTACACAATTTAGTTTTCTACAAAAAAAGTTATATACAAATATATCTTTTCTTTCTTACTTTTCGAGATATATTAAAAAAATTAAATAAAATACCCTATTTTATTTACATTTTTTTAAATACCTCAAAAAGTAAGTAAGATAGAGTGAATTTACATATATGTTCTTTTGTAGACAATTTTATTTGCTATAAAAAAGGCAATATACAAAGATATAGTATTTCTATTACTTTTAGAAATATATAAAAAAAATAAAAAACCAATCCATACTATTTTTTACATTTTATTAAATATCACAAAAAGAAAGCAAGATAGAGCGATTTTACTTATACTATGTTTTGTAGACAATTTTATTTACGTCGAAATAGGTAATACACAAATATATTGTATTTCCCTTGCTTTTCGAGATATTTTAAAAAAATAAAATAAAATTCATAACTTTTTTTACATTTTTAAATATATCTCAAAAAGTTGGCAAGATAGAGCGATTTTACAAATATTATGTTTTGCAGACAATTTTATTTACTACAAAATAGGATATATACAAATATATTGTATTTTCCTAACTTTTCGAGATATTTTAGGAAAATAAAAAAAAATTAGTAACTTTTTTTACATTTTTTAATATATCTCAAAAGGTTTGCAAGATAGAGCGATTTTTCTTATACAATGTTTTGTAGACAATTTAGTTTCCTACAAAAATAGTTATATACAAATATATTGTATCTTCCTTACTTTTCGAGATATATTAAAAAAATTAAACAAAATACCCTATTTTATTTACATTTCTTTAAATATCTCAAAAAGTAAGTAAGATAGAGTGAATTTACATATATGTTTTTTTGTAGACAATTTTATTTGCAATAAAAAAGGGAATATACACAGATAAAGTATTTCTATTACTTTTCGAAATATATAAAAAAAATAAAAAACAAATTCCCACCTTTTTTTATATTTTTAATATATCTCAAAAAGTTGGCAAGATAGGGCGATTTTACTAATACTATGTTTTGTAGACAATTTTATTTACTACAAAATAGGTTATATACAAATATTTTGTATTTCTCTAACTTTTCGAGATATTTTAGGAAAATAAAAAAAATTAGTAACTTCTTTTACATTTTTTAATATATCTCAAAAAATGGGCAAGATAGAGCGATTTTACTGATACTATGTTTTGTAGACAATTTAGTTTTCTACAAAAAAAGTTATATACAAATATATTGTTTCTTTCTAACTTTTCGAGATATATTAAAAAAATTAAACAAAATACCCTATTTTATTTACATTTCTTTAAATATCTCAAAAAGTAAGTAAGATAGAGTGAATTTACATATATGTTCTTTTGTAGACAATTTTATTTCCATTAAAAAATGTTATATAAAAAGATATTGTATTTCCCTTACTTTTCGATATATATTAAAAAAATAAAAAACCAATCCCTAATATTTTTTACATTTTTTTAAATATCACAAAAAAAGCAAGACAGAGCGATTTTACAAATATTATGTTTTGTAGACAATTTAGTTTCCTACAAAAATAGTTATATACAAATATATTGTATCTCCCTTACTTTTCGAGATATATTAAAAAAATTAAACAAAATACCCTATTTTATTTACATTTCTTTAAATATCTCAAAAAGTAAGTAAGATACAGTGAATTTACATATATTTCTTTTGTAGACAATTTTATTTCCTATAAAAAATGTTATATACAAAGATATAGTATTTCTATTACTTTTTGTAAATATAAAGAAAATAAATAACCAATCCATACTATTTTTTACATTTTATTAAATATAACAAAAGAAAGCAAGATAGAGCGATTTTACTTATACTATGTTTTGTAGACAATTTTATTTACGTCAAAATAGGTTATACACAAATATATTGTATTTCCCTTGCTTTTCGAGATATTTTAAAAAAATAAAAAAAAATTAGTAACTTTTTTTACATTTTTTAATATATCTCAAAAAATGGGGAAGATAGAGCGATTTTACTGATACTATGTTTTGTAGACAATTTAGTTTTCTACAAAAAAGTTATATACAAATATATTGTTTCTTTCTAACTTTTCGAGATATATTAAAAAAAATTAAACAAAATACCCTATTTTATTTACATTTCTTTAAATATCTCAAAAAGTAAGTAAGATAGAGTGAATTTACATATATGTTCTTTTGTAGACAATTTTATTTCCTATAAAAAATGTTATATAAAAAGATATTGTATTTCCCTTACTTTTCGATATAAATTAAAAAAATAAAAAACCAATCCCTAATATTTTTTACATTTTTTTAAATATCACAAAAAGAAAGCAAGACAGAGCGATTTTACAAATATTATGTTTTGTAGACAATTTAGTTTCCTACAAAAATAGTTATATACAAATATATTGTATCTCCCTTACTTTTCGAGACATATTAAAAAAATTAAACAAAATACCCTATTTTATTTACATTTCTTTAAATATCTCAAAAAGTAAGTAAGATAGAGTGAATTTACATATATGTTCTTTTGTAGACAATTTTATTTCCTATAAAAAATGTTATATACAAAGATATAGTATTTCTATTACTTTTTGAAAATTATAAAGAAAATAAATAACCAATCCATACTATTTTTTACATTTTATTAAATATCACAAAAGAAAGCAAGATAGAGCGATTTTACTTATACTATGTTTTGTAGACAATTTTATTTACGTCAAAATAGGTTATACACAAATATATTGTATTTCCCTTGCTTTTCGAGATATTTTAAAAAAATAAAATAAAATTCATAACTTTTTTTACATTTTTAAATATATCTCAAAAAGTTGGCAAGATAGAGCGATTTTACAAATATTATGTTTTGTAGACAATTTTATTTACTACAAAATAGGTTATATACAAATATATTGTATTTTCCTAACTTTTCGAGATATTTTAGGAAAAAAAAAAAAATTAGTAACTTTTTTTACATTTTTTAATATATCTCAAAAGTTTTGCAAGATAGAGCGATTTTTCTTATACAATGTTTTGTAGACAATTTAGTTTCCTACAAAAATAGTTATATACAAATATATTGTATCTCCCTTACTTTTCAAGATATATTAAAAAAATTAAACAAAATACACTATTTTATTTACATGTCTTTAAATATCTCAAAAGTAAGTAAGATAGAGTGAATTTACATATATGTTCTTTTGTAGACCATTTTATTTTCTATAAAAAAGGATTTTTACAAAGATATTGTATTTCTAATACTTTTCGAGATATATAAAAAAAAAACAACAAATTCCTACCGTTTTTTACATTTTTTTAAATATATCAAAAATTTTGCAAGATAGGGCGATTCTACTGATACTATGTTTTGTAGACAATTTAGTTTTCTACAAAAAAAGTTATATACAAATATATCTTTTCTTTCTTACTTTTCGAGATATATTAAAAAAATTAAATAAAATACCCTATTTTATTTACATTTTTTTAAATACCTCAAAAAGTAAGTAAGATAGAGTGAATTTACATATATGTTCTTTTGTAGACAATTTTATTTGCTATAAAAAAGGCAATATACAAAGATATAGTATTTCTATTACTTTTAGAAATATATAAAAAAAATAAAAAACCAATCCATACTATTTTTTACATTTTATTAAATATCACAAAAAGAAAGCAAGATAGAGCGATTTTACTTATACTATGTTTTGTAGACAATTTTATTTACGTCAGAAATAGGTAATACACAAATATATTGTATTTCCCTTGCTTTTCGAGATATTTTAAAAAAATAAAATAAAATTCATAACTTTTTTTACATTTTTAAATATATCTCAAAAAGTTGGCAAGATAGAGCGATTTTACAAATATTATGTTTTGCAGACAATTTTATTTACTACAAAATAGGATATATACAAATATATTGTATTTTCCTAACTTTTCGAGATATTTTAGGAAAATAAAAAAAAATTAGTAACTTTTTTTACATTTTTTAATATATCTCAAAAGGTTTGCAAGATAGAGCGATTTTTCTTATACAATGTTTTGTAGACAATTTAGTTTCCTACAAAAATAGTTATATACAAATATATTGTATCTTCCTTACTTTTCGAGATATATTAAAAAAATTAAACAAAATACCCTATTTTATTTACATTTCTTTAAATATCTCAAAAAGTAAGTAAGATAGAGTGAATTTACATATATGTTTTTTTGTAGACAATTTTATTTGCAATAAAAAAGGGAATATACACAGATAAAGTATTTCTATTACTTTTCGAAATATATAAAAAAAATAAAAAACAAATTCCCACCTTTTTTTATATTTTTAATATATCTCAAAAAGTTGGCAAGATAGGGCGATTTTACTAATACTATGTTTTGTAGACAATTTTATTTACTACAAAATAGGTTATATACAAATATTTTGTATTTCTCTAACTTTTCGAGATATTTTAGGAAAATAAAAAAAATTAGTAACTTCTTTTACATTTTTTAATATATCTCAAAAAATGGGCAAGATAGAGCGATTTTACTGATACTATGTTTTGTAGACAATTTAGTTTTCTACAAAAAAAGTTATATACAAATATATTGTTTCTTTCTAACTTTTCGAGATATATTAAAAAAAATTAAACAAAATACCCTATTTTATTTACATTTCTTTA
Organism: Polistes dominula; assembly: GCF_049000335.1. Classification (NCBI taxonomy): domain Eukaryota; kingdom Metazoa; phylum Arthropoda; class Insecta; order Hymenoptera; family Vespidae; genus Polistes; species Polistes dominula. The sequence continues at coordinate 9,922,142 of NW_028300915.1, forward strand.
AATATCTCAAAAAGTAAGTAAGATAGAGTGAATTTACATATATGTTCTTTTGTAGACAATTTTATTTCCATTAAAAAATGTTATATAAAAAGATATTGTATTTCCCTTACTTTTCGATATATATTAAAAAAATAAAAAACCAATCCCTAATATTTTTTACATTTTTTTAAATATCACAAAAAGAAAGCAAGACAGAGCGATTTTACAAATATTATGTTTTGTAGACAATTTAGTTTCCTACAAAAATAGTTATATACAAATATATTGTATCTCCCTTACTTTTCGAGATATATTAAAAAAATTAAACAAAATACCCTATTTTATTTACATTTTTTTAAATATCTCAAAAAGTAAGTAAGATAGAGGGAATTTACATATATGTTCTTTTGTAGACAATTTTATTTCCTATAAAAAATGTTATATACAAAGATATAGTATTTCTATTACTTTTTGAAAATATAAAGAAAATAAATAACCAATCCATACTATTTTTTACATTTTATTAAATATCACAAAAGAAAGCAAGATAGAGCGATTTTACTTATACTATGTTTTGTAGACAATTTTATTTACGTCAAAATAGGTTATACACAAATATATTGTATTTCCCTTGCTTTTCGAGATATTTTAAAAAAATAAAATAAAATTCATAACTTTTTTTACATTTTTAAATATATCTCAAAAAGTTGGCAAGATAGAGCGATTTTACTAATACTATGTTTTGTAGACAATTTTATTTACTACAAAATAGGTTATATACAAATATTTTGTATTTCTCTAACTTTTCGAGATATTTTAGGAAAATAAAAAAAATTAGTAACTTCTTTTACATTTTTTAATATATCTCAAAAAATGGGCAAGATAGTGCGATTTTACTGATACTATGTTTTGTAGACAATTTAGTTTTCTACAAAAAAAGTTATATACAAATATATTGTTTCTTTCTAACTTTTCGAGATATATTAAAAAAAATTAAACAAAATACCCTATTTTATTTACATTTCTTTAAATATCTCAAAAAGTAAGTAAGATAGAGTGAATTTACATATATGTTCTTTTGTAGACAATTTTATTTCCATTAAAAAATGTTATATAAAAAGATATTGTATTTCCCTTACTTTTCGATATATATTAAAAAAATAAAAAACCAATCCCTAATATTTTTTACATTTTTTTAAATATCACAAAAAAGAAAGCAAGACAGAGCGATTTTACTTATAGTATGTTTTGTAGACAATTTAGTTTCCTACAAAAAAAGTTATATACAAATATATTGTTTCTTTCTTACTTTTCGAGATATATTAAGAAAATTAAACAAAATACCCTATTTTATTTACATTTCTTTAAATATCTCAAAAAGTAAGTAAGATAGAGTGAATTTACATATATGTTCTTTTGTAGACAATTTTATTTCCTATAAAAAATGTTATATAAAAAGATATTGTATTTCCCTTACTTTTCGATATATATTAAAAAAATAAAAAACCAATCCCTAATATTTTTTACATTTTTTTAAATATCACAAAAAGAAAGCAAGACAGAGCGATTTTACAAATATTATGTTTTGTAGACAATTTAGTTTCCTACAAAAATAGTTATATACAAATATATTGTATCTCCCTTACTTTTCGAGATATATTAAAAAAATTAAACAAAATACCCTATTTTATTTACATTTCTTTAAATATCTCAAAAAGTAAGTAAGATACAGTGAATTTACATATATTTCTTTTGTAGACAATTTTATTTCCTATAAAAAATGTTATATACAAAGATATAGTATTTCTATTACTTTTTGAAAATATATAGAAAATAAATAACCAATCCATACTATTTTTTACATTTTATTAAATATCACAAAAGAAAGCAAGATAGAGCGATTTTACTTATACTATGTTTTGTAGACAATTTTATTTACGTCAAAATATGTTATACACAAATATATTGTATTTCCCTTGCTTTTCGAGATATTTTAAAAAAATAAAATAAAATTCATAACTTTTTTTACATTTTTAAATATATCTCAAAAAGTTGGCAAGATAGAGCGATTTTACAAATATTATGTTTTGTAGACAATTTTATTTACTACAAAATAGGTTATATACAAATATATTTTATTTTCCTAACTTTTCGAGATATTTTAGGAAAATAAAAAAAAATTAGTAACTTTTTTTACATTTTTTAATATATCTCAAAAGGTTTGCAAGATAGAGCGATTTTTCTTATACAATGTTTTGTAGACAATTTAGTTTCCTACAAAAATAGTTATATACAAATATATTGTATTTCCCTTACTTTTCAAGATATATTAAAAAAATTAAACAAAATACACTATTTTATTTACATGTCTTTAAATATCTCAAAAAGTAAGTAAGATAGAGGGAATTTACATATATGTTCTTTTGTAGACAATTTTATTTCCTATAAAAAAGGGTGTATACAATGATATTGTATTTCTATTACTTTTCGAGATATATAAAAAAAATAAAAAAAAAAATCCCACCTTTTTTTACATTTTTTAATATATCTCAAAAAGTTGGCAAGTTAGAGCGATTTTACTTATAGTATGTTTTGTAGACAATTTAGTTTCCTACAAAAATAGTTATATACAAATATATTGTATCTTCCTTACTTTTCGAGATATATTAAAAAAATAAACAAAATACCCTATTTTATTTACATTTCATTAAATTTCTCAAAAAGTAAGATAGAGTGAATTTACATATATGTTCTTTTGTAGACAATTTTATTTTCTATAAAAAAGGATTTTTACAAAGATATTGTATTTCTATTACTTTTCGAGATATATAAAAAAAAACAACAAATTCCTACCTTTTTTTACATTTTTTTAAATATCTCAAAAATTTGGCAAGATAGGGCGATTTTACTAATACTATGTTTTGTAGACAATTTTATTTACTACAAAATATGTTATATACAAATATTTTGTATTTCTCTAACTTTTTGAGATATTTTAGGAAAATAAAAAAAATTAGTAACTTTTTTTACATTTTTTAATATATTTTAAAAAGTTTGCAAGATAAAGCGATTTAACTAATACTATGTTTTGTTGACAATTTAGTTTCCTACAAAAAAAGTTATATACAAATACATTGTATCTCCCTTACTTTTCGAGATATATTAAAAAAATTAAACAATTTACCCTATTTTATTTACATTTCTTTATATATCTCAAAAAAGTAAGTAAGATAGAGTGAATTTACATATATGTTCTTTTGTAGACAATTTTATTTCCTATAAAAAATGTTATATAAAAAGATATTGTATTTCTCTTATTTTTCGATATAAATTAATAACATAAAAAACCAATCCCTACTATTTTTTACATTTTTTTAAATATCACAAAAAGAAAGCAAGACAGAGCGATTTTACAGATATTATGTTTTGTAGACAATTTAGTTTTCTACAAAAATAGTTATATACAAATATATTGTATCTCCCTTACTTTTCGAGATATATTAAAAAAATTAAACAAAATACCCTATTTTATTTACATTTTTTTAAATATCTCAAAAAGTAAGTAAGATAGAGGGAATTTACATATATGTTCTTTTGTAGACAATTTTATTTCCTATAAAAAAGGGTGTATACAATGATATTGTATTTCTATTACTTTTCGAGATATATAAAAAAAATAAAAAAAAAATCCCACCGTTTTTTACATTTTTTAATATATCTCAAAAAGTTAGCAAGTTAGAGCGATTTTACTTATAGTATGTTTTGTAGACAATTTAGTTTCCTACAAAAAAAGTTCTATACAAATATATTGTTTCTTTCTTACTTTTCGAGATATATTAATAAAATTAAACAAAATACCCTATTTTATTTACATTTCTTTAAATATCTCAAAAAGTAAGTAAGATAGAGTGAATTTACATATATGTTCTTTTGTAGACAATTTTATTTCCTATAAAAAATGTTATATAAAAAGATATTGTATTTCCCTTACTTTTCGATATATATAAAAAAAATAAAAAACAAATTCCCACCTTTTTTTACATTTTTTAAAATATCTCGAAAATTAAGCATGATAGATCGATTTAACAAATACTATGTTTTGTAGACAATTTTATTTACTACAAATTAGTTTATATACAAATATATTGTATTTCCCTTACTTTTCGAGATATATTAAAAAATTAAACCAAATACTCTATTTTATTTACATTTCTTTAAATATCTCAAAAAGTAAGTAAGATAGAGTGAATTTACAAATATGTTCTTTCGTATACAATTTTATTTCCTATAAAAAAGGGTTTTTACAAAGATATTGTATTTCTATTACTTTTCGAGATATATAAAAAAAAACAACAAATTCCTACCTTTTTTTACATTTTTTTAAATATCTCAAAAATTTGGAAAGATAGGGCGATTTTACTAATACTATGTTTTGTAGACAATTTTATTTACTACAAAATAGGTTATATACAAATATTTTGTATTTCTCTAACTTTTTGAGATATTTTAGGAAAATAAAAAAAATTAGTAACTTCTTTTATATTTTTTAATATATCTCAAAAAATGGGCAAGATAGAGCGATTTTACTGATACTATGTTTTGTAGACAATTTTGTTTTCTACAAAAAAAGTTATATACAAATATATTGTTTCTTTCTAACTTTTCGAGATATATTAAAAAAATTTAACAAAATACCCTATTTTATTTACATTTCTTTAAATATCTCAAAAAGTAAGTAAGATAGAGTGAATTTACATATATGTTCTTTTGTAGACAATTTTATTTGCAATAAAAAAGGGAATATACAAAGATAAAGTATTTCTATTACTTTTCGAAATATATAAAAAAAATAAAAAACTAATCCATACTATTTTTTACATTTTATTAAATATCACAAAAGAAAGCATGATAGAGCGATTTTACTTATACTATGTTTTGTAGACAATTTTATTTACGTCAAAATAGGTTATACACAAATATATTGTATTTCCCTTGCTTTTCGAGATATTTTAAAAAAATAAAATAAAATTCATAACTTTTTTTACATTTTTAAATATATCTCAAAAAGTTGGCAAGATAGAGCGATTTTACAAATATTATGTTTTGTAGACAATTTTATTTACTACAAAATAGGTTATATACAAATATATTGTATTTTCCTAACTTTTCGAGATATTTTAGAAAAATAAAAAAAAATTAGTAACTTTTTTTACATTTTTTAACATATCTCAAAAAGGTTTGCAAGATAGAGCGATTTTTCTTATACAATGTTTTGTAGACAATTTAGTTTCCTACAAAAATAGTTATATACAAATATATTGTATCTTCCTTACTTTTCGAGATATATTAAAAAAATTAAACAAAATACCCTATTTTATTTACATTTCTTTAAATATCTCAAAAAGTAAGTAAGATAGAGTGAATTTACATATATGTTCTCTTATAGACAATTTTATTTGCAATAAAAAAGGGAATATACACAGATAAAGTATTTCTATTACTTTTCGAAATATATAAAAAAAATAAAAAACAAATTCCCACCTTTTTTTATATTTTTAATATATTTCAAAAAGTTGGCAAGATAGGGCGATTTTACTAATACTATGTTTTGTAGACAATTTTATTTACTACAAAATAGGTTATATACAAATATTTTGTATTTCTCTAACTTTTCGAGATATTTTAGGAAAATAAAAAAAATTAGTAACTTCTTTTACATTTTTTAATATATCTTAAAAAATGGAAAAGATAGAGCGATTTTACTGATACTATGTTTTGTAGACAATTTAGTTTTCTACAAAAAAAGTTATATACAAATATATTGTTTCTTTCTAACTTTTCGAGATATATTAAAAAAAATTAAACAAAATACCCTATTTCATTTACATTTCTTTAAATATCTCAAAAAGTAAGTAAGATAGAGTGAATTTACATATATGTTCTTTTGTAGACAATTTTATTTCCTATAAAAAATGTTATATAAAAAGATATTGTATTTCCCTTACTTTTCGATATATATTAAAAAAATAAAAAACCAATCCCTAATATTTTTTACATTTTTTTAAATATTACAAAAAGAAAGCAAGACAGAGCGATTTTACAAATATTATGTTTTGTAGACAATTTAGTTTCCTACAAAAATAGTTATATACAAATATATTGTATCTCCCTTACTTTTCGAAATTTTAAAAAAATTAAACAAAATACCCTATTTTATTTACATTTCTTTAAACATCTCAAAAAGTAAGTAAGATAGAGTGAATTTACATATATTTCTTTTGTAGACAATTTTATTTTCTATAAAAAATGTTATATACAAAGATATAGTATTTCTATTACTTTTTGAAAATTATAAAGAAAATAAATAACCAATCCATACTATTTTTTACATTTTATTAAATATCACAAAAGAAAGCAAGATAGAGCGATTTTACTTATACTATGTTTTGTAGACAATTTTATTTACGTCAAAATAGGTTATACACAAATATATTGTATTTCCCTTGCTTTTCGAGATATTTTAAAAAAATAAAATAAAATTCATAACTTTTTTTACATTTTTAAATATATCTCAAAAAGTTGGCAAGATAGAGCGATTTTACAAATATTATGTTTTGTAGACAATTTTATTTACTACAAAATAGGTTATATACAAATATATTGTATTTTCCTAACTTTTCGAGATATTTTAGGAAAATAAAAAAAAACTAGTAACTTTTTTTACATTTTTTAATATATCTCAAAAGGTTTGCAAGATAGAGCGATTTTTCTTATACAATGTTTTGTAGAAAATTTAGTTTCCTACAAAAATAGTTATATACAAATATATTGTATTTCCCTTACTTTTCAAGATATATTAAAAAAATTAAACAAAATACCCTATTTTATTTACATGTCTTTAAACATCTCAAAAAGTAAGTAAGATAGAGGGAATTTACATATATGTTCTTTTGTAGACAATTTTATTTCCTATAAAAAAGGGTGTATACAATGATATTGTATTTCTATTACTTTTCGAGATATATAAAAAAAATAAAAAAAAAATCCCACCTTTTTTTACATTTTTTAATATATCTCAAAAAGTTGGCAAGTTAGAGCGATTTTACTTATAGTATGTTTTGTAGACAATTTAGTTTCCTACAAAAATAGTTATATACAAATATATTGTATCTTCCTTACTTTTCGAGATATATTAAAAAAATAAACAAAATACCCTATTTTATTTACATTTTATTAAATTTCTCAAAAAGTAAGATAGAGTGAATTTACATATATGTTCTTTTGTAGGCAATTTTATTTTCTATAAAAAAGGATTTTTACAAAGATATTGTATTTCTATTACTTTTCGAGATATATAAAAAAAAACAACAAATTCCTACCTTTTTTTACATTTTTTTAAATATCTCAAAAATTTGGCAAGATAGGGCGATTTTACTAATACTATGTTTTGTAGACAATTTTATTTACTACAAAATATGTTATATACAAATATTTTGTATTTCTCTGACTTTTCGAGATATTTTAGGAAAATAAAAAAAATTAGTAACTTTTTTTACATTTTTTAATATATTTTAAAAAGTTTGCAAGATAAAGCGATTTAACTAATACTATGTTTTGTAGACAATTTAGTTTCCTACAAAAAAAGTTATATACAAATATATTGTTTCTTTCTTACTTTTCGAGATATATTAATAAAATTAAACAAAATTCCCTATTTTATTTACATTTCTTTAAATATCTCAAAAAGTAAGTAAGATAGAGTGAATTTACATATATGTTCTTTTGTAGACAATTTTATTTCCTATAAAAAAGGGTGTATACAATGATATTGTATTTCTATTACTTTTCGAGATATTTTAAAAAAATAAAAAAAATTCATATCTTTCTTTACATTTTTTAATATATCTCAAAAAGTTGGCAAGATAGAGCGATTTTACTGATACTATGTTTTGTAGACAATTTAGTTTCCTACAAAAATAGTTATATACAAATATATTGTATCTCCCTTACTTTTCGAGATATATTAAAAAAATTAAACAAAATACAATATTTATTTACATTTCTTTAAATATCTCAAAAAGTAAGTAAGATAGAGTGAATTTACATATATGTTCTTTTGTAGACAATTTTATTTGCTATAAAAAAGGCAATATACAAAGATATAGTATTTCTATTACTTTTAGAAATATATAAAAAAAATAAAAAACCAATCCATACTATTTTTTACATTTTATTAAATATCACAAAAAGAAAGCAAGATAGAGCGATTTTACTTATACTATGTTTTGTAGACAATTTTATTTACGTCAAAATAGGTAATACACAAATATATTGTATTTCCCTTGCTTTTCGAGATATTTTAAAAAAATAAAATAAAATTCATAACTTTTTTTACATTTTTAAATATATCTCAAAAAGTTGGCAAGATAGAGCGATTTTACAAATATTATGTTTTGCAGACAATTTTATTTACTACAAAATAGGATATATACAAATATATTGTATTTTCCTAACTTTTCGAGATATTTTAGGAAAATAAAAAAAAATTAGTAACTTTTTTTACATTTTTTAATATATCTCAAAAGGTTTGCAAGATAGAGCGATTTTTCTTATACAATGTTTTGTAGACAATTTAGTTTCCTACAAAAATAGTTATATACAAATATATTGTATCTTCCTTACTTTTCGAGATATATTAAAAAAATTAAACAAAATAACCTATTTTATTTACATTTCTTTAAATATCTCAAAAAGTAAGTAAGATAAAGTGAATTAAAATATACATTCTTTTGTAGACAATTTTATTTCCTATAAAAAAGGGTAAATACAAAGATATTATATTTCTATTACTTTTCGAGATATATAAAAAAAATAAAGAACAAATTCCCACCTTTTTTTACATTTTTTAATATATCTCAAAAAGTTGGCAAAATAGAGCGATTTTACAAATATTATGTTTTGTAGACAATATAATTTACTACAAAATAGGTTATATACAAATATTTTGTATTTTCCTAACTTTTTGAGATATTTTTAGAAAATAAAAAAAAATAGTAACTTTTTTTACATTTTTTAATATATCTCAAAAAGTTTTCAAGATAGAGCGATTTTACTTATACTATGTTTTGTAGAATATTTAGTTTCCTACAAAAAATTAATGTACAAATATATTGTATCTCCCTTACTTTTCGAGATATATTAAAAATATTAAACAAAATACCGTATTTAATTTACATTTCTTTAAATATCTCAAATAGTAAGTAAGATAGAGTGAATTTACATTTATGTTCTTTTGTAGACAATTTTATTTCCTATAAAAAATGTTATATACAAAGATATTTTATTTCTATTGCTTTTCGAAATATATAAAAAAAATAAAAAACAAATTCCCACCTTTTTTTACATTTTTTAATATATCTCAAAAAGTTGGCAAGATAGAGCGATTTTACTGATACTATGTTTTGTAGACAATTTTATTTACGTCAAAATAGGTTATACACAAATATATTGTATTTCCCTTGCTTTTCGAGATATTTTAAAAAAATAAACTAAAATTCATAACTTTTTTTACATTTTTAAATATATCTCAAAAAGTTGGCAAGAAAGAGCGATTTTACTGATACTATGTTTTGCAGAATATTTCGTTTCCTACAAAAAATTAATATACAAATATATTGTATCTCCCTTACTTTTCGAGATATATTAAAAAAATTATACAAAATACCGTATTTAATTTACATTTCTTTGAATATCTCAAAAAGTAAGTAAGATAGAGTGACTTTACATACATGTTCTTCTGTAGACAATTTTATTTACTACAAAATAGGTTATATACAAATATATTGTATTTCCCTTGCTTTTCGAGATAATTTAAAAAAATGAAAAAAAATTCATATCTTTCTTTACATTTTTGAATATATCTAAAAAAAGTTGGCAAGATAGTGCGATTTTACTGATACTATGTTTTGTAGACAATTTATTTTTCTACAAAAAAAGTTATATACAAATATATTGTATCTCCCTTACTTTTCGAAATTTTAAAAAAAATTAAACAAAATACCCTATTTTATTTACATTTCTTTAAACATCTCAAAAAGTAAGTAAGATAGAGTGAATTTACATATATTTCTTTTGTAGACAATTTTATTTTCTATAAAAAATGTTATATACAAAGATATAGTATTTCTATTACTTTTTGAAAATTATAAAGAAAATAAATAACCAATCCATACTATTTTTTACATTTTATTAAATATCACAAAAGAAAGCAAGATAGAGCGATTTTACTTATACTATGTTTTGTAGACAATTTTATTTACGTCAAAATAGGTTATACACAAATATATTGTATTTCCCTTGCTTTTCGAGATATTTTAAAAAAATAAAATAAAATTCATAACTTTTTTTACATTTTTAAATATATCTCAAAAAGTTGGCAAGATAGAGCGATTTTACAAATATTATGTTTTGTAGACAATTTTATTTACTACAAAATAGGTTATATACAAATATATTGTATTTTCCTAACTTTTCGAGATATTTTAGGAAAATAAAAAAAAACTAGTAACTTTTTTTACATTTTTTAATATATCTCAAAAGGTTTGCAAGATAGAGCGATTTTTCTTATACAATGTTTTGTAGAAAATTTAGTTTCCTACAAAAATAGTTATATACAAATATATTGTATTTCCCTTACTTTTCAAGATATATTAAAAAAATTAAACAAAATACCCTATTTTATTTACATGTCTTTAAACATCTCAAAAAGTAAGTAAGATAGAGGGAATTTACATATATGTTCTTTTGTAGACAATTTTATTTCCTATAAAAAAGGGTGTATACAATGATATTGTATTTCTATTACTTTTCGAGATCTATAAAAAAAATAAAAAAAAAAAATCCCACCTTTTTTTACATTTTTTAATATATCTCAAAAAGTTGGCAAGTTAGAGCGATTTTACTTATAGTATGTTTTGTAGACAATTTAGTTTCCTACAAAAATAGTTATATACAAATATATTGTATCTTCCTTACTTTTCGAGATATATTAAAAAAATAAACAAAATACCCTATTTTATTTACATTTTATTAAATTTCTCAAAAAGTAAGATAGAGTGAGTTTACATATATGTTCTTTTGTAGACAATTTTATTTTCTATAAAAAAGGATTTTTACAAAGATATTGTATTTCTATTACTTTTCGAGATATATAAAAAAAAACAACAAATTCCTACCTTTTTTTACATTTTTTTAAATATCTCAAAAATTTGGCAAGATAGGGCGATTTTACTAATACTATGTTTTGTAGACAATTTTATTTACTACAAAATATGTTATATACAAATATTTTGTATTTCTCTAACTTTTCGAGATATTTTAGGAAAATAAAAAAAATTAGTAACTTTTTTTACATTTTTTAATATATTTTAAAAAGTTTGCAAGATAAAGCGATTTAACTAATACTATGTTTTGTAGACAATTTAGTTTCCTACAAAAAAAGTTATATACAAATATATTGTTTCTTTCTTACTTTTCGAGATATATTAATAAAATTAAACAAAATACCCTATTTTATTTACATTTCTTTAAATATCTCAAAAAGTAAGTAAGATAGAGTGAACTTACATATATGTTCTTTTGTAGACAATTTTATTTCCTATAAAAAAGGGTGTATACAATGATATTGTATTTCTATTACTTTTTGAGATATTTTAAAAAAATAAAAAAAATTCATATCTTTCTTTACATTTTTTAATATATCTCAAAAAGTTGGCAAGATAGAGCGATTTTACTGATACTATGTTTTGTAGACAATTTAGTTTCCTACAAAAATAGTTATATACAAATATATTGTATCTCCCTTACTTTTCGAGATATATTAAAAAAATTAAACAAAATACAATATTTATTTACATTTCTTTAAATATCTCAAAAAGTAAGTAAGATAGAGTGAATTTACATATATGTTCTTTTGTAGACAATTTTATTTGCTATAAAAAAGGCAATATACAAAGATATAGTATTTCTATTACTTTTAGAAATATATAAAAAAAATAAAAAACCAATCCATACTATTTTTTACATTTTATTAAATATCACAAAAAGAAAGCAAGATAGAGCGATTTTACTTATACTATGTTTTGTAGACAATTTTATTTACGTCAAAATAGGTAATACACAAATATATTGTATTTCCCTTGCTTTTCGAGATATTTTAAAAAAATAAAATAAAATTCATAACTTTTTTTACATTTTTAAATATATCTCAAAAAGTTGGCAAGATAGAGCGATTTTACAAATATTATGTTTTGCAGACAATTTTATTTACTACAAAATAGGATATATACAAATATATTGTATTTTCCTAACTTTTCGAGATATTTTAGGAAAATAAAAAAAAATTAGTAACTTTTTTTACATTTTTTAATATATCTCAAAAGGTTTGCAAGATAGAGCGATTTTTCTTATACAATGTTTTGTAGACAATTTAGTTTCCTACAAAAATAGTTATATACAAATATATTGTATCTTCCTTACTTTTCGAGATATATTAAAAAAATTAAACAAAATAACCTATTTTATTTACATTTCTTTAAATATCTCAAAAAGTAAGTAAGATAAAGTGAATTAAAATATACATTCTTTTGTAGACAATTTTATTTCCTATAAAAAAGGGTAAATACAAAGATATTATATTTCTATTACTTTTCGAGATATATAAAAAAAATAAAGAACAAATTCCCACCTTTTTTTACATTTTTTAATATATCTCAAAAAGTTGGCAAAATAGAGCGATTTTACTGATACTATGTTTTGTAGACAATTTTATTTACTACAAAATAGTTTATATACAAATATATTGTATTTCCCTTACTATTCGACATATATTAAAAAAAAAACAAAATACCCTATTTTATTTACATTTCTTTAAATATCTCAAAAAGTAAGTAAGATAGAGTGAATTTACATATATGTTCTTTTGTAGAAAATTTTATTTCCTATAAAAAAGGGTATATACAGAGATATTGTATTTCTATTACTTTTCGAGATATATAAAAAAAAAAAACAAATTCCTACCTTTTTTTACATTTTTTTAAATATCTCAAAAATTTGGCAAGATAGGGCGATTTTACTAATACTATGTTTTGTAGACAATTTTATTTACTACAAAATAGGTTATATACAAATATTTTGTATTTCTCTAACTTTTCGAGATATTTTAGGAAAATAAAAAAATTAGTAACTTTTTTTACATTTTTTAATATATCTTAAAAAGTTTGCAAGATAAAGCGACTTTACTAATACTATGTTTTGTAGACAATTTAGTTTCCAACAAAAAAGGTTATATACAAATATATAGTATTCTCCTAACTTTTTGAGATATTTTTAGAAAATAAAAAAAAATAGTAACTTTTTTTACATTTTTTAATATATCTCAAAAAGTTTTCAAGATAGAGCGATTTTACTTATACTATGTTTTGTAGAATATTTAGTTTCCTACAAAAAATTAATGTACAAATATATTGTATCTCCCTTACTTTTCGAGATATATTAAAAATATTAAACAAAATACCGTATTTAATTTACATTTCTTTAAATATCTCAAATAGTAAGTAAGATAGAGTGAATTTACATTTATGTTCTTTTGTAGACAATTTTATTTCCTATAAAAAATGTTATATACAAAGATATTTTATTTCTATTGCTTTTCGAAATATATAAAAAAAATAAAAAACAAATTCCCACCTTTTTTTACATTTTTTAATATATCTCAAAAAGTTGGCAAGATAGAGCGATTTTACTGATACTATGTTTTGTAGACAATTTTATTTACTACAAAATACTGTATATACAATTATATTGTATTTTCCTAACTATTCGAGATATTTTAGGAAAATAAAAAAAAATTAGTAACTTTTTTCACATTTTTTTAAATATCTCAAAAACTTTAAAGGATAGAGCGATTCTACTTATACTATGTTTTGTAGACAATTTTATTTACTACAAAAAAGGGTATATACAAATATATTGTATTTAAATGTCTTTTCGAGATATTTTTAAGAAATAAAAAAAAATTATTACTTTTTTTACATTTTTTAATAAATCTCAAAAAGTGGGCAAGATAGAGCGATTTTACTGATACTATGTTTTGTAGACAATTTAGTTTTCTACAAAAAAAGTTATATACAAATATATTGTTTCTTTCTTACTTTTCGAGATATATTAAAAAAATTAAACAAAATACCCTATTTTATTTACATTTTTTTAAATATCTCAAAAAGTAAGTAAGATAGAGTGAATTTACATATATGTTCTTTTGTAGACAATTTTATTTGCTATAAAAAAAGGAATATACAAAGATATAGTATTTTTATTACTTTTCGAAATATATAAAAAAAATAAAAAACCAATCCATACTATTTTTTAGATTTTATTAAATATCACAAAAAAAAAGCAAGATAGAGCGATTTTACTTATACTATGTTTTGTAGACAATTTTATTTACGTCAAAATAGGTTATACACAAATATATTGTATTTCCCTTGCTTTTCGAGATATTTTAAAAAAATAAAATAAAATTCATAACTTTTTTTACATTTTTAAATATATCTCAAAAAGTTGGCAAGATAGAGCGATTTTACTGATACTATGTTTTGCAGAATATTTCGTTTCCTACAAAAAAATTAATATACAAATATATTGTATCTCCCTTACTTTTTGAGATATATTAAAAAAATTATACAAAATACCGTATTTAATTTACATTTCTTTGAATATCTCAAAAAGTAAGTAAGATAGAGTGACTTTACATACATGTTCTTCTGTAGACAATTTTATTTACTACAAAATAGGTTATATACAAATATATTGTATTTCCCTTGCTTTTCGAGATAATTTAAAAAAATGAAAAAAAATTCATATCTTTCTTTACATTTTTGAATATATCTAAAAAAGTTGGCAAGATAGTGCGATTTTACTGATACTATGTTTTGTAGACAATTTATTTTTCTACAAAAAAAGTTATATACAAATATATTGTATCTTCCTTACTTTTCGAGATATATTAAAAAAATTAAACAAAATACCCTATTTTATTTACATTTCTTTAAATATCTCAAAAAGTAAGTAAGATAGAGTTAATTTACATTTATGTTCTTTTGTAGACAATTTTATTTCCTATAAAAAATGTTATATACAAAGATATTGTATTTCTATTGCTTTTCGAAATATATAAAAAAAATAAAAAACAAATTCCCACCTTTTTTTACATTTTTTAATATATCTCAAAAAGTTGGCAAGATAGAGCGATTTTACTGATACTATGTTTTGTAGACAATTTTATTTACTACAAAATACTGTATATACAATTATATTGTATTTTCCTAACTATTCGAGATATTTTAGGAAAATAAAAAAAAATTAGTAACTTTTTTCACATTTTTTTAAATATCTCAAAAACTTTAAAAGATAGAGCGATTCTACTGATACTATGTTTTGTAGACAATTTTATTTACTACAAAAAAGGGTAAATACAAATATATTGTATTTAAATTTCTTTTCGAGATATTTTAAAAAAATAAAATAAAATTCATTCCTTTTTTTACATTTTTAAATATATCTCAAAAAGTTGGCAAGATAGAGCGATATTACAAATATTATGTTTTGTAGACAATTTTATTTACTACAAAATAGGTAATATACAAATATATTGTATTTTCCTAACTATTCGAGATATTTTAGGAAAATAAAAAAAAATTAGTAACTTGTTTTACATTTTTTAATATATCTCAAAAGGTTTGCAAGATAGAGCGATTTTACTGATACTATGTTTTGTAGAAAATTTTATTTACTACAAAATAGTTTATATACAAATATATTGTATTTCCCTTACTATTCGACATATATTAAAAAAATTAAACCAAATACCCTATTTTATTTACATTTCTTCAAATATCTCAAAAAGTAAGTAAGATAGAGTGAATTTACATATATGTTCTTTTGTAGACAATTTTATTTCCTATAAAAAATGTTATATACAAAGATATTGTATTTCTATTGCTTTTCGAGATATTTTAAAAAAATGAAAAAAAATTCATATCTTTCTTTACATTTTTGAATATATCTGAAAAAGTTGGCAAGATAGAGCGATATTACTGATACTATGTTTTGTAGACAATTTTATTTACTACAAAATAGGGTATATACAATTATATTGTATTTTCCTAACTATTCGAGATATTTTAGGAAAATAAAAAAAAATTAGTAACTTTTTTCACATTTTTTTAAATATCTCAAAAACTTTAAAAGATAGAGCGATTCTACTGATACTATGTTTTGTAGACAATTTTATTTACTACAAAAAAGGGTATATACAAATATATTGTATTTACCTTGCTTTTCGAGATATTTTTAAAAAATAAAAAAAAACTTATTACTTTTTTTACATTTTTTAATATATCTCAAAAAGTGGGCAAGATAGAGCAATTTTACTGATACTATGTTTTGTAGACAATTTAGTTTTCTACAAAAAAAGTTATATACAAAAATATTGTTTCTTTCTTACTTTTCGAGATATATTAAAAAAATTAAATAAAATACCCTATTTTATTTACATTTTTTTAAATACCTCAAAAAGTAAGTAAGATAGAGTGAATTTACATATATGTTCTTTTGTAGACAATTTTATTTGCTATAAAAAAGGCAATATACAAAGATATAGTATTTTTATTACTTTTAGAAATATATAAAAAAAATAAAAAACCAATCCATACTATTTTTTACATTTTATTAAATATCACAAAAAGAATGCAAGATAGAGCGATTTTACTTATACTATGTTTTGTAGACAAATTTATTTACGTCAAAATAGGTAATACACAAATATATTGTATTTCCCTTGCTTTTCGAGATATTTTAAAAAAATAAAATAAAATTCATAACTTTTTTTACATTTTTAAATATATCTCAAAAAGTTGGCAAGATAGAGCGATTTTACAAATATTATGTTTTGCAGACAATTTTATTTACTACAAAATAGGATATATACAAATATATTGTATTTTCCTAACTTTTCGAGATATTTTAGGAAAATAAAAAAAAATTAGTAACTTTTTTTACATTTTTTAATATATCTCAAAAGGTTTGCAAGATAGAGCGATTTTTCTTATACAATGTTTTGTAGACAATTTAGTTTCCTACAAAAAAAGTTATATACAAATATATTGTATCTTCCTTACTTTTCGAGATATATTAAAAAAATTAAACAAAATAACCTATTTTATTTACATTTCTTTAAATATCTCAAAAAGTAAGTAAGATAAAGTGAATTAACATATACATTCTTTTGTAGACAATTTTATTTCCTATAAAAAAGGGTAAATACAAAGATATTATATTTCTATTACTTTTTGAGATATATAAAAAAAATAAAGAACAAATTCCCACCTTTTTTTACATTTTTTAATATATCTCAAAAAGTTGGCAAAATAGAGCGATTTTACTGATACTATGTTTTGCAGAATATTTAGTTTCCTACAAAAAATTAATATACAAATATATTGTATCTCCCTTACTTTTCGAGATATATTAAAAAAATTATACAAAATACCGTATTTAATTTACATTTCTTTGAATATCTCAAAAAGTAAGTAAGATAGAGTGACTTTACATACATGTTCTTCTGTAGACAATTTTATTTACTACAAAATAGGTTATATACAAATATATTGTATTTCCCTTGCTTTTCGAGATAATTTAAAAAAATGAAAAAAAATTCATATCTTTCTTTACATTTTTGAATATATCTAAAAAAGTTGGCAAGATAGAGCGATTTTACTGATACTATGTTTTGTAGACAATTTTATTTACTACAAATTAGTTTATATACTAATATATTGTATTTCCCTTACTTTTCGAGATATATTAAAAAAATTAAACCAAATACCCTATTTTATTTACATTTCTTTAAATATCTCAAAAAGTAAGTAAGATAGAGTGAATTTACATATATGTTCTTTTGTAGACAATTTTATTTCCTATAAAAAAGGGTTTTTACAAAGATATTGTATTTCTATTACTTTTCGAGATATATAAAAAAAAACAACAAATTCCTACCTTTTTTTACATTTTTTTAAATATCTCAAAAATTTGGCAAGATAGGGCGATTTTTCAAATATTATGTATTGTAGACAGTTTTATTTCCTACAAAAAAGATATAATACGAAGATATTGTATCTTCCTTACTTTTCGAGATATTTTTAAACAATAAAAAACAAATTCTGCTTTTTTATTACATTTTTTTTTTTTAAATATCTCAAAAACTAAGCAAGATAGAGCGATTTTACAAATATTGTGTTTTGTAGACAATTTTATTTCCTACAAAATATTTTTATACAAAGATATTGTATCTCCCTTACTTTTCAAGATATTTTAAGAAAATAAAAAAAAATTTCCTACCTTTTTTTACATTTTTTAAATTATCTCGAAAACTAAGCAAGATAGAGCGATTTTACAAATATTATGTTTTGTAGACAATTATATTTCCTACAAGAAACATTTAATAGAAAGATATTGTATCTCTCTTACTTTTTGAGATATTTTTAAACAATAAAAAACAAATTCTGCCTTAAAAATTACATTTTTTTAAAAATATATCTCAAACTAAGCAAGATAGAGCGATTTTACAAATATTGTGTGTTGTAGACAATTTTATTTACTACAAAAAAGGTTATATACAAAGATTTTATATTTCCCTTACTTTTCGAGATATATTAAAAAAATTAAACACAAATTCTCACATTTTTTTATAATTTTTAAACAATCTCGAAAACTAAGCTAAATAGAGCGATTTTACAAATATTATGTATTGCAGACAGTTTTTTTTCCTACAAAAAATATATTTTGCAAAGATATAGTATCTCCCTTACTTTTTGAGATATATTTAAAAAATAAAAAACAAATTTCAACCTTTTTTAACATTTTTAAAAAAATGTTAAAAACTTAGAAAGATAGAGCGATTTTACAAATATTATGTTATGTAGAAAATTTTATTTCCTACAAAATATTTCTATACAAAGATATTGTATCTCCCTTACTTTTCGAGTTATTTTAAGAAAATAAAAAAAAAATTCCTACCTTTTTTTACATTTTTAGAAATATCTCAAAAACTTAAAAAGATAGAGCGATTTTAAAAATATTATGTTTTGTAGACAATTTTATTTCCTACAAAATATTTCTTTACAAAGATATTGTATCTCTCTTAATTTTCGAGATATTTTAAAAAAATAAAAAACAAATTCCTACAATTTTTTTCATTTTTTTAAATATCTCAAATACTTAGCAAGATAGAGCGATTTTACAAATATTATGTTTTGTAGAGAATTTTATTGGCTACAAAAAATATTTTCATACAAAGATATTGTATATCCCTTACTTTTCGAGATATATTAAGAAAATAAAATACAAATTTCCACCTTTTTTAACATTTTTAAAAATATCTCAAAAACTTAGCAAGATAGAGCGATTTTTCAAATATTTTGTTTTTTAGACAATTTTATTTCCTACAAAAAAGGTTATATCCAAAGATATTGTATTTATATTACTTTTCGAGATTTATTAAAAAAATTACACTATATTCTCACCTTTTTTATAATTTTTAAAATATCTCAAAAACTAAGCAAGATAGTGCGATTTTGCATATATTATGTTTTGTAGACAATTTTATTTTCTACAAAAAAGATATTATACAAAGATATTGTATCTTTTTTACTTTTTGAGATATTTTTAAAAAATAAAAAACAAATTTCCACCTTTTTAACATTTTCAAAAATATTTCAAAATCCTAAAAAAATAGAGCGATTTTACAAATAATATGTTTTGTAGACAATTTTATATCCTACAAAATATTTCGATACAAAGATATTGTATCTCCCTTACTTTTCGAGATATATTAAGAAAATAAAAAAAAAATTTCCACCTTTTTTAACATTTTTAAAAATATTTCAAAAACTTAGCAAGATAGAGCGATATAACAAATATTATGTTTCGTAGAAAATTATATTTACTACAAAAAAAGTTATATACAATAATTATGTATTTCTCTTACTTTTCGAGATATATTAAAAAAATAAAAAACAAATTCCCACCTTTTTTAACATTTTTAAAAATATCTCAAAAACTTAGAAAGATAGAGCGATTTTACAAATATTATGTTTTGTAGAAAATTTTGTTTACTACAAAAAAGGTTATATACAAAGATTTTGTATTTTTCTTACATTTTGTGCTATATTAAAAAAAAATAAACACTAATTCTCACTTTATTTAACAATTTTAAAAAAATCTTAAAAACTAAGCAAGATAGAGCGATTTTGCAAATATTATGTTTTGTTGAAAATTTTATTTCCTACAAAAAAGATTTAATACGAAGATATTGTATCTCCTTTTCTTTTTGAGATATTTTTAAACAATAAAAAACAAATTCTGCCCTTTAATTACATTTTTTTAAAAATATCTCCTAAACTAAGCAAGATAAAGCGATTTTACAATTATGTTTTGTAGACAATTTTATTTCCTACAAAATATTTCGATACAAAGATATTGTATCTCCCTTACTTTTTGAGATATATTTAAAAAATAAAAAACAAATTTCAACCTTTTTTAACATTTTTTGAAATATCTCAAATACTTAGCAAGATAGAGCGATTTTTCAAATATTTTGTTTTTTAGACATTTTTATTTCCTACAAAAAAGATATTATGCAAAGATATTGTATCTCCCTTACTTTTCGAGATATATTAAAAAAGTAAAAAACAAATTCTTACCTTTTTTAACATTTTTAGAAATATCTCAAAAACTTAGCAAGATTGAGCGATTTTACAAATATTATGTTATGTAGAAAATTTTGTTTACTACAAAAAAGGTTATATACAAATATTATGTATTTTTTTACTTTTCGTGCTATATTAAAAAAATTAAACACTAGTTCTCACCTTTTTATACATTTTTTAAAAAATCTCAAAAACTAAGCAAAATATAGCGGTTTTACAAATATTATGAATTGTAGACAGTTTTATTTCCTACAAAAAACATATAATACAAAGATATTGTATCTCCCTTACTTTTCGAGATATTTTTAAACAATAAAAAACAAATTCTGCTTGTTTGTTACATTTCTTTTTTTAAAATATCTCAAAAACTAAGCAAGATAGAGCGATTTTACAAATATTATGTTTTGTAGACAATTTTATTTCCTACAAAATATTTCTATACAAAGATATTGTATCTCCCTTACTTTACGAGTTATTTTAAGAAAATAAAAAAAAAATTCCTACCTTTTTTTACATTTTTAGAAATATATCAAAAACCTAAAAAGATAGAGCGATTTTACAAATATTATGTTTTGTAGACAATTTTATTTCCTACAAAATATTTTCATACAAAGATATTGTATATCCCTTACTTTTCGAGATATTTTAAAATAATAAAAAACAAATTCCTACCATTTTTTTCATTTTTTGAAATATCTCAAATACTTAGCAAGATAGAGTGATTTTTCAAATATTTTGTTTTTTAGACATTTTTATTTCCTACAAAAAAGATATTATGCAAAGATATTGTATCTCCCTTACTTTTCGAGATATATTAAAAAAGTAAAAAACAAATTCTTACCTTTTTTAACATTTTTAGAAATATCTCAAAAACTTAGCAAGATTGAGCGATTTTACAAATATTATGTTTTGTAGACAATTTTATTTCCTACAAAAAAGATTTTATACAAAGATATTGTATCTCCCTTTCTTTTTAAGATATTTTTAACAATAAATACAAATTCCTACCTTTTTTTATAATTTTTAAAATATCTCAAAAACTAAGCAAGAAAGAGCGATTATACAAATATTATGTTTTGTAGACAATTTTATTTCCTACAAAATATTTCTATACAAAGATATTGTATCTCCCTTACTTTTCGAGATATTTTAAGAAAATAAAAAAAAATTTCTACCTTTTTTTACATTTTTAGAAATATCTCAAAAACTTGGAAAGAAAGAGCGATTTTACAAATATTATGTTTTGTAGACAATTTTATTTCCTACAAAATATTTTTTTACAAATATATTGTATCTCTCTTACTTTTCGAGATATTTTAAAAAAATAAAAAACAAATTTCCACCTTTTTTAACATTTTTAAAAATATCTTAAAAACTTAGCAAGATAGAGCGATTTTACAAATATTTTGTTTTTTAGACAATTTTATTTCCTACAAAAAAGGTTATATCCAAAGATATTGTATTTATATTACTTTTCGAGATTTATTAAAAAAATTACACTATATTCTCACCTTTTTTATAATTTTTAAAATATCTCAAAAACTAAGCAAGATAGTGCGATTTTGCATATATTATGTTTTGTAGACAATTTTATTTTCTACAAAAAAATATTATACAAAGATATTGTATCTTCCTTACTTTTCGAGATATTTTTAAAAAATAAAAAACAAATTCCCACCTTTTTAACATTTTCAAAAATATTTCAAAATCCTAAAAAAATAGAGCGATTTTACAAATAATATGTTTTGTAGACAATTTTATATCCTACAAAATATTTCGATACAAAGATATTGTATCTCCCTTACTTTTCGAGATATATTAAGAAAATAAAAAAAAAATTTCCACCTTTTTTAACATTTTTAAAAATATTTCAAAAACTTAGCAAGATAGAGCGATATAACAAATATTATGTTTCGTAGAAAATTATATTTACTACAAAAAAAGTTATATACAAAGATTATGTATTTCTCTTACTTTTCGAGATATATTAAAAAAATAAAAAACAAATTCCCACCTTTTTTAACATTTTTAAAAATATCTCAAAAACTTAGAAAGATAGAGAGATTTTACAAATATTATGTTTTGTAGAAAATTTTGTTTACTACAAAAAAGGTTATATACAAAGATTTTGTATTTTTCTTACATTTTGTGCTATATTAAAAAAAATTAAACACTAATTCTCACTTTATTTAACAATTTTAAAAAAATCTTAAAAACTAAGCAAGATAGAGCGATTTTGCAAATATTATGTTTTGTTGAAAATTTTATTTCCTACAAAAAAGATTTAATACGAAGATATTGTATCTCCTTTTCTTTTTGAGATATTTTTAAACAATAAAAAACAAATTCTGCCCTTTAATTACATTTTTTTAAAAATATTTCTTAAACTAAGCAAGATAAAGCGATTTTACAATTATGTTTTGTAGACAATTTTATTTCCTACAAAATATTTCGATACAAAGATATTGTATCTCCCTTACTTTTCGAGATATATTTAAAAAATAAAAAACAAATTTCAACCTTTTTTAACATTTTTTGAAATATCTCAAATACTTAGCAAGATTGAGCGATTTTACAAATATTATGTTATGTAGAAAATTTTGTTTACTACAAAAAAGGTTATATACAAATATTATGTATTTTTTTACTTTTCGTGCTATATTAAAAAAATTAAACACTAGTTCTCACCTTTTTTTACATTTTTTAAAAAATCTCAAAAACTAAGCAAAATAGAGCGGTTTTACAAATATTATGAATTGTAGACAGTTTTATTTCCTACAAAAAACATATAATACAAAGATATTGTATCTCCCTTACTTTTCGAGATATTTTTAAACAATAAAAAACAAATTCTGCTTGTTTGTTACATTTCTTTTTTTAAAATATCTCAAAAACTAAGCAAGATAGAGCGATTTTACAAATACTATGTTTTGTAGACAATTTTATTTCCTACAAAATATTTCTATACAAAGATATTGTATCTCCCTTACTTTTCGAGTTATTTTAAGAAAATAAAAAAAAAATTCCTACCTTTTTTTACATTTTTAGAAATATCTCAAAAACCTAAAAAGATAGAGCGATTTTACAAATATTATGTTTTGTAGACAATTTTATTTCCTACAAAATATTTTCATACAAAGATATTGTATATCCCTTACTTTTCGAGATATTTTAAAATAATAAAAAACAAATTCCTACCATTTTTTTCATTTTTTGAAATATCTCAAATACTTAGCAAGATAGAGCGATTTTTCAAATATTTTGTTTTTTAGACATTTTTATTTCCTACAAAAAAGATATTATGCAAAGATATTGTATCTCCCTTACTTTTCGAGATATATTAAAAAAGTAAAAAACAAATTCTTACCTTTTTTAACATTTTTAGAAATATCTCAAAAACTTAGCAAGATTGAGCGATTTTACAAATATTATGTTTTGTAGACAATTTTATTTCCTACAAAAAAGATTTTATACAAAGATATTGTATCTCCCTTTCTTTTTAAGATATTTTTAACAATAAATACAAATTCCTACCTTTTTTTATAATTTTTAAAATATCTCAAAAACTAAGCAAGAAAGAGCGATTATACAAATATTATGTTTTGTAGACAATTTTATTTCCTACAAAATATTTCTATACAAAGATATTGTATCTCCCTTACTTTTCGAGATATTTTAAGAAAAATAAAAAAAAATTTCTACCTTTTTTTACATTTTTAGAAATATCTCAAAAACTTGGAAAGAAAGAGCGATTTTACAAATATTATGTTTTGTAGACAATTTTATTTCCTACAAAATATTTTTTTACAAATATATTGTATCTCTCTTACTTTTCGAGATATTTTAAAAAAATAAAAAACAAATTCCTACTATTTTTTACATCTTTAAAAATATCTCAAAAACTTAGAAATATAGAGCGATTTTACAAATATTATTTTTTGTAGACAATTTTATTTCCTACAAAATATTTCTCTACAAAGATATTGTATCTCTCTTACTTTTCGAGATATATTAAGAAAATAAAAAAAAATTAATACCTTTTTTTACATTTTTAGAAATATCTCAAAAACTTGGAAAGCTAGAGCGATTTTACAAATATTATGTTTGTAGACAATTACATTTCCTACAAGAAACATTTAATACAAAGATATTTTATCTCTCTTACTTTTTGAGATATTTTTAAACAATAAAAAACAAATTCTGCCCTAAAAATTACATTTTTTGGAAAATAAATCTCAACCTAAGCAAGATAGAGCGATTTTACAGATATTGTGTTTTGTAGACAATTTTATTTACTACAAAAAATGTTATATACAAAGATTTTATATTTCCCTTACTTTTCGAGATATATTAAAAAAATAAAAAACAAATTTCCACTTTTTTTAACATTTTTATAAATATCTCAAAAACTAAGATATATAGAGCGATTTTACAAATATTATGTTTTGTAGACAATTTTATTTCCTACAAAATAATTTTTTACAAAAAGATTGTATCTCTCTTACTTTTCGAGATATATTAAAAAAAAAAAATACAAATTCCCACCTTTTTTTACATTTTTTAAATTATCTCGCGAACTAAGCAAGATAGAGCGATCTTACAAATATTATTTTTTGTAGACAATTTTATTTCCTACAAAATATTTCTCTAAAATGATATTGTGTTTCTCTTACTTTTCGAGATATATTAAAAAAATAAAAAACAAATTCCCACCTTTTTTAACATTTTTAGAAATATCTCAAAAACTTAGAAAGATAGTACGATTTTACAAATATTATGTTTTGTAGACTATTTTATTTCCTACAAAATAATTTTTTACAAAGAGATTGTATCTCTCTTACTTTTCGAGATATATTAAAAAAAAAAAAATACAAATTCCCACCTTTTTTTACATTTTTTAAATTATCTCGAGAACTAAGCAAGATAGAGCGATTTTACAAATATTATGTTTTGTAGACAATTACATTTCCTACAAGAAATATTTAATACAAAGATATTGTATCTCCCTTACTTTTTGAGATATTTTTAAACAATAAAAAACAAATTCTGCCTTAAAAATTACATTTTTTGGAAAATATATCTCAACCTAAGCAAGATAGAGCGATTTTACAGATATTGTGTTTTGTAGACAATTTTATTTACTACAAAAAATGTTATATACAAAGATTTTATATTTCCCTTACTTTTCGAGATATATTAAAAAAATTAAAAACAAATTTTCACTTTTTTTAACATGTTTATAAATATCTCAAAAACTAAGATATATAGAGCGATTTTACAAATATTATGTTTTGTAGACAATTTTATTTCCTACAAAGAAGGTTATATACAAAGATATTGTATTTTCCTTACTTTTTGAGATATATTATAAAATAAAAAACAAATCTACACTATATTTTACATTTTTTTAATTATCTCAAAAAAAAAGCAAGAAAGAGCGATTTTACAAATATTCTTTTTTGTAAGCAATATTGTTTCCTACAAAAAAGGTCATATACAAAGATATTGTATGTCCTTTACTTTTAGAGATATATCAAAAAAAAATAAAAGCAATTCCCACCTTTTTTTACATTTTTTAAAATATCTCAAAAAGGAAGCAAGATAGAGAGATTTTACAAATATTATGTTTTGTAGACAATTTTATTTTCTACAACAAACGTTTTATACAAAGATATTGTATCTCCCTTACTTTTCAAGATATTTTAGGAAAATAAAAAAAAAAATTCCTACCTTTTTTTACATTTTTAGAAATATCTCAAAAACTTAGAAAGATAGAGCGATTTTACAAATATTATGTTTTGTAGACAATTTTATTTCCTACAAAATATTTTTTTACAAAGATATTGTTACTCTCTTACTTTTGGAGATATATTAAAAAAATAAAAAACAAATTCCCACTTTTTTTACCATTTTTATAAATATCTCAAAAACTAAGAAATATAGAGCGATCTTACAAATATTATTTTTTGTAGACAATTTTATTTCCTACAAAATATTTCTCTAAAATGATATTGTATTTCTCTTACTTTTCGAGATATATTAAAAAAATAAAAAACAAATTCCCACCTTTTTTAACATTTTTAGAAATATCTTAAAAACTTAGAAAGATAGAGCGATTTTACAAATATTATGTTTTGTAGACTATTTTATTTCCTACAAAATAATTTTTTACAAAGAGATTGTATCTCTCTTACTTTTCGAGATATATTAAAAAAAAAAATACAAATTCCCACCTTTTTTTACATTTTTTAAATTATCTCGCGAACTAAGCAAGATAGAGCGATTTTACAAATATTATGTTTTGTAGACAATTACATTTCCTACAAGAAACATTTAATAAAAAGATATTGTATTTCCCTTACTTTTTGAGATATTTTTAAACAATAAAAAAAAAATTCTGCCTTAAAAATTACATTTTTTTGAAAATATATCTCAAACTAAGCAAGATAGAGCGATTTTACAGATATTGTGTTTTGTAGACAATTTTATTTTCTACAAAAAAGATATTATGCCAAGATATTGTATCTCCCTTACTTTCGAGATATATTAAAAAAATAAAAAACAAATTTCCACTTTTTTTACCATTTTTATAAATATCTCAAAAACTAAGAAATATAGAGCGATTTTACAAATATTATGTTTTGTAGACAATTTTATTTCCTACAAAATATTTCTCTACAAAGATATTTTAACTCTCTTACTTTTAGAGATATATTAAAAAAATAAAAAACAAATGCCCACCTTTTTTAACATTTTTAGAAATATCTCAAAAACTTAGCAAGATAGAGGGATTTTACAGATATTATGTTTTGTAGACAATTTTATTTCCTACAAAATATTTCTCTACAAAGATATTGTAACTCTCTTACTTTTGGAGATATATTAAAAAAATAAAAAACAAATTCCCACCTTTTTTAACATTTTTAGATATATCTCAAAAACTTAGCAAGATAGAGCGATTTTACAAATATTATGTTTTGTAGACAATTTTATTTCCTACAAAAAAGATTTAATACAAAGATATTGTATCTCCCTTACTTTTCAAGATATTTTAAGAAAATAAAAAAAAAATTCCTACCTTTTTTTACATTTTTAGAAATATCTTAAAAACTTAGAAAGATAGAGCGATTTTACAAATATTATGTTTTGTAGACAATTTTATTTCCTACAAAATATTTTTTTACAAAGATATTGTATCTCTCTTACTTTTCGAGATAAATTAAAAAAAAAAAAAATTTAAATTCCCACCTTTTTTTACATTTTTTAAATTATCTCGAAAACTAAGCAAGATAGAGCGATTTTACAAATATTATGTTTTGTAGACAATTTTATTTCCTACAAAATATTTTTCTACAAAGATATTGTAACTTTCTTACTTTTGGAGATATAATAAAAAAATAAAAAACAAATGCCCACCTTTTTTAACATTTTTAGAAATATCTCAAAAACTTAGCAAGATAGAGCGATTTTACAAATACTATGTTTTGTAGAAAATTTTATTTCCTACAAAATATTTCTTTACAAAGATATTGTATCTCTCTTACTTTTCCAGATATATTAAAAAAATAAAAAACAAATTCCCACCTTTTTTAACATTTTTAGAAATATCTCAAAAACTTAGCAAGATAGAGCGATCTTACAAATATTATGTTTTGTAGACAATTTTATTTCCTACAAAAAAGATTTAATACAAAGATATTGTATCTCCCTTTCTTTTTGAGATATTTTTAACAATAAATACAAATTCCTACCTTTTTTTATAATTTTTAAAATATCTTAAAAACTAAGCAAGAAAGAGCGATTATACAAATATTATGTTTTGTAGACAATTTTATTTTCTACAAAAAAGATATTATGCAAACATATTGTATCTCCCTTACTTTCGAGATATATTAAAAAAATAAAAAACAAATGCCCACCTTTTTTAACATTTTTAGAAATATCTCAAAAACTTAGCAAGATAGAGGGATTTTACAGATATTATGTTTTGTAGACAATTTTATTTCCTACAAAATATTTCTCTACAAAGATATTGTAACTCTCTTACTTTTGGAGATATATTAAAAAAATAAAAAACAAATTCCCACCTTTTTTAACATTTTTAGATATATCTCAAAAACTTAGCAAGATAGAGCGATTTTACAAATATTATGTTTTGTAGACAATTTTATTTCCTACAAAAAAGATTTAATACAAAGATATTGTATCTCCCTTACTTTTCAAGATATTTTAAGAAAATAAAAAAAAAATTCCTACCTTTTTTTACATTTTTAGAAATATCTCAAAAACTTAGAAAGATAGAGCGATTTTACAAATATTATGTTTTGTAGACAATTTTATTTCCTACAAAATATTTTTTTACAAAGATATTGTATCTCTCTTACTTTTCGAGAT
Organism: Polistes dominula; assembly: GCF_049000335.1. Classification (NCBI taxonomy): domain Eukaryota; kingdom Metazoa; phylum Arthropoda; class Insecta; order Hymenoptera; family Vespidae; genus Polistes; species Polistes dominula. The sequence continues at coordinate 9,951,340 of NW_028300915.1, forward strand.
AAATTAAAAAAAAAAAAATTTAAATTCCCACCTTTTTTTACATTTTTTAAATTATCTCGAAAACTAAGCAAGATAGAGCGATTTTACAAATATTATGTTTTGTAGACAATTTTATTTCCTACAAAATATTTTTCTACAAAGATATTGTAACTTTCTTACTTTTGGAGATATAATAAAAAAATAAAAAACAAATGCCCACCTTTTTTAACATTTTTAGAAATATCTCAAAAACTTAGCAAGATATAGCGATTTTACAAATACTATGTTTTGTAGAAAATTTTATTTCCTACAAAATATTTCTTTACAAAGATATTGTATCTCTCTTACTTTTCCAGATATATTAAAAAAATAAAAAACAAATTCCCACTTTTTTTAACATTTTTAGAAATATCTCAAAAACTTAGCAAGATAGAGCGATCTTACAAATATTATGTTTTGTAGACAATTTTATTTCCTACAAAAAAGATTTAATACAAAGATATTGTATCTCCCTTTCTTTTTGAGATATTTTTAACAATAAATACAAATTCCTACCTTTTTTTATAATTTTTAAAATATCTTAAAAACTAAGCAAGAAAGAGCGATTATACAAATATTATGTTTTGTAGACAATTTTATTTTCTACAAAAAAGATATTATGCAAACATATTGTATCTCCCTTACTTTCGAGATATATTAAAAAAATAAAAAACAAATGCCCACCTTTTTTAACATTTTTAGAAATATCTCAAAAACTTAGCAAGATAGAGGGATTTTACAGATATTATGTTTTGTAGACAATTTTATTTCCTACAAAATATTTCTCTACAAAGATATTGTAACTCTCTTACTTTTGGAGATATATTAAAAAAATAAAAAACAAATTCCCACCTTTTTTAACATTTTTAGATATATCTCAAAAACTTAGCAAGATAGAGCGATTTTACAAATATTATGTTTTGTAGACAATTTTATTTCCTACAAAAAAGATTTAATACAAAGATATTGTATCTCCCTTACTTTTCAAGATATTTTAAGAAAATAAAAAAAAAATTCCTACCTTTTTTTACATTTTTAGAAATATCTCAAAAACTTAGAAAGATAGAGCGATTTTACAAATATTATGTTTTGTAGACAATTTTATTTCCTACAAAATATTTTTTTACAAAGATATTGTATCTCTCTTACTTTTCGAGATAAATTAAAAAAAAAAAAATTTAAATTCCCACCTTTTTTTACATTTTTTAAATTATCTCGAAAACTAAGCAAGATAGAGCGATTTTACAAATATTATGTTTTGTAGACAATTTTATTTCCTACAAAATATTTTTCTACAAAGATATTGTAACTTTCTTACTTTTGGAGATATAATAAAAAAATAAAAAACAAATGCCCACCTTTTTTAACATTTTTAGAAATATCTCAAAAACTTAGCAAGATAGAGCGATTTTACAAATACTATGTTTTGTAGAAAATTTTATTTCCTACAAAATATTTCTTTACAAAGATATTGTATCTCTCTTACTTTTCCAGATATATTAAAAAAATAAAAAACAAATTCCCACCTTTTTTAACATTTTTAGAAATATCTCAAAAACTTAGCAAGATAGAGCGATCTTACAAATATTATGTTTTTAGACAATTTTATTTCCTACAAAAAAGATTTAATACAAAGATATTGTATCTCCCTTTCTTTTTGAGATATTTTTAACAATAAATACAAATTCCTACCTTTTTTTATAATTTTTAAAATATCTTAAAAACTAAGCAAGAAAGAGCGATTATACAAATATTATGTTTTGTAGACAATTTTATTTTCTACAAAAAAGATATTATGCAAACATATTGTATCTCCCTTACTTTCGAGATATATTAAGAAAATAAAAAACAAATTCCCACATTTTTTAACATTTTTAAAAATATCTCAAAAAATTAGAAAGATAGAGCGATTTTACAAATATTATGTTTTGTAGAAAATTTTGTTTACTACAAAAAACGTTATATACAAAGATTATGTATTTTTCTTACTTTTCGTGCTATATTAAAAAAATTAAACACTAATTCTCTCCTTTTTTTACAATTCTTAAAAAATCTAAAAAACTAAGCAAAATAGAGCGATTTTACAAATATTATGTATTGTAGATAGTTTTATTTCCTACAAAAAAGATATAATACAAAGATATTGTATCTCCCTTACTTTTCGAGATATTTTTAAACAATAAAAAACAAATTCTGCTTTTTTATTACATTTTTTTTTTAAAATATCTCAAAAACTAAGCAAGATAGAGCGATTTTACAAATATTATGTTTTGTAGACAATTTTATTTCCTACAAAATATTTTTATACAAAGATATTGTATCTCCCTTACTTTTCAAGATATTTTAAGAAAATAAAAAAAAATTTCCTACCTTTTTTTACATTTTTAGAAATATCTCAAAAACTTAGAAATATAGAGCGATTTTACAAATATTATGTTTTGTAGACAATCTTATTTCCTACAAAAAAGATATTATGCAAAGAAATTGTATCTCCTTTCTTTTCGAGATATATTAAGAAAATAAAAAACAAATTCCCACATTTTTTAACATTTTTAAAAATATCTCAAAAAATTAGAAAGATAGAGCGATTTTACAAATATTATGTTTTGTAGAAAATTTTGTTTACTACAAAAAACGTTATATACAAAGATTATGTATTTTTCTTACTTTTCGTGCTATATTAAAAAAATTAAACACTAATTCTCTCCTTTTTTTACAATTCTTAAAAAATCTCAAAAACTAAGCAAAATAGAGCGATTTTACAAATATTATGTATTGTGGACAGTTTTATTTCCTACAAAAAAGATATAATACAAAGATATTGAATCTCCCTTACTTTTCGAGATATTTTTAAACAATAAAAAAATAATTCTGCTTTTTTATTACATTTTTTTTTTTAAAATATCTCAAAAACTAAGCAAGATAGAGCGATTTTACAAATATTATGTTTTGTAGACAATTTTACTTCCTACAAAATATTTTTCTAAAAAGATATTGTAACTCTCTTACTTTTGGAGATATAATAAAAAAATAAAAAACAAATGCCCACCTTTTTTAACATTTTTAGAAATATCTCAAAAACTTAGCAAGATAGAGCGATTTTACAAATATAATGTTTTGTAGACAATTTTATTTCCTACAAAATATTTCTTTACAAAGATATTGTATCTCCCTTACTTTTCGAGTTATTTTAAGAAAATAAAAAAAAAATTCCTACCTTTTTTTACATTTTTTAGAAATATCTCAAATACTTAGCAAGATAGAGCGATTTTTCAAATATTATGTTTTTTAGACATTTTTATTTCCTACAAAATTATATTATGCAAAGATATTGTATCTCCCTTACTTTTCGAGATATATTAAAAAAATAAAAAACAAATTTTCACCTTTTTTAACATTTTTAAAAATATCTTAAAAACTTAGCAAGATAGAGCGATTTTACAAATATTTTGTTTTTTAGACAATTTTATTTCCTACAAAAAAGGTTATATCCGAAGATATTGTATTTATATTACTTTTCAAGATTTATTAAAAAAATTACACTATATTCATACCTTTTTTATAATTTTTAAAATATCTCAAAAACTAAGCAAGATAGTGCGATTTTGCATATATTATGTTTTGTAGACAATTTTATTTTCTACAAAAAAGATATTATACAAAGATATTGTATCTTCCTTACTTTTCAAGATATTTTAAGAAAATAAAAAAAAAATTTCTACCTTTTTTTACATTTTTAGAAATATCTCAAAAACTAAGCAAAATAGAACGATTTTACAAATATTATGTTTTGTAGACAATTTTATTTTCTACAAAAAAGATATTATGCAAACATATTGTATCTCCCTTACTTTCGAGATATATTAAGAAAATAAAAAACAAATTCCCACCTTTTTTAACATTTTTAAAAATATCTCAAAAACTTAGAAAGATAGAGCGATTTTACAAATATTATGTTTTGTAGAAAATTTTGTTTACTACAAAAAACGTAATATACAAAGATTATGTATTTTTCTTACTTTTCGTGCTATATTAAAAAAATTAAACACTAATTCTCTCCTTTTTTTACAATTCTTAAAAAATCTAAAAAACTAAGCAAAATAGAGCGATTTTACAAATATTATGTATTGTAGATAGTTTTATTTCCTACAAAAAAGATATAATACAAAGATATTGTATCTCCCTTACTTTTCGAGATATTTTTAAACAATAAAAAACAAATTCTGCTTTTTTATTACATTTTTTTTTAAAATATCTCAAAAACTAAGCAAGATAGAGCGATTTTACAAATATTATGTTTTGTAGACAATTTTATTTCCTACAAAATATTTTTATACAAAGATATTGTATCTCCCTTACTTTTCAAGATATTTTAAGAAAATAAAAAAAAATTTCCTACCTTTTTTTACATTTTTAGAAATATCTCAAAAACTTAGAAAGATAGAGCGATTTTACAAATATTATGTTTTGTAGACAATCTTATTTCCTACAAAAAAGATATTATGCAAAGAAATTGTATCTCCCTTTCTTTTCGAGATATATTAAGAAAATAAAAAACAAATTCCCACATTTTTTAACATTTTTAAAAATATCTCAAAAAATTAGAAAGATAGAGCGATTTTACAAATATTATGTTTTGTAGAAAATTTTGTTTACTACAAAAAACGTTATATACAAAGATTATGTATTTTTCTTACTTTTCGTGCTATATTAAAAAAATTAAACACTAATTCTCTCCTTTTTTTACAATTCTTAAAAAATCTCAAAAACTAAGCAAAATAGAGCGATTTTACAAATATTATGTATTGTGGACAGTTTTATTTCCTACAAAAAAGATATAATACAAAGATATTGAATCTCCCTTACTTTTCGAGATATTTTTAAACAATAAAAAAATAATTCTGCTTTTTTATTACATTTTTTTTTTTAAAATATCTCAAAAACTAAGCAAGATAGAGCGATTTTACAAATATTATGTTTTGTAGACAATTTTATTTCCTACAAAATATTTTTCTAAAAAGATATTGTAACTCTCTTACTTTTGGAGATATAATAAAAAAATAAAAAACAAATGCCCACCTTTTTTAACATTTTTAGAAATATCTCAAAAACTTAGCAAGATAGAGCGATTTTACAAATATAATGTTTTGTAGACAATTTTATTTCCTACAAAATATTTCTTTACAAAGATATTGTATCTCCCTTACTTTTCGAGTTATTTTAAGAAAATAAAAAAAAAAATTCCTACCTTTTTTTACATTTTTAGAAATATCTCAAATACTTAGCAAGATAGAGCGATTTTTCAAATATTATGTTTTTTAGACATTTTTATTTCCTACAAAAAAGATATTATGCAAAGATATTGTATCTCCCTTACTTTTCGAGATATATTAAAAAAATAAAAAACAAATTTTCACCTTTTTTAACATTTTTAAAAATATCTTAAAAACTTAGCAAGATAGAGCGATTTTACAAATATTTTGTTTTTTAGACAATTTTATTTCCTACAAAAAAGGTTATATCCAAAGATATTCTATTTATATTACTTTTCAAGATTTATTAAAAAAATTACACTATATTCTTACCTTTTTTATAATTTTTAAAATATCTCAAAAACTAAGCAAGATAGTGCGATTTTGCATATATTATGTTTTGTAGACAATTTTATTTTCTACAAAAAAGATATTATACAAAGATATTGTATCTTCCTTACTTTTCAAGATATTTTAAGAAAATAAAAAAAAAATTTCTACCTTTTTTTACATTTTTAGAAATATCTCAAAAACTAAGCAAAATAGAGCGATTTTACAAATATTATGTTTTGTAGACAATTTTATTTTCTACAAAAAAGATATTATGCAAACATATTGTATCTCCCTTACTTTCGAGATATATTAAGAAAATAAAAAACAAATTCCCACCTTTTTTAACATTTTTAAAAATATCTCAAAAACTTAGAAAGATAGAGCGATTTTACAAATATTATGTTTTGTAGAAAATTTTGTTTACTACAAAAAACGTTATATACAAAGATTATGTATTTTTCTTACTTTTCGTGCTATATTAAAAAAATTAAACACTAATTCTCTCCTTTTTTTACAATTCTTAAAAAATCTAAAAAACTAAGCAAAATAGAGCGATTTTACAAATATTATGTATTGTAGACAGTTTTATTTCCTACAAAAAAGATATAATACAAAGATATTGTATCTCCCTTACTTTTCGAGATATTTTTAAACAATAAAAAACAAATTCTGCTTTTTTATTACATTTTTTTTTTAAAATATCTCAAAAACTAAGCAAGATAGGGCGATTTTACAAATATTATGTTTTGTAGACAATTTTATTTCCTACAAAATATTTTTATACAAAGATATTGTATCTCCCTTACTTTTCAAGATATTTTAAGAAAATAAAAAAAAATTTCCTACCTTTTTTTACATTTTTAGAAATATCTCAAAAACTTAGAAAGATAGAGCGATTTTACAAATATTATGTTTTGTAGACAATCTTATTTCCTACAAAAAAGATATTATGCAAAGAAATTGTATCTCCCTTTCTTTTCGAGATATATTAAAAAAATAAAAAACAAGTTTCCACTTTTTTTAACATTTTTATAAATATCTCAAAAACTAAGAAATATAGAGCGATTTTACAAATATTATGTTTTGTAGACAATTTTATTTTCTACAAAATATTTCTCTACAAAGATATTGTATCTCTCTTACTTTTCGAGATATATTAAAAAAATAAAAAACAAATTCGCACCTTTTTTAACATTTTTAGAAATATCTCAAAAACTTATCAAGATAGAGCGATCTTACAAATATTATGTTTTGTAGACAATTTTATTTCCTACAAAAAAGATTAAATACAAAGATATTGTATCTCCCTTTCTTTTTGAGATATTTTTAACAATAAATACAAATTCCTACCTTTTTTTATAATTTTTAAAATATCTTAAAAACTAAGCAAGAAAGAGCGATTATACAAATATTATGTTTTGTAGACAATTTTATTTTCTACAAAAAAGATATTATGCAAAGATATTGTATCTCCCTTACTTTTCGAGATATATTAAAAAAATAAAAAACAAATTTTCACCTTTTTTAACATTTTTAAAAATATCTTAAAAACTTAGCAAGATAGAGCGATTTTACAAATATTTTGTTTTTTAGACAATTTTATTTCCTACAAAAAAGGTTATATCCAAAGATATTGTATTTATATTACTTTTCGAGATTTATTAAAAAAATTAAACACTAATTCTCTCCTTTTTTTACAATTCTTAAAAAATCTAAAAAACTAAGCAAAATAGAGCGATTTTACAAATATTATGTATTGTAGATAGTTTTATTTCCTACAAAAAAGATATAATACAAAGATATTGTATCTCCCTTACTTTTCGAGATATTTTTAAACAATAAAAAACAAATTCTGCTTTTTTATTACATTTTTTTTTTAAAATATCTCAAAAACTAAGCAAGATAGAGCGATTTTACAAATATTATGTTTTGTAGACAATTTTATTTCCTACAAAATATTTTTATACAAAGATATTGTATCTCCCTTACTTTTCAAGATATTTTAAGAAAATAAAAAAAAATTTCCTACCTTTTTTTACATTTTTAGAAATATCTCAAAAACTTAGAAAGATAGAGCGATTTTACAAATATTATGTTTTGTAGACAATCTTATTTCCTACAAAAAAGATATTATGCAAAGAAATTGTATCTCCCTTTCTTTTCGAGATATATTAAGAAAATAAAAAACAAATTCCCACATTTTTTAACATTTTTAAAAATATCTCAAAAAATTAGAAAGATAGAGCGATTTTACAAATATTATGTTTTGTAGAAAATTTTGTTTACTACAAAAAACGTTATATACAAAGATTATGTATTTTTCTTACTTTTCGTGCTATATTAAAAAAATTAAACACTAATTCTCTCCTTTTTTTACAATTCTTAAAAAATCTCAAAAAATAAGCAAAATAGAGCGATTTTACAAATATTATGTATTGTGGACAGTTTTATTTCCTACAAAAAAGATATAATACAAAGATATTGAATCTCCCTTACTTTTCGAGATATTTTTAAACAATAAAAAAATAATTCTGCTTTTTTATTACATTTTTTTTTTTTAAAATATCTCAAAAACTAAGCAAGATAGAGCGATTTTACAAATATTATGTTTTGTAGACAATTTTATTTTCTACAAAATATTTCTCTACAAAGATATTGTATCTCTCTTACTTTTCGTTATATATTAAAAAAATAAAAAACAAATTCGCACCTTTTTTAACATTTTTAGAAATATCTCAAAAACTTATCAAGATAGAGCGATCTTACAAATATTATGTTTTGTAGACAATTTTATTTCCTACAAAAAAGATTAAATACAAAGATATTGTATCTCCCTTTCTTTTTGAGATATTTTTAACAATAAATACAAATTCCTACCTTTTTTTATAATTTTTAAAATATCTTAAAAACTAAGCAAGAAAGAGCGATTATACAAATATTATGTTTTGTAGACAATTTTATTTTCTACAAAAAAGATATTATGCAAAGATATTGTATCTCCCTTACTTTTCGAGATATATTAAAAAAATAAAAAACAAATTTTCACCTTTTTTAACATTTTTAAAAATATCTTAAAAACTTAGCAAGATAGAGCGATTTTACAAATATTTTGTTTTTTAGACAATTTTATTTCCTACAAAAAAGGTTATATCCAAAGATATTGTATTTATATTACTTTTCGAGATTTATTAAAAAAATTACACTACATTCTCACCTTTTTTATAATTTTTAAAATATCTCAAAAACTAAGCAAGATAGTGCGATTTTGCATATATTATGTTTTGTAGACAATTTTATTTTCTACAAAAAAGATATTATACAAAGATATTGTATCTTCCTTACTTTTGAAGATATTTTAAGAAAATAAAAAAAAAATTCCTACCTTTTTTTACATTTTTAGAAATATCTCAAAAACTAAGCAAAATAGAGCGATTTTACAAATATTATGTATTGTAGACAGTTTTATTTCCTACAAAAAAGATATAATACAAAGATATTGTATCTCCCTTACTTTTCGAGATATTTTTAAACAATAAAAAACAAATTCTGCTTTTTTATTACATTTTTTTTTTTAAAATATCTCAAAAACTAAGAAATATAGAGCGATTTTACAAATATTATGTTTTGTAGACAATTATATTTTCTACAAAATATTTCTCTACAAAGATATTGTATCTCTCTTACTTTTCGAGATATATTAAAAAAATAAAAAACAAATTCCCACCTTTTTTAATATTTTTAGAAATATCTCAAAAACTTATCAAGATAGAGCGATCTTACAAATATTATGTTTTGTAGACAATTTTATTTCCTACAAAAAAGTTTAAATACAAAGATATTGTATCTCCCTTTCTTTTTGAGATATTTTTAACAATAAATACAAATTCCTACCTTTTTTTATAATTTTTAAAATATCTTAAAAACTAAGCAAGAAAGAGCGATTATACAAATATTATGTTTTGTAGACAATTTTATTTTCTACAAAAAAGATATTATGCAAACATATTGTATCTCCCTTACTTTCGAGATATATTAAGAAAATAAAAAACAAATTCCCACATTTTTTAACATTTTTAAAAATATCTAAAAAACTTAGAAAGATAGAGCGATTTTACAAATATTATGTTTTGTAGAAAATTTTGTTTACTACAAAAAACGTTATATACAAAGATTATGTATTTTTCTTACTTTTCGTGCTATATTAAAAAAATTAACCACTAATTCTCTCCTTTTTTTACAATTCTTAAAAAATCTCAAAAACTAAGCAAAATAGAGCGATTTTACAAATATTATGTATTGTAGATAGTTTTATTTCCTACAAAAAAGATATAATACAAAGATATTGTATATCCCTTTCTTTTCGAGATATATTAAAAAAATAAAAAACAAGTTTCCACTTTTTTTAACATTTTTAAAAATATCTCAAAAACTAAGAAATATAAAGCGATTTTACAAATATTATGTTTTGTAGACAATTTTATTTTCTACAAAATATTTCTCTACAAAGATATTGTATCTCTCTTACTTTTCCAGATATATTAAAAAAATAAAAAACAAATTCCCACTTTTTTTAACATTTTTAGAAATATCTCAAAAACTTAGCAAGATAGAGCGATCTTACAAATATTATGTTTTGTAGACAATTTTATTTCCTACAAAAAAGATTTAATACAAAGATATTGTATCTCCCTTTCTTTTTGAGATATTTTTAACAATAAATACAAATTCCTACCTTTTTTTATAATTTTTAAAATATCTTAAAAACTAAGCAAGAAAGAGCGATTATACAAATATTATGTTTTGTAGACAATTTTATTTTCTACAAAAAAGATATTATGCAAACATATTGTATCTCCCTTACTTTCGAGATATATTAAAAAAATAAAAAACAAATGCCCACCTTTTTTAACATTTTTAGAAATATCTCAAAAACTTAGCAAGATAGAGGGATTTTACAGATATTATGTTTTGTAGACAATTTTATTTCCTACAAAATATTTCTCTACAAAGATATTGTAACTCTCTTACTTTTGGAGATATATTAAAAAAATAAAAAACAAATTCCCACCTTTTTTAACATTTTTAGATATATCTCAAAAACTTAGCAAGATAGAGCGATTTTACAAATATTATGTTTTGTAGACAATTTTATTTCCTACAAAAAAGATTTAATACAAAGATATTGTATCTCCCTTACTTTTCAAGATATTTTAAGAAAATAAAAAAAAAATTCCTACCTTTTTTTACATTTTTAGAAATATCTCAAAAACTTAGAAAGATAGAGCGATTTTACAAATATTATGTTTTGTAGACAATTTTATTTCCTACAAAATATTTTTTTACAAAGATATTGTATCTCTCTTACTTTTCGAGATAAATTAAAAAAAAAAAAAATTTAAATTCCCACCTTTTTTTACATTTTTTAAATTATCTCGAAAACTAAGCAAGATAGAGCGATTTTACAAATATTATGTTTTGTAGACAATTTTATTTCCTACAAAATATTTTTCTACAAAGATATTGTAACTTTCTTACTTTTGGAGATATAATAAAAAAATAAAAAACAAATGCCCACCTTTTTTAACATTTTTAGAAATATCTCAAAAACTTAGCAAGATAGAGCGATTTTACAAATACTATGTTTTGTAGAAAATTTTATTTCCTACAAAATATTTCTTTACAAAGATATTGTATCTCTCTTACTTTTCCAGATATATTAAAAAAATAAAAAACAAATTCCCACCTTTTTTAACATTTTTAGAAATATCTCAAAAACTTAGCAAGATAGAGCGATCTTACAAATATTATGTTTTTAGACAATTTTATTTCCTACAAAAAAGATTTAATACAAAGATATTGTATCTCCCTTTCTTTTTGAGATATTTTTAACAATAAATACAAATTCCTACCTTTTTTTATAATTTTTAAAATATCTTAAAAACTAAGCAAGAAAGAGCGATTATACAAATATTATGTTTTGTAGACAATTTTATTTTCTACAAAAAAGATATTATGCAAACATATTGTATCTCCCTTACTTTCGAGATATATTAAGAAAATAAAAAACAAATTCCCACATTTTTTAACATTTTTAAAAATATCTCAAAAAATTAGAAAGATAGAGCGATTTTACAAATATTATGTTTTGTAGAAAATTTTGTTTACTACAAAAAACGTTATATACAAAGATTATGTATTTTTCTTACTTTTCGTGCTATATTAAAAAAATTAAACACTAATTCTCTCCTTTTTTTACAATTCTTAAAAAATCTAAAAAACTAAGCAAAATAGAGCGATTTTACAAATATTATGTATTGTAGATAGTTTTATTTCCTACAAAAAAGATATAATACAAAGATATTGTATCTCCCTTACTTTTCGAGATATTTTTAAACAATAAAAAACAAATTCTGCTTTTTTATTACATTTTTTTTTTAAAATATCTCAAAAACTAAGCAAGATAGAGCGATTTTACAAATATTATGTTTTGTAGACAATTTTATTTCCTACAAAATATTTTTATACAAAGATATTGTATCTCCCTTACTTTTCAAGATATTTTAAGAAAATAAAAAAAAATTTCCTACCTTTTTTTACATTTTTAGAAATATCTCAAAAACTTAGAAATATAGAGCGATTTTACAAATATTATGTTTTGTAGACAATCTTATTTCCTACAAAAAAGATATTATGCAAAGAAATTGTATCTCCCTTTCTTTTCGAGATATATTAAGAAAATAAAAAACAAATTCCCACATTTTTTAACATTTTTAAAAATATCTCAAAAAATTAGAAAGATAGAGCGATTTTACAAATATTATGTTTTGTAGAAAATTTTGTTTACTACAAAAAACGTTATATACAAAGATTATGTATTTTTCTTACTTTTCGTGCTATATTAAAAAAATTAAACACTAATTCTCTCCTTTTTTTTACAATTCTTAAAAAATCTCAAAAACTAAGCAAAATAGAGCGATTTTACAAATATTATGTATTGTGGACAGTTTTATTTCCTACAAAAAAGATATAATACAAAGATATTGAATCTCCCTTACTTTTCGAGATATTTTTAAACAATAAAAAAATAATTCTGCTTTTTTATTACATTTTTTTTTTTAAAATATCTCAAAAACTAAGCAAGATAGAGCGATTTTACAAATATTATGTTTTGTAGACAATTTTACTTCCTACAAAATATTTTTCTAAAAAGATATTGTAACTCTCTTACTTTTGGAGATATAATAAAAAAATAAAAAACAAATGCCCACCTTTTTTAACATTTTTAGAAATATCTCAAAAACTTAGCAAGATAGAGCGATTTTACAAATATAATGTTTTGTAGACAATTTTATTTCCTACAAAATATTTCTTTACAAAGATATTGTATCTCCCTTACTTTTCGAGTTATTTTAAGAAAATAAAAAAAAAATTCCTACCTTTTTTTACATTTTTAGAAATATCTCAAATACTTAGCAAGATAGAGCGATTTTTCAAATATTATGTTTTTTAGACATTTTTATTTCCTACAAAATTATATTATGCAAAGATATTGTATCTCCCTTACTTTTCGAGATATATTAAAAAAATAAAAAACAAATTTTCACCTTTTTTAACATTTTTAAAAATATCTTAAAAACTTAGCAAGATAGAGCGATTTTACAAATATTTTGTTTTTTAGACAATTTTATTTCCTACAAAAAAGGTTATATCCGAAGATATTGTATTTATATTACTTTTCAAGATTTATTAAAAAAATTACACTATATTCTTACCTTTTTTATAATTTTTAAAATATCTCAAAAACTAAGCAAGATAGTGCGATTTTGCATATATTATGTTTTGTAGACAATTTTATTTTCTACAAAAAAGATATTATACAAAGATATTGTATCTTCCTTACTTTTCAAGATATTTTAAGAAAATAAAAAAAAAATTTCTACCTTTTTTTACATTTTTAGAAATATCTCAAAAACTAAGCAAAATAGAACGATTTTACAAATATTATGTTTTGTAGACAATTTTATTTTCTACAAAAAAGATATTATGCAAACATATTGTATCTCCCTTACTTTCGAGATATATTAAGAAAATAAAAAACAAATTCCCACCTTTTTTAACATTTTTAAAAATATCTCAAAAACTTAGAAAGATAGAGCGATTTTACAAATATTATGTTTTGTAGAAAATTTTGTTTACTACAAAAAACGTTATATACAAAGATTATGTATTTTTCTTACTTTTCGTGCTATATTAAAAAAATTAAACACTAATTCTCTCCTTTTTTTACAATTCTTAAAAAATCTAAAAAACTAAGCAAAATAGAGCGATTTTACAAATATTATGTATTGTAGATAGTTTTATTTCCTACAAAAAAGATATAATACAAAGATATTGTATCTCCCTTACTTTTCGAGATATTTTTAAACAATAAAAAACAAATTCTGCTTTTTTATTACATTTTTTTTTAAAATATCTCAAAAACTAAGCAAGATAGAGCGATTTTACAAATATTATGTTTTGTAGACAATTTTATTTCCTACAAAATATTTTTATACAAAGATATTGTATCTCCCTTACTTTTCAAGATATTTTAAGAAAATAAAAAAAAATTTCCTACCTTTTTTTACATTTTTAGAAATATCTCAAAAACTTAGAAAGATAGAGCGATTTTACAAATATTATGTTTTGTAGACAATCTTATTTCCTACAAAAAAGATATTATGCAAAGAAATTGTATCTCCCTTTCTTTTCGAGATATATTAAGAAAATAAAAAACAAATTCCCACATTTTTTAACATTTTTAAAAATATCTCAAAAAATTAGAAAGATAGAGCGATTTTACAAATATTATGTTTTGTAGAAAATTTTGTTTACTACAAAAAACGTTATATACAAAGATTATGTATTTTTCTTACTTTTCGTGCTATATTAAAAAAATTAAACACTAATTCTCTCCTTTTTTTACAATTCTTAAAAAATCTCAAAAACTAAGCAAAATAGAGCGATTTTACAAATATTATGTATTGTGGACAGTTTTATTTCCTACAAAAAAGATATAATACAAAGATATTGAATCTCCCTTACTTTTCGAGATATTTTTAAACAATAAAAAAATAATTCTGCTTTTTTATTACATTTTTTTTTTAAAATATCTCAAAAACTAAGCAAGATAGAGCGATTTTACAAATATTATGTTTTGTAGACAATTTTATTTCCTACAAAATATTTTTCTAAAAAGATATTGTAACTCTCTTACTTTTGGAGATATAATAAAAAAATAAAAAAACAAATGCCCACCTTTTTTAACATTTTTAGAAATATCTCAAAAACTTAGCAAGATAGAGCGATTTTACAAATATAATGTTTTGTAGACAATTTTATTTCCTACAAAATATTTCTTTACAAAGATATTGTATCTCCCTTACTTTTCGAGTTATTTTAAGAAAATAAAAAAAAAATTCCTACCTTTTTTTACATTTTTAGAAATATCTCAAATACTTAGCAAGATAGAGCGATTTTTCAAATATTATGTTTTTTAGACATTTTTATTTCCTACAAAAAAGATATTATGCAAAGATATTGTATCTCCCTTACTTTTCGAGATATATTAAAAAAATAAAAAACAAATTTTCACCTTTTTTAACATTTTTAAAAATATCTTAAAAACTTAGCAAGATAGAGCGATTTTACAAATATTTTGTTTTTTAGACAATTTTATTTCCTACAAAAAAGGTTATATCCAAAGATATTCTATTTATATTACTTTTCAAGATTTATTAAATAAATTACACTATATTCTTACCTTTTTTATAATTTTTAAAATATCTCAAAAACTAAGCAAGATAGTGCGATTTTGCATATATTATGTTTTGTAGACAATTTTATTTTCTACAAAAAAGATATTATACAAAGATATTGTATCTTCCTTACTTTTCAAGATATTTTAAGAAAATAAAAAAAAAAATTTCTACCTTTTTTTACATTTTTAGAAATATCTCAAAAACTAAGCAAAATAGAGCGATTTTACAAATATTATGTTTTGTAGACAATTTTATTTTCTACAAAAAAGATATTATGCAAACATATTGTATCTCCCTTACTTTCGAGATATATTAAGAAAATAAAAAACAAATTCCCACCTTTTTTAACATTTTTAAAAATATCTCAAAAACTTAGAAAGATAGAGCGATTTTACAAATATTATGTTTTGTAGAAAATTTTGTTTACTACAAAAAACGTTATATACAAAGATTATGTATTTTTCTTACTTTTCGTGCTATATTAAAAAAATTAAACACTAATTCTCTCCTTTTTTTACAATTCTTAAAAAATCTAAAAAACTAAGCAAAATAGAGCGATTTTACAAATATTATGTATTGTAGACAGTTTTATTTCCTACAAAAAAGATATAATACAAAGATATTGTATCTCCCTTACTTTTCGAGATATTTTTAAACAATAAAAAACAAATTCTGCTTTTTTATTACATTTTTTTTTAAAATATCTCAAAAACTAAGCAAGATAGGGCGATTTTACAAATATTATGTTTTGTAGACAATTTTATTTCCTACAAAATATTTTTA
This sequence comes from Polistes dominula, assembly GCF_049000335.1. Taxonomy (NCBI): domain Eukaryota; kingdom Metazoa; phylum Arthropoda; class Insecta; order Hymenoptera; family Vespidae; genus Polistes; species Polistes dominula. The sequence continues at coordinate 9,967,526 of NW_028300915.1, forward strand.
TACAAAGATATTGTATCTCCCTTACTTTTCAAGATATTTTAAGAAAATAAAAAAAAATTTCCTACCTTTTTTTACATTTTTAGAAATATCTCAAAAACTTAGAAAGATAGAGCGATTTTACAAATATTATGTTTTGTAGACAATCTTATTTCCTACAAAAAAGATATTATGCAAAGAAATTGTATCTCCCTTTCTTTTCGAGATATATTAAAAAAATAAAAAACAAGTTTCCACTTTTTTTAACATTTTTATAAATATCTCAAAAACTAAGAAATATAGAGCGATTTTACAAATATTATGTTTTGTAGACAATTTTATTTTCTACAAAATATTTTCTCTACAAAGATATTGTATCTCTCTTACTTTTCGAGATATATTAAAAAAATAAAAAACAAATTCGCACCTTTTTTAACATTTTTAGAAATATCTCAAAAACTTATCAAGATAGAGCGATCTTACAAATATTATGTTTTGTAGACAATTTTATTTCCTACAAAAAAGATTAAATACAAAGATATTGTATCTCCCTTTCTTTTTGAGATATTTTTAACAATAAATACAAATTCCTACCTTTTTTTATAATTTTTAAAATATCTTAAAAACTAAGCAAGAAAGAGCGATTATACAAATATTATGTTTTGTAGACAATTTTATTTTCTACAAAAAAGATATTATGCAAAGATATTGTATCTCCCTTACTTTTCGAGATATATTAAAAAAATAAAAAACAAATTTTCACCTTTTTTAACATTTTTAAAAATATCTTAAAAACTTAGCAAGATAGAGCGATTTTACAAATATTTTGTTTTTTAGACAATTTTATTTCCTACAAAAAAGGTTATATCCAAAGATATTGTATTTATATTACTTTTCGAGATTTATTAAAAAAATTAAACACTAATTCTCTCCTTTTTTTACAATTCTTAAAAAAATCTAAAAAACTAAGCAAAATAGAGCGATTTTACAAATATTATGTATTGTAGATAGTTTTATTTCCTACAAAAAAGATATAATACAAAGATATTGTATCTCCCTTACTTTTCGAGATATTTTTAAACAATAAAAAACAAATTCTGCTTTTTTATTACATTTTTTTTTTAAAATATCTCAAAAACTAAGCAAGATAGAGCGATTTTACAAATATTATGTTTTGTAGACAATTTTATTTCCTACAAAATATTTTTATACAAAGATATTGTATCTCCCTTACTTTTCAAGATATTTTAAGAAAATAAAAAAAAAATTTCCTACCTTTTTTTACATTTTTAGAAATATCTCAAAAACTTAGAAAGATAGAGCGATTTTACAAATATTATGTTTTGTAGACAATCTTATTTCCTACAAAAAAGATATTATGCAAAGAAATTGTATCTCCCTTTCTTTTCGAGATATATTAAGAAAATAAAAAACAAATTCCCACATTTTTTAACATTTTTAAAAATATCTCAAAAAATTAGAAAGATAGAGCGATTTTACAAATATTATGTTTTGTAGAAAATTTTGTTTACTACAAAAAACGTTATATACAAAGATTATGTATTTTTCTTACTTTTCGTGCTATATTAAAAAAATTAAACACTAATTCTCTCCTTTTTTTACAATTCTTAAAAAATCTCAAAAAATAAGCAAAATAGAGCGATTTTACAAATATTATGTATTGTGGACAGTTTTATTTCCTACAAAAAAGATATAATACAAAGATATTGAATCTCCCTTACTTTTCGAGATATTTTTAAACAATAAAAAAATAATTCTGCTTTTTTATTACATTTTTTTTTTTAAAATATCTCAAAAACTAAGCAAGATAGAGCGATTTTACAAATATTATGTTTTGTAGACAATTTTATTTTCTACAAAATATTTCTCTACAAAGATATTGTATCTCTCTTACTTTTCGTTATATATTAAAAAAATAAAAAACAAATTCGCACCTTTTTTTAACATTTTTAGAAATATCTCAAAAACTTATCAAGATAGAGCGATCTTACAAATATTATGTTTTGTAGACAATTTTATTTCCTACAAAAAAGATTAAATACAAAGATATTGTATCTCCCTTTCTTTTTGAGATATTTTTAACAATAAATACAAATTCCTACCTTTTTTTATAATTTTTAAAATATCTTAAAAACTAAGCAAGAAAGAGCGATTATACAAATATTATGTTTTGTAGACAATTTTATTTTCTACAAAAAAGATATTATGCAAAGATATTGTATCTCCCTTACTTTTCGAGATATATTAAAAAAATAAAAAACAAATTTTCACCTTTTTTAACATTTTTAAAAATATCTTAAAAACTTAGCAAGATAGAGCGATTTTACAAATATTTTGTTTTTTAGACAATTTTATTTCCTACAAAAAAGGTTATATCCAAAGATATTGTATTTATATTACTTTTCGAGATTTATTAAAAAAATTACACTACATTCTCACCTTTTTTATAATTTTTAAAATATCTCAAAAACTAAGCAAGATAGTGCGATTTTGCATATATTATGTTTTGTAGACAATTTTATTTTCTACAAAAAAGATATTATACAAAGATATTGTATCTTCCTTACTTTTGAAGATATTTTAAAGAAAATAAAAAAAAAATTCCTACCTTTTTTTACATTTTTAGAAATATCTCAAAAACTAAGCAAAATAGAGCGATTTTACAAATATTATGTATTGTAGACAGTTTTATTTCCTACAAAAAAGATATAATACAAAGATATTGTATCTCCCTTACTTTTCGAGATATTTTTAAACAATAAAAAACAAATTCTGCTTTTTTATTACATTTTTTTTTAAAATATCTCAAAAACTAAGAAATATAGAGCGATTTTACAAATATTATGTTTTGTAGACAATTATATTTTCTACAAAATATTTCTCTACAAAGATATTGTATCTCTCTTACTTTTCGAGATATATTAAAAAAATAAAAAACAAATTCCCACCTTTTTTAATATTTTTAGAAATATCTCAAAAACTTATCAAGATAGAGCGATCTTACAAATATTATGTTTTGTAGACAATTTTATTTCCTACAAAAAAGTTTAAATACAAAGATATTGTATCTCCCTTTCTTTTTGAGATATTTTTAACAATAAATACAAATTCCTACCTTTTTTTATAATTTTTAAAATATCTTAAAAACTAAGCAAGAAAGAGCGATTATACAAATATTATGTTTTGTAGACAATTTTATTTTCTACAAAAAAGATATTATGCAAACATATTGTATCTCCCTTACTTTCGAGATATATTAAGAAAATAAAAAACAAATTCCCACATTTTTTAACATTTTTAAAAATATCTAAAAAACTTAGAAAGATAGAGCGATTTTACAAATATTATGTTTTGTAGAAAATTTTGTTTACTACAAAAAACGTTATATACAAAGATTATGTATTTTTCTTACTTTTCGTGCTATATTAAAAAAATTAACCACTAATTCTCTCCTTTTTTTACAATTTTTAAAAAATCTCAAAAACTAAGCAAAATAGAGCGATTTTACAAATATTATGTATTGTAGATAGTTTTATTTCCTACAAAAAAGATATAATACAAAGATATTGTATATCCCTTTCTTTTCGAGATATATTAAAAAAATAAAAAACAAGTTTCCACTTTTTTTAACATTTTTAAAAATATCTCAAAAACTAAGAAATATAAAGCGATTTTACAAATATTATGTTTTGTAGACAATTTTATTTTCTACAAAATATTTCTCTACAAAGATATTGTATCTCTCTTACTTTTCGAGATATATTAAAAAAATAAAAAACAAATTCGCACCTTTTTTAACATTTTTAGAAATATCTCAAAAACTTATCAAGATAGAGCGATCTTACAAATATTATGTTTTGTAGACAATTTTATTTCCTACAAAAAAGATTAAATACAAAGATATTGTATCTCCCTTTCTTTTTGAGATATTTTTAACAATAAATACAAATTCCTACCTTTTTTTATAATTTTTAAAATATCTTAAAAACTAAGCAAGAAAGAGCGATTATACAAATATTATGTTTTGTAGACAATTTTATTTTCTACAAAAAAGATATTATGCAAAGATATTGTATCTCCCTTACTTTTCGAGATATATTAAAAAAATAAAAAACAAATTTTCACCTTTTTTAACATTTTTTAAAAATATCTTAAAAACTTAGCAAGATAGAGCGATTTTACAAATATTTTGTTTTTTAGACAATTTTATTTCCTACAAAAAAGGTTATATCCAAAGATATTGTATTTATATTACTTTTCGAGATTTATTAAAAAAAAAAATTACACTACATTCTCACCTTTTTTATAATTTTTAAAATATCTCAAAAACTAAGCAAGATAGTGCGATTTTGCATATATTATGTTTTGTAGACAATTTTATTTTCTACAAAAAAGATATTATACAAAGATATTGTATCTTCCTTACTTTTGGAGATATTTTAAGAAAATAAAAAAAAAATTCCTACCTTTTTTTACATTTTTAGAAATATCTCAAAAACTAAGCAAAATAGAGCGATTTTACAAATATTATGTATTGTAGACAGTTTTATTTCCTACAAAAAAGATATAATACAAAGATATTGTATCTCCCTTACTTTTCGAGATATTTTTAAACAATAAAAAACAAATTCTGCTTTTTTATTACATTTTTTTTTTTAAAATATCTTAAAAACTAAGAAATATAGAGCGATTTTACAAATATTATGTTTTGTAGACAATTTTATTTTCTACAAAATATTTTTCTACAAAGATATTGTATCTCTCTTACTTTTCGAGATATATTAAAAAAATAAAAAACAAATTCCCACATTTTTTAACATTTTTAGAAATATCTCAAAAACTTATCAAGGTAGAGCGATCTTACAAATATTATGTTTTGTAGACAATTTTATTTCCTACAAAAAAGATTAAATACAAAGATATTGTATCTCCCTTATTTTTTGAGATATTTTTAACAATAAATACAAATTCCTACCTTTTTTTATAATTTTTAAAATATCTTAAAAACTAAGCAAGAAAGAGCGATTATACAAATATTATGTTTTGTAGACAATTTTATTTTCTACAAAAAAGATATTATACAAAGATATTGTATCTCCCTTACTTTTCGAGATATATTAAAAAAATAAAAAACAAATTTTCACCTTTTTTAACATTTTTTAAAAATATCTTAAAAACTTAGCAAGATAGAGCGATTTTACAAATATTTTGTTTTTTAGACAATTTTATTTCCTACAAAAAAGGTTATATCCAAAGATATTGTATTTATCTTACTTTTCGAGATTTATTAAAAAAAATTACACTACATTCTCACCTTTTTTATAATTTTTAAAATATCTCAAAAACTAAGCAAGATAGTGCGATTTTGCATATATTATGTTTTGTAGACAATTTTATTTTCTACAAAAAAGATATTATACAAAGATATTGTATCTTCCTTACTTTTCGAAGATATTTTAAGAAAATAAAAAAAAAATTCCTACCTTTTTTTACATTTTTTAGAAATATCTCAAAAACTAAGCAAAATAGAGCGATTTTACAAATATTATGTATTGTAGACAATTTTATTTCCTACAAAAAAGATATAATACAAAGATATTGTATCTCCCTTACTTTTCGAGATATTTTTAAACAATAAAAAACAAATTCTGCTTTTTTATTACATTTTTTTTTTTAAATATCTTAAAAACTAAGAAATATAGAGCGATTTTACAAATATTATGTTTTGTAGACAATTTTATTTTCTACAAAATATTTTTCTACAAAGATATTGTATCTCTCTTACTTTTCGAGATATATTAAAAAAATAAAAAACAAATTCCCACCTTTTTTAACATTTTTAGAAATATCTCAAAAACTTATCAAGGTAGAGCGATCTTACAAATATTATGTTTTGTAGACAATTTTATTTCCTACAAAAAAGATTAAATACAAAGATATTGTATCTCCCTTTCTTTTTGAGATATTTTTAAAAATAAATACAAATTCCTACCTTTTTTTATTATTTTTAAAATATCTTAAAAACTAAGCAAGAAAGAGCGATTATACAAATATTATGTTTTGTAGACAATTTTATTTTCTACAAAAAAGATATTATGCAAAGATATTGTATCTCCCTTACTTTTCGAGATATATTAAAAAAATAAAAAACAAATTTTCACCTTTTTTAACATTTTTAAAAATATCTTAAAAACTTAGCAAGATAGAGCGATTTTACAAATATTTTGTTTTTTAGACAATTTTATTTCCTACAAAAAAGGTTATATCCAAAGATATTGTATTTATATTACTTTTCGAGATTTATTAAAAAAATTACACTACATTCTCACCTTTTTTATAATTTTTAAAATATCTCAAAAACTAAGCAAGATAGTGCGATTTTGCAAATATTATGTTTTGTAGACAATTTTATTTTCTACAAAAAAGATATTATACAAAGATATTGTATCTTCCTTACTTTTGGAGATATTTTAAGAAAATAAAAAAAAATTTCTACCTTTTTTTACATTTTTTAGAAATATCTCAAAAACTAAGCAAGATAGAGCGATTTTACAAATATTATGTATTGTAGACAGTTTTATTTCCTACAAAAAAGATATAATACAAAGATATTGTATCTCCCTTACTTTTCGAGATATTTTTAAACAATAAAAAACAAATTCTGCTTTTTTATTACATTTTTTTTTTAAAATATCTCAAAAACTAAGAAATATAGAGCGATTTTACAAATATTATGTTTTGTAGACAATTTTATTTTCTACAAAATATTTCTCTACAAAGATATTGTATCTCTCTTACTTTTCGAGATATATTAAAAAAAATAAAAAACAAATTCCCACCTTTTTTTAACATTTTTAGAAATATCTCAAAAACTAAGCAAGATAGAGCGATTTTACAAATATTATGTTTTGTAGACAATTTTATTTCCTACAAAAAAGTTTAAATACAAAGATATTGTATCTCCCTTTCTTTTCGAGATATTTTTAAAAATAAAAACAAATTCCTACCTTTTTTTATAATTTTTAAAATATCTTAAAAACTAAGCAAGAAAGAGCGATTTTACAAATATTATGTTTTGTAGACAATTTTATTTTCTACAAAAAAGATATATATGCAAACATATTGTATCTCCCTTACTTTTCGAGATATATTAAGAAAATAAAAAACAAATTCCCACATTTTTTAACATTTTTAAAAATATCTAAAAAACTTAGAAAGATAGAGCGATTTTACAAATATTATGTTTTGTAGAAAATTTTATTTACTACAAAAAACGTTATATACAAAGATATATGTATTTTTCTTACTTTTCGAGCTATATTAAAAAAATTAAACACAAATTCTCTCTTTTTTTTACATTTTTTAAAAAATCTCAAAAACTAAGCAAAATAGAGCGATTTTACAAATATTATGTATTGTAGACAATTTTATTTCCTACAAAAAAGATATAATACAAAGATATTGTATCTCTCTTACTTTTCGAGATATTTTTAAACAATAAAAAACAAATTCTGCTTTTTTATTACATTTTTTTTTTAAATATCTCAAAAACTAAGCAAGATAGAGCGATTTTACAAATATTATGTTTTGTAGACAATTTTATTTCCTACAAAATATTTTTCTACAAAGATATTGTATCTCCCTTACTTTTCGAGATATTTTAAGAAAATAAAAAAAAAATTCCTACCTTTTTTTACATTTTTAGAAATATCTCAAAAACTAAGCAAGATAGAGCGATTTTACAAATATTATGTTTTGTAGACAATTTTATTTCCTACAAAATAGGTTTTATACAAAGATATTGTATCTCTCTTACTTTTCGAGATATATTAAAAAAAAAAAAAATACAAATTCCCACCTTTTTTTACATTTTTTAAAATATCCTGAAAACTAAGCAAGATAGAGCGATTTTACAAATATTATGTTTTGTAGACAATTTTATTTCCTACAAAAAAGATATAATACAAAGATATTGTATCTCTCTTACTTTTCGAGATAATTTTAAAAAATAAAAAACAAATTCCGCTTTTTTATTACATTTTTTTTTAAAATATCTCAAAAACTAAGCAAGATAGAGCGATTTTACAAATATTATGTTTTGTAGACAATTTTATTTCCTACAAAATAGTTTTTATACAAAGATATTGTATCTCCCTTACTTTTCGAGATATTTTTAAACAATAAAAAACAAATTCTGCTTTTTTATTACATTTTTTTTAAAAATATCTCAAAAACTAAGCAAGATAAAGCGATTTTACAAATATTATGTTTTGTAGACAATTTTATTTCCTACAAAAATATTTTTATACAAAGATATTGTATCTCCCTTACTTTTCGAGATATTTTAAGAAAATAAAAAACAAATTCCTACCTTTTTTTACATTTTTAGAAATATCTCAAAAACTTAGAAAGATAGAGCGATTTTACAAATATTATGTTTTGTAGACAATTTTATTTCCTACAAAATATTTCTTTACAAATATATTGTATCTCTCTTACTTTTCGAGATATTTTTAAAAAATAAAAAACAAATTCCCACCTTTTTTTACATTTTTTTAAATATCTCAAAAACTAAGCAAGATATAGCGATTTTACAAATATTATGTTTTGTAGACAATTTTATTTCCTACAAAAAAGGTTATATACAAAGATATTGTATCTCCCTTACTTTTCGAGATATATTTAAGAAAATAAAAAAAATACCTTGTTACGTCTCGAGAAGAGATTTCACGAGTGGCCGCTGTCACCAGTTCTTACTTGAAGAGTAAGAACGAATTTAGAGATTTCTCAACCGGTCACGACCTTGCAGTCGTTTACTCGGATAAGAGAAAGAAAGTCAATGCCTGTTTTTGGGTCAGCCTGCTTATCCAGTACTTTACCCGGGATAGGCTTTACTCGCGGATACCGGAGCGTCGGACGTCAATATGTCAAAGAAAACTCAACCCTGGATGTTAACCAAATCTTTAATTCTTACCTGGTTTCCGGTGCTGGCCAATGGGAGATGCAATCCAAATATGCTGACTGAAATTGGCGTTTGAAGGAAGGGTGCAGTTGTTAAATCACAATCACAATGTAGAATAACAATATAGTATATTTTAAAATTTAAATTTAGATTTAAATTGTTACACAATAAACACCTTGTTGCACACACACACAATTATTAATGAACAATGTTAACGGAATATTAATTTGGTAATAAATAAAGGACTTAGGCTTGCCAAGATTTATAATAGCAATAATAACTAAGAATAAAATGTTCAAAGTCAATGACTAAGTTCTATTAAACAAGAGAGAGAGAACTTAGTAACAAAATTTAAATAAACTGATTGTAAATCAACCTAAGTTAAAAATACCAAGTTAATATTCATAAATCGTCGATAATCGAATCAGATCACACCAGGCAAATGCCGTTCAACTCACGAACACACGATTTAGATACACGCAGTAGTAGATTAATATAATAATACTTAAAATCAAAACTAAACGAACATTAGACAAATTTAAGAAACGTACTCAATAATTATATAAGGTGGACTTTATAAGTACACTTGGAGTACTAGAACAAAACTTAAGACAAATTTTTGACAAGTACCAAATGATTATATAAGATGGACTTATAAATGGACTTAGAAAATTATTACAAAACTAGAATACTCTTAGGAAAAATCTTAGACACGTACTCAATTACTGTATATGGTGGACTTATAAATGAACTCAGAAAATTAGTACAAAACTAGACAATCTTTAGACTAAGTTTAGACACGTACTCGATTATAATTTAAGGTGGACTGACTTCATGGACGAACGTAGCATCGCAAGAAGCGTCCGTTTCGGAAGAGTGGGAGTACCTCCCACTTACGCAAAAATGCTTCCTCCACTACTGACTTCCACACCGTGAGACCCAAGTCAAGGAGAAGAATTCGCTGACAAAAATATTAGTTACTATCAAGCGCGAATTCTTCGAAGAGAAATAGGTATTACTTACATTGGAATTTTATCAAGCGCGAATTCTTCGAAGAGAAATAAGTATTACTTACATTGGAATTTTATCAAGCGCGAATTCTCCGAAGAAAGATAAGTGTCAGTTACATTGGAATGTTATCAAGCGCGAGCTCCTGGGACTGCGCCGTCAGCAAAAATGCACGTGCAGACAGAATATGAGTAACGAATATAATATAATAAAGTATGAATATTTTATGCACATTGAAATAATAATTTAAAAACAATCATTCCAATATAACGTCGACCGATAAGTCAGTACTGGAAGAACGCAATGTCGGTATTACCGACATTTACTTATCGACTAAACTAGTTACCGACCGACACTGTCGGTAATGCAGATTCCTCTATGAACGACAATGGATTCTCAATACTCTATTTTATCCATTCTACAAAATACAATTTATCGATGGTCGTTCATAAGAAATACAGAATTATCTTTACAAAGAATAATAACAATAAGGAAAAGAAAAGTATAATTACCAAATATTTAAGTATATATAGCGTGAAAATAAGGTACATTAGCGCGAACGAAAATGATCTATTATAATTGATCTAATAACTAATGTACATACAAAGTATCGAATTTATATACTAAAACAAACAGTAGGAGATATATGTATATATATAAGAAAAAGAAAAATTTTTCTCGCAAGGTTTACATAGTACTTATAGAACTATTTTCACGCAAAATTATACAAACTAAAGTTTAACAAATTACTTTTACGCAAAAATTAGACAGACTAATAATATTCAAATACGACAGAGTTTACCAAATTTAAAACTTTTGGGTGTAGTGCACGAAATTCGAATTTAGACGTCACTGGACGTGACACCTCCCCCCTTAAGAAGAAGAACCATGGGATTTACTCCCGTGGTCTTCGCAACGAACGAAATTTCTGAGTGATTTCGTCATCCATATGAAATTGAACCCGCTTACCAGGTGTATTTTCTGTCTGGCAGCCTCTCGAATCCAAGGTAGGTTGGGTGGCCCCGGAGTTACCGCTTGAAGGTTCTGGTGTCTCCGTGCGCACCGACTGAAGTTCAATTCCATTGTCCGAATTTTGAGTGGGCCGAGCATCCTTCCCGCGCCCCAAATGGAGGAGTAGGCTCGTGATTGAGCCCCAAACTGCACCCAACATATGTAAACTCCAACCATAAACTGTGTGCAGGGCGTACCCTCGAAGAACAGAGTCTATGATCAATTTCACTACTTTAAAAATAAGCACAATTCCAAGAATAGCAGAACTGACCGTTCCGAATTTCAATAGACCGTTCCAAAGTTTAGAGGTCACACTTTCTGCTAATTCACTAACACCCTTTTCACCTACAAAATCCACAAGATTTAACGTGTCAACTTTCACTTTATGTCCAGCTGCTCCTCTCGCGATAGTGTTCAAAATAGACGGTTGCTCAACAGGGAACATTACATGGTCCCGGAGATCGTCCAAATCCGCCTGTGTATAAATCCCACTAGTCGCGAGCGATCCCGCATCGATGTATCTCCAGACCACATCCGTGTCTGGCAGTAGAATTTGGGGATCCTTTACGTATGTTGGCTTTGGTAGCAGCTGATACCAGGTTCCCTCGATCAAATATTCCTGTGGCAGTAGTGCGCTGCACGGTACTTCAGTACCTTTTCTAACTAAAATTCTCGACTTTGGTTTTAAATAAACACTTAAATTTTGATATATCACGGGAAGTTCTCTATAACATAATTCCGAATGTCTTATTTTCACTGGAATAGGGGTGCACTTGACAATATGCGCGACTTCACCGGCCACCACCGCCATGTACCCCGGCCTCTTCATGACCGTGTACGCAAAAACATCTGGGAGAATGTTCGCAAATGCCAACGCGTTTCGAATAACCTGTTGTTCTAGGTTACACTTCTGTTGTAAGATGTTTATATAGAGAGACTCCAGCTGGTCACGGTGGTGCTTCTCAACGTATACGAACTTTGAATTTATATAGGCAAACAAATCCATGTTTTGGGGTGTTATTTTTGCCTTTGACGTAAACGTATGACCACTTGTTGTTTCCAAGATAAAAAGTTTGGGATGTTCAGTAGTGACCAGAGTATACCCGCAAATGTGGAGCTCGTTTTTACCCATCAACGCGAAGGCAGTGTCTCCCTCCGTCACCGAGTACATTGTTGTAATATGTGAGATTGCGATTGATGACGTCACTTTGGTGGCGGACCCCTCATACAGTGCCGTATATCGTTCAAAATTACACGACGAACCGGGAACAACTGTCCAAAATGCACAACCGTTTTCGTCTGTAAAACACGTTCCCTCTGAAAAAGTGCACGATATATGTCCCCTAAGAGAAATCAAGTTCTCACCACTTTTCACTATTCCCGTGTATATTCTAATGTCTGTGCGCACTACACTTTGAACAACCACACTGTCCCACGTACCGTCGGTATCCGAATATTGGGTGCCTTGACACCTACCGTCGGTGGTAATGGAACCCGCTAACGTAACACTTCGAAAGTCTGTCGAGTTAACACGTAGTCCACTAATCTGTGTGAATGAGTTCAACGAAAGTGTACCGGTATTTATCATACTCTTACAAACGTTCGAAGACACTTCAAGTAAATAAATGCGGCGACCGTTATGAACCGCCGAGATATGCGAACTCATTCCACAGTAATAAATTGTTCTGTCTATTTCCACTCTGCACTGATATACGCGCACATTATCATAGTCTGTCAGCTGTAACAGCTGCACGTACGTCACCGACTTGTTGGGCGATGACACGGGTAGATTACACTCCCCGGTCTCCAGCAATGATACCGTGCTGATGTTGGCAGAATTTCCACCACAGTCGTAACCCAAGAGAGCGAAGGCCGTCGTGACGCAACAAAGGATGACGTAGCAAACCTTGGAATTCATCCTTCCTGGTGATAATGTACAGTCAGTGGCAAAACAAATATGTTAGCAAAATATTTTAATATACAAATATTTACGAAAGAAGACTACCTTTTAGATTTCGACAATTTTAGCTTATCTTTATGAACAATCTTACTTTTACCTTTATAACTAATTTTGATGTTATTTTTGGGTAGCACTTCTAGGACCTGGTGGGGACCAGTATATTGGTTTCCCAATTTAGACGTTGGCTGTTTCAAAAGATAGACATCCTGACCAACTTTAAGCTTTTGACCTCTAGCATTTTTATCATAATAATATTTAGATTTAATTTTAGCTCCCACCAAGTTCTGTCTTGCCGCCTTTTGTGCGGTTCTTATTTTATTAACTAAATCCAAATAATATTCTAAGTAGGTATCTTCTAAATTGATTCCAGTTATAACATCTACTGATGGCACATTTGCCTGTTTACCAAAAACCAATTCATGAGGGGTGAATCTTGTTCCCTCATGCGTGCTAGTATTATAAGCGAACATTGCATGGGTGAGCCACTTATCCCACTCGCTTCTTTTATTAATATAATGTTTTAAATATTCAATAAGGACAATATGAGAACGTTCCAAAGATCCGTTCGATTGCGGATGAAATGCAGTGGTTTTAATCTGCTTACAATTATATTGTTTTGATATTGCCCTTAGTAAAGAACCTGTAAAATTTGTGCCCTGGTCTGTCAAAATTGATCGTGGAGCCCCGAAAATATTACAAAAGTTATGAACTAGACCTTCTGCGATGTCGACGGACGTAATTGATTTTAGAGGTACCGCAATGAAATATTTTGTTAGTGCATCCTGAATAGTGAGTACATATTTATTACCCATCTTTGTCTCCTGTAACGGGCCCACGATGTCCATGGCAATCTTGTCGAATGCCGCTCCTGGCGTATCGGTTAATATCATTGGCTCTTTGGATTTAATTCTAACTAATTTCTTAATTTGACAACTTTCACAAATATTTATAAATTCTTGAATATCTTTTTTCATATTTGGCCAATGATATTTTTGTCGAATACGATTATACGTTTTTGTCACACCTTTGTGACCACCGATAGGCGAGGAGTGGCATTCCGCTATAATGTCCTCCCTCTTTTCCGTCTCTGGAATAGATACTTCATTATTACAAACAACTATTTTACAGTTTTCATTTTCGAATGTATTAATAATTTTTCTCAAGATTCGTAACCATGAAATTCCGTCCAAACCTTGGGTCCTCGAGATGCTGACTGATGTTAACCCAAGCTCGCGTGTGACGGATAGCAAAGACCCAATAGCTTCAACCAGCGTTTCAAATTTAGTGGCATTTATTGCCCGTTCTTTAATGGGGATCGCGATTAGCTTATATTTGCCGAATTTCACCACTTTAGCGCGTCCCAGCACCAGTTCTTCAAATTTCGGAAGCTTATGTATTTTACTTAAAGTCTTTGCCCCTTCGTCACACGGAGTTCCGACTAGATCTGTAAAAATAACTAAATTATCGTGTCTTAAATTTAGCGAATCTCTTGTGACTCCTACATTGTCTGTTAGCATTCTTAAATGCGTGTTATGTTCGGTCTCAGTCTGCGGGGAGTAAAGTCTGTCATACGCGGATGAGTCATCCGTATCGTCGACGTCAGAGCCTTCATCGTCCGTTACCGTCCCTGTAACTGGATCGACTGTATCAGATGACGATGAAGTAAGACCAGTCACTCTGTCAGCTGTCTCGTTGACGTCACAGTCCCCGTCGTCGTCCGCAGTTTGTCTAATGTCAAATTTAGTAAGACTGTCGTCCGAATCGAACATATTTATTGGGAGAATGTTTTTACTCTCCACCGGATTTCGCGACAACGCATCTGCGTTCGAATTTGCAGTTCCAGATTTGTATACGATTTTAAATGAGTATTCTGCCAATTTAAGACCCCACTTAACAAGCCTAGATGTAGGATCCTTTACTGATTTCAACCATACTAACGGCCTGTGATCGGTTACCAGAACAAACTCTCTGCCGTACAAATATGGCCTAAAATAACTTGTCGCGTAAACTATTGCCAAAAGCTCCCTTTCAATTGTGGAGTAATTTCTTTCAGCCTGATTCAAAATTCGCGAACAGTAGGAAATAGGCAGATCCTTTCCAACAGGACCTTGGCTCAACACGGCACCGATTGCATAGCCGGATGCGTCTGTCGTTACGTTAAAAGGCAACTCAAAATTTGGATACTGCAAGATTGGTTCTTTACACAAAGAATCACGTAACGAGCAAAAAGCGTTTTCCTGGGCATTCTCCCAGCAAAACAAAACATCCTTTTTCAACAAATCCGTTAGCGGTTTGGCGACTTTAGAGAAGGCAGGAATAAACCTTCTATAATAACCGGCGAGTCCCAAAAACTGACGAACTGATTTTGCGTTCCTCGGACGCGGAAATTCACGGACTGCCTCTAATTTCTTTGGGTCCGGTTTTACACCGTCTTCCCCAATAATGTGTCCTAAATAAATTACCTCCCGTCTCAGAAATTCGCATTTGTCGGGCTGTAATTTTAAATTTGCTTGACGAAGTCTGCGAGCGAGCTTACCAAATTTTATCTCATGCTCGTTAAGTGAACTTGCATAAAGAACGACATCGTCCAAGTAAACAAACATTTCTTCGCCTTGTAAACCGGTCAAGACATGATCCATCAACCGTTGAAAGGTTGCTGGTGCGTTTTTCAAGCCAAAAGGCATTCTACAAAATTCGAAATGACCATACGGGGTCGAGAACGCTGTCTTTTCGCGGTCATCCGGATGCATTCTAATTTGGTGAAATCCGGATTTCAGATCGAAAGTAGAAAAATATTTAGCTGCGCCGAGTTGATCCAAAATTTCGGTGATGTTGGGCAAAGGATATGCATCACCTACTGTTTTTTCATTAAGATTCCGGTAATCGATCACCATGCGCCATTGTTTATTACCTTTTGAATCCGCCTTTTTAGGAACAATCCATATAGGAGAATTATATGGAGAGATGGACGGCTTAATTATCCCGTCAACTAACATTTCTGAAGTCTGTTTCCTAATTTCTTCCTTGTGAACCGGGGGAAATCTATATTGTTTAGTATGCACGGGAACGTTATCAGCTGTTGTTATTTTATGTTCCAAAACATTGGTGCTCCCCAATGGTTCACCTGGCAAATGGAAGATATCGGCGTTTAACTCAATTAATTTTGAAACAGATTTTGCCTCTTCCGTATTCAGATGATCAAGGCGTAAGAGGGATTTCACGGATTCAACCCTGGAGGGTGAGGAAGGTGACTCGGAATTCGAAACATCTGATTTTGGAATTGGATCAGCGGAGTTGGAGGCAAATATTGTATGAATATTGCGTAGGAAACCGGATGGATCAGAGGTATTGGACGCTGAATTCGGAAGAGTACCAATACTATAATCCAATAATTCTACTTTAGGAATTGTCAAATCAACGGATTCAAAAGTCGTATTCGTTACTTTAATATACGCCTTTCCGTTTACGTTCCTAACTAAAGCCTCTCCTGCAAAAACTCCGGGCTGAAGATTCAAACGAGGGACATATCCCTCTGTAGTTTCGACATTATTAATATGAATAGAGCAAATTTTTGACATACGAGACGGAATATTAATTCTCTCCTCTTCTATAAATGAGATTACCTTTTTCCGAAATCTGAGGCATCTATTCTCATAGTCAACCAGAGCTGACCTTGACCTCAAGAAATCATTTCCCAAAATACCGTCCGTCTCGACAGGAAAATCATTCCTAACCAAATGAAATTTTACATACTCCCCGAACATGCAAATATTAGTAGATCCAAGGGTCAAATGACCACCGGGGGAAATTCCTACTAAATGTAAAATTTCAGACTTATTTATTTTAATGTCCATTTGTAATTTATTAATCTTAATCAAATTTACTTGTGCGCCAGTGTCAATTAACAACGTCACGGTACCCGTCAGCTGTTTTGAGGTACACGTGACAAGCGGAGCGGAGACCGTTGGTTCATACATTATTTTTCTGATGTCGACGGTCCTGCTTTTGCCGTCGGACTTGGTGGACGCGGACCCGGAGGGGGAACCCGACGCGCGTCCGTTACCGGCTTCCCCTCCCCGTTTCCCGCCACGCGTTTATTTTCGATGTATTTCAATTTCCTACAGTCAGCTTTAAAATGACCAAAATTTTTGCAATAATTACATCGTTTCCGAAATGAACCCCTAACGTTTCGAGGAGAATTACTTCTACTTCCGCTCGGTTCACTGCGATCTTTCCCTTTACTATTCTTTTTCCAACAATAGTTTTCACTATGTCCGCGCTTTCCACAAAAGTTGCATACCACAACCTGTCTAATCACCCTTACTTTTGGGTTACTGTCTTTAACGACCGACAACTTGTTCCTAGCCGCATCAGCCTGTATCTGTTTATCGATTTTTAAAAGACAAACCAACGCTGAGCTAAAATCGTGATATTTTTCAAAACGCAATGATGTGCGATACTCAGGAGAAAGGCCTCTTATAAAGGCGTCTAAACCCTCCTCCTCTATTTTTCGTTCTACAGAGCGTTCCAATCTACCTAACTGCTTCGATTCTTCGTCAATGATCGACTGCGTCAAATCACGGATTCTACTAAAATAATCAAGGACGTGTTCTCCTGGTTTCTTAAATTCGGTTGCCAATTGTCCGCGATAGTAATTTGCGCCGTACGATGGTAAGAACGCGTCTTTCAAACGTTCAATTAACTGTTCCACTCGAGTTACTTTTATATGTTCAATAACGACGTAAGCATGCCCACTTAACTTCGAAATCAACGATCTGGTCAACGAGTTTTCTAATTCGTCAGAATAATTTTCGGGCAACGAATCGAGAGCCCTTTTACATGCTCTCGCGAACTGGTTTACGGAAATATTGTGACCGTCAAACTTCGGAACCCCCTCCGTAATTTCACGAATTTTAATCGACGGGCAACCGCTTCGCGGTTGTGGGGTTGGCGGTCGCGAGGAGGCCAATGTACTCCTTAATAACTCGTTCTCTCGCCTAAGGCGATTCATTTCCAAATTATACTTATCCATATCGTCGACGGGCGTTATCGAACGTCTTCGCGCGGGAACCGGGCGAGGCGACCCGCCTCGGGAGACACCGGGCGTCCGGGATACTGTGATAAATGAATCCACCGGAGTACGCGTCCTCTCAAATCCTCGGAAGTCGCCCGAATATTCATCATCTGATCTTTGATTCTCTCCTCCCCCAATTTCTAATCTGCGCTCTCTTCGCGCTAGTTCCCGCCTTTGTGCTTCGATTTCTGATTCCCTCTTGTCTAGTTCCTCCTGTCTTTTAAATATTTCTATCTGAACTTTGCCTAACTGCTCTTGAATCAGCATTATATCTTCCATCTTTCGTCTGATTTCGCTTTCCTTATCCAAAAATTCCCTACTAGTTCCAATTGGAGATTCTGCTCCAGCGCGTGCACGTTCCGATGCCATTTTAAATTGTAAAAATTTAGTTTAAACAAACAAACAAAAAAAAACAAAATTTATACGAAACAATCCGAAAGTCCAAGTAAGCAAACCGTAGAAAATATCCGACAAACTACGAGTATCGCGAGGTGACAAAACCGTATTGTTGGGCTATCCCACCGTTTGGGCTATCCCACCGCTGTCACCAATTTTTATGTTACTTGTTACGTCTCGAGAAGAGATTTCACGAGTGGCCGCTGTCACCAGTTCTTACTTGAAGAGTAAGAACGAATTTAGAGATTTCTCAACCGGTCACGACCTTGCAGTCGTTTACTCGGATAAGAGAAAGAAAGTCAATGCCTGTTTTTGGGTCAGCCTGCTTATCCAGTACTTTACCCGGGATAGGCTTTACTCGCGGATACCGGAGCGTCGGACGTCAATATGTCAAAGAAAACTCAACCCTGGATGTTAACCAAATCTTTAATTCTTACCTGGTTTCCGGTGCTGGCCAATGAGAGATGCAATCCAAATATGTTGACTGAAATTGGCGTTTGAAGGAAGGGTGCAGTTGTTAAATCACAATCACAATGTAGAATAACAATATAGTATATTTTAAAATTTAAATTTAGATTTAAATTGTTACACAATAAACACCTTGTTGCACACACACACAATTATTAATGAACAATGTTAACGGAATATTAATTTGGTAATAAATAAAGGACTTAGGCTTGCCAAGATTTATGATAGCAATAATAACTAAGAATAAAATGTTCAAAGTCAATGACTAAGTTCTATTAAACAAGAGAGAGAGAACTTAGTAACAAAATTTAAATAAACTGATTGTAAATCAACCTAAGTTAAAAATACCAAGTTAATATTCATAAATCGTCGATAATCGAATCAGATCACACCAGGCAAATACCGTTCAACTCACGAACACACGATTTAGATACACGCAGTAGTAGATTAATATAATAATACTTAAAATCAAAACTAAACGAACATTAGACAAATTTAAGAAACGTACTCAATAATTATATAAGGTGGACTTTATAAGTACACTTGGAGTACTAGAACAAAACTTAAGACAAATTTTTGACAAGTACTAAATGATTATATGAGATGGACTTATAAATGGACTTAGAAAAATATTACAAAATAAACTCTTAGAAAAATCTTAGACACGTACTCAATTACTGTATATGGTGGACTTATAAATGAACTCAGAAAATTAGTACAAAACTAGACAATCTTTAGACTAAATAGACAATTTTAACAAAGTTAGACACGTACTCGATGATAATTTAAGGTGGACTGACTTCATGGACGAACGTAGCATCGCAAGAAGCGTCCGTTTCGGAAGAGTGGGAGTACCTCCCACTTACGCAAAAATGCTTCCTCCACTACTGACTTCCACACCGTGAGACCCAAGTCAAGGAGAAGAATTCGCTGACAAAAATATTAGTTACTATCAAGCGCGAATTCTTCGAAGAGAAATAGGTATTACTTACATTGGAATTTTATCAAGCGCGAATTCTTCGAAGAGAAATAAGTATTACTTACATTGGAATTTTATCAAGCGCGAATTCTCCGAAGAAAGATAAGTGTCAGTTACATTGGAATGTTATCAAGCGCGAGCTCCTGGGACTGCGCCGTCAGCAAAAATGCACGTGCAGACAGAATATGAGTAACGAATATAATATAATAAAGTATGAATATTTTATGCACATTGAAATAATAATTTAAAAACAATCATTCCAATATAACGTCGACCGATAAGTCAGTACTGGAAGAACGCAATGTCGGTATTACCGACATTTACTTATCGACTAAACTAGTTACCGACCGACACTGTCGGTAATGCAGATTCCTCTATGAACGACAATGGATTCTCAATACTCTATTTTATCCATTCTACAAAATACAATTTATCGATGGTCGTTCATAAGAAATACAGAATTATCTTTACAAAGAATAATAACAATATGGAAAAGAAAAGTATAATTACCAAATATTTAAGTATATAAGCGTGAAAATAAGGTACATTAGCGCGAACGAAAATGATCTATTATAATTGATCTAATAACTAATGTACATACAAAGTATCGAATTTATATACTAAAACAAACAGTAGGAGATATATGTATATATAATAAAAAGAAAAATTTATCTCGCAAGGTTTACATAGTACTTATAGAACTATTTTCACGCAAAATTATACGAACTAAAGTTTAACAAATTACTTTTACGCAAAAATTAGACAGACTAATAATATTCAAATACGACAGAGTTTACCAAATTTAAAATTTTTGGGTGTAGTGCACGAAATTCGAATTTAGACGTCACTGGACGTGACATTAAAAGGGAAATGTCGTCCAGTGACGTCTAATTCGAATTTCGTGCACTACACCCAAAAGTTTTAAATTTGGTAAACTCTGTCGTATTTGAATATTATTAGTTGTCTAATTTTTGGTAAAAGTAATTTGTTAAACTTTAGTTTGTATAATTTTGGTGAAATAGTTCTATAAGTACTATGTAAACCTTGCGAGATAAATTTTTCTTTTTATATATATAATTTTCTACTGTTTGTTTTAGTATATAAATTCGATACTTTGTATGTAATTAGTTATTAGATCAATTATAATAGATATTTTCGTTCGCGCTAATTACCTTATTTTCACGCTTATATATACTTAAATATTTGGTAATTATGCTTTTCTTTTCCTTATTGTTATTATTCTTGTAAAGATAATTTGTATTTCCTATGAAGAATGATAAATTGTATTTTGTAGAATGGATAAATAGAGTATTGAGAATCATTGTCGTTCATAGAGGAATTGATTACCGACAGTGTGGTGGTAACTAGTTTAGTCGATAAGTAATGTCGGTATACCGAATTGCGTTCTTCCAGTACTGACTTATCGGTCGACGTTATATGGAATGATTGTTTTTAAATTTTATTTAATGTGATAAATTTCATACTTTATTTTTCGTTACTCATATTTGTCTGCACGTGCATTTTTGCTGACGGCGCAGTTCCAGGAGCTCGCGCTTGATAACATTCCATTAATGCACTTATTTTCTTCGGAGAATTCGGCTTGATAAAATTCCATGTAAGTATACTTATTTCTCTTCGAAGAATTCGCGCTTGATAAAATTCCAATGTAAGTATACCTTTTTCTTCGAAGAATTCGCGCTTGATAGTAATTTTTTTGTCAGGAATTCTTTCCTTGACTTGGGTCTCACGGTGTGGAAGTCAGTAGTGGAGGAAGCATTTTTGCGTAAGTGGGAGGTACTCCACTCTTCCGAAACGGACGCTTCTTGCGATGCTACGTTCGTCCATGAAGTCAGTCCACCATATACAGTAATTGAGTACGTGTCTAAGATTTATGTCTAAATTAGTCTAAAGATTGTCTAGTTTTGTCTAATTTTCTGAGTTCATTTATAAGTCCACCATATACAGTAATTGAGTACGTGTCTAAGATTTGTCTAAGATGTCTAAGATTTGTCTAAGAGTATTAGTTTTGTAATATTTTTCTAAGTCCATTTATAAGTCCATCTCATATAATCATTTGGTACTTGTCAAAAATTTGTCTTAAGTTTTGTTCTAGTACTCCAAGTGTATTATAAAGTCCACCTTATATAATTATTGAGTACGTTTCTTAAATTTGTCTGATGTTCGTTTAGTTTTGATTTTAAGTATTATTATATTAATCTACTACTGCGTATATCTAAATCGTGTGTTCGTGAGTTGAACGGCATTTGCCTGGTGTGATCTTATTCGATTATCGACGATTTATGAATATTAACTTGGTATTTTTAACTTAGGTTGATTTACAATCAGTTTATTTAAATTTTGTTACTAAGTTCTCTCTCTCTTGTTTAATAGAACTTAGTATTGACTTTGAACATTTTATTCTTAGTTATTATTGCTATTATAAATCTTGGCAAGCCTAAGTCCTTTATTTATTACCAAATTAATATTCCGTTAACATTGTTCATTAATAATTGTGTGTGTGCAACAAGGTGTTTATTGTGTAACAATTTAAATCTAAATTTAAATTTTAAAATATATATATTGTTATTCTAATTGTGATTGTGATTTAACAACTGCACCCTTCCTTCAAACGCCAATTTCAGTCAGCATATTTGGATTGCATCTCTCATTGGCCAGCACCGGAAACCAGGTAAGAATTAAAGATTTGGTTAACATCCAGGGTTGAGTTTTCTTTGACATATTGACGTCCGACGCTCCGGTATCCGCGAGTAAAGCCTATCCCGGGTAAAGTATGGATAAGCAGGCTGACCCAAAAACAGGCATTGACTTTCTTTCTCTTATCCGAGTAAACGACTGCTAGGTCGTGACCGGTTGAGAAATCTCTAAATTCGTTCTTACTCTTCAAGTAAGAATGG
Source organism: Polistes dominula (assembly GCF_049000335.1). NCBI lineage: Eukaryota > Metazoa > Arthropoda > Insecta > Hymenoptera > Vespidae > Polistes > Polistes dominula. The sequence continues at coordinate 9,990,296 of NW_028300915.1, forward strand.
TGACAGGGGTGTTTGAGAGTAAAGGTGGTGTTTTAGAGTGTCACGTCAGTGAGTCTAAATTCGATTTGTGACTAACCAATTTTAATTTGGTAAACTCTGTGTTTTGAATTTATTAGTTGTTTTTTTGGTAAAAGTATTTGTTAAACTTTAGTTCGTTATTTTGGTGAAATATTTATATATTTAAACCTTGCGAGAAAAATTTTTCTTTTTTTTTATATATATATTATTCTACTGTTTGTTTTAGTATATAAATTGATACTTTGTATGTAATTAGTATTAGATCAATTATAATAGTATTTTGTTGGTATGTACTTATTTTCAGCTTATTACTTATTTTGGTAATTATGCTTTTCTTTTCCATATTGTTATTATTCTTGTAAAGATAATTCTGTATTTCCTATGAAGACCATCGATAAATTGTATTTTGTAGAATGGATAAATTGGAGTATTGAGAATCCATTGTCGTTATAGAGAAATCTGCTTACCGACAGTGTCGGTCGGTAACTAGTTTAGTCGATAAGTAAATGTCGGTAATACCGAATTGCGTTCTTCCAGTACTGACTTATCGGTCGACGTTATATTGGAATGATTGTTTTTAATTATTTTTCAATGTGCATAAAATATTCATACTTTATTATATTATTTCGTTATCATATTCTGTCTGCACGTGATTTTTGCTGACGGCGCAGTCCCAGGAGCTCGCGCTTGATAACATTCCAATGTAACTGACACTTATCTTTCTTCGGAGAATTCGCGCTTGATAAAATTCCAATGTAAGTAATACTTATTTCTCTTCGAAGATTCGCGCTTGATAAAATTCCAATGTAAGTAATACCTATTTCTCTTCGAAGATTCGCGCTTGATAGTAACTAATATTTTTGTCAGCGAATTCTTCTCCTTGACTTGGGTCTCACGGTGTGGAAGTCAGTAGTGGAGGAAGCATTTTTGCGTAAGTGGGAGGTACTCCCACTCTTCCGAAACGGACGCTTCTTGCGTGTGTCGTCCGGCCAAAGTCGGTTTTGAGTCCACCATATACAGTAATTGAGTACGTGTCTAAGATTTGTCTTTGTCTAAGATTGCTAGTTTTGTAATATTTTTCTAAGTCCATTTATAAGTCCATCTCATATAATCATTTGGTACTTGTCAAAAATTTGTCTTAAGTTTTGTTCTAGTACTCCAAGTGTACTTATAAAGTCCACCTTATATAATTATTGAGTACGTTTCTTAATTTGTCTGATGTTCGTTTAGTTTTGATTTTAAGTATTATTATATAATCTATACTGGTGTATCTAAATCGTGTGTTGTGAGTTGAACGGTATTTGCCTGGTGTGATCTTATTCGATTATCGACGATTTATGAATATTAACTTGGTATTTTTGACTTAGGCTTGATTTACAATCAGTTTATTTAAATTTTGTTACTAAGTTCTCTCTCTCTTGTTTAATAGAACTTAGTCATTGACTTTGAACATTTTATTCTTAGTTATTATTGTATTATAAATCTTGGCAAGCCTAAGTCCTTTATTTGTTACCAAATTAATATTCCGTTAACATTGTTCATTAATAATTGTGTGTGTGCAACAAGGTGTTTATTGTGTAACAATTTAAATCTAAATTTAAATTTTAAAATATACTATATTGTTATTCTACATTGTGATTGTGATTTAACAACTGCACCCTTCCTTCAAACGCCAATTTCAGTCAGCATATTTGGATTGCATCTCCCATTGGCCAGCACCGGAAACCAGGTAAGAATTAAAGATTTGGTTAACATCCAGGGTTGAGTTTTCTTTGACATATTGACGTCCGACGCTCCGGTATCCGCGAGTAAAGCCTATCCCGGGTAAAGTACTGGATAAGCAGGCTGACCCAAAAACAGGCATTGACTTTCTTTCTCTTATCCGAGTAAACGACTGCAAGGTCGTGACCGGTTGAGAAATCTCTAAATTCGTTCTTACTCTTCAAGTAAGAACTGGTGACAGCGGCCACTCGTGAAATCTCTTCTCGAGACGTAACAAGTAACAAAAAAATTGGTGACAGCGGTGGGATAGCCCAACAATACGGTTTTGTCACCTCGCGATACTCGTAGTTTGTCGGATATTTGCTACGGTTTGCTTACTTGGACTTTCGGATTGTTTCGTATAAATTTTGTTTTTTTTTGTTTGTTTGTTTAAACTAAATTTTTACAATTTAAAATGGCATCGGAACGTGCACGCGCTGGAGCAGAATCTCCAATTGGAACTAGTAGGGAATTTTTGGATAAGGAAAGCGAAATCAGACGAAAGATGGAAGATATAATGCTGATTCAAGAGCAGTTAGGCAAAGTTCAAATAGAAATATTTAAAAGACAGGAGGAACTAGACAAGAGGGAATCAGAAATCGAAGCACAAAGGCGGGAACTAGCGCGAAGAGAGCGCAGATTAGAGATTGGGGGAGGAGAGAATCAAAGATCAGATGATGAATATTCGGGCGACTTCCGAGGATTTGAGAGGACGCGTACTCCGGTGGATTCATTTATCACAGTATCCCGGACGCCCGGTGTCTCCCGAGGCGGGTCGCCTCGCCCAGTTCCCGCGCGAAGACGTTCGATAACGCCCGTCGACGATATGGATAAGTATAATTTGGAAATGAATCGCCTTAGGCGAGAGAACGAGTTATTAAGGAGTACATTGGCCTCCTCGCGACCGCCAACCCCACAACCGCGAAGCGGTTGCCCGTCGATTAAAATTCGTGAAATTACAGAGGGGGTTCCGAAGTTTGACGGTCACAATATTTCCGTAAACCAGTTCGCGAGAGCATGTAAAAGGGCTCTCGATTCGTTGCCCGAAAATTATTCTGACGAATTAGAAAACTCGTTAACCAGATCGTTGATTTCGAAGTTAAGTGGGCATGCTTACGTCGTTATTGAACATATAAAAGTAACTCGTGTGGAACAGTTAATTGAACGTTTGAAAGACGCGTTCTTACCATCGTACGGCGCAAATTACTATCGCGGACAATTGGCAACCGAATTTAAGAAACCAGGAGAACACGTCCTTGATTATTTTAGTAGAATCCGTGATTTGACGCAGTCGATCATTGACGAAGAATCGAAGCAGTTAGGTAGATTGGAACGCTCTGTAGAACGAAAAATAGAGGAGGAGGGTTTAGACGCCTTTATAAGAGGCCTTTCTCCTGAGTATCGCACATCATTGCGTTTTGAAAAATATCACGATTTTAGCTCAGCGTTGGTTTGTCTTTTAAAAATCGATAAACAGATACAGGCTGATGCGGCTAGGAACAAGTTGTCGGTCGTTAAAGACAGTAACCCAAAAGTAAGGGTGATTAGACAGGTTGTGGTATGCAACTTTTGTGGAAAGCGCGGACATAGTGAAAACTATTGTTGGAAAAAGAATAGTAAAGGGAAAGATCGCAGTGAACCGAGCGGAAGTAGAAGTAATTCTCCTCGAAACGTTAAGGGTTCATTTCGGAAACGATGTAATTATTGCAAAAATTTTGGTCATTTTAAAGCCGACTGTAGGAAATTGAAATACATCGAAAATAAACGCGTGGCGGGAAACGGGGAGGGGAAGCCGGTAACGGACGCGCGTCGGGTTCCCCCTCCGGGTCCGCGTCCACCAAGTCCGACGGCAAAAGCAGGACCGTCGACATCAGAAAAATAATGTATGAACCAACGGTCTCCGCTCCGCTTGTCACGTGTACCTCAAAACAGCTGACGGGTACCGTGACGTTGTTAATTGACACTGGCGCACAAGTAAATTTGATTAAGATTAATAAATTACAAATGGACCTTAAAATAAATAAGTCTGAAATTTTACATTTAGTAGGAATTTCCCCCGGTGGTCATTTGACCCTTGGATCTACTAATATTTGCATGTTCGGGGAGTATGTAAAATTTCATTTGGTTAGGAATGATTTTCCTGTCGAGACGGACGGTATTTTGGGAAATGATTTCTTGAGGTCAAGGTCAGCTCTGGTTGACTATGAGAATAGATGCCTCAGATTTCGGAAAAAGGTAATCTCATTTATAGAAGAGGAGAGAATTAATATTCCGTCTCGTATGTCAAAAATTTGCTCTATTCATATTAATAATGTCGAAACTACAGAGGGATATGTCCCTCGTTTGAATCTTCAGCCCGGAGTTTTTGCAGGAGAGGCTTTAGTTAGGAACGTAAACGGAAAGGCGTATATTAAAGTAACGAATACGACTTTTGAATCCGTTGATTTGACAATTCCTAAAGTAGAATTATTGGATTATAGTATTGGTACTCTTCCGAATTCAGCGTCCAATACCTCTGATCCATCCGGTTTCCTACGCAATATTCATACAATATTTGCCTCCAACTCCGCTGATCCAATTCCAAAATCAGATGTTTCGAATTCCGAGTCACCTTCCTCACCCTCCAGGGTTGAATCCGTGAAATCCCTCTTACGCCTTGATCATCTGAATACGGAAGAGGCAAAATCTGTTTCAAAATTAATTGAGTTAAACGCCGATATCTTCCATTTGCCAGGTGAACCATTGGGGAGCACTAATGTTTTGGAACATAAAATAACAACAGCTGATAACGTTCCCGTGCATACTAAACAATATAGATTTCCCCCGGTTCACAAGGAAGAAATTAGGAAACAGACTTCAGAAATGTTAGTTGACGGGATAATTAAGCCGTCCATCTCTCCATATAATTCTCCTATATGGATTGTTCCTAAAAAGGCGGATTCAAAAGGTAATAAACAATGGCGCATGGTGATCGATTACCGGAATCTTAATGAAAAAACAGTAGGTGATGCATATCCTTTGCCCAACATCACCGAAATTTTGGATCAACTCGGCGCGGCTAAATATTTTTCTACTTTTGATCTGAAATCCGGATTTCACCAAATTAGAATGCATCCGGATGACCGCGAAAAGACAGCGTTCTCGACCCCGTATGGTCATTTCGAATTTTGTAGAATGCCTTTTGGCTTGAAAAACGCACCAGCAACCTTTCAACGGTTGATGGATCATGTCTTGACCGGTTTACAAGGCGAAGAAATGTTTGTTTACTTGGACGATGTCGTTCTTTATGCAAGTTCACTTAACGAGCATGAGATAAAATTTGGTAAGCTCGCTCGCAGACTTCGTCAAGCAAATTTAAAATTACAGCCCGACAAATGCGAATTTCTGAGACGGGAGGTAATTTATTTAGGACACATTATTGGGGAAGACGGTGTAAAACCGGACCCAAAGAAATTAGAGGCAGTCCGTGAATTTCCGCGTCCGAGGAACGCAAAATCAGTTCGTCAATTTTTGGGACTCGCCGGTTATTATAGAAGGTTTATTCCTGCCTTCTCTAAAGTCGCCAAACCGCTAACGGATTTGTTGAAAAAGGATGTTTTGTTTTGCTGGGAGAATGCCCAGGAAAACGCTTTTTGCTCGTTACGTGATTCTTTGTGTAAAGAACCAATCTTGCAGTATCCAAATTTTGAGTTGCCTTTTAACGTAACGACAGACGCATCCGGCTATGCAATCGGTGCCGTGTTGAGCCAAGGTCCTGTTGGAAAGGATCTGCCTATTTCCTACTGTTCGCGAATTTTGAATCAGGCTGAAAGAAATTACTCCACAATTGAAAGGGAGCTTTTGGCAATAGTTTACGCGACAAGTTATTTTAGGCCATATTTGTACGGCAGAGAGTTTGTTCTGGTAACCGATCACAGGCCGTTAGTATGGTTGAAATCAGTAAAGGATCCTACATCTAGGCTTGTTAAGTGGGGTCTTAAATTGGCAGAATACTCATTTAAAATCGTATACAAATCTGGAACTGCAAATTCGAACGCAGATGCGTTGTCGCGAAATCCGGTGGAGAGTAAAAACATTCTCCCAATAAATATGTTCGATTCGGACGACAGTCTTACTAAATTTGACATTAGACAAACTGCGGACGACGACGGGGACTGTGACGTCAACGAGACAGCTGACAGAGTGACTGGTCTTACTTCATCGTCATCTGATACAGTCGATCCAGTTACAGGGACGGTAACGGACGATGAAGGCTCTGACGTCGACGATACGGATGACTCATCCGCGTATGACAGACTTTACTCCCCGCAGACTGAGACCGAACATAACACGCATTTAAGAATGCTAACAGACAATGTAGGAGTCACAAGAGATTCGCTAAATTTAAGACACGATAATTTAGTTATTTTTACAGATCTAGTCGGAACTCCGTGTGACGAAGGGGCAAAGACTTTAAGTAAAATACATAAGCTTCCGAAATTTGAAGAACTGGTGCTGGGACGCGCTAAAGTGGTGAAATTCGGCAAATATAAGCTAATCGCGATCCCCATTAAAGAACGGGCAATAAATGCCACTAAATTTGAAACGCTGGTTGAAGCTATTGGGTCTTTGCTATCCGTCACACGCGAGCTTGGGTTAACATCAGTCAGCATCTCGAGGACCCAAGGTTTGGACGGAATTTCATGGTTACGAATCTTGAGAAAAATTATTAATACATTCGAAAATGAAAACTGTAAAATAGTTGTTTGTAATAATGAAGTATCTATTCCAGAGACGGAAAAGAGGGAGGACATTATAGCGGAATGCCACTCCTCGCCTATCGGTGGTCACAAAGGTGTGACAAAAACGTATAATCGTATTCGACAAAAATATCATTGGCCAAATATGAAAAAAGATATTCAAGAATTTATAAATATTTGTGAAAGTTGTCAAATTAAGAAATTAGTTAGAATTAAATCCAAAGAGCCAATGATATTAACCGATACGCCAGGAGCGGCATTCGACAAGATTGCCATGGACATCGTGGGCCCGTTACAGGAGACAAAGATGGGTAATAAATATGTACTCACTATTCAGGATGCACTAACAAAATATTTCATTGCGGTACCTCTAAAATCAATTACGTCCGTCGACATCGCAGAAGGTCTAGTTCATAACTTTTGTAATATTTTCGGGGCTCCACGATCAATTTTGACAGACCAGGGCACAAATTTTACAGGTTCTTTACTAAGGGCAATATCAAAACAATATAATTGTAAGCAGATTAAAACCACTGCATTTCATCCGCAATCGAACGGATCTTTGGAACGTTCTCATATTGTCCTTATTGAATATTTAAAACATTATATTAATAAAAGAAGCGAGTGGGATAAGTGGCTCACCCATGCAATGTTCGCTTATAATACTAGCACGCATGAGGGAACAAGATTCACCCCTCATGAATTGGTTTTTGGTAAACAGGCAAATGTGCCATCAGTAGATGTTATAACTGGAATCAATTTAGAAGATACCTACTTAGAATATTATTTGGATTTAGTTAATAAAATAAGAACCGCACAAAAGGCGGCAAGACAGAACTTGGTGGGAGCTAAAATTAAATCTAAATATTATTATGATAAAAATGCTAGAGGTCAAAAGCTTAAAGTTGGTCAGGATGTCTATCTTTTGAAACAGCCAACGTCTAAATTGGGAAACCAATATACTGGTCCCCACCAGGTCCTAGAAGTGCTACCCAAAAATAACATCAAAATTAGTTATAAAGGTAAAAGTAAGATTGTTCATAAAGATAAGCTAAAATTGTCGAAATCTAAAAGGTAGTCTTCTTTCGTAAATATTTGTATATTAAAATATTTTGCTAACATATTTGTTTTGCCACTGACTGTACATTATCACCAGGAAGGATGAATTCCAAGGTTTGCTACGTCATCCTTTGTTGCGTCACGACGGCCTTCGCTCTCTTGGGTTACGACTGTGGTGGAAATTCTGCCAACATCAGCACGGTATCATTGCTGGAGACCGGGGAGTGTAATCTACCCGTGTCATCGCCCAACAAGTCGGTGACGTACGTGCAGCTGTTACAGCTGACAGACTATGATAATGTGCGCGTATATCAGTGCAGAGTGGAAATAGACAGAACAATTTATTACTGTGGAATGAGTTCGCATATCTCGGCGGTTCATAACGGTCGCCGCATTTATTTACTTGAAGTGTCTTCGAACGTTTGTAAGAGTATGATAAATACCGGTACACTTTCGTTGAACTCATTCACACAGATTAGTGGACTACGTGTTAACTCGACAGACTTTCGAAGTGTTACGTTAGCGGGTTCCATTACCACCGACGGTAGGTGTCAAGGCACCCAATATTCGGATACCGACGGTACGTGGGACAGTGTGGTTGTTCAAAGTGTAGTGCGCACAGACATTAGAATATACACGGGAATAGTGAAAAGTGGTGAGAACTTGATTTCTCTTAGGGGACATATATCGTGCACTTTTTCAGAGGGAACGTGTTTTACAGACGAAAACGGTTGTGCATTTTGGACAGTTGTTCCCGGTTCGTCGTGTAATTTTGAACGATATACGGCACTGTATGAGGGGTCCGCCACCAAAGTGACGTCATCAATCGCAATCTCACATATTACAACAATGTACTCGGTGACGGAGGGAGACACTGCCTTCGCGTTGATGGGTAAAAACGAGCTCCACATTTGCGGGTATACTCTGGTCACTACTGAACATCCCAAACTTTTTATCTTGGAAACAACAAGTGGTCATACGTTTACGTCAAAGGCAAAAATAACACCCCAAAACATGGATTTGTTTGCCTATATAAATTCAAAGTTCGTATACGTTGAGAAGCACCACCGTGACCAGCTGGAGTCTCTCTATATAAACATCTTACAACAGAAGTGTAACCTAGAACAACAGGTTATTCGAAACGCGTTGGCATTTGCGAACATTCTCCCAGATGTTTTTGCGTACACGGTCATGAAGAGGCCGGGGTACATGGCGGTGGTGGCCGGTGAAGTCGCGCATATTGTCAAGTGCACCCCTATTCCAGTGAAAATAAGACATTCGGAATTATGTTATAGAGAACTTCCCGTGATATATCAAAATTTAAGTGTTTATTTAAAACCAAAGTCGAGAATTTTAGTTAGAAAAGGTACTGAAGTACCGTGCAGCGCACTACTGCCACAGGAATATTTGATCGAGGGAACCTGGTATCAGCTGCTACCAAAGCCAACATACGTAAAGGATCCCCAAATTCTACTGCCAGACACGGATGTGGTCTGGAGATACATCGATGCGGGATCGCTCGCGACTAGTGGGATTTATACACAGGCGGATTTGGACGATCTCCGGGACCATGTAATGTTCCCTGTTGAGCAACCGTCTATTTTGAACACTATCGCGAGAGGAGCAGCTGGACATAAAGTGAAAGTTGACACGTTAAATCTTGTGGATTTTGTGGGTGAAAAAGGTGTTAGTGAATTAGCAGAAAGTGTGACCTCTAAACTTTGGAACGGTCTATTGAAATTCGGAACGGTCAGTTCTGCTATTCTTGGAATTGTGCTTATTTTTAAAGTAGTGAAATTGATCATAGACTCTGTTCTTCGAGGGTACGCCCTGCACACAGTTTATGGTTGGAGTTTACATATGTTGGGTGCAGTTTGGGGCTCAATCACGAGCCTACTCCTCCATTTGGGGCGCGGGAAGGATGCTCGGCCCACTCAAAATTCGGACAATGGAATTGAACTTCAGTCGGTGCGCACGGAGACACCAGAACCTTCAAGCGGTAACTCCGGGGCCACCCAACCTACCTTGGATTCGAGAGGCTGCCAGACAGAAAATACACCTGGTAAGCGGGTTCAATTTCATATGGATGACGAAATCACTCAGAAATTTCGTTCGTTGCGAAGACCACGGGAGTAAATCCCATGGTTCTTCTTCTTAAGGGGGGAGGTGTCACGTCCAGTGACGTCTAAATTCGAATTTCGTGCACTACACCCAAAAGTTTTAAATTTGGTAAACTCTGTCGTATTTGAATATTATTAGTCTGTTTAATTTTTGCGTAAAAGTAATTTGTTAAACTTTAGTTTGTATAATTTTGCGTGAAAATAGTTCTATAAGTACTATGTAAACCTTGCGAGAAAAATTTTTCTTTTTTTATATATATACATATATCTCATACTGTTTGTTTTAGTATATAAATTCGATACTTTGTATGTACATTAGTTATTAGATCAATTATAATAGATCATTTTCGTTCGCGCTAATGTACCTTATTTTCACGCTATATATATATTAAATATTTGGTAATTATGCTTTTCTTTTCCATATTGTTATTATTCTTTGTAAAGATAATTCTGTATTTCCTATGAACGACCATCGATAAATTGTATTTTGTAGAATGGATAAATTGGAGTATTGAGAATCCATTGTCGTTCATAGAGAAATCTGCATTACCGACAGTGTCGGTCGGTAACTAGTTTAGTCGATAAGTAAATGTCGGTAATACCGACATTGCGTTCTTCCAGTACTGACTTATCGGTCGACGTTATAATGGAATGATTGTTTTTAAATTATTATTTCAATGTGCATAAAATATTCATACTTTATTATATTATATTCGTTACTCATATTCTGTCTGCACGTGCATTTTTGCTGACGGCGCAGTTCCAGGAGCTCGCGCTTGATAACATTCCAATGTAACTGACACTTATCTTTCTTCGGAGAATTCGCGCTTGATAAAATTCCAATGTAAGTAATACTTATTTCTCTTCGAAGAATTCGCGCTTGATAAAATTCCAATGTAAGTAATACCTATTTCTCTTCGAAGAATTCGCGCTTGATAGTAACTAATATTTTTGTCAGCGAATTCTTCTCCTTGACTTGGGTCTCACGGTGTGGAAGTCAGTAGTGGAGGAAGCATTTTTGCGTAAGTGGGAGGTACTCCCACTCTTCCGAAACGGACGCTTCTTGCGATGCTACGTTCGTCCATGAAGTCAGTCCACCATATACAGTAATTGAGTACGTGTCTAAGATTTGTCTAAGATTTGTCTAAGAGTAGTTTTGTAATATTTTTCTAAGTCCATTTATAAGTCCATCTTATATAATATTTGGTACTTGTCAAAAATTTGTCTTAAGTTTTGTTCTAGTACTCCAAGTGTACTTATAAAGTCCACCTTATATAATTATTGAGTACGTTTCTTAAATTTGTCTGATGTTCGTTTAGTTTGATTTTAAGTATTATTATATTAATCTATACTGCGTGTATCTAAATGTGTGTTTGTTAAATATTTCCTGGTGTGATCTGATTCGATTATCGACGATTTATGAATATTAATTGGTATTTTGACTTAGGTTGATTTACAATCAGTTTATTTAATTTTGTTACTAAGTTCTCTTCTCTTGTTTAATAGAACTTAGTATTGCTTTGAACATTTTATTCTTAGTTATTATGTATTATAAATTTGGAAGCCTAAGTCCTTTATTTGTTACCAATTAATATTCCGTTAACATGTTATTAATTTGTGTGTGTGCAACAAGGTTTGTGTAAATTTAAATTAAATTTATTTTAATTATATGATCTACATTGTGATTGTGTTTAACAACTGCACCCTTCCTTCAAACGCCAATTTCAGTCGGTTATTTGGATGATTCCCATGGCAGCACCGGAAACCAGGTAAGATAAAGATTTGGTTAACATCCAGGGTTGAGTTTTCTTTGACATATTGACGTCCGACGCTCCGGTATCCGCGAGTAAAGCCTATCCCGGGTAAAGTACTGGATAAGCAGGCTGACCCAAAAACAGGCATTGACTTTCTTTCTCTTATCCGAGTACGACTGCAAGGTCGTGACCGGTTGAGAAATCTCTAAATTCGTTCTACTCTTCAAGTAAGATGGTGACAGGGATGTGAATTTTCTGAGACGTAAAAGGGGGGGGGGGGGGGGGGGAGAAGGAGAGAGAGGGGGGGGAAGGGGGGGGTGGAGGTTGGGAGTAGGGTGTTGAAAATATTCTGAGAATTAGAAAACTCGTTACAGATCGTTGATTTCGAAGTTAGTGGGCATGCTTACGTCGTTATTGACATATAAAGTAACTCGGTGACAGTTAATTGAACGTTTGAAAGCGCGTTCTTACCTGTACGGCGAATTACTATGGGCATTGGCACGAATTTAAGAAACAGGAGAAGTTTGATTATTTTGTAGATGTGATTTGCGAGTCGATTTGGAAGAATCGAAGAGTTAGGGATTGGAACGTGTAGACGAAATAGAGGAGGGGGTTAAGTTTAGGGTTTTGGTGAATATTGGTTTGATATCAGATTTTGTAGGTTGTTTGTCTTTTAAAATCATAAAGATAGGCGTGGTAGGAACAATTTCGGTGTTAAAGAGTACCCAAAAGTAAGGGTGATTAGACAGGTTGTGGTTGCAACTTTTGTGGAAAGCGCGGATAGTGAAATTTGTTGGAAAAGAATAGTAAAGGGAAAGATCGCAGTGAACCGAGCGGAAGTAGAGTAATTCTCTCGAACGTTAGGGGTTCATTTCGGAACGATGTAATTATTGCATTTTGGTCTTTTAGCGACTGTAGAAATTGAAATCATCGAAAATAAACGCGTGGCGGGAACGGGGAGGGAAGCCGGTAACGGACGCGCGTCGGGTTCCCTCCGGGTCGCGTCCCCAAGTCCGACGGCAAAAGCGGCCGTCGACATAGAAAAATAATGTATGACCAACGGTCTCCGCTCCGCTTGTCGTGTACCTAAAACGCTGACGGGTCCGTGACGTTGTTAATTGACACTGGCGCACAAGTAAATTTGATTAAGATTAATAAATTACAAATGGACTTAAAATAAATAAGTCTGAAATTTTACATTTAGTAGGAATTTCCCGGTGGTCATTTGACCCTTGGATCTACTAATATTTGCTGTTCGGGGAGTATGTAAAATTTCATTTGGTTAGGAATGATTTTCCTGTCGAGACGGACGGTATTTTGGAAATGAATTCTTGAGGTCAAGGTCAGCTCTAGTTGACTATGAGAATAGATGCCTCAGATTTCGGAAAAAGGTAATCTCTTTATAGAAGAGGAGAGAATTAATATTCCGTCTCGTATGTCAAAAATTTGCTCTATTCATATTAATAATGTCGAAACTACAGAGGGATATGTCCCTCGTTTGAATCTTCAGCCCGGAGTTTTTGCAGGAGAGGCTTTAGTTAGGAACGTAAACGGAAAGGCGTATATTAAAGTAACGAATACGACTTTTGAATCCGTTGATTTGACAATTCCTAAAGTAGAATTATTGGATTATAGTATTGGTACTCTTCCGAATTCAGCTCCAATACCTCTGATCCATCCGGTTTCCTACGCAATATTCTACATATTTGCCTCCAACTCCGCTGATCCAATTCCAAAATCAGATGTTTCGAATTCCGAGTCACCTTCCTCCCTCCAGGGTTGAATCCGTGAAATCCCTCTTACGCCTTGATCATCTGAATACGGAAGAGGCAAAATCTGTTTCAAAATTAATTGAGTTAAACGCCGATATCTTCCATTTGCCAGGTGAACCATTGGGGAGCACTAATGTTTTGGAACATAAAATAACAACAGCTGATAACGTTCCCGTGCATACTAAACAATATAGATTTCCCGGTTCACAAGGAAGAAATTAGGAAACAGACTTCAGAAATGTTAGTTGACGGGATAATTAAGCCGTCCTCTCTCCATATAATTCTCCTATATGGATTGTTCCTAAAAAGGCGGATTCAAAAGGTAATAAACAATGGCGCATGGTGATCGATTACCGGAATCTTAATGAAAAAACAGTAGGTGATGATATCCTTTGCAACATCGAAATTTTGATTCGGCGCGTAATTTTTTTACTTTGATTGAAATGGATTTCCCAAATTAGAATGCTCCGGATGACCGCGAAAAGACAGGTTCTCGACCGTATGGTCATTTCGATTTTGTAGAATGCTTTTGGTTGAAAACCCACTTTCACGGTGATGGATTTTTGACCGGTTTACAAGGCGAAGAAATGTTTGTTTCTTGGACGATGTCGTTCTTTATCAAGTTCACTTAACGAGATGAGATAAAATTTGGTAACTCCTCGCAACTTCTCAAGCAAATTTAAAATTACAGCGAAAATGCGAATTTCTGAGACGGGAGGTATTTATTTAGGACACATTATTGGGGAAGACGGGAAGGAAAGAAAGAGGGATAGAAAAATTGTATTAAGAATATTAAGAATTGAAAGTTTTAAAATAAAAAGTCACGTCCAGTGACGTCTAAATTCGAATTTCGTGCACTACACCCAAAAATTTTAAATTTGGTAAACTCTGTCGTATTTGAATATTATTAGTCTGTTTAATTTTTGGTAAAAGTAATTTGTTAAACTTTAGTTTGTATAATTTTGCGTGATAGTTCTATAAGTACTATGTAAACCTTGCGAGAAAAATTTTTCTTTTTATATATTACATATTCTCATACTGTTTGTTTTAGTATATAATTCGATACTTTGTATGTACATTAGTTATTAGATCAATTATAATAGATCATTTTCGTTCGCGCTAATGTACCTTATTTTCACGCTTATATACTTAATATTTGGTAATTATGCTTTTCTTTTCCATATTGTTTTATTCTTTGTAAAGATAATTCTGTATTTCCTATGAACGACCATCGATAAATTGTATTTTGTAGAATGGATAAATTAGAGTATTGAGAATCCATTGTCGTTCATAGAGGAATCTGATTACCGACAGTGTCGGTCGGTAACTAGTTTAGTCGATAAGTAAATGTCGGTAATACCGAATTGGTTCTTCCAGTACTGACTTATCGGTCGACGTTATATTGGAATGATTGTTTTTAAATTTTATTTCAATGTGCATAAATTTCATACTTTATTTATTCGTTACTCATATTCTGTCTGCACGTGCATTTTTGCTGACGGCGCAGTCCCAGGAGCTCGCGCTTGATAACATTCCAATGTAATGACACTTATCTTTCTTCGGAGAATTCGGTTGATAAAATTCCAATGTAAGTAATACTTATTTCTCTTCGAAGATTCGGCTTGATAAAATTCCAATGTAAGTAATACCTATTTCTCTTCGAAGAATTCGCGCTTGATAGTAACTATTTTTTGTCAGCGAATTCTTCTCCTTGACTTGGGTCTCACGGTGTGGAAGTCAGTAGTGGAGGAAGCATTTTTGCGTAAGTGGGAGGTACTCCCACTCTTCCGAAACGGACGTTTGGAGTACGTTGTCTGAGCAGTCTCACCATAATAAGAGTACGTGTCTAAATTTGTCTAAGAGTAGTCTAGTTTTGTAATATTTTTCTAAGTCCATTTATAAGTCCATCTCATATAATCATTTGGTACTTGTCAAAAATTTGTCTTAAGTTTTGTTCTAGTACTCCAAGTGTACTTATAAAGTCCACCTTATATAATTATTGAGTACGTTTCTTAAATTTGTCTGATGTTCGTTTAGTTTTGATTTTAAGTATTATTATATTAATCTACTACTGCGTGTATCTAAATCGTGTGTTCGTGAGTTGAACGGTATTTGCCTGGTGTGATCTTATTCGATTATCGACGATTTATGAATATTAACTTGGTATTTTTAACTTAGGTTGATTTACAATCAGTTTATTTAAATTTTGTTACTAAGTTCTCTCTCTCTTGTTTAATAGAACTTAGTCATTGACTTTGAACATTTTATTCTTAGTTATTATTGCTATTATAAATCTTGGCAAGCCTAAGTCCTTTATTTGTTACCAAATTAATATTCCGTTAACATTGTTCATTAATAATTGTGTGTGTGTGCAACAAGGTGTTTATTGTGTAACAATTTAAATCTAAATTTAAATTTTAAAATATACTATATTGTTATTCTACATTGTGATTGTGATTTAACAACTGCACCCTTCCTTCAAACGCCAATTTCAGTCAACATATTTGGATTGCATCTCCCATTGGCCAGCACCGGAAACCAGGTAAGAATTAAAGATTTGGTTAACATCCAGGGTTGAGTTTTCTTTGACATATTGACGTCCGACGCTCCGGTATCCGCGAGTAAAGCCTATCCCGGGTAAAGTACTGGATAAGCAGGCTGACCCAAAAACAGGCATTGACTTTCTTTCTCTTATCCGAGTAAACGACTGCAAGGTCGTGACCGGTTGAGAAATCTCTAAATTCGTTCTTACTCTTCAAGTAAGAACTGGTGACAGCGGCCACTCGTGAAATCTCTTCTCGAGACGTAACAAGTAACATAAAAATTGGTGACAGCGGTGGGATAGCCCAACAATACGGTTTTGTCACCTCGCGATACTCGTAGTTTGTCGGATATTTTCTACGGTTTGCTTACTTGGACTTTCGGATTGTTTCGTATAAATTTTGTTTTTTTTTGTTTGTTTGTTTAAACTAAATTTTTACAATTTAAAATGGCATCGGAACGTGCACGCGCTGGAGCAGAATCTCCAATTGGAACTAGTAGGGAATTTTTGGATAAGGAAAGCGAAATCAGACGAAAGATGGAAGATATAATGCTGATTCAAGAGCAGTTAGGCAAAGTTCAGATAGAAATATTTAAAAGACAGGAGGAACTAGACAAGAGGGAATCAGAAATCGAAGCACAAAGGCGGGAACTAGCGCGAAGAGAGCGCAGATTAGAAATTGGGGGAGGAGAGAATCAAAGATCAGATGATGAATATTCGGGCGACTTCCGAGGATTTGAGAGGACGCGTACTCCGGTGGATTCATTTATCACAGTATCCCGGACGCCCGGTGTCTCCCGAGGCGGGTCGCCTCGCCCAGTTCCCGCGCGAAGACGTTCGATAACGCCCGTCGACGATATGGATAAGTATAATTTGGAAATGAATCGCCTTAGGCGAGAGAACGAGTTATTAAGGAGTACATTGGCCTCCTCGCGACCGCCAACCCCACAACCGCGAAGCGGTTGCCCGTCGATTAAAATTCGTGAAATTACGGAGGGGGTTCCGAAGTTTGACGGTCACAATATTTCCGTAAACCAGTTCGCGAGAGCATGTAAGAGGGCTCTCGATTCGTTGCCCGAAAATTATTCTGACGAATTAGAAAACTCGTTAACCAGATCGTTGATTTCGAAGTTAAGTGGGCATGCTTACGTCGTTATTGAACATATAAAAGTAACTCGAGTGGAACAGTTAATTGAACGTTTGAAAGACGCGTTCTTACCATCGTACGGCGCAAATTACTATCGCGGACAATTGGCAACCGAATTTAAGAAACCAGGAGAACACGTCCTTGATTATTTTAGTAGAATCCGTGATTTGACGCAGTCGATCATTGACGAAGAATCGAAGCAGTTAGGTAGATTGGAACGCTCTGTAGAACGAAAAATAGAGGAGGAGGGTTTAGACGCCTTTATAAGAGGCCTTTCTCCTGAGTATCGCACATCATTGCGTTTTGAAAAATATCACGATTTTAGCTCAGCGTTGGTTTGTCTTTTAAAAATCGATAAACAGATACAGGCTGATGCGGCTAGGAACAAGTTGTCGGTCGTTAAAGACAGTAACCCAAAAGTAAGGGTGATTAGACAGGTTGTGGTATGCAACTTTTGTGGAAAGCGCGGACATAGTGAAAACTATTGTTGGAAAAAGAATAGTAAAGGGAAAGATCGCAGTGAACCGAGCGGAAGTAGAAGTAATTCTCCTCGAAACGTTAGGGGTTCATTTCGGAAACGATGTAATTATTGCAAAAATTTTGGTCATTTTAAAGCCGACTGTAGGAAATTGAAATACATCGAAAATAAACGCGTGGCGGGAAACGGGGAGGGGAAGCCGGTAACGGACGCGCGTCGGGTTCCCCCTCCGGGTCCGCGTCCACCAAGTCCGACGGCAAAAGCAGGACCGTCGACATCAGAAAAATAATGTATGAACCAACGGTCTCCGCTCCGCTTGTCACGTGTACCTCAAAACAGCTGACGGGTACCGTGACGTTGTTAATTGACACTGGCGCACAAGTAAATTTGATTAAGATTAATAAATTACAAATGGACATTAAAATAAATAAGTCTGAAATTTTACATTTAGTAGGAATTTCCCCCGGTGGTCATTTGACCCTTGGATCTACTAATATTTGCATGTTCGGGGAGTATGTAAAATTTCATTTGGTTAGGAATGATTTTCCTGTCGAGACGGACGGTATTTTGGGAAATGATTTCTTGAGGTCAAGGTCAGCTCTGGTTGACTATGAGAATAGATGCCTCAGATTTCGGAAAAAGGTAATCTCATTTATAGAAGAGGAGAGAATTAATATTCCGTCTCGTATGTCAAAAATTTGCTCTATTCATATTAATAATGTCGAAACTACAGAGGGATATGTCCCTCGTTTGAATCTTCAGCCCGGAGTTTTTGCAGGAGAGGCTTTAGTTAGGAACGTAAACGGAAAGGCGTATATTAAAGTAACGAATACGACTTTTGAATCCGTTGATTTGACAATTCCTAAAGTAGAATTATTGGATTATAGTATTGGTACTCTTCCGAATTCAGCGTCCAATACCTCTGATCCATCCGGTTTCCTACGCAATATTCATACAATATTTGCCTCCAACTCCGCTGATCCAATTCCAAAATCAGATGTTTCGAATTCCGAGTCACCTTCCTCACCCTCCAGGGTTGAATCCGTGAAATCCCTCTTACGCCTTGATCATCTGAATACGGAAGAGGCAAAATCTGTTTCAAAATTAATTGAGTTAAACGCCGATATCTTCCATTTGCCAGGTGAACCATTGGGGAGCACTAATGTTTTGGAACATAAAATAACAACAGCTGATAACGTTCCCGTGCATACTAAACAATATAGATTTCCCCCGGTTCACAAGGAAGAAATTAGGAAACAGACTTCAGAAATGTTAGTTGACGGGATAATTAAGCCGTCCATCTCTCCATATAATTCTCCTATATGGATTGTTCCTAAAAAGGCGGATTCAAAAGGTAATAAACAATGGCGCATGGTGATCGATTACCGGAATCTTAATGAAAAAACAGTAGGTGATGCATATCCTTTGCCCAACATCACCGAAATTTTGGATCAACTCGGCGCGGCTAAATATTTTTCTACTTTTGATCTGAAATCCGGATTTCACCAAATTAGAATGCATCCGGATGACCGCGAAAAGACAGCGTTCTCGACCCCGTATGGTCATTTCGAATTTTGTAGAATGCCTTTTGGCTTGAAAAACGCACCAGCAACCTTTCAACGGTTGATGGATCATGTCTTGACCGGTTTACAAGGCGAAGAAATGTTTGTTTACTTGGACGATGTCGTTCTTTATGCAAGTTCACTTAACGAGCATGAGATAAAATTTGGTAAGCTCGCTCGCAGACTTCGTCAAGCAAATTTAAAATTACAGCCCGACAAATGCGAATTTCTGAGACGGGAGGTAATTTATTTAGGACACATTATTGGGGAAGACGGTGTAAAACCGGACCCAAAGAAATTAGAGGCAGTCCGTGAATTTCCGCGTCCGAGGAACGCAAAATCAGTTCGTCAATTTTTGGGACTCGCCGGTTATTATAGAAGGTTTATTCCTGCCTTCTCTAAAGTCGCCAAACCGCTAACGGATTTGTTGAAAAAGGATGTTTTGTTTTGCTGGGAGAATGCCCAGGAAAACGCTTTTTTGCTCGTTACGTGATTCTTTGTGTAAAGAACCAATCTTGCAGTATCCAAATTTTGAGTTGCCTTTTAACGTAACGACAGACGCATCCGGCTATGCAATCGGTGCCGTGTTGAGCCAAGGTCCTGTTGGAAAGGATCTGCCTATTTCCTACTGTTCGCGAATTTTGAATCAGGCTGAAAGAAATTACTCCACAATTGAAAGGGAGCTTTTGGCAATAGTTTACGCGACAAGTTATTTTAGGCCATATTTGTACGGCAGAGAGTTTGTTCTGGTAACCGATCACAGGCCGTTAGTATGGTTGAAATCAGTAAAGGATCCTACATCTAGGCTTGTTAAGTGGGGTCTTAAATTGGCAGAATACTCATTTAAAATCGTATACAAATCTGGAACTGCAAATTCGAACGCAGATGCGTTGTCGCGAAATCCGGTGGAGAGTAAAAACATTCTCCCAATAAATATGTTCGATTCGGACGACAGTCTTACTAAATTTGACATTAGACAAACTGCGGACGACGACGGGGACTGTGACGTCAACGAGACAGCTGACAGAGTGACTGGTCTTACTTCATCGTCATCTGATACAGTCGATCCAGTTACAGGGACGGTAACGGACGATGAAGGCTCTGACGTCGACGATACGGATGACTCATCCGCGTATGACAGACTTTACTCCCCGCAGACTGAGACCGAACATAACACGCATTTAAGAATGCTAACAGACAATGTAGGAGTCACAAGAGATTCGCTAAATTTAAGACACGATAATTTAGTTATTTTTACAGATCTAGTCGGAACTCCGTGTGACGAAGGGGCAAAGACTTTAAGTAAAATACATAAGCTTCCGAAATTTGAAGAACTGGTGCTGGGACGCGCTAAAGTGGTGAAATTCGGCAAATATAAGCTAATCGCGATCCCCATTAAAGAACGGGCAATAAATGCCACTAAATTTGAAACGCTGGTTGAAGCTATTGGGTCTTTGCTATCCGTCACACGCGAGCTTGGGTTAACATCAGTCAGCATCTCGAGGACCCAAGGTTTGGACGGAATTTCATGGTTACGAATCTTGAGAAAAATTATTAATACATTCGAAAATGAAAACTGTAAAATAGTTGTTTGTAATAATGAAGTATCTATTCCAGAGACGGAAAAGAGGGAGGACATTATAGCGGAATGCCACTCCTCGCCTATCGGTGGTCACAAAGGTGTGACAAAAACGTATAATCGTATTCGACAAAAATATCATTGGCCAAATATGAAAAAAGATATTCAAGAATTTATAAATATTTGTGAAAGTTGTCAAATTAAGAAATTAGTTAGAATTAAATCCAAAGAGCCAATGATATTAACCGATACGCCAGGAGCGGCATTCGACAAGATTGCCATGGACATCGTGGGCCCGTTACAGGAGACAAAGATGGGTAATAAATATGTACTCACTATTCAGGATGCACTAACAAAATATTTCATTGCGGTACCTCTAAAATCAATTACGTCCGTCGACATCGCAGAAGGTCTAGTTCATAACTTTTGTAATATTTTCGGGGCTCCACGATCAATTTTGACAGACCAGGGCACAAATTTTACAGGTTCTTTACTAAGGGCAATATCAAAACAATATAATTGTAAGCAGATTAAAACCACTGCATTTCATCCGCAATCGAACGGATCTTTGGAACGTTCTCATATTGTCCTTATTGAATATTTAAAACATTATATTAATAAAAGAAGCGAGTGGGATAAGTGGCTCACCCATGCAATGTTCGCTTATAATACTAGCACGCATGAGGGAACAAGATTCACCCCTCATGAATTGGTTTTTGGTAAACAGGCAAATGTGCCATCAGTAGATGTTATAACTGGAATCAATTTAGAAGATACCTACTTAGAATATTATTTGGATTTAGTTAATAAAATAAGAACCGCACAAAAGGCGGCAAGACAGAACTTGGTGGGAGCTAAAATTAAATCTAAATATTATTATGATAAAAATGCTAGAGGTCAAAAGCTTAAAGTTGGTCAGGATGTCTATCTTTTGAAACAGCCAACGTCTAAATTGGGAAACCAATATACTGGTCCCCACCAGGTCCTAGAAGTGCTACCCAAAAATAACATCAAAATTAGTTATAAAGGTAAAAGTAAGATTGTTCATAAAGATAAGCTAAAATTGTCGAAATCTAAAAGGTAGTCTTCTTTCGTAAATATTTGTATATTAAAATATTTTGCTAACATATTTGTTTTGCCACTGACTGTACATTATCACCAGGAAGGATGAATTCCAAGGTTTGCTACGTCATCCTTTGTTGCGTCACGACGGCCTTCGCTCTCTTGGGTTACGACTGTGGTGGAAATTCTGCCAACATCAGCACGGTATCATTGCTGGAGACCGGGGAGTGTAATCTACCCGTGTCATCGCCCAACAAGTCGGTGACGTACGTGCAGCTGTTACAGCTGACAGACTATGATAATGTGCGCGTATATCAGTGCAGAGTGGAAATAGACAGAACAATTTATTACTGTGGAATGAGTTCGCATATCTCGGCGGTTCATAACGGTCGCCGCATTTATTTACTTGAAGTGTCTTCGAACGTTTGTAAGAGTATGATAAATACCGGTACACTTTCGTTGAACTCATTCACACAGATTAGTGGACTACGTGTTAACTCGACAGACTTTCGAAGTGTTACGTTAGCGGGTTCCATTACCACCGACGGTAGGTGTCAAGGCACCCAATATTCGGATACCGACGGTACGTGGGACAGTGTGGTTGTTCAAAGTGTAGTGCGCACAGACATTAGAATATACACGGGAATAGTGAAAAGTGGTGAGAACTTGATTTCTCTTAGAGGACATATATCGTGCACTTTTTCAGAAGGAACGTGTTTTACAGACGAAAACGGTTGTGCATTTTGGACAGTTGTTCCCGGTTCGTCGTGTAATTTTGAACGATATACGGCACTGTATGAGGGGTCCGCCACCAAAGTGACGTCATCAATCGCAATCTCACATATTACAACAATGTACTCGGTGACGGAGGGAGACACTGCCTTCGCGTTGATGGGTAAAAACGAGCTCCACATTTGCGGGTATACTCTGGTCACTACTGAACATCCCAAACTTTTTATCTTGGAAACAACAAGTGGTCATACGTTTACGTCAAAGGCAAAAATAACACCCCAAAACATGGATTTGTTTGCCTATATAAATTCAAAGTTCGTATACGTTGAGAAGCACCACCGTGACCAGCTGGAGTCTCTCTATATAAACATCTTACAACAGAAGTGTAACCTAGAACAACAGGTTATTCGAAACGCGTTGGCATTTGCGAACATTCTCCCAGATGTTTTTGCGTACACGGTCATGAAGAGGCCGGGGTACATGGCGGTGGTGGCCGGTGAAGTCGCGCATATTGTCAAGTGCACCCCTATTCCAGTGAAAATAAGACATTCGGAATTATGTTATAGAGAACTTCCCGTGATATATCAAAATTTAAGTGTTTATTTAAAACCAAAGTCGAGAATTTTAGTTAGAAAAGGTACTGAAGTACCGTGCAGCGCACTACTGCCACAGGAATATTTGATCGAGGGAACCTGGTATCAGCTGCTACCAAAGCCAACATACGTAAAGGATCCCCAAATTCTACTGCCAGACACGGATGTGGTCTGGAGATACATCGATGCGGGATCGCTCGCGACTAGTGGGATTTATACACAGGCGGATTTGGACGATCTCCGGGACCATGTAATGTTCCCTGTTGAGCAACCGTCTATTTTGAACACTATCGCGAGAGGAGCAGCTGGACATAAAGTGAAAGTTGACACGTTAAATCTTGTGGATTTTGTGGGTGAAAAAGGTGTTAGTGAATTAGCAGAAAGTGTGACCTCTAAACTTTGGAACGGTCTATTGAAATTCGGAACGGTCAGTTCTGCTATTCTTGGAATTGTGCTTATTTTTAAAGTAGTGAAATTGATCATAGACTCTGTTCTTCGAGGGTACGCCCTGCACACAGTTTATGGTTGGAGTTTACATATGTTGGGTGCAGTTTGGGGCTCAATCACGAGCCTACTCCTCCATTTGGGGCGCGGGAAGGATGCTCGGCCCACTCAAAATTCGGACAATGGAATTGAACTTCAGTCGGTGCGCACGGAGACACCAGAATCTTCAAGCGGTGACTCCGGGGCCACCCAACCTACCTTGGATTCGAGAGGCTGCCAGACAGAAAATACACCTGGTAAGCGGGTTCAATTTCATATGGATGACGAAATCACTCAGAAATTTCGTTCGTTGCGAAGACCACGGGAGTAAATCCCATGGTTCTTCTTCTTAAGGGGGAGGTGTCACGTCCAGTGACGTCTAAATTCGAATTTCGTGCACTACACCCAAAAGTTTTAAATTTGGTAAACTCTGTCGTATTTGAATATTATTAGTCTGTTTAATTTTTGCGTAAAAGTAATTTGTTAAACTTTAGTTTGTATAATTTTGCGTGAAAATAGTTCTATAAGTACTATGTAAACCTTGCGAGAAAAATTTTTCTTTTTCTATATATATACATATATCTCATACTGTTTGTTTTAGTATATAAATTCGATACTTTGTATGTACATTAGTTATTAGATCAATTATAATAGATCATTTTCGTTCGCGCTAATGTACCTTATTTTCACGCTATATATACTTAAATATTTGGTAATTATGCTTTTCTTTTCCATATTGTTATTATTCTTTGTAAAGATAATTCTGTATTTCCTATGAACGACCATCGATAAATTGTATTTTGTAGAATGGATAAAATAGAGTATTGAGAATCCATTGTCGTTCATAGAGGAATCTGCATTACCGACAGTGTCGGTCGGTAACTAGTTTAGTCGATAAGTAAATGTCGGTAATACCGACATTGCGTTCTTCCAGTACTGACTTATCGGTCGACGTTATAATGGAATGATTGTTTTTAAATTATTATTTCAATGTGCATAAAATATTCATACTTTATTATATTATATTCGTTACTCATATTCTGTCTGCACGTGCATTTTTGCTGACGGCGCAGTTCCAGGAGCTCGCGCTTGATAACATTCCAATGTAACTGACACTTATCTTTCTTCGGAGAATTCGCGCTTGATAAAATTCCAATGTAAGTAATACTTATTTCTCTTCGAAGAATTCGCGCTTGATAAAATTCCAATGTAAGTAATACCTATTTCTCTTCGAAGAATTCGCGCTTGATAGTAACTAATATTTTTGTCAGCGAATTCTTCTCCTTGACTTGGGTCTCACGGTGTGGAAGTCAGTAGTGGAGGAAGCATTTTTGCGTAAGTGGGAGGTACTCCCACTCTTCCGAAACGGACGCTTCTTGCGATGCTACGTTCGTCCATGAAGTCAGTCCACCTTAAATTATCAATCGAGTACGTGTCTAAATGTCTATGTCTAAAGATTGTCTAGTTTTGTACTAATTTTCTGAGTTCATTTATAAGTCCACCATATACAGTAATTGAGTACGTGTCTAAGATTTGTCTAAGAGTAGTCTAGTTTTGTAATATTTTTCTAAGTCCATTTATAAGTCCATCTCATATAATCATTTGGTACTTGTCAAAAATTTGTCTTAAGTTTTGTTCTAGTACTCCAAGTGTACTTATAAAGTCCACCTTATATAATTATTGAGTACGTTTCTTAAATTTGTCTGATGTTCGTTTAGTTTTGATTTTAAGTAATATTATATTAATCTACTACTGCGTATATCTAAATCGTGTGTTCGTGAGTTGAACGGATTTGCCTGGTGTGATCTTATTCGATTATCGACGATTTATGAATATTAACTTGGTATTTTTAACTTAGGTTGATTTACAATCAGTTTATTTAAATTTTGTTACTAAGTTCTCTCTCTCTTGTTTAATAGAACTTAGTCATTGACTTTGAACATTTTATTCTTAGTTATTATTGTTATTATAAATCTTTGCAAGCCTAAGTCCTTTATTTGTTACCAAATTAATATTCCGTTAACATTGTTCATTAATAATTGTGTGTGTGTGCAACAAGGTGTTTATTGTGTAACAATTTAAATCTAAATTTAAATTTTAAAATATACTATATTGTTATTCTACATTGTGATTGTGATTTAACAACTGCACCCTTCCTTCAAACGCCAATTTCAGTCAGTATATTTGGATTGCATCTCCCATTGGCCAGCACCGGAAACCAGGTAAGAATTAAAGATTTGGTTAACATCCAGGGTTGAGTTTTCTTTGACATATTGACGTCCGACGCTCCGGTATCCGCGAGTAAAGCCTATCCCGGGTAAAGTACTGGATAAGCAGGCTGACCCAAAAACAGGCATTGACTTTCTTTCTCTTATCCGAGTAAACGACTGCAAGGTCGTGACCGGTTGAGAAATCTCTAAATTCGTTCTTACTCTTCAAGTAAGAACTGGTGACAGCGGCCACTCGTGAAATCTCTTCTCGAGACGTAACATGTTACGTCTCGAGAAGAGATTTCACGAGTGGCCGCTGTCACCAGTTCTTACTTGAAGAGTAAGAACGATTTAGAGATTTTCAACCGGTCACGACCTTGCAGTCGTTTACTCGGATAAGAGAAAGAAAGTCAATGCCTGTTTTTGGGTCAGCCTGCTTATCCAGTACTTTACCCGGGATAGGCTTTACTCGCGGATACCGGAGCGTCGGACGTCAATATGTCAAAGAAAACTCAACCCTGGATGTTAACCAAATCTTTAATTCTTACCTGGTTTCCGGTGCTGGCAATGAGAGATGCAATCCAAATAGTGACTGAAATTGGGTTTGAAGGAAGGGTGCAGTTGTTAAATCACAATCACAATGTAGAATAACAATATGTTATTTTAAAATTTAAATTTAGATTTAATTGTTAACAATAAACACCTTGTTGCACACAACACATTATTAATGAACAATGTTAACGGATTTTTTGGTAAAAATAAAGGACTTAGGCTTGCAAAGATTTATATAGCAATAATACTAAGAATAAAATGTTCAAAGTCAATGACTAAGTTCTATTAAACAAGAGAGAGAGAACTTAGTAAGAAAATTTAAATAAATGATTGTAAATCAACCTAAGTTATAATACCAAATTAATATTCATAAATCGTCGATAATCGAATCAGATCACACCAGGCAAATCGTTCAACCACAACACACGATTTAGATATACGCAGTAGTAGATTAATATAATTACTTAAAATCAAAACTAAACGAACATCAGACAAATTTAAGAAACGTACTCAATAATTATATAAGGTGGATTTATAAGTACATTGGAGTACTAGAACAAACTTAAGACAATTTTTGACAAGTACCAAATGATTATATGAGATGGACTTATAAAGGATTAGAAAAATATTACAAAATACTTTAGACAAATCTTAGACACGTACTCAATTACTGTATATGGTGGACTGACTTCATGGACGAACGTAGCATCGCAAGAAGCGTCCGTTTCGGAAGAGTGGGAGTACCTCCCACTTACGCAAAAATCTTCCTCCACTACTGACTTCCACACCGTGAGACCCAAGTCAAGGAGAAGAATTCGCTGACAAAAATATTAGTTACTATCAAGCGCGAATTCTTCGAAGAGAAATAGGTATTACTTACATTGGAATTTTATCAAGCGCGAATTCTTCGAAGAGAAATAAGTATTACTTACATTGGAATTTTATCAAGCGCGAATTCTCCGAAGAAAGATAAGTGTCAGTTACATTGGAATGTTATCAAGCGCGAGCTCCTGGGACTGCGCCGTCAGCAAAAATGCACGTGCAGACAGAATATGAGTAACGAATATAATATAATAAAGTATGAATATTTTATGCACATTGAAATAATAATTTAAAAGCAATCATTCCAATATAACGTCGACCGATAAGTCAGTACTGGAAGAACGCAATGTCGGTATTACCGACATTTACTTATCGACTAAACTAGTTACCGACCGACACTGTCGGTAATGCAGATTCCTCTATGAACGACAATGGATTCTCAATACTCTATTTTATCCATTCTACAAAATACAATTTATCGATGGTCGTTCATAGGAAATACAGAATTATCTTTACAAAGAATAATAACAATATGGAAAAGAAAAGCATAATTACCAAATATTTAAGTATATATAGCGTGAAAATAAGGTACATTAGCGCGAACGAAAATGATCTATTATAATTGATCTAATAACTAATGTACATACAAAGTATCGAATTTATATACTAAAACAAACAGTATGAGATATATGTATATATATTTAAAAAGAAAAATTTTTCTCGCAAGGTTTACATAGTACTTATAGAACTATTTTCACGCAAAATTATACAAACTAAAGTTTAACAAATTACTTTTACGCAAAAATTAAACAGACTAATAATATTCAAATACGACAGAGTTTACCAAATTTAAAATTTTTGGGTGTAGTGCACGAAATTCGAATTTAGACGTCACTGGACGTGACACCTCCCCCCTTAAGAAGAAGAACCATGGGATTTACTCCCGTGGTCTTCGCAACGAACGAAATTTCTGAGTGATTTCGTCATCCATATGAAATTGAACCCGCTTACCAGGTGTATTTTCTGTCTGGCAGCCTCTCGAATCCAAGGTAGGTTGGGTGGCCCCGGAGTCACCGCTTGAAGGTTCTGGTGTCTCCGTGCGCACCGACTGAAGTTCAATTCCATTGTCCGAATTTTGAGTGGGCCGAGCATCCTTCCCGCGCCCCAAATGGAGGAGTAGGCTCGTGATTGAGCCCCAAACTGCACCCAACATATGTAAACTCCAACCATAAACTGTGTGCAGGGCGTACCCTCGAAGAACAGAGTCTATGATCAATTTCACTACTTTAAAAATAAGCACAATTCCAAGAATAGCAGAACTGACCGTTCCGAATTTCAATAGACCGTTCCAAAGTTTAGAGGTCACACTTTCTGCTAATTCACTAACACCCTTTTCACCTACAAAATCCACAAGATTTAACGTGTCAACTTTCACTTTATGTCCAGCTGCTCCTCTCGCGATAGTGTTCAAAATAGACGGTTGCTCAACAGGGAACATTACATGGTCCCGGAGATCGTCCAAATCCGCCTGTGTATAAATCCCACTAGTCGCGAGCGATCCCGCATCGATGTATCTCCAGACCACATCCGTGTCTGGCAGTAGAATTTGGGGATCCTTTACGTATGTTGGCTTTGGTAGCAGCTGATACCAGGTTCCCTCGATCAAATATTCCTGTGGCAGTAGTGCGCTGCACGGTACTTCAGTACCTTTTCTAACTAAAATTCTCGACTTTGGTTTTAAATAAACACTTAAATTTTGATATATCACGGGAAGTTCTCTATAACATAATTCCGAATGTCTTATTTTCACTGGAATAGGGGTGCACTTGACAATATGCGCGACTTCACCGGCCACCACCGCCATGTACCCCGGCCTCTTCATGACCGTGTACGCAAAAACATCTGGGAGAATGTTCGCAAATGCCAACGCGTTTCGAATAACCTGTTGTTCTAGGTTACACTTCTGTTGTAAGATGTTTATATAGAGAGACTCCAGCTGGTCACGGTGGTGCTTCTCAACGTATACGAACTTTGAATTTATATAGGCAAACAAATCCATGTTTTGGGGTGTTATTTTTGCCTTTGACGTAAACGTATGACCACTTGTTGTTTCCAAGATAAAAAGTTTGGGATGTTCAGTAGTGACCAGAGTATACCCGCAAATGTGGAGCTCGTTTTTACCCATCAACGCGAAGGCAGTGTCTCCCTCCGTCACCGAGTACATTGTTGTAATATGTGAGATTGCGATTGATGACGTCACTTTGGTGGCGGACCCCTCATACAGTGCCGTATATCGTTCAAAATTACACGACGAACCGGGAACAACTGTCCAAAATGCACAACCGTTTTCGTCTGTAAAACACGTTCCTTCTGAAAAAGTGCACGATATATGTCCCCTAAGAGAAATCAAGTTCTCACCACTTTTCACTATTCCCGTGTATATTCTAATGTCTGTGCGCACTACACTTTGAACAACCACACTGTCCCACGTACCGTCGGTATCCGAATATTGGGTGCCTTGACACCTACCGTCGGTGGTAATGGAACCCGCTAACGTAACACTTCGAAAGTCTGTCGAGTTAACACGTAGTCCACTAATCTGTGTGAATGAGTTCAACGAAAGTGTACCGGTATTTATCATACTCTTACAAACGTTCGAAGACACTTCAAGTAAATAAATGCGGCGACCGTTATGAACCGCCGAGATATGCGAACTCATTCCACAGTAATAAATTGTTCTGTCTATTTCCACTCTGCACTGATATACGCGCACATTATCATAGTCTGTCAGCTGTAACAGCTGCACGTACGTCACCGACTTGTTGGGCGATGACACGGGTAGATTACACTCCCCGGTCTCCAGCAATGATACCGTGCTGATGTTGGCAGAATTTCCACCACAGTCGTAACCCAAGAGAGCGAAGGCCGTCGTGACGCAACAAAGGATGACGTAGCAAACCTTGGAATTCATCCTTCCTGGTGATAATGTACAGTCAGTGGCAAAACAAATATGTTAGCAAAATATTTTAATATACAAATATTTACGAAAGAAGACTACTTTTTAGATTTCGACAATTTTAGCTTATCTTTATGAACAATCTTACTTTTACCTTTATAACTAATTTTGATGTTATTTTTGGGTAGCACTTCTAGGACCTGGTGGGGACCAGTATATTGGTTTCCCAATTTAGACGTTGGCTGTTTCAAAAGATAGACATCCTGACCAACTTTAAGCTTTTGACCTCTAGCATTTTTATCATAATAATATTTAGATTTAATTTTAGCTCCCACCAAGTTCTGTCTTGCCGCCTTTTGTGCGGTTCTTATTTTATTAACTAAATCCAAATAATATTCTAAGTAGGTATCTTCTAAATTGATTCCAGTTATAACATCTACTGATGGCACATTTGCCTGTTTACCAAAAACCAATTCATGAGGGGTGAATCTTGTTCCCTCATGCGTGCTAGTATTATAAGCGAACATTGCATGGGTGAGCCACTTATCCCACTCGCTTCTTTTATTAATATAATGTTTTAAATATTCAATAAGGACAATATGAGAACGTTCCAAAGATCCGTTCGATTGCGGATGAAATGCAGTGGTTTTAATCTGCTTACAATTATATTGTTTTGATATTGCCCTTAGTAAAGAACCTGTAAAATTTGTGCCCTGGTCTGTCAAAATTGATCGTGGAGCCCCGAAAATATTACAAAAGTTATGAACTAGACCTTCTGCGATGTCGACGGACGTAATTGATTTTAGAGGTACCGCAATGAAATATTTTGTTAGTGCATCCTGAATAGTGAGTACATATTTATTACCCATCTTTGTCTCCTGTAACGGGCCCACGATGTCCATGGCAATCTTGTCGAATGCCGCTCCTGGCGTATCGGTTAATATCATTGGCTCTTTGGATTTAATTCTAACTAATTTCTTAATTTGACAACTTTCACAAATATTTATAAATTCTTGAATATCTTTTTTCATATTTGGCCAATGATATTTTTGTCGAATACGATTATACGTTTTTGTCACACCTTTGTGACCACCGATAGGCGAGGAGTGGCATTCCGCTATAATGTCCTCCCTCTTTTCCGTCTCTGGAATAGATACTTCATTATTACAAACAACTATTTTACAGTTTTCATTTTCGAATGTATTAATAATTTTTCTCAAGATTCGTAACCATGAAATTCCGTCCAAACCTTGGGTCCTCGAGATGCTGACTGATGTTAACCCAAGCTCGCGTGTGACGGATAGCAAAGACCCAATAGCTTCAACCAGCGTTTCAAATTTAGTGGCATTTATTGCCCGTTCTTTAATGGGGATCGCGATTAGCTTATATTTGCCGAATTTCACCACTTTAGCGCGTCCCAGCACCAGTTCTTCAAATTTCGGAAGCTTATGTATTTTACTTAAAGTCTTTGCCCCTTCGTCACACGGAGTTCCGACTAGATCTGTAAAAATAACTAAATTATCGTGTCTTAAATTTAGCGAATCTCTTGTGACTCCTACATTGTCTGTTAGCATTCTTAAATGCGTGTTATGTTCGGTCTCAGTCTGCGGGGAGTAAAGTCTGTCATACGCGGATGAGTCATCCGTATCGTCGACGTCAGAGCCTTCATCGTCCGTTACCGTCCCTGTAACTGGATCGACTGTATCAGATGACGATGAAGTAAGACCAGTCACTCTGTCAGCTGTCTCGTTGACGTCACAGTCCCCGTCGTCGTCCGCAGTTTGTCTAATGTCAAATTTAGTAAGACTGTCGTCCGAATCGAACATATTTATTGGGAGAATGTTTTTACTCTCCACCGGATTTCGCGACAACGCATCTGCGTTCGAATTTGCAGTTCCAGATTTGTATACGATTTTAAATGAGTATTCTGCCAATTTAAGACCCCACTTAACAAGCCTAGATGTAGGATCCTTTACTGATTTCAACCATACTAACGGCCTGTGATCGGTTACCAGAACAAACTCTCTGCCGTACAAATATGGCCTAAAATAACTTGTCGCGTAAACTATTGCCAAAAGCTCCCTTTCAATTGTGGAGTAATTTCTTTCAGCCTGATTCAAAATTCGCGAACAGTAGGAAATAGGCAGATCCTTTCCAACAGGACCTTGGCTCAACACGGCACCGATTGCATAGCCGGATGCGTCTGTCGTTACGTTAAAAGGCAACTCAAAATTTGGATACTGCAAGATTGGTTCTTTACACAAAGAATCACGTAACGAGCAAAAAGCGTTTTCCTGGGCATTCTCCCAGCAAAACAAAACATCCTTTTTCAACAAATCCGTTAGCGGTTTGGCGACTTTAGAGAAGGCAGGAATAAACCTTCTATAATAACCGGCGAGTCCCAAAAACTGACGAACTGATTTTGCGTTCCTCGGACGCGGAAATTCACGGACTGCCTCTAATTTCTTTGGGTCCGGTTTTACACCGTCTTCCCCAATAATGTGTCCTAAATAAATTACCTCCCGTCTCAGAAATTCGCATTTGTCGGGCTGTAATTTTAAATTTGCTTGACGAAGTCTGCGAGCGAGCTTACCAAATTTTATCTCATGCTCGTTAAGTGAACTTGCATAAAGAACGACATCGTCCAAGTAAACAAACATTTCTTCGCCTTGTAAACCGGTCAAGACATGATCCATCAACCGTTGAAAGGTTGCTGGTGCGTTTTTCAAGCCAAAAGGCATTCTACAAAATTCGAAATGACCATACGGGGTCGAGAACGCTGTCTTTTCGCGGTCATCCGGATGCATTCTAATTTGGTGAAATCCGGATTTCAGATCGAAAGTAGAAAAATATTTAGCTGCGCCGAGTTGATCCAAAATTTCGGTGATGTTGGGCAAAGGATATGCATCACCTACTGTTTTTTCATTAAGATTCCGGTAATCGATCACCATGCGCCATTGTTTATTACCTTTTGAATCCGCCTTTTTAGGAACAATCCATATAGGAGAATTATATGGAGAGATGGACGGCTTAATTATCCCGTCAACTAACATTTCTGAAGTCTGTTTCCTAATTTCTTCCTTGTGAACCGGGGGAAATCTATATTGTTTAGTATGCACGGGAACGTTATCAGCTGTTGTTATTTTATGTTCCAAAACATTAGTGCTCCCCAATGGTTCACCTGGCAAATGGAAGATATCGGCGTTTAACTCAATTAATTTTGAAACAGATTTTGCCTCTTCCGTATTCAGATGATCAAGGCGTAAGAGGGATTTCACGGATTCAACCCTGGAGGGTGAGGAAGGTGACTCGGAATTCGAAACATCTGATTTTGGAATTGGATCAGCGGAGTTGGAGGCAAATATTGTATGAATATTGCGTAGGAAACCGGATGGATCAGAGGTATTGGACGCTGAATTCGGAAGAGTACCAATACTATAATCCAATAATTCTACTTTAGGAATTGTCAAATCAACGGATTCAAAAGTCGTATTCGTTACTTTAATATACGCCTTTCCGTTTACGTTCCTAACTAAAGCCTCTCCTGCAAAAACTCCGGGCTGAAGATTCAAACGAGGGACATATCCCTCTGTAGTTTCGACATTATTAATATGAATAGAGCAAATTTTTGACATACGAGACGGAATATTAATTCTCTCCTCTTCTATAAATGAGATTACCTTTTTCCGAAATCTGAGGCATCTATTCTCATAGTCAACCAGAGCTGACCTTGACCTCAAGAAATCATTTCCCAAAATACCGTCCGTCTCGACAGGAAAATCATTCCTAACCAAATGAAATTTTACATACTCCCCGAACATGCAAATATTAGTAGATCCAAGGGTCAAATGACCACCGGGGGAAATTCCTACTAAATGTAAAATTTCAGACTTATTTATTTTAATGTCCATTTGTAATTTATTAATCTTAATCAAATTTACTTGTGCGCCAGTGTCAATTAACAACGTCACGGTACCCGTCAGCTGTTTTGAGGTACACGTGACAAGCGGAGCGGAGACCGTTGGTTCATACATTATTTTTCTGATGTCGACGGTCCTGCTTTTGCCGTCGGACTTGGTGGACGCGGACCCGGAGGGGGAACCCGACGCGCGTCCGTTACCGGCTTCCCCTCCCCGTTTCCCGCCACGCGTTTATTTTCGATGTATTTCAATTTCCTACAGTCAGCTTTAAAATGACCAAAATTTTTGCAATAATTACATCGTTTCCGAAATGAACCCCTAACGTTTCGAGGAGAATTACTTCTACTTCCGCTCGGTTCACTGCGATCTTTCCCTTTACTATTCTTTTTCCAACAATAGTTTTCACTATGTCCGCGCTTTCCACAAAAGTTGCATACCACAACCTGTCTAATCACCCTTACTTTTGGGTTACTGTCTTTAACGACCGACAACTTGTTCCTAGCCGCATCAGCCTGTATCTGTTTATCGATTTTTAAAAGACAAACCAACGCTGAGCTAAAATCGTGATATTTTTCAAAACGCAATGATGTGCGATACTCAGGAGAAAGGCCTCTTATAAAGGCGTCTAAGCCCTCCTCCTCTATTTTTCGTTCTACAGAGCGTTCCAATCTACCTAACTGCTTCGATTCTTCGTCAATGATCGACTGCGTCAAATCACGGATTCTACTAAAATAATCAAGGACGTGTTCTCCTGGTTTCTTAAATTCGGTTGCCAATTGTCCGCGATAGTAATTTGCGCCGTACGATGGTAAGAACGCGTCTTTCAAACGTTCAATTAACTGTTCCACTCGAGTTACTTTTATATGTTCAATAACGACGTAAGCATGCCCACTTAACTTCGAAATCAACGATCTGGTTAACGAGTTTTCTAATTCGTCAGAATAATTTTCGGGCAACGAATCGAGAGCCCTTTTACATGCTCTCGCGAACTGGTTTACGGAAATATTGTGACCGTCAAACTTCGGAACCCCCTCTGTAATTTCACGAATTTTAATCGACGGGCAACCGCTTCGCGGTTGTGGGGTTGGCGGTCGCGAGGAGGCCAATGTACTCCTTAATAACTCGTTCTCTCGCCTAAGGCGATTCATTTCCAAATTATACTTATCCATATCGTCGACGGGCGTTATCGAACGTCTTCGCGCGGGAACTGGGCGAGGCGACCCGCCTCGGGAGACACCGGGCGTCCGGGATACTGTGATAAATGAATCCACCGGAGTACGCGTCCTCTCAAATCCTCGGAAGTCGCCCGAATATTCATCATCTGATCTTTGATTCTCTCCTCCCCCAATTTCTAATCTGCGCTCTCTTCGCGCTAGTTCCCGCCTTTGTGCTTCGATTTCTGATTCCCTCTTGTCTAGTTCCTCCTGTCTTTTAAATATTTCTATCTGAACTTTGCCTAACTGCTCTTGAATCAGCATTATATCTTCCATCTTTCGTCTGATTTCGCTTTCCTTATCCAAAAATTCCCTACTAGTTCCAATTGGAGATTCTGCTCCAGCGCGTGCACGTTCCGATGCCATTTTAAATTGTAAAAATTTAGTTTAAACAAACAAACAAAAAAAAGAAAACAAAATTTATACGAAACAATCCGAAAGTCCAAGTAAGCAAACCGTAGCAAATATCCGACAAACTACGAGTATCGCGAGGTGACCAAACCGTATTGTTGGGCTATCACCATTTTGGGCAATCCCACCGCTGTCACCAATTTTTATGTTACTTGTTACGTCTCGAGAAGAGATTTCACGAGTGGCCGCTGTCACCAGTTCTTACTTGAAGAGTAAGAACGAATTTAGAGATTTCTCAACCGGTCACGACCTTGCAGTCGTTTACTCGGATAAGAGAAAGAAAGTCAATGCCTGTTTTTGGGTCAGCCTGCTTATCCAGTACTTTACCCGGGATAGGCTTTACTCGCGGATACCGGAGCGTCGGACGTCAATATGTCAAAGAAAACTCAACCCTGGATGTTAACCAAATCTTTAATTCTTACCTGGTTTCCGGTGCTGGCCAATGGGAGATGCAATCCAAATATGCTGACTGAAATTGGCGTTTGAAGGAAGGGTGCAGTTGTTAAATCACAATCACAATGTAGAATAACAATATAGTATATTTTAAAATTTAAATTTAGATTTAAATTGTTACACAATAAACACCTTGTTGCACACACACACAATTATTAATGAACAATGTTAACGGAATATTAATTTGGTAATAAATAAAGGACTTAGGCTTGCAAAGATTTATGATAGCAATAATAACTAAGAATAAAATGTTCAAAGTCAATGACTAAGTTCTATTAAACAAGAGAGAGAGAACTTAGTAACAAAATTTAAATAAACTGATTGTAAATCAACCTAAGTTAAAATACCAAGTTAATATTCATAAATCGTCGATAATCGAATCAGATCACACCAGGCAAATACCGTTCAACTCACGAACACACGATTTAGATATACGCAGTAGTAGATTAATATAATATTACTTAAAATCAAAACTAAACGAACATTAGACAAATTTAAGAAACGTACTCAATAATTATATAAGGTGGACTTTATAAGTACACTTGGAGTACTAGAACAAAACTTAAGACAAATTTTTGACAAGTACCAAATGATTATATGAGATGGACTTATAAATGGACTTAGAAAAATATTACAAAACTAGACTACTCTTAGACAAATCTTAGACACGTACTCAATTACTGTATATGGTGGACTTATAAATGAACTCAGAAAATTAGTACAAAACTAGACAATCTTTAGACTAAGTTTAGACACGTACTCGATGATAATTTAAGGTGGACTGACTTCATGGACGAACGTAGCATCGCAAGAAGCGTCCGTTTCGGAAGAGTGGGAGTACCTCCCACTTACGCAAAAATGCTTCCCCCACTACTGACTTCCACACCGTGAGACCCAAGTCAAGGAGAAGAATTCGCTGACAAAAATATTAGTTACTATCAAGCGCGAATTCTTCGAAGAGAAATAGGTATTACTTACATTGGAATTTTATCAAGCGCGAATTCTTCGAAGAGAAATAAGTATTACTTACATTGGAATTTTATCAAGCGCGAATTCTCCGAAGAAAGATAAGTGTCAGTTACATTGGAATGTTATCAAGCGCGAGCTCCTGGGACTGCGCCGTCAGCAAAAATGCACGTGCAGACAGAATATGAGTAACGAATATAATATAATAAAGTATGAATATTTTATGCACATTGAAATAATAATTTAAAAGCAATCATTCCAATATAACGTCGACCGATAAGTCAGTACTGGAAGAACGCAATGTCGGTATTACCGACATTTACTTATCGACTAAACTAGTTACCGACCGACACTGTCGGTAATGCAGATTCCTCTATGAACGACAATGGATTCTCAATACTCTATTTTATCCATTCTACAAAATACAATTTATCGATGGTCGTTCATAGGAAATACAGAATTATCTTTACAAAGAATAATAACAATATGGAAAAGAAGCAGATGTAATTAAAAAAAAGAAGGGAGAAAGAGATGAATGAGTTCGCATATCGGGTTCATAACGTCGCCATTTATTCTTGAAGTGTCTTCGAACGTTTGTAAGAGTATGATAAACACCGGTACACTTTCGTTGAACTCATTCACACAGATTAGTGGACTACGTGTTAACTCGACAGACTTTCGAAGTGTTACGTTAGGGTTCCATTACCACGACGGTAGGTGTCAAGGCACCCAATATTCGGATACCGACGGTACGTGGGACAGTGTGGTTGTTCAAAGTGTAGTGCGCACAGACATTAGAATATACACGGGAATAGTGAAAAGTGGTGAGAACTTGATTTCCTTAGGGGACATATATCGTGTACTTTTTCAGAAGGAACGTGTTTTACAGACGAAAACGTTGTGCATTTTGGACAGTTGTTCCCGGTTCGTCGTGTAATTTGAAGTATGCGGCACTATATGAGGGGTCGCCTTTATAAAATTTAAATAAATTAAATTTTAAAATATACTATATTGTTATTCTACATTGTGATTTGATTTAACAACTACTTCCTTCAAACGCCAATTTAGTCAACATATTTGGATTGTATCTCTCATTGGCAGCACGAACCAGGTAAGGATTAAAGATTGGTTAACATCCAGGTTCAGTTTTTTTGACATATTGACGTCCGACGCTCGGTATCCGCGAGTGAAGCTATCCGTAAAGTACGGATAAGCAGGCTGACCCAAAACAGCATTGACTTTCTTTCTTTATCGAGTAAACGACTGTAGGGTCGTGACCGGTTGAGAAATCTCTAAATTCTTCTTACTTCAAGTAAGAACTGGTGACAGCGCCACTCGTGAAATCTCTTATCGAGACGTAAAACTACAAAAAAGGTTATATACAAAAATATTGTTTTTTCTTACTTTTCGAGATATAGTAAAAAAATTAAAAAAAAATTTCCTCCTTTTTTTCATTTTTTTAAATATCTCTAAAATTAAGCAAAATAGAGCGATTTCACAAATATTATGTTTTGTGACAATTATGTCTCCTACAAAAAAGATTGTATGCAAAGATTTTGTATCTCTTTTACTTTCCAAAATATTTTTAAAAAATAAAAAACAATGTCCCACCTTTTTTTATCATTTTTTTTAAAAATCTCAAAAATAAGCAAGATAGAACGATTTTACAAATATTATGTTTTGTAGACAATTTTATTTCCTATAAAAAATTTTATATATAAAGATATTGTATATCACTTACTTTTCAAAATATTTAAGAAAATAAAAAAAAAGGCCTACTTTTATTTTAAATTTTTTTTGAAAATCTCAAAAAGTAAGCAAGATAGGGCCATTCTACGAATATTTTTTGTGACAATTTTGTTTGCTAATAAAAGGTTATATACAAAGATATTGTATTTCCATTACTTTTCGAGATATTTTTAAAAAATAAAAAACAAATTCCCCATATTTTTTTACATTTTTTAAAAATTCAAAAAGTAAGCAAGATATCGCGATTTTACAAATATTATGTTTTGTAGACAATTTTATTTACTACAAAAAAGGTTATATACAAAAATATTGGTTTTTCTTACTTTTCGAGATATAGTAAAAAAATTAAACAAAAATTTCCTCCTTTTTTTCATTTTTTTAAATATCTCTAAAAGTAATCAAGATAGAGCGATTTTACAAATATTATGTTCTGTAGACAATTTTATTTCCTACAAAAAGGTTTTTTACAAAGATATTGTATTTCCATTACTTTTTGAGATATTTTTAAAAATTAAAAAACAAAGTCCTATTTTTTTTACATTTTTTTAATAATCTCAAAAACTAAGCATGATAAAGCGATTTTACAAATTTATGTTTTGTAGACAATTTTGTTTCCTACTAAAAAGATTGTATACAAAGATATTGTATCTTAATTACTTTTCGAGATATATTAAAAAAAAAAAGAACAAATTCCCACCTTTTATTACATTTTGTAAAATATCTCAAAAACCAAGCAAGAAAAAGCTATTTTACATTTATGTTTTGTAGACAATTTTGGTCCTAAAAAGATTTTGTCAAAGATATTGTTTTCTCTTACATTCCAAAGTATTTTTAAAAAATAAAGAACAAAGTCCCACCTTTTTTTACATTTTTTCTAAAAATCTCAAAAAGTAAGCAAGATATAGCGATTTACAAATTTTATGTTTTGTAGATAATTTTTTTTACTACATAAAAGGTTATATACAAAAATTTGTTTTTCTCTTACTTTTTGAGATATAGTTAAAAATTAAATAAAAATTTCCTCCTTTTTTTACATTTTTTTAAATTCTCTAAAAGTAATCAAGATAGAGCGATTCTAAAGATTTGTGTTCTGTAGACAATTTTATTTCCTACAAAAAATGTTTTACAAAGATATTGTTTTCCATTACTTTTTGAGATATTTTTAAAAATTAAAAACAAAGTCCCTTTTTTTTTACATTTTTTTTAATAATCTCAAAAAGTAAGCAAGATATAGCGATTTTCAATTTATGTTTTGTAGACAATTTTATTTACTAAAAAAAAGGTTTTTTGCAAAAATATTGTTTTTTCCTTACTTTTCGAGATATAGTTAAAAAATTAAACAAAAATTTCCTCCCTTTTTTTCATTTTTTTAAATTTCTAAAGTAGCAAGATAGAGCGATTTTCAAATTTTGTTTTGTAGACAATTTCATTTACTACAAAAAAGGTTATATACAAAAATTTTTTTTTCCTTACTTTTCGAGATTAGTTAAAAATTAAACAAAAATTCCCTCCTTTTTTTCATTTTTTTAAATTCTCTAAAAGTAATCAAGATAGAGCGATTTTACAATTTTTTTTTAGACAATTTTATTTCCTACAAAAAAGGTTAGATACAAAGATTTGTATTCCATTACTTTTCGAGATATTTTTAAAAATTAAAAAACAAATCCCCTTTTTTTTACATTTTTTTTAAAAATCTCAAAAAGTAAGCAAGATATAGCGATTTTCGATTTATGTTTTGTAGACAATTTTATTTTCTACAAAAAAGGTTATATCAAAGATATTGTATTTCCATTACTTTTCGAGATATTTAAAAAATAAAAAACAACTTCCCTATTTTTTTTACATTTTTTAAATATTCAAAAACTAAGCATGATTAGCGATTTTCAAATTTATGTTTTGTGACAATTTTATTTCCTACAAAAAAGGTTTATCAAAGAAAATGTTTTCACTTACTTTTCGAGATATTTTAAAAATTAATAAACAAAGTCCCTATTTTTTTTACATTTTTTAAAATATCTAAAAAAGTAAGCAAGATAGAGCGATTTCACAAATATTATGTTTTGTAGACAATTATGTCTCCTACAAAAAAGATTGTTGCAAAGATTTTGTATCTCTTTTACTTTCCAAATATTTTTAAAAATAAAAAAAAAGTCTCACCTTTTTTTATCATTTTTTTAAAATCTCAAAAAGTAAGCAAGATAGAGCGATTTTCAATTTATGTTTTGTAGACAATTTATTTCCTATAAAAATTTTATATAAAAGATATTGTATTCACTTACTTTTCAAAATACATTAAGAATAAAAAAATGCCTACTTTTTTTAAATTTTTTTTGAAAATCTCAAAAAGTAAGCAAGATAGAGCCATTCTACAATTTTGTTTTGTAGACAATTTTTTTCCTACAAAAAGGTTATATACTAAATATTTTAGCTCTTACTTTTCGAGATTAGTTAAAAATTAAACAAATATTCCCTCCTTTTTTTTTATTTCTATTAATATTCAAAAAGTAGCAAGATAGAGCCATTTACAAATTTTGTTTGTGATAATTTTTTTACTACAAAAAAGGTTTACAAAAATTTTTTTTCTCTTACTTTTTGAGATTAGTTAAAAATTAAACAAAAATTTCCTCTTTTTACATTTTTAAATTTCTAAAAGTAATCAAGATAGAGCGATTCTACAGATTTGTGTTCTGTGACAATTTTGTTTGCTACAAAAAAGGTTATTCAAAGATTTGTTTTCCATTACTTTTCGAGATATTTTTAAAAATAAAAAACAAATTCCCCTTTTTTTTTACATTTCTTAAAATCTCAAAAAGTAAGCAAGATAGAGCGATTTCAGATATTTGTTCTGTGACAATTTTGTTTGCTACAAAAAAGGTTATTACAAAGATTTGTATTTCCTTACTTTTCGAGATATTTTTAAAAATAAAAACAAATTCCCCATTTTTTACATTTCTTAAAAATTCAAAAAGTAAGCAAGATTGCGATTTTCAAATTTTTTTTGTAGACAATTTTTTTCCTACAATAAGGTTTATCTAAATTTTTTCTCTTACTTTAGAGATATAGTTAAAAATTAAACAAAAGTTCCCTCCTTTTTTTTCATTTTTTTAAATATTCAAAAAGTAAGCAAGATTGCGATTTTACAAATGTTTGTTTTGTAGACAATTTTATTTCCTACAAAAAAGGTTTTTTACAAAGATTTGTTTTCCTTACTGAGATATTTTAAAAATTAAAAAACAAATCCTATTTTTTTTACATTTTTTTTTATTCAAAAAGTAAGCAAGATTAGCGATTTTACAAACATTTGTTTTGTAGACAATTTGTTTCCTACAAAAAAGATTGTTCAAAGTATTTTTACTTACTTTTCGAGATTAGTTAAAAAATTAAACAAAAGTTCCCTCCTTTTTTTTCATTTTTTCAAATTTCAAAAGTAAGCAAGATAGAGCGATTTTACAAATATTTTTTTGTAAACAATTTTTTTTCTCAAAAAAGATTGTATCAAAGATATTGTATTCCCTTACTTTTCGAGATACATAAAAAATAAAAACAAATTCCAACCTTACATTTTCTAAAAGTGCAAGATATAGCGATTTTCAATTTTTTTTGTAGATAATTTTTTTTCTACAAAAGGTTTTCAATTTGTTTTCCCTTACTTTCGAGATTGTTAAAAAATTAAATAAAATTCCCATTACTTTTTTAAATTTCAAAAACTAAGCTGATAAAGCGATTTCAAGTATTTTTTGTGACAATTTTGTTTCCTACTAAAAAGATTGTATACAAAGATTTTATCTCAATTACTTTTCGAGATATATTAAAAAAATAAACAACAAATTCCCACCTTTTTTCACATTTTGTAAAATTCTCAAAAACCAAGCAAGAAAGAGCTATTTTACAATTTATGTTTTGTGACAATTTTGGTCCTAAAAAAGATTTTGTCAAAGATATGTTTCTCTCTTACTTTCCGAGATTTTTTAAAAATAAAGAACAAAGTCGCACCTCTTTTTACATTTTTTTAAAAATCTCAAAAAGTAAGCAAGATATAGCGATTTTCAAATTATTTGTGATAATTTTTTTACTACATAAAGGTTTTACAAAATATTTTTTTCTCTTACTTTTTGAGATATAGTTAAAAAATTAAATAAAAATTTTCTCCTTTTTTTACATTTTTTTAAATATCTCTAAAAGTAATCAAGATAGAGCGATTCTAAAGATATTGTGTTCTGTAGACAATTTTATTTCCTACAAAAAATGTTTTCTACAAAGATATTGTATTTCCATTACTTTTTGAGATATTTTTAAAAATTAAAAAACAAAGTCCCAATTTTTTTTACATTTTTTTTAATAATCTCAAAAAGTAAGCAAGATATAGCGATTTTACAAATATTATGTTTTGTAGACAATTTTGTTTTCTACAAAAAGGTTATATACATAAATATTGTATTCTCTTACTTTTCGAGATAAAGTTAAAAAATTAAACAAAAACTCACTCCTTTTTTTTCATTTTTTTAAATATCTTAAAAAGTAAGAAAGTTAAACGCTCTTACAAATATTATGTTTTGTAGACAATTTTTCTCCTACAAAAAGGTTATATACAAAGATATTGTTTTCCCTTACTTTTCGAGATATAGTTAAAAAATTAAACAAAAATTTCCTCCTTTTTTTATTTTTTAATATCTCTAAAAGTAAGTAAGATAGAGCGATTTTAAAAATAGTATATTTTGTAGACAATTTATTTACTACAAAAAGGTTATTACAAAAATATTTTTTTTCTCTTACTTTTTGAGATATAGTTAAAAATTAAACAAAAATTTCCTCCTTTTTTTACATTTTTTTAAATATCTCTAAAGTAATCAAGATAGACGATTCTACAGATATTGTGTTCTGTGACAATTTTGTTTGCTACAAAAAAGGTTATATACAAAGATATTGTATTTCCTTACTTTTCGAGATATTTTTAAAATAAAAAACAAATTCCCCATTTTTTTACATTTTTAAAATCTCAAAAAGTAAGCAAGATGACGATTCTACAGATTTTGTTCTGTAGACAATTTTTTTCTACAAAAAAGGTTATATACAAAGATATTGTATTTCCATTACTTT
The DNA here is from genome assembly GCF_049000335.1 of Polistes dominula. Lineage (NCBI taxonomy): Eukaryota > Metazoa > Arthropoda > Insecta > Hymenoptera > Vespidae > Polistes > Polistes dominula. The sequence continues at coordinate 10,034,047 of NW_028300915.1, forward strand.
TCGAGATATTTTTAAAAATAAAAAACAAATTCCCATTTTTTTTACATTTTTAAAAATCTCAAAAAGTAAGCAAGATTCGCGATTTTACAAATATTATGTTTTGTAGACAATTTGTTTCCTACAAATAAGGTTTTCATAAATATTGTATTGCTCTTACTTTTAGAGATTAGTTAAAATTAACAAAAGTTCCCTCCTTTTTTTTCATTTTTTTAATATCTCAAAAAGTAAGAGATTCGCGATTTTACAAATTTTTTTTGTGACAATTTATTTCCTACAAAAAGGTTTTTACAAAGATTTGTATTTCCTTACTTTTTGAGATATTTTTAATTAAAAACAAATCTTTTTTTCTTTTTTTATATCTCAAAAAGTAAGCAAATATAGCATTACAAACATTATGTTTTGTAGACAATTTTTTCCTACAAAAAGATTTACAAAGATATTATATCTCCTTACTTCGAGATTAAAAAATACAAATCTTTTTTTTTTTTTTTATCTCAAAAAGTAAGCAAGATAGAGCGATTTTCAATATTATGTTTTGTAAACAATTTTTTTTCTACAAAAAGATTGTATACAAAGATATTGTATCTCCCTTACTTTTCGAGATACAATAAAAAAATAAAACAAATTCCAACCTCTTTTTACATTTTTGTAAATATCTCAAAAAGTAAGCAAGATATAGCGATTTTACAAATATTATGTTTTGTAGATAATTTTTTTTACTACAAAAACGGTTTATCAAAAATATTGTTTTTCCCTTACTTTTCGAGATATAGTTAAAAAATTAAATAAAAATTCCCCATTTTTTTTTACATTTTTTAAATATCTCAAAAACTAAGCATGATAAAGCGATTTTACAAGTATTATGTTTTGTAGACAATTTTGTTTCCTACTAAAAAGATTGTTACAAAATATTGTATCTCAATTACTTTTCGAGATATATTAAAAAAATAAACAACAAATTCCCACCTTTTTTCACATTTTGTAAATATTCAAAAACCAAGCAAGAAAGAGCTATTTTACAATTTTGTTTTGTAGACAATTTTGGTCCTAAAAAAAGATTTTGTCAAAGATTTGTTTCTCTCTTACTTTCCGAGATATTTTTGTCACGTCCAGTGACGTCTAAATTCGAATTTCGTGCACTACACCCAAAAATTTTAAATTTGGTAAACTCTGTCGTATTTGAATATTATTAGTCTGTTTAATTTTTGCGTAAAAGTAATTTGTTAAACTTTAGTTTGTATAATTTTGCGTGAAAATAGTTCTATAAGTACTATGTAACCTTGCGAGAAAAATTTTTCTTTTTATATATATACATATATCTATACTGTTTGTTTTAGTATATAAATTGATATTTGTATGTAATTAGTTATTAGATAATTATAATAGATATTTTCGTTCGCGCTAATTACCTTATTTTCATTAAATTTTGGTAATTTGCTTTTCTTTCATTTGTTATTATTCTTTGTAAAGATAATTCGTATTTCATGAACGACATCGTATTGTATGTAGAATGGATAAATTGAGTATTGAGAATCATTGTCGTTCATAGAGGAAGATCGACAGTGTGGTGGTATAGTTTAGTGATAAGTATGGTATACGACATTGCGTTCTTCAGTATGATTATCGGTCGACGTTATATGGATGGTTGTTTTTAATTATATTTAATGTGATAAAATATTATACTTTATTATTTGTTATTGTTGCACGTGATTTTTGCTGACGGCGCAGTTCCAGGAGCTCGCGCTTGATAACATTCCAATGTACTGACACTTATCTTTCTTCGGAGAATTCGCGCTTGATAAAATTCCAATTAAGTTACTTATTTCTTTCGAAGAATTGGCTGATAAAATTCCAATGTAAGTAATACCTATTTCTTCGAAGAATTCGCGCTTGATAGTAATAATATTTGTCAGGAATTCTTTCTTGACTGGGTTCACGGTGTGGAGTCAGTAGTGGAGGAAGCATTTTTGCGTAAGTGGGAGGTCTCCCACTCTTCCGAAACGGACGCTTCTTGCGATGCTACGTTCGTCCATGAGTCAGTCCACCTTAAATTATCATCGAGTACGTGTCTAAACTTAGTCTAAAGATTGTCTAGTTTTGTACTAATTTTCTGTTTTCATTTATAAGTCCACCATATACAGTAATTGAGTACGTGTCTAAGATTTGTCTAAACTTAGTCTAAAGATTGTCTAGTTTTGTACTAATTTTCTGTTTTCATTTATAAGTCCACCATTACAGTTTGAGTACGTGTCTAAGATTTGTCTAAACTTAGTCTAAAGATTGACTAGTTTTTAATATTTTTCTAAGTCCATTTATAAGTCCATCTCATATTATTTGGTACTTGTCGAAAATTTTCTTAAGTTTTGTTCTGTACTCCAAGTGTACTTACAAAGTCCACCTTATATATTGAGTACGTTCTTAAGTTTGTCTAATATTCGCTTAGTTTTGATTTTAGTATTATTATTTAACCTACTACTGCGTGTTTAATTGTGTTTGTAAATCGTGTGTGATCTGTTTCGATTATAACGGTTTATGATTTAACTTGGTATTTGACTTGGCCTGATTTACATCAGTTATTAAATTTGTTATAAGTTTTTTTGTTTATGATTAGTTTTCTTCGAACATTTATTCTTAGTTATTATTGTTATCATAAATCTTGCAAGCCTAAGTCCTTTATGTTACCAATTTTATTCTGTTAACTTGTTCATTAATAAGTGTGTGTGTGTGTGCAACAGGGTGTTTATTGTGTAACATTTAAATCTAATTTATTTTAAATTACTTTTGTTATTCTACTTGTGTTGTGATTTAACAACTGCACCCTTCCTTCAAACGCCAATTTCAGTCAACTTTTGGATTGCATCTCCCATTGGCCAGCACCGGAAACCAGGTAAGATTAAGTTTGGTTAACATCCAGGGTTGAGTTTTCTTTGACATTTGACGTCCGACGCTCCGGTATCCGCGAGTAAGCCTATCCCGGGTAAAGTACTGGTAGCAGGCTGACCCAAAAACAGGCATTGACTTTCTTTCTCTTATCCGAGTAAACGACTGTAGGGTCGTGACCGGCTGAGAAATCTCTAAATTCGCTCTTACTCCTCAAGTAAGAACTGGTGAAGCGGACTGTGAATCTCTTTCGAGACGTAACAAGTAACATAAAAATTGTGAAGGGTGGGATAAGTGGCTCACCCATGCAATGTTCGCTTATAATACTAGCACGCATGAGGGAACAAGATTCACCCCTCATGAATTGGTTTTTGGTAAACAGGCAAATGTGCCATCAGTAGATGTTATAACTGGAATCAATTTAGAAGATACCTACTTAGAATATTATTTGGATTTAGTTAATAAAATAAGAACCGCACAAAAGGCGGCAAGACAGAACTTGGTGGGAGCTAAAATTAAATCTAAATATTATTATGATAAAAATGCTAGAGGTCAAAATCTTAAAGTTGGTCAGGATGTCTATCTTTTGAAACAGCCAACGTCTAAATTGGGAAACCAATATACTGGTCCCCACCAGGTCCTAGAAGTGCTACCCAAAAATAACATCAAAATTAGTTATAAAGGTAAAAGTAAGATTGTTCATAAAGATAAGCTAAAATTGTCGAAATCTAAAAAGTAGTCTTCTTTCGTGAATATTTGTATATTAAAATATTTTGCTAACATATTTGTTTTGCCACTGACTGTACATTATCACCAGGAAGGATGAATTCCAAGGTTTGCTACGTCATCCTTTGTTGCGTCACGACGGCCTTCGCTCTCTTGGGTTACGACTGTGGTGGAAATTCTGCCAACATCAGCACGGTATCATTGCTGGAGACCGGGGGAGTGTAATCTACCCGTGTCATCGCCCAACAAGTCGGTGACGTACGTGCAGCTGTTACAGCTGACAGACTATGATAATGTGCGCGTATATCAGTGCAGAGTGGAAATAGACAGAACAATTTATTACTGTGGAATGAGTTCGCATATCTCGGCGGTTCATAACGGTCGCCGCATTTATTTACTTGAAGTGTCTTCGAACGTTTGTAAGAGTATGATAAATACCGGTACACTTTCGTTGAACTCATTCACACAGATTAGTGGACTACGTGTTAACTCGACAGACTTTCGAAGTGTTACGTTAGCGGGTTCCATTACCACCGACGGTAGGTGTCAAGGCACCCAATATTCGGATACCGACGGTACGTGGGACAGTGTGGTTGTTCAAAGTGTAGTGCGCACAGACATTAGAATATACACGGGAATAGTGAAAAGTGGTGAGAACTTGATTTCTCTTAGGGGACATATATCGTGCACTTTTTCAGAAGGAACGTGTTTTACAGACGAAAACGGTTGTGCATTTTGGACAGTTGTTCCCGGTTCGTCGTGTAATTTTGAACGATATACGGCACTGTATGAGGGGTCCGCCACCAAAGTGACGTCATCAATCGCAATCTCACATATTACAACAATGTACTCGGTGACGGAGGGAGACACTGCCTTCGCGTTGATGGGTAAAAACGAGCTCCACATTTGCGGGTATACTCTGGTCACTACTGAACATCCCAAACTTTTTATCTTGGAAACAACAAGTGGTCATACGTTTACGTCAAAGGCAAAAATAACACCCCAAAACATGGATTTGTTTGCCTATATAAATTCAAAGTTCGTATACGTTGAGAAGCACCACCGTGACCAGCTGGAGTCTCTCTATATAAACATCTTACAACAGAAGTGTAACCTAGAACAACAGGTTATTCGAAACGCGTTGGCATTTGCGAACATTCTCCCAGATGTTTTTGCGTACACGGTCATGAAGAGGCCGGGGTACATGGCGGTGGTGGCCGGTGAAGTCGCGCATATTGTCAAGTGCACCCCTATTCCAGTGAAAATAAGACATTCGGAATTATGTTATAGAGAACTTCCCGTGATATATCAAAATTTAAGTGTTTATTTAAAACCAAAGTCGAGAATTTTAGTTAGAAAAGGTACTGAAGTACCGTGCAGCGCACTACTGCCACAGGAATATTTGATCGAGGGAACCTGGTATCAGCTGCTACCAAAGCCAACATACGTAAAGGATCCCCAAATTCTACTGCCAGACACGGATGTGGTCTGGAGATACATCGATGCGGGATCGCTCGCGACTAGTGGGATTTATACACAGGCGGATTTGGACGATCTCCGGGACCATGTAATGTTCCCTGTTGAGCAACCGTCTATTTTGAACACTATCGCGAGAGGAGCAGCTGGACATAAAGTGAAAGTTGACACGTTAAATCTTGTGGATTTTGTGGGTGAAAAGGGTGTTAGTGAATTAGCAGAAAGTGTGACCTCTAAACTTTGGAACGGTCTATTGAAATTCGGAACGGTCAGTTCTGCTATTCTTGGAATTGTGCTTATTTTTAAAGTAGTGAAATTGATAATAGACTCTGTTCTTCGAGGGTACGCCCTGCACACAGTTTATGGTTGGAGTTTACATATGTTGGGTGCAGTTTGGGGCTCAATCACGAGCCTACTCCTCCATTTGGGGCGCGGGAAGGATGCTCGGCCCACTCAAAATTCGGACAATGGAATTGAACTTCAGTCGGTGCGCACGGAGACACCAGAACCTTCAAGCGGTAACTCCGGGGCCACCCAACCTACCTTGGATTCGAGAGGCTGCCAGACAGAAAATACACCTGGTAAGCGGGTTCAATTTCATATGGATGACGAAATCACTCAGAAATTTCGTTCGTTGCGAAGACCACGGGAGTAAATCCCATGGTTCTTCTTCTTAAGGGGGGAGGTGTCACGTCCAGTGACGTCTAAATTCGAATTTCGTGCACTACACCCAAAAATTTTAAATTTGGTAAACTCTGTCGTATTTGAATATTATTAGTCTGTTTAATTTTTGCGTAAAAGTAATTTGTTAAACTTTAGTTTGTATAATTTTGCGTGAAAATAGTTCTATAAGTACTATGTAAACCTTGCGAGAAAAATTTTTCTTTTTATATATATACATATATCTCATACTGTTTGTTTTAGTATATAAATTCGATACTTTGTATGTACATTAGTTATTAGATCAATTATAATAGATCATTTTCGTTCGCGCTAATGTACCTTATTTTCACGCTATATATACTTAAATATTTGGTAATTATGCTTTTCTTTTCCATATTGTTATTATTCTTTGTAAAGATAATTCTGTATTTCCTATGAACGACCATCGATAAATTGTATTTTGTAGAATGGATAAAATAGAGTATTGAGAATCCATTGTCGTTCATAGAGGAATCTGCATTACCGACAGTGTCGGTCGGTAACTAGTTTAGTCGATAAGTAAATGTCGGTAATACCGACATTGCGTTCTTCCAGTACTGACTTATCGGTCGACGTTATATTGGAATGGTTGCTTTTAAATTATTATTTCAATGTGCATAAAATATTCATACTTTATTATATTATATTCGTTACTCATATTCTGTCTGCACGTGCATTTTTGCTGACGGCGCAGTCCCAGGAGCTCGCGCTTGATAACATTCCAATGTAACTGACACTTATCTTTCTTCGGAGAATTCGCGCTTGATAAAATTCCAATGTAAGTAATACTTATTTCTCTTCGAAGAATTCGCGCTTGATAAAATTCCAATGTAAGTAATACCTATTTCTCTTCGAAGAATTCGCGCTTGATAGTAACTAATATTTTTGTCAGCGAATTCTTCTCCTTGACTTGGGTCTCACGGTGTGGAAGTCAGTAGTGGAGGAAGCATTTTTGCGTAAGTGGGAGGTACTCCCACTCTTCCGAAACGGACGCTTCTTGCGATGCTACGTTCGTCCATGAAGTCAGTCCACCTTAAATTATCATCGAGTACGTGTCTAAACTTAGTCTAAAGATTGTCTAGTTTTGTACTAATTTTCTGAGTTCATTTATAAGTCCACCATATACAGTAATTGAGTACGTGTCTAAGATTTGGTCTAAAGATTGTCTAGTTTTGTACTAATTTTTCTAAGTCCATTTATAAGTCCATCTCATATAATCATTTGGTACTTGTCAAAAATTTGTCTTAAGTTTTGTTCTAGTACTCCAAGTGTACTTATAAAGTCCACCTTATATAATTATTGAGTACGTTTCTTAAGTTTGTCTAATGTTCGTTTAGTTTTGATTTTAAGTAATATTATATTAATCTACTACTGCGTGTATCTAAATCGTGTGTTCGTGAGTTGAACGGTATTTGCCTGGTGTGATCTTATTCGATTATCGACGATTTATGAATATTAACTTGGTATTTTTAACTTAGGTTGATTTACAATCAATTTATTTAAATTTTGTTACTAAGTTCTCTCTCTCTTGTTTAATAGAACTTAGTCATTGACTTTGAACATTTTATTCTTAGTTATTATTGCTATCATAAATCTTGGCAAGCCTAAGTCCTTTATTTGTTACCAAATTAATATTCCGTTAACATTGTTCATTAATAATTGTGTGTGTGTGCAACAAGGTGTTTATTGTGTAACAATTTAAATCTAAATTTAAATTTTAAAATATACTATATTGTTATTCTACATTGTGATTGTGATTTAACAACTGCACCCTTCCTTCAAACGCCAATTTCAGTCGGCATATTTGGATTGCATCTCCCATTGGCCAGCACCGGAAACCAGGTAAGAATTACAAGATTTGGTTAACATCCAGGGTTGAGTTTTCTTTGACATATTGACGTCCGACGCTCCGGTATCCGCGAGTAAAGCCTATCCCGGGTAAAGTACTGGATAAGCAGGCTGACCCAAAAACAGGCATTGACTTTCTTTCTCTTATCCGAGTAAACGACTGCAAGGTCGTGACCGGTTAAGAAATCTCTAAATTCGTTCTTACTCTTCAAGTAAGAACTGGTGACAGCGGCCACTCGTGAAATCTCTTCTCGAGACGTAACATTTTATAAAAACAATCCACCTTTTTTTACTTTTTTAAATCTCAAAACTAAGCAAGATATAGCGATTTTACAAATATTATGTTTTGTAGACAATTTTATTTTCTACAAAAAAGATTATATACAAAGATATTGTATTTCTATTACTTTTTGAGATATATTAAAATAATTAAACACAAATTTCCTACCTTTTTTCCATTTTTTAAAATATCTCTAAAAACTAAACAAGATAGAGCGATTTTACAAATATTATGTTTTGTAAACAATTTTATTTCCTACAAAAAAGGTTATATACAAAGATATTGTATTTCTTTTACTTTTCGAGATATTTTTAAAAAATTAAAAACAAATTCCCACCTTTTTTTACATTTTTTAAAATATCTCAAAAACTATGCAAGATAGAGCGATTTTACAAATATTATGTTTTGTAGACAATTTTATTTCCTACAAAAAAGGTTGTATACAAAGATATTGTATTTGCTCTTACTTTTCGAGATATATTAAAAAAATAAAAAACAAATTCCCACCTTTTTTTACATTTTTTTAAATATCTCAAAAATTAAGCAAGATAGAGCGATTTTACAAATATTATGTTTTGTTAGACAATTTTATTTCCTACAAAAAAGGTTTTATACAAATGATATTGTATTTCTCTTACTTTTCGAGATATATTAAAAAAATAAAAAACAAATACCTACCTTTTTTTACATTTTTTAAAATATCTCAAAAACTAAGCAAGATAGAGCGATTTTACAAATATTATGTTTTGTAGACAATTTTATTTCGTACAAAAAAGGTTATATACAAAGTTATTGTATTTCTATTACTTTTCGAGATATATTAAAAAAATTAAAAACAAATTCCCACCTTTTTTTACATTTTTTAAAATATCTCAAAAACTATGCATAGATAGAGCGATTTTACAAATATTATGTTTTGTTAGACAATTTTTTTAATACAAAAAAAGGTTATATACAAAGATATTGTATTTTTCTTACTTTTCGAGATATATTAAAAAAAAAAAACAAATTCCTACCTTTTTTTACATTTTATAAAATATCTCAAAAACTAAGCAAGATAAAGCGATTTTACAAATATTATGTTTTGTAGACAATTTTATTTCCTACAAAAAAGGTTATATACAAAGATATTGTCATTTCTATTACTTTTCGAGACATATTAAAAAAATAAAAAACAAATTCCCACCTTTTTTTACATTTTTAAAATATCTCAAAAACTGAACAAGATAGAGCGATTTTACAAATATTATGTTTTGTAGACAAATTTTATTTCCTACAAAAAAGGTTATATACAAAGATATTGTCTCTCTCTTACTTCTCGAAATATATATTAAAAAAAAAAAACAAATTCCCACCTTTTTTTACATTTTTTATTATATCTCAAAAACTAAGCAAGATAGAGCGATTTTGCGAATATTATGTTTTGTAGACAATTTTATTTCCTACAAAAAGGTTATATACAAAGATATTGTATCTCTCTTACTTTTCGAGATATATTAAAAAAACAAAAAACAAATTCCCACCTTTTTTTACATTTTTTTAAAATATCTCAAAAACTAAGCATAGATAGAGCGATTTAACAAATATTATGTTTTGTAGACAATTTTATTTCCTACAAAAAAGGTTATATACAAAGATATTGTAGTTCTCTTACTTTTCGAAATATATTAAAAAAATAAAAAACAAATTCCTACCTTTTTTTACATTTTTTAAAATATCTTAAAAACTAAGCAAGATAGAGCGATTTTACCAATATTATGTTTTGTAGACAATTTTATTTTCTACAAAAAAGGTTATATACAAAGATATTGTATTTCTATTACTTTTTGAGATATATTAAAAAAATTAAACACAAATTCCTACCTTTTTTTCCATTTTTTAAAATATTCTCAAAAACTAAATAGGATAGAGCGATTTTACAAATATTATGTTTTGTAAACAATATTAATTACTGCAATAAAGGTTATATACAAAGATATTGTATTTCTCTTATTTTTCGAGATATGTTAAAAAAATAAAAAACAAATTGCTACCTTTTTTTACATTTTTTAAAATATCTCAAAAACTAAGAAAGATAAAGCGATTTTAAAAATATTATGTTTTGTAGACAATTGCATTTCTTACAAAAAAGATTTTTTACAAAGTTATTGTATCTCTTTTACTTTTCGAGATATTTTTAAAAAATTAAAAACAAATTCCCACCTTTTTTTACATTTTTTAAAATATCTCAAAAACTAAGCATAGATAGAGCGGTTTAACAAATATTATGTTTTGTTAGACAATTTTTTTACAACAAAAAAAGGTTATATACAAAGATATTGTATTTTCCTTACTTTTCGAGAAATATTAAAAAAAAAAACAAATTCCAACCTTTTTTCACATTTTTTAAAATATCTCAAAAACTAAGAAAGATAAAGCGATTTTACAAATATTATGTTTTGTAGACAATTTTATTTCCTACAAAAAAGTTATATACAAAGTATTGTATTTCTCTTACTTTTTGAGATATATTAAAAAAAAAAAAACCAATTCCCACATTTTTTTACATTTTTTAAAAATATCTCAAAAACTAAGCAAGATAGAGCGATTTTGCAAATATTATGTTTTGTAGACAATTCTATTTCCTACAAAAAAGGTTATTTACAAAAATATTGTATTTCCCTTACTTTTCGAGATATATTAATAAAATTAAACACAAATCCCTTCCTTTTTTTACATTTTTTAAAATATCTCAAAAACTAAGCAAGATATAGCGATTTTACGAATATTATGTTTTGTTGACAATTTCATTTCCTACAAAAAAGGTTATATACAAAGATATTGTATCTCCCTTACTTTTTGAGATATTTTTAAAAAATTAAAAACAAATTCCCACCTTTTTTTACATTTTTTAAAATATCTCAAAAACTAAGCATAGATAGAGTGATTTTGCAAATATTATGTTTTGTATGACAATTTTATTTCCTACAAAGAAGGTTATATACAAAGATATTGTATCTCCTTTACTTTTAGAGATATTTTAAAAAATAAAAAACAAATTCCCACCTTTTTTTACATTTTTTAAAATATTTCAAAAACTAAGCATAGATAGAGCGATTTTACTAATATTATGTTTTGTAGACAAATTTTATTTCTTACAAAAAAAGTTTTTTAAAAAGTTATTGTATCTCCCTTAGTTTTCGAGATATATTTAAAAAATAAAAAACAAATTCCTACCTTTTTTTACATTTTTTAAAATATTTCAAAAACTAAGCATGGTAGAGCGATTTTACTAATATTATGTTTTGTAGAAAATTTTATTTACTACAAAAAAGGTTATATACAAAGATATTGTATCTCCCTTACTTTTCGAGATATATTAAAAAAATATAAAAACAAATTTCCACCTTTTTTTACATTTTTTAATATATCTCAAAAACTAAGCAAGATAGAGCGATTTTGCAAATATTATGTTTTGTTGACAATTTTATTTCCTACAAAAAAGGTTATATACAAAGATATTGTATCTCCCTTACTTTTCGAGATATATTAAAAAAATTAAAAACAAATTCCCACCTTATTTTACATTTTTTTAAATATCTCAAAAACTAAGCATGATAAAGCGATTTAACAAATATTATGTTTTGTTAGACAATTTTATTTACTACAAAAAAGGTTATATACAAAGATATTGTAGCTCTCTTACTTTTCGAGATATATTAAAAAAATAAAAAACAAATTCCTACCTTTTTTTACATTTTTTAAAATATTTTAAAAACTAAGCAAGATATAGCGATTTTGCCAATATTATGTTTTGTGGAGAATTTTATTTCCTACAAAAAAGGTTATATACAAAGATATTGTAATTCTATTACTTTTTGAGATATATTAAAAAAATTAAAACCAAATTCCCACCTTCTTTCCATTTTTTAAAATATCTCTAATAACTAAATAGGATAGAGCGATTTTACAAATATTATGTATTGTAAGCAATATTATTTACTGCAATAAAGGATAGATACAAAGATATTGTATCTCTCTTATTTTTCGAGATATGTTAAAAAAATAAAAAATAAATTCCTACCTTTTTTTACATTTTTTAATATATCTCAAAAACTATGCAAGATAGAGCGATTTTACAGATATTATGTTTTGTAGACAATTTTATTTCGTACAAAAAAGGTTATATACAAAGATATTGTAAATTCTATTACTTTTCGAGATATATTAAAAAAATTAAAAACAAATTCCCACCTTTTTTTACATTTTTTAAAATATCTTAAAAACTATGCAAGATAGAGCGATTTTACAAATATTATGTTTTGTAGACAATTTTATTTCCTACAAAAAAATTATATACAAAGATATTGTCATTTCTATTACTTTTCAAGACATATTAAAAAAATAAAAAACAAATTCCCACCTTTTTTTACATTAGTAAAATATCTCAATAACTAAACAAGATAGAGCGATTTTACAAATGTTATGTATTGTAGACAATTTTATTTACTGCAAAAAAGGTTATATACAAAAAAATTGTCTCTCTCTTACTTTTCGAGATATATATTAAAAAAAAAAAAACAAATTCCTACCTTTTTTTACATTTTTTATATATATCTCAAAAACTAAGCAAGATAGAGCGATTTTACGAATATTATGTTTTGTTGACAATTTTATTTCCTACAAAAAGGGTTATATACAAAGATATTGTATCTCCCTTACTTTTCGAGATATATTAAAAAAACAAAAAACAAATTCCCACCTTTTTTTACATTAGTAAAATATCTCAATAACTGAAGCAAGATAGAGCGATTTTACAAATGTTATGTATTGTAGACAATTTTATATACTGCAAAAAAGGTTATATACAAATATATTGTATCTCTCTTACTTTTCGAGAAATATTAAAAAAATATAAAACAAATTCCTACCTTTTTTTACATTTTTTAAAATATCTCAAAAACTAAGCAAGATAGAGCGATTTTACAAATATTGATGTTCTGTAGACAATTTTATATACAACAAAAAAGTTGTATATAAAGATATTGTATTTCCCTTATTTTCAAGATATATTAAAAAAATAAAAAACAAATTCCCTCCTTATTTTACATTTTTTTAAATATCGCAAAAACTATGCATAATAGAGCGATTTAACAAATATTATGTTTTTTTAGACAATTTTATTTCTTACAAAAAAGATTATTATACAAATATATTGTATCTCTCTTACTTTTCGAGATATATTAAAAAAACAAAAAACAAATTCCCACCTTATTTTACATTTTTTTAAAATATCTCAAAAACTAAGCATAGATAGAGCGATTTAACAAATATTATGTTTTGTAGACAATTTTTTTACTACAAAAAAGGTTATATACAAAGATATTGTAGCTCTCTTACATTTCGAGATATATTAAAAAAATAAAAAACAAATTCCTACCTTTTTTTACATTTTTTAAAATATCTTAAGAACTAAGCAAGATATATCGATTTTGCCAATATTATGTTTTGTGGCCAATTTTATTTTCTACAAAAAAGGTTATATACAAAGATATTGTAATTCTATTACTTTTTGAGATATATTAAAATAAATTAAACCCAAATTCCTACCTTCTTTCCATTTTTTAAAATATTCTAATAACTAAATAGGATAGAGCGATTTTACAAATATTATGTTTGTAAACAATTATAATTACTGCAATAAAGGATAGATACAAAGTTATTGTATCTCTTTTACTTTTCGAGATATTTTTAAAAAATTAAAAACAAATTCCTACCTTTTTTTACACTTTTTAAAATATCTCAAAAACTATGTAAGATAGAGCGATTTTACAAATATTATGGTTTGTAGACAATTTTATATACTACAAAAAATGTTGTATATAAAGATATTGTATTTGCCTTACTTTTCGAGATATATTAAAAAAATAAAAAACAAATTCCCACCTTATTTTACATTTTTTTAAATATCTCAAAATTTATGCATGATAGAGCGATTTAACAAATATTATGTTTTTTAGACAATTGTATTTCCTACAAAAAAGATGTTATCCAAATATATTGTATCTCTCTTACTTTTCGAGAAATATTAAAAAAATATAAAACAAATACCTACCTTTTTTTACACTTTTTAAAATATCTCAAAAACTATGCAAGATAGAGCGATTTTACAGATATTATGTTTTATAGACAATTTTATTTCGTACAAAAAAGGTTATATACACAGTTATTGTAATTCTATTACTTTTCGAGATATATTAAAAAAATTAAAAACAAATTCCCACCTTTTTTTACATTTTTTAAAATATCGCAAAAACTATGCATGATAGAGCGGCTTAACAAATATTATTTTGTTACGTCTCGATAAGAGATTTCACGAGTGGCTGCTGTCACCAGTTCTTACTCGAAGAGTAAGAACGAATTTAGAGATTTCTCAACCGGTCACGACTTTGCAGTCGTTTACTCGGATAAGAGAAAGAAAGTCAATGCCTGTTTTTGGGTCAGCCTGCTTATCCAGTACTTTACCCGGGATAGGCTCTACTCGCGGATACCGGAGCGTCGGACGTCAATATGTCAAAGAAAACTCAACCCTGGATGTTAACCAAATCTTTAATTCTTACCTGGTTTCCGGTGCTGGCCAATGAGAGATACAATCCAAATATGCTGACTGAAATTGGCGTTTGAAGGAAGGGTGCAGTTGTTAAATCACAATCACAATGTAGAATAACAATATAGTATATTTTAAAATTTAAATTTAGATTTAAATTGTTACACAATAAACACCTTGTTGCACACACACACACACTTATTAATGAACAATGTTAACGGAATATTAATTTGGTAACAAATAAAGGACTTAGGCTTGCAACGATTTATGATAACAATAATAACTAAGAATAAAATGTTCGAAGAAAATGACTAAGTTCTATTAAACAAGAGAGAGAGAACTTAGTAACAAAATTTAAATGAACTGATTGTAAATCAGGCTAAGTCAAAATACCAAGTTAATATTCATAAACCGTTGATAATAGAACCAGATCACACACGATATTTAACAAACACAAGATTTGGATACACGCAGTAGTAGATTATTATAATAATACTTAAAATCAAAACTAGACGAATATTAGACAAACTTAAGACACGTACTCAATAATTATATAAGGTGGACTTTGTAAGTACACTTGGAGTACAAGAACAAAACTTAAGACAAATTTTTGTCACGTACTAAATGATTATATAAGATGGACTTATAAATGGACTTAGAAAAATATTACAAAAACTACTCTTAGACAAATCTTAGACACGTACTCAATTACTGTATATGGTGGACTTATAAATGAACTCAGAAAATTAGTACAAAACTAGACAATCTTTAGACTAAGTTTAGACACGTACTCGACTATAATTTAAGGTGGACTGACTTCATGGATGAACGCAGCATCGCAAGAAGCGTCCGTTTCGGAAGAGTGGGAGTACCTCCCACTTACGCAAAAATGCTTCCCCCACTACTGACTTCCACACCGTGAGACCCAAGTCAAGGAGAAGAATTCGCTGACAAAAATATTAGTTACTATCAAGCGCGAATTCTTCGAAGAGAAATAGGTATTACTTACATTGGAATTTTATCAAGCGCGAATTCTTCGAAGAGAAATAAGTATTACTTACATTGGAATTTTATCAAGCGCGAATTCTCCGAAGAAAGATAAGTGTCAGTTACATTGGAATGTTATCAAGCGCGAGCTCCTGGGACTGCGCCGTCAGCAAAAATGCACGTGCAGACAGAATATGAGTAACGAATATAATATAATAAAGTATGAATATTTTATGCACATTGAAATAATAATTTAAAAGCAACCATTCCAATATAACGTCGACCGATAAGTCAGTACTGGAAGAACGCAATGTCGGTATTACCGACATTTACTTATCGACTAAACTCGTTACTGACCGACACTGTCGGTAATGCAGATTCCTCTATGAACGACAATGGATTCTCAATACTCTATTTTATCCATTCTACAAAATACAATTTATCGATGGTCGTTCATAGGAAATACAGAATTATCTTTACAAAGAATAATAACAATATGGAAAAGAAAAGCATAATTACCAAATATTTAAGTATATATAGCGTGAAAATAAGGTACATTAGCGCGAACGAAAATGATCTATTATAATTGATCTAATAACTAATGTACATACAAAGTATCGAATTTATATACTAAAACAAACAGTAGGAGATATATGTATTTATATATATAAAAAAAAAGAAAAATTTATCTCGCAAGGTTTACATAGTACTTATAGAACTATTTTCACTCAAAATTATACGAACTAAAGTTTAACAAATTACTTTTACGCAAAAATTAAACAGACTAATAATATTCAAATACGACAGAGTTTACCAAATTTAAAATTTTTGGGTGTAGTGCACGAAATTCGAATTTAGACGTCACTGGACGTGACACCTCCCCCTTAAGAAGAAGAACTATGGGATTTACTCCCGTGGTCTTCGCAACGAACGAAATTTCTGAGTGATTTCGTCATCCATATGAAATTGAACCCGCTTACCAGGTGTATTTTCTGTCTGGCAGCCTCTCGAATCCAAGGTAGGTTGGGCGGCCCCGGAGTCACCGCTTGAAGATTCTGGTGTCTCCGTGCGCACCGACTGAAGTTCAATTCCATTGTCCGAATTTTGAGTGGGCCGAGCATCCTTCCCGCGCCCCAAATGGAGGAGTAGGCTCGTGATTGAGCCCCAAACTGCACCCAACATATGTAAACTCCAACCATAAACTGTGTGCAGGGCGTACCCTCGAAGAACAGAGTCTATGATCAATTTCACTACTTTAAAAATAAGCACAATTCCAAGAATAGCAGAACTGACCGTTCCGAATTTCAATAGACCGTTCCAAAGTTTAGAGGTCACACTTTCTGCTAATTCACTAACACCTTTTTCACCCACAAAATCCACAAGATTTAACGTGTCAACTTTCACTTTATGTCCAGCTGCTCCTCTCGCGATAGTGTTCAAAATAGACGGTTGCTCAACAGGGAACATTACATGGTCCCGGAGATCGTCCAAATCCGCCTGTGTATAAATCCCACTAGTCGCGAGCGATCCCGCATCGATGTATCTCCAGACCACATCCGTGTCTGGCAGTAGAATTTGGGGATCCTTTACGTATGTTGGCTTTGGTAGCAGCTGATACCAGGTTCCCTCGATCAAATATTCCTGTGGCAGTAGTGCGCTGCACGGTACTTCAGTACCTTTTCTAACTAAAATTCTCGACTTTGGTTTTAAATAAACACTTAAATTTTGATATATCACGGGAAGTTCTCTATAACATAATTCCGAATGTCTTATTTTCACTGGAATAGGGGTGCACTTGACAATATGCGCGACTTCACCGGCCACCACCGCCATGTACCCCGGCCTCTTCATGACCGTGTACGCAAAAACATCTGGGAGAATGTTCGCAAATGCCAACGCGTTTCGAATAACCTGTTGTTCTAGGTTACACTTCTGTTGTAAGATGTTTATATAGAGAGACTCCAGCTGGTCACGGTGGTGCTTCTCAACGTATACGAACTTTGAATTTATATAGGCAAACAAATCCATGTTTTGGGGTGTTATTTTTGCCTTTGACGTAAACGTATGACCACTTGTTGTTTCCAAGATAAAAAGTTTGGGATGTTCAGTAGTGACCAGAGTATACCCGCAAATGTGGAGCTCGTTTTTACCCATCAACGCGAAGGCAGTGTCTCCCTCCGTCACCGAGTACATTGTTGTAATATGTGAGATTGCGATTGATGACGTCACTTTGGTGGCGGACCCCTCATACAGTGCCGTATATCGTTCAAAATTACACGACGAACCGGGAACAACTGTCCAAAATGCACAACCGTTTTCGTCTGTAAAACACGTTCCCTCTGAAAAAGTACACGATATATGTCCCCTAAGAGAAATCAAGTTCTCACCACTTTTCACTATTCCCGTGTATATTCTAATGTCTGTGCGCACTACACTTTGAACAACCACACTGTCCCACGTACCGTCGGTATCCGAATATTGGGTGCCTTGACACCTACCGTCGGTGGTAATGGAACCCGCTAACGTAACACTTCGAAAGTCTGTCGAGTTAACACGTAGTCCACTAATCTGTGTGAATGAGTTCAACGAAAGTGTACCGGTATTTATCATACTTTTACAAACGTTCGAAGACACTTCGAGTAAATAAATGCGTCGACCGTTATGAACCGCTGAGATATGCGAACTCATTCCACAGTAATAAATTGTTCTGTCTATTTCCACTCTGCACTGATATACGCGCACATTATCATAGTCTGTCAGCTGTAACAGCTGCACGTACGTCACCGACTTGTTGGGCGATGACACGGGTAGATTACACTCCCCGGTCTCCAGCAATGATACCGTGCTGATGTTGGCAGAATTTCCACCACAGTCGTAACCCAAGAGAGCGAAGGCCGTCGTGACGCAACAAAGGATGACGTAGCAAACCTTGGAATTCATCCTTCCTGGTGATAATGTACAGTCAGTGGCAAAACAAATATGTTAGCAAAATATCTTTAATATACAAATATTTACGAAAGAAGACTACCTTTTAGATTTCGACAATTTTAGCTTATCTTTATGAACAATCTTACTTTTACCTTTATAACTAATTTTGATGTTATTTTTGGGTAGCACTTCTAGGACCTGGTGGGGACCAGTATATTGGTTTCCCAATTTAGACGTTGGCTGTTTCAAAAGATAGACATCCTGACCAACTTTAAGCTTTTGACCTCTAGCATTTTTAAAATAATAATATTTAGATTTAATTTTAGCTCCCACCAAGTTCTGTCTTGCCGCCTTTTGTGCGGTTCTTATTTTATTAACTAAATCCAAATAATATTCTAAGTAGGTATCTTCTAAATTGATTCCAGTTATAACATCTACTGATGGCACATTTGCCTGTTTACCAAAAACCAATTCATGAGGGGTGAATCTTGTTCCCTCATGCGTGCTAGTATTATAGGCGAACATTGCATGGGTGAGCCACTTATCCCACTCGCTTCTTTTATTAATATAATGTTTTAAATATTCAATAAGGACAATATGAGAACGTTCCAAAGATCCGTTCGATTGCGGATGAAATGCAGTGGTTTTAATCTGCTTACAATTATATTGTTTTGATATTGCCCTTAGTAAAGAACCTGTAAAATTTGTGCCCTGGTCTGTCAAAATTGATCGTGGAGCCCCGAAAATATTACAAAAGTTATGAACTAGACCTTCTGCGATGTCGACGGACGTAATTGATTTTAGAGGTACAGCAATGACATATTTTGTTAGTGCATCCTGAATAGTGAGTACATATTTATTACCCATCTTTGTCTCCTGTAACGGGCCCACGATGTCCATGGCAATCTTGTCGAATGCCGCTCCTGGCGTATCGGTTAATATCATTGGCTCTTTGGATTTAATTCTAACTAATTTCTTAATTTGACAACTTTCACAAATATTTATAAATTCTTGAATATCTTTTTTCATATTTGGCCAATGATATTTTTGTCGAATACGATTATACGTTTTTGTCACACCTTTGTGACCACCGATAGGCGAGGAGTGGCATTCCGCTATAATGTCCTCCCTCTTTTCCGTCTCTGGAATAGATACTTCATTATTACAAACAACTATTTTACAGTTTTCATTTTCGAATGTATTAATAATTTTTCTCAAGATTCGTAACCATGAAATTCCGTCCAAACCTTGGGTCCTCGAGATGCTGACTGATGTTAACCCAAGCTCGCGTGTGACGGATAGCAAAGACCCAATAGCTTCAACCAGCGTTTCAAATTTAGTGTGCATTTATTGCCCGTTCTTTAATGGGGATCGCGATTAGCTTATATTTGCCGAATTTCACCACTTTAGCGCGTCCCAGCACCAGTTCTTCAAATTTCGGAAGCTTATGTTTTTTACTTAAAGTCCTTGCCCCTTCGTCACACGGAGTTCCGACTAGATCTGTAAAAATAACTAAATTATCGTGTCTTAAATTTAGCGAATCTCTTGTGACTCCTACATTGTCTGGTAGCATTCTTAAATGCGTGTTATGTTCGGTCTCAGTCTGCGGGGAGTAAAGTCTGTCATACGCGGATGAGTCATCCGTATCGTCGACGTCAGAGCCTTCATCGTCCGTTACCGTCCCTGTAACTGGATCGACTGTATCAGATGACGATGAAGTAAGACCAGTAACTCTGTCAGCTGTCTCGTTGACGTCACAGTCCCCGTCGTCGTCCGCAGTTTGTCTAATGTCAAATTTAGTAAGTCTGTCGTCCGAATCGAACATATTTATTGGGAGAATGTTTTTACTCTCCACCGGATTTCGCGACAACGCATCTGCGTTCGAATTTGCAGTTTCAGATTTGTATACGATTTTAAATGAGTATTCTGCTAATTTAAGACCCCACTTAACAAGCCTAGATATAGGATCCTTTACTGATTTCAACCATACTAACGGCCTGTGATCAGTTACCAGAACAAACTCTCTGCCGTACAAATATGGCCTAAAATAACTTGTCGCGTAAACTATAGCCAAAAGCTCCCTTTCAATTGTGGAGTAATTTCTTTCAGCCTGATTCAAAATTTTTTTGATGAGTCGATTGAGACGATTTGATTGAGACGATTTTAAATGAGTATTCTGCTAATTTAAGACCCCACTTAACAAGCCTAGATGTAGGATCCTTTACTGATTTCAACCATACTAACGGCCTGTGATCGGTTACCAGAACAAACTCCCTGCCGTACAAATATGGCCTAAAATAACTTGTCGCGTAAACTATTGCCAAAAGCTCCCTTTCAATTGTGGAGTAATTTCTTTCAGCCTGATTCAAAATTCGCGAACAGTAGGAAATAGGCAGAACCTTTTCCAACAGGACCTTGGCCCAACACGGCACCGAATGCATAGCCGGATGCGTCTGTCGTTACGTTAAAAGGCAACTCAAAATTTGGATACTGCAAGATTGGTTCTTTACACAAAGAATCACGTAACGAGCAAAAAGCGTTTTCCTGGGCATTCTCCCAGCAAAACAAAACATCCTTTTTCAACAAATCCGTTAGCGGTTTGGCGACTTTAGAGAAGGCAGGAATAAACCTTCTATAATAACCGGCGAGTCCCAAAAACTGACGAACTGATTTTGCGTTCCTCGGACGCGGAAATTCACGGACTGCCTCTAATTTCTTTGGGTCCGGTCTTACACCGTCTTCCCCAATAATGTGTCCTAAATAAATTACCTTCCGTCTCAGAAATTCGCATTTGTCGGGCTGTAATTTTAAATTTGCTTGACGAAGTCTGCGAGCGAGCTTACCAAATTTTATCTCATGCTCGTTAAGTGAACTTGCATAAAGAACGACATCGTCCAAGTAAACAAACATTTCTTCGCCTTGTAAACCGGTCAAGACATGATCCATCAACCGTTGAAAGGTTGCTGGCGCGTTTTTCAAGCCAAAAGGCATTCTACAAAATTCGAAATGACCATACGGGGTCGAGAACGCTGTCTTTTCGCGGTCATCCGGATGCATTCTAATTTGGTGAAATCCGGATTTCAGATCAAAAGTAGAAAAATATTTAGCCGCGCCGAGTTGATCCAAAATTTCGGTGATGTTGGGCAAAGGATATGCATCACCTACTGTTTTTTCATTAAGATTCCGGTAATCGATCACCATGCGCCATTGTTTATTACCTTTTGAATCCGCCTTTTTAGGAACAATCCATATAGGAGAATTATATGGAGAGATGGACGGCTTAATTATCCCGTCAACTAACATTTCTGAAGTCTGTTTCGTAATTTCTTCCTTGTGAACCGGGGGAAATCTATATTGTTTAGTATGCACGGGAACGTTATCAGCTGTTGTTATTTTATGTTCCAAAACATTAGTGCTCCCCAATGGTTCACCTGGCAAATGGAAGATATCGGCGTTTAACTCAATTAATTTTGAAACAGATTTTGCCTCTTCCGTATTCAGATGATCAAGGCGTAAGAGGGATTTCACGGATTCAACCCTGGAGGGTGAGGAAGGTGACTCGGAATTCGAAACATCTGATTTTGGAATTGGATCAGCGGAGTTGGAGGCAAATATTGTATGAATATTGCGTAGGAAACCGGATGGATCAGAGGTATTGGACGCTGAATTCGGAAGAGTACCAATACTATAATCCAATAATTCTACTTTAGGAATTGTCAAATCAACGGATTCAAAAGTCCTATTCGTTACTTTAATATATGCCTTTCCGTTTACGTTCCTAACTAAAGCCTCTCCTGCAAAAACTCCGGGCTGAAGATTCAAACGAGGGACATATCCCTCTGTAGTTTCGACATTATTAATATGAATAGAGCAAATTTTTGACATACGAGACGGAATATTAATTCTCTCCTCTTCTATAAATGAGATTACCTTTTTCCGAAATCTGAGGCATCTATTCTCATAGTCAACCAGAGCTGACCTTGACCTCAAGAAATCATTTCCCAAAATACCGTCCGTCTCGACAGGAAAATCATTCCTAACCAAATGAAATTTTACATACTCCCCGAACATGCAAATATTAGTAGATCCAAGGGTCAAATGACCACCGGGGGAAATTCCTACTAAATGTAAAATTTCAGACTTATTTATTTTAATGTCCATTTGTAATTTATTAATCTTAATCAAATTTACTTGTGCGCCAGTGTCAATTAACAACGTCACGGTACCCGTCACCTGTTTTGAGGTACACGTGACAAGCGGAGCGGAGACCGTTGGTTCATACATTATTTTTCTGATGTCGACGGTCCTGCTTTTGCCGTCGGACTTGGTGGACGCGGTCCCGGAGGGGGAACCCGACGCGCGTCCGTTACCGGCTTCCCCTCCCCGTTTCCCGCCATGCGTTTATTCTCGATGTATTTCAATTTCCTACAGTCAGCTTTAAAATGACCAAAATTTTTGCAATAATTACATCGTTTCCGAAATGAACTCCTAACGTTTCGAGGAGAATTACTTCTACTTCCGCTCGGTTCACTGCGATCTTTCCCTTTACTATTCTTTTTCCAACAATAGTTTTCACTATGTCCGCGCTTTCCACAAAAGTTGCATACCACAACCTGTCTAATCACCCTTACTTTTGGGTTACTGTCTTTAACGACCGACAATTTGTTCCTAGCCGCATCAGCCTGTATCTGTTTATCGATTTTCAAAAGACAAACCAACGCTGAGCTAAAATCGTGATATTTTTCAAAACGCAATGATGTGCGATACTCAGGAGAAAGGCCTCTTATAAAGGCGTCTAAACCCTCCTCCTCTTTTTTTCGTTCTACGGAGCGTTCCAATCTACCTAACTGCTTCGATTCTTCGTCAATGATTGACTGCGTCAAATCACGGATTCTACTAAAATAATCAAGGACATGTTCTCCTGGTTTCTTAAATTCGGTTGCCAATTGTCCGCGATAGTAATTTGCGCCGTACGATGGTAAGAACGCGTCCTTCAAACGCTCTATTAATTGTTCCACACGAGTTACTTTTATATGTTCAATAACGACGTAAGCATGCCCACTTAACTTCGAAATCAACGATCTTGTTAACGAGTTTTCTAATTCGTCAGAATAGTTTTCGGGCAACGAATCGAGAGCCCTTTTACATGCTCTCGCGAACTGGTTTACGCAAATGTTGTGACCGTCAAACTTCGGAACCCCCTCTGTAATTTCGCGAATTTTAATCGACGGGCAACCGCTACGCGGTTGTGGGGTTGGCGGTCGCGAAGAGGCCAATGTACTCCTTAATAACTCGTTCTCTCGCCTAAGGCGATTCATTTCCAAATTATACTTATCCATATCGTCGACGGGCGTTATCGAACGTCTTCGCGCGGGAACTGGGCGAGGCGACCCGCCTCGGGAGACACCGGGCGTCCGGGATACTGTGATAAATGAATCCACCGGAGTACGCGTCCTCTCAAATCCTCGGAAGTCGCCCGAATATTCATCATCTGATCTTTGATTCTCTCCTCCCCCAATCTCTAATCTGCGCTCTCTTCGCGCTAGTTCCCGCCTTTGTGCTACGATTTCTGATTCCCTCTTGTCTAGTTCTTCCTGTCTTTTAAATATTTCTATCTGAACTTTGCCTAACTGCTCTTGAATCAGCATTATATCTTCCATCTTTCGTCTGATTTCGCTTTCCTTATCCAAAAATTCCCTACTAGTTCCAATTGGAGATTCAGCTCCAGCGCGTGCACGTTCCGATGCCATTTTAAATTGTAAAAATTTAGTTTAAACAAACAAACAAAACAAAAACAAAATTTAAACGAAACAATCCGAAAATCCAAGTAATCAAGCTGTAGAAAATATCCGAAAAACCACGAGCATCGCGAGGTGACCAAACCGTATTGTTGGGCTATCCCACCGCTGTCACCAATTTTTGTTACTTGTTACGTCTCTAAAATAGATTTCACGAGTGGCCGCTGTCACAAGTTCTTACTTGCGGAGTAAGAACGAATTTAGAGATTTCTCAACCGGTCACGACCCTACAGTCGTTTACTCGGATAAGAGAAAGAAAGTCAATGCCTGTTTTTAGGTCAGCCTGCTTATCCAGTACTTTACCCGGGATAGGCTTTACTCGCGGATACCGGAGCGTCGGACGTCAATATGTCAAAGAAAACTCAACTCTGGATGTTAACCAAATCTTCAATTCTTACCTGGTTTCCGGTGCTGACCAATGGGAGATGCAATCCAAATATGCCGACTGAAATTGGCGTTTGAGGGAAGGGTGCAGTTGTTAAATCACAATCACAATATAGAATAACAATATAGTATATTTTAAAATTTAAATTCAGATTTAAATTGTTACACAATAAACACTTTGCTCCACACACACACACACAATTATTAATAAACGATGTTAACGGAATATTAATTTGGTAATAAATAAAGGACTTAGGCTTGCAAAGATTTATGATAACAATAATAACTAAGAATAAAATGTTCGAAGAAAATGACTAAGTTCTATTAAACAAGAGAGAGAGAACTTAGTAACAAAATTTAAATGAACTGATAGTAAATCAGGCTAAGTCAAAATAGCAAGTTAATATTCATAAACCGTTGATAATAGAACCAGATCACACACGATATTTAACAAACACAAGATTTGGATACACGCAGTAGTAGATTATTATAATAATAATTAAAATCAAAACTAGACGAATATTAGACAAACTTAAGACACGTACTTAATAATTATATAAGGTGGACTTTGTAAGTACACTTGGAGTACAAGAACAAAACTTAAGACTAATTTTTGTCACGTACTAAATGATTATATAAGATGGACTTATAAATGGACTTAGAAAATTATAAAAAAACTAGACTACTCTTAGACAAATCTTAGACACGTACTCAATTACTGTATATGGTGGACTGACTTCATGGACGAACGTAGAATCGCAAGAAGCGTCCGTTTCGGAAGAGTGGGAGTACCTCCCACTTACGCAAAAATGCTTCCCCTACTACTGACTTCCACACCGTGAGACCCAAGTGAAGGAGAAGAATTCGCTGACAAAAATATTAGTTACTATCAAGCGCGAATTCTTCGAAGAAAAATAGGTATTACTTACATAGGAATTTTATTAAGCGCGAATTCTTCGAAGAGAAATAAGTATTACTTACATTGGAATTTTATCAAGCGCGAATTCTCCGAAGAAAGATAAGTGTCAGTTACATTGGAATGTTATCAAGCGCGAGCTCCTGGAACTGCGCCGTCAGCAAAAATGCACGTGCAGACAGATTATGAGTAACGAATATAATAAAGTATGAATATTTTATGCACATTGAAATAATAATTTAAAAACAATCATTCCATTATAACGTCGACCGATAAGTCAGTACTGGAAGAACGCAATGTCGGTATTACCGACATTTACTTATCGACTAAACTAGTTACCGACCGACACTGTCGGTAATGCAGATTTCTCTATGAACGACAATGGATTCTCAATACTCCAATTTATCCATTTTACAAAATACAATTTATCGATGGTCGTTCATAGGAAATCTAGAATTATCCTTACAAAGAATAATAACAATATGGAAAAGAAAAGCATAATTAACAAATATTTAAGTATATATATAGCGTGAAAATAAGGTACATTAGCGCGAACGAAAATGATCTATTATAATTAATCTAATCACTAATGTACATACAAAGTATCGAATTTATATACTAAAACAAACAGTATGAGATATATGTATATATATAAAAAGAAAAATTTTTCTCGCAAGGTTTACATAGTACTTATAGAACTATTTTCACGCAAAATTATACAAACTAAAGTTTAACAAATTACTTTTACGCAAAAATTAGACAGATTAATAATATTCATATACGACAGAGTTT